>NC_138991.1:56249072-56905530 GCF_964341445.2 Mesoplodon mirus
CATCTCTAAAACTTTTTTTTTTAAAAGACTATTTTTGGGCTTCCCTGGGGGTGCAGTGGTTGAGAGTCCGCCTGCCGATGCAGGGGACACGGGTTTGTGCCCCGGTCCGGGAAGATCGCACATGCCACGGAGCGGCTGGGCCCGTGAGCCATGGCTGCTGAGCCTGCACGTCCAGAGCCTGTGCTCCGCAACGGGAGAGGCCACAGCAGTGAGAGGTCCGCATACCGCAAAAAAAAAAAAAAAAAAAATTGGGTTGATGTCTTTTTGTTGTTGACTTGTAAGGGTGCTTTATAAAATCTGGATATTAGATCCTGATCAAATGTACGATTTGCAAATATTTTCTCCCATTCTGTGGATTGTCTTTTCACTCTCTTGATACAGGCATACTTTATTTTATGCTGCTTTGCTTTATTGTGCTTCGTGGACATAGCATTTTTTTTTAGAAATTGAACGTTTGTGGCAACCCTGCATTGAGCAAGTCTGTTGAAGCCATTTTCTCAAGAGCATTTGCTTATTTTGTGTCTCTGTCACATTTTGGTAATTCCCGAAATATTTCCAACTTTTCCATTACTGTTATATTTGTTATGGTGATCTGTGATCGGTGATCTTTGACGTTACTACTAAGACTAGCTGAAGACTCAGATGATGATTAGCAGTTTTTAGCAATAAAGTATGTTTAAATTAAGGTATGTACTTTTTTTTAGACATAATGCTATTGCACACAATAGACTATAGTAGCGTGTAAACATAACTTTTATATTTACTGGGAAACTAAACAATTCGTGTGAGTTACTTTATTGCAATATTCACTATTGTGGTGGTCTGGAACTGAACCCATAATATAGCCGAAGTATGCTGTTAGTGTCCTTTTATGCACAAAAGTTTTTAATCATGATGAAGTTCAATTTATCTATTTTTTCCTTTTGTTGCTTGTGCTTTTGATGTCATATTTGAAAAACCATTGCCTAATCCAAGGTCATGAGGATTTACACTTTTGTTTCCTTCTAAGAGTTTTATAGTTTTTCCTTTTTTTTTTTTTTTTTTTTTTAGTTTTTCCATTTTGAATTCATTTTTTTCTATAGTGTGAGGTAGGGATCCAGCTTCATTGTTGTTTTTTTTTGCTGTACGCGGGCCTCTCACTGTTGTGGCCTGTCCCACTGTGGAGCACAGGCTCCGGACACGCAGGCTCAGCGGCCGTGGCTCACGGGCCCAGCTGCTCCGTGGCACGTGGTATCTTCCCGGACCGGGGCACGAACCCGTGTCCCCTGCATCGGCAAGCGGACTCTCAACCACTGCGCCACCAGGGAAGCCCCAGCTTCATTGTTTTGCATGTGAATATCCAGTTGTTCCAGCACCGCTTGCTGTAAAGACTCTTTTCCCATGGAATGGTCTTGATATCTTTCTCAAAAACCCATTGCCCACAGATGTATGGGTTCATAAGCTCAATTTTATTTCATTGGTTTATATGTCTATTCTTATGCCCATAACACATGCTTTGATTACTGTAGCTTTGTACTGAATAATAACTTTTGAAATTAAGAAGTGTGAGTCCTCTGACTTTGTTCTTTTTCACAATTGTTTTGGTTATTCAGAGTCCCTTGCAATTCCATATGAATTTTAGTGTCTGCTTATCTATTTCTGCCAAAGAGGCAGTTGGGATTTAGATAGAAATTACATTGGATCTCTACATAAGTTTGGGGAGTATTACCATCCATGATGGTTAGTTTTATGTGTCAACTTGGCTAGGCTATATTACCCAGTAATTCAAGTAAATGCTAATTTAGGTGTTGCTGTGAAGGTATTTTGTAGATGTGGTTAACTTCTACAACAAGTTGACTTTAAGGAGATTATTTTGGTAATTTGGGCCTTATCCAACCAGTTGAATGGCCTTAATAGCAAAACTGAGGTTTCCCAGAAGAATTCCACCTATGGACTAGAGCTTCAGCTCCTGCTCAGGAGTTTCGTATCTATCTCTCTATCTATATCTGTGTATCTATGTGTCTGTGTATCTATCTATCTCTGGTTCCATTTCTCTGATAGAACTCCGATATACCACGTGAATATCTTCCCATTTATTTAGGTCTTCTTTAATTTCCTTCAGCAACATTCAGTGAAGAAGTCTTAAACTTCCTTAGTTAAACTGTTTTCTGCATTTCGTTTTTGTATTGTTCCTTGCTAGTGTATAGAAATGCCACTGATATTTTAAATGTTGATCTGGTATCCTGCCGCCTTACAGAACTTGTTTATTTGCACTAACAGTTTTTGTGGATTCCTTAGGATTTTCTATATACAAGATGATGTCATCTACAAATAGAGATAGTTTTACTCCTTCCTTTCCAATCTGGGTGCTTTTTATTTCTTTTTCTTGCCTAAGTGCTCTGGCTAGAACTTCTAGTACAGTGTTGAATAGAAGTTGTGAAAGCAGACATCCTTGCTTGTACTTGATCTCAAGGGGGAAAGCATCCTGTCTTTCATCATGGAGATGATGTTTGCTTTGGGCTTTTCGTAGATGCTCCTTATCAGGTTGTGGAAGTGTCTTTCTATTCCAAGTTTGTTGAGTGTCTTTATATCTTGAAAAGGTGTTGGATTTGGTAGACTTCCCTGGCGATCCAGTGGTTAAGACTCCACACTTCCACTGCAGGGGGTGCGGGTTTGACCCCTGGTTGGGGAACTAACTAAGGTCCCACATGCCGTGTGGTATGGCCAAAAAATGGAGAAAAAAAAAAAAGGTTTTGGATTTTGTCGTATGCTTTTTCTGTGTCTATTGATGACACAGAAAAAGATGATTATGTGGCTGGTTTACTTCTCTTCCCTTCCTGGAAGCGTTGGGTTGGAAATTCCAACTCTGTGTTTTTTTCAGGGATCAAAAAAGGGTTACAGTTTTATAACTCTCCCCATAAATAATCGCAAACTCACGGATGCAGTAAGTATTTAGGACAGATGAGAAAACAAAACCAGCTCCTGTTGTGGCTCAGCAGTTGGGGGGAGAGAAATGAATGAAGATGGCTTAGCAATGAGTAATAGAGAAGGAAATTCAGGTGTGCGATTGCTTTTCCTTCAGTAGAAAGGAAGAAGGAAAGAAGAGGATGGGGGAGAGGGAGGAAGGAAGGAAGAAAGGCTGTTTCTTCAAGGTTTTGCTCTGACACATTTTCTGTAGGGCTCACCTCTTGCTATCAATGGTCTGTGATACTTTGTGTTAATGTCAAGACATCAGGTGTTGGGCACAATCCAGCTTTCTCTATAGTTGTTTTTGTTTTTGTTTTTGTTTCCGATACGCGGGCCTCTCACTGTTGTGGCCTCTCCTGTCGCGGAGCACAAGCTCGGGACGCGCAGGCTCAGCGGCCATGGCTCACGGGCCTAGCCGCTCCGCGGCACGTCGGATCCTCCCACACCAGGGCACGAACCCGTGTCCCCTGCACCGGCAGGTGGACTCCCAACCACTGCGCCACCAGGGAAGCCCTCTCTATAGTTTTAAAACAAGAAAAGATTGGCATCACTAATAACATCTACGTAGCAACTTCTCATGCTGGGGAGAACTTTGAAATCCCCTCCTTTAACTGAGTAATACGTCCAGGGCTGGTAGTAATACGTGGCTGCTGGTAGCTGGGTCCACGTGGTGAAAGGTGGTAAGAGCTTTGGGCAGGGAAGAAGGGGACAGTTTGCTATAAGACATTGGGCAAGTCACTCTCTGCCTGGGTCTCAGTGTAAAGGGGGGGAGGGTTCCACCACCAGAGGAGTTCTGGGATCCAGGTCTATGAATCCGCAAGGGGGATTTTAGGCTCCCCACCCAGGTGGCGTTTCTCTAGGTAGCCACATTAGGGTTCCACCCATTCTCCAGGACTCTGTACTCTCAAAGCCACATCAGCTTATCAGTGCCCTGTAATGACTTCCCAGGGGGACCTGCTGGATCAGGGCTGCTATTATTACTGTAGCAGCATAATGGGGGCTCTTATCAGATACGCAGCACCTGTTTAGGGGCAGAGGGTTTTGCTGAAACAGTAGTTACTGATTTCCAGTTTTCAGTGATGGAGGGGCCACGGGCCACCCTGGGGGCATACAAAGTACAATAGTTAGCAGATAGGGTAAGTTTTTTTTTTTAATGTCTATTGGAATATAATTGCTTTACAATGGTGTGTTAGTTTCTGCTTTATAACATAGGGTAAGTTTTATTTAACGCAGTCTGTGTTAAACGCTTTGCCTGCATTAGCTCACCTAATTCTCCCGTAGATCTTTTGAGATATGCACTGTTATGCCCATTTTACAGATAGGAGACTGAGGCTCAGAGAAAGTGGGCACTTGGCCAAAGGCACATAGAGCATCTTGGGCTGTCTGGATGCGTCTGAATGTACAGAAATTTGTTATGGGGAGAGAAGGGCCGCCCTCCGGAGGGCAGGGAGCACTGGATCCCTTGGCGCGGGATATGGAACTCGAGGGTGGGGGTCCGCATAGTCTGAGGGTGGGGAAGAAGGAATGCCAGAGATGGGGGACCCATGCGAGCCGGGGAGAGCAGGGGATGGAAATCAGGAGGGGAGATTCAAGGGTGTCCGGGCACGTGGTGGGGATCGATGAGCAGGGGCAGAATCCGAAAGGGGAGACACCAGTATGGGGCGAGTGGGGTCTGGGCTGAAACTGGGGGTTCCAGGGAGTGAACGGGGTCTGGGGTGTAACCCGGGGTGTTTCGAGAGTAGTGGGAGATCGGAGGGGTGGAGGGGAAGGGCAGAAGCCGGAGGGTCGCAGGTCCCTGGCGGGCTCTCAGGCCCGGGTTAGCGGCCCCCGCAGGTGGCTGGGCGCGGGTCCCGGCCGCGCGCGGAGGCGTGGAGAAGCCGGAAGCCGAAGCCGCAGCGTCCCGCCCCGGCCGGTCCAGCTCCCGCCCCCGCCGCCGGGAGCTCCTCCCCGCCGCCCGCCCGCCAGCCCGCCAGCCTGTACCGCCAGCTCAGACCTCCCGGCTCGACTGGCTGCGCGGGCGGCGGTGAGTGCGGCGCGGGGGGCGGGCGGCCGGGGCGCGGGTGGGGGGCGCGGATGGGGGCCGGCAGCGGCCGGGGCGCGGATCGGGGGTACCCCGGCCCGGCGGTGGGGAGCGAGCGGGCTCCGTGGGGCGCGAGCACCTGCTCCGGGCTCCACGCGGGTCGTGGCGGCCGGGAACCCTGACGGGTCCCCGGGGTCGAGGTGGGGTGGAGGGCGTCGAGGTCCCGCCTCGATCTTCTGTGCGGGGCCGGTGAGGCCGGGTTTCCAGCCTCTCGGCGCCTGTTCCCGCCGCGGGACAGGCTGGTTCCGTTCCTGCTCTGCTAAGTGGGCAGATCGCCCGCGGATCGCGCGCGGTGGGGTCGTCCCGCCCCAACCTGAAAGCGCGCCCCTTCCTACTCGCGGGGCCGCCTCCCCGGAGAGAACGCCCCGAGGCTTTTCAGGAAAGTCTCAACTCGCTCTGGTGGCAGCTGTCTCAAAGTTGAGATTTCCAGAATCATCACCCGGTGATTTAGAAACAAAACCAAATAACAAACAAAAAAGCCCGACGAATTTCCGGACGCCGGTCCCAGAAATTCGACTTCTAGGGGCCACGGCATCTGCGTTTTTCCCCTGACCCCGGGGGTTCCCCGCAGGTTTCAGGACGGCTCTCAGACGGTGACTGTGTGGACACCCGAGGGCCTAGGGAGCCCCCAGCAGATGAAAATCCGGGACACAGAGCAAAGGGAGCCTGGGCCCTGGCTAGACGCCCCCTTCATGGGGGGTAAGGTGGGTACCCTGTGAGTGCAGGGCTGGCCCGGGACCCCGTCCACTGCGGGTGCTGGATGGATGCCAGTGGCACATGCTGGCGAGGTGGACATCACCCCTCCCTACCAAGATAGGCAGGTTGCCCCCTCCCCTCTGCTGTACAGGCCCCTGTGGATCTGGGCAGTGGGGTCATTGTTGTGCCAGAAGCCCTTGGTCAGGGTCAGGGAGAGGAGGTGATGGGAAATGGGTGTATTCTGGAAGGGCTGTGCATTCCAGGGATCAGGCCAGCTGGTCTTTGAATAGTTTTCTGGTGGCTTTTGTGCTTCCCATAAGTGGGGCTGATGTCATTGCCTGTTGGACTGAGCTTTGGTGGCTGGGAAATCCAGTTTCTGGAAGCCACAGGACCTTCCCATCTTAGCCCATCAGGGTAGACTCTCCCACCGGTCTTCCCAAGGGGAATAAATCCTTGGCCTGTTGAGCTGGCCCTGGTTCAGGCGGTGTCTGGAATGCAGGTTGGCCCTGCAGTTCCCCTGGGGCCCTTTTAAGGAAAGACATGGTTTGCATTAGTGTGTGCTTGACTGCCTCCCTTACCTTCCTACTCCTACCCCAAGACGTCTCTGGGTGACTCTTTTAAAATGGGACTAACCTGGATGCCGTGTAGTGGGATGAGCTGGTATCTGGGACTCCACCAGCATGTTTGGTTTTATCACAATTGGCTCGGAGTCCAGAGAGCAGGTGACTTGCTCTACCTGGCATAGAATAACAGCCATGCTGCCCTTGGCTTACCTCTCAGCCAGTCCTTGCTCTGGAATTTAAATGTGCACCAGACTCTCTAAGAAACATTTATTGTAGATCTACGATGGGAGAGGCCCATCTTCCCTCTTTCCTGTTACTTTAAGGCATGAATAATACATGCTTTTATTCAGATTTGTAAAAGTATCCTTGTTGTAATGTTTTCATGGATTAAGTGACTCGGTGATTGATCTGAGATGGAGAATCAATTTCTGAAGTCTCTAAAATACTAGATTGAAGTCATTTCGCTGTCTCTGGCGAGTAAACTTCCCTTTGTTCCTGTGGTTGCTTTTACGGGATAGCTGTGGGGAAATAAAGTGCTACCCTTGCCTTGTAAAGGACACAGAAGAAATGGCTCCCGGTCCTGAGGGGTTTATGCTGTGGGTGGAAAATGGAAACACACAAAGGTGAAAAGCCAGTGCTCAGCAATGCCCTTGTGACTGTGGAAGGATTGAAAGGAATGGAAAGGAAGGAGCTGTGAGTTGGGGGCCAGGTTAGTCAGGGAAAGTTTCATAGAAAAGCAGAGGCCTGAGTACATGTAGCAGAAGGTACATGCGGACTAGATGGGCAGCATTCCGAGTGAGCAGAAGGGGCTCAGCAAAGCTTCGGAGGAGGCACAGACTAGCCCATAGTTGAGGACAGTAAAAGGGGAACCACTGAGAGCAAAGGAACTGGAAGGCCGAAGTTCATTTTCAAGGAGATAGACAGGGCATGCTTTGTTGCCATTACCCACAGCCAGAGGTGCTATGGTGCCACTCTGAGAACCGGGAGTATGCCATCAGGGACTTAAAATTCTCCCACCGAAGACGAATCAACCCCAGCTACAGTGACGTGGAAAAAGCGGGATCTGACACGAAGTCCTAGAGTCTTGGCACAGTGACTTGTCCTTATTTGTGCTTTTACTGCAACAAAAATAGCTCAGTGGGCGAGGTGGTCCATCTCGTCATGCAAATAAGGCGTCCTTAACTCTGCTGTACTTCAGTACTGACGTGTTTATGGTGTCTTTGGTGCCCATTTGACCCCCCCATGGCCTGTTGTGAACTTGACTGGTGTTTACTTATCTTAACATTGTTATTCGAGTTCTAAGTGGTACTTTCCCGGGTCCTCACAATTTCATCTTATTGTTTGCACTCTGGGCAGTCAGGATAACACTTTCGTAGCTAATGAAGTTGTCCCTTAGCCTCAGGTTATTTCGGTAGAAGAACTGTGTGTAGTTTCATAGGGTTTAAGACCTGGACAGAAGAAAGGAAATATCAAGGGTGTCTGTGTGGTGATTCCCTGTTCGCCTAGTAGGTAGGAAGTTAATTCACCAAGATCGGAAAAGCCAGAGGCACTTTTTTCTTTGTGGGTGAAGAAGGTAACTTCAGGGAAAATGATGATGGAGAATTGAAGCTTACTTAGCTCATGGAGTTTTAGGATTGACAGTGTTCCTAGGGTAAATTTAAGAGCTTAGCATTGACTTGCCCTAACCTTGAGTCCAGGGAGGTTATTCATGAAGGCTGCATTGATAGTTTTTAAAGTTATATAAAAAATAACAATATTACAGAAAGCATGAAAGATAAAGAAGATTATCAGGTATAATCTCACCCTGTGAACGAAACAACTAGCAATAAGTTTTCCTTATTTGGCAGTTTTATCTTTTGTCATGGTGCCTGTTTTTTTATGAAGTTGTAATCAGGGTACATATCATTTTGTCTCCTGATGTAGTCCCATTAATGTTCTCATTGTGCTGTTTCATCAAAAACTATCATTCATGTGGAAACTGGGGATGTGGTTTCACCAGGAATCTAGGGGGAAATTGCCCTCTCTGATTTTGGGGGAGCAGCCCAGCTCCCCAGTGGAAGGATTTTCCATTCTACAAATCAGTGTAATTTGTAGTTATGCCATCTTTGAACCTGGCTCTCAGATTGTGGTCACTTTATCTTTGACTTGTGAAACAGACTGAATTTAGAAGATGTCTTTTGAAAACATGTCTCTGAAATCTTTCCCTGTGAGCTTTGGTATTTTTTAACTGAGGGAGACCGAATCTGAATTTGTTTTGGGGTCCATTAGCCTAAGAACCTTAGTGTAATTTCTCACTTCCTTTCCCAAAGAGAGTTGGAGATCCCAATTTCCCCTTTTGTCTAAATTCTTCCTCCTTACTGACTGAGAGTTTAAGAAGCACCATTTGCCTGGGCCGTTTCCTGGTGCCATATACGGGTTAAATTACATTACAGCAAACACAGCGTCGCAGAATCTTTGTATTTTAAAGATTGCTAGCCAGTGGCCTTTAGTTTAAGTATTTTGAACAATATTTGATTGACTAAATGTAGAAGTCAGATAGTTCGTTAGGGTTTTTGAAATCAGGTTTCACTTGTGCTCACATTATTGTAAAGAACATTTTTCTCTAGTGACTGTGAAAGACCAGCTCTCTTTGACCTCCTCAGCTGGTTCTCCACCTTGTGTACAAACTAGACTGTTTTCTTAGGGGACCTGACAATTTGCATGTGTGTGTGTGTCCTTCTTTTGCTGAAGGAATGCCTTTTTTTCCTGGGGTCATTTCTGTGATGCACGTATACTCGGAGCAAGATTCTTTTCTGGGGCCGCACGGTGGGGGCAGAGAGTGGAATTGAATAGTCTTCCTCTTTTTCTTCCTGAAAGAACTGATCTTAGAGGATTAAGTTGGTGGTGGAAAAGCTGCTTTATCTTCTCTCTGAAGGCTTTGCCCTTTTGTATGTTGATCTAATACCTAAATCTAGAAAACAGGAGGATATATTTTTAGAAGAGTTTATCACCTACCTGTGGTTAAAACCACTTTGTGAGAGTTTTAAAAATCTATCTTAAGGGAGGGGGTACAGATTTGTGACCGGGAATCAGTGTGCATTCAGCTGGGAGGTTTGGAGATTCATTAAACTCTAAGGCCCATTTGCTTAAATATGGTGATATCTATCTATCTACCTACTTAAGTATCCATCCACTCATCCTCAGTGAGAAATAATAGAAACCCTGATCATCACCCCCACCTCCACTTAACCTTTCCCATTTAACCAAAATACACTTGAGAAAAAAAAAAAAACTTAAAAAAGTAAACCTTAAAATTTTTTTGTTTTTGTTTTTAAAAACTGAACTTGAATGCTTTTGAGTGAGGCCTGCCTGCTCCAGTTCATCTTATAGTTTAATTTTAGATTTGCAAGAAAGTAGCAGTTAGTGCAGGGAGTTCTCACCTACCCCTCACCCAGTCGTCCCGTCTACCCCCCCCCAACATCTTACATCATCACCACAGGATATTTGTCAAACTAGGAAACTGACATTGGTAGCTCACTGTTAATCACATTCCAGACGTTATTTGGAGTTCACCAGTGTTTCCACCAACATCCCTTTTCTGTTCTAAGATCCCACCCAGGGTACCATACTGCATTTAATCACCCCATCTCCCAGTCTCCTCCGTCTACTACGGTTTCTCAGTCTTTCCTTTCCTTGTTTTTCATGACTTTCTAGAGAGTACCGGGCAGAGATTTTATAGAATTACCCTCACATTGGGTTTGTCTGATGTTTTTCTCATGATTGCACTGGGGTTATGGGTTTGGGGGAAGAAGGCCACAGAGATGAAGGGCTCTTCGCATCACATCAGGAGGTACATGATACCCATGTGACATTGCTAATGATGTTAACCTTCGTCTCTAGGTTAACATGGTGTTTGCCAGCTTTCTCCATTGCAGATAGTTAGTCTTTTTCTCTTTTCCTAGACTATTCTTTAAAAGCAAGATACTAAATCCAGCCCACACCTAGGAGAGGGAGGGGCTAGATTAATCTCCACCTCCTGGAGGGAGGGGGCTTCTACACATATCATTTGGAATTCTTCTGTAAGGAAGATTTGTCTTCATTTAGGAAATACTTCTTTAGTTATAAGTAAGTACTCGGGATGTAAATGTATAATAAAGGTAATTAATATGGCTGTACATTGAATGAAACTTATTAAGAAAGTAAATCCTAAGAGTTCTCATCGCAAGGAAAAGAATTTTTTTTCCTATTTCTTTAGTGTTGAATCTTTATGAGAGGATGGCTGTTCACTGAACTATTGTGGTAATCATTTCGTGATGTATGTAAGGCAAATCATTATGTTGTACACCTTAAACTTACACAGTGCTGTATGTCAGTTATATCTCAAACTGGAAAAGAAAACTACCCCCCAAAAATACACTCTTTCAAAGAACGTGCACTATAGATTCCCCCATCGTATATGGGATATATATACGCCATATGTGCGCATGAAATCTCAGCTCTGCCAGGAGGTTGTCTGTGCATTGCTTTCGCTAAAGCTCTGGGGGATCCAGAGAAACATGGAAGATAGCCCTTCCCTGGAGGGGTGTAATGCAGTCCAGTTAGGGCAACAGAATCTAATTTGCAGACAGGAAGCAATTAGGACACAGGGGGAAGGCTTCTGTCCTCCAGGGCTGGGTTGTATAGGATAGGCAAGGGGAAGCGGGGCATGCCTTAAAAGACTGCAGTAGCTAACGTTTACCACCCTGTTCTCACCTTAAGTCTTGCTAAAGGCAAGACTGTTATATAATTTTCAAAGGTATGGCAGTTATAAAACCTACAGTCATCTGGACTATGGCCAGAATTGAGGAGTCTACCAAGTAACGCAGGTATTTATCATCAAGATAAATGCCCAAGCTTGTTTACTTTTTTCATGGGAGGCACCCAAGGAAACTAGTAATTCTTACTTTACACAGAGTTCTTACACACTGGGTTCTGGTTTTCCAGTCCTTGGAAGCTTTGAAGCAGCAAATGGAGGAGTAGGATGGGGGCTCCCAGCAGCCTGGGGTATCACAGAACCACAAGATGCTGACACAAGCATTTCCCTCCCTCCCTCCCTCCTTCCTTCCTTCCTTCCTTCCCTCCTTCCTTCCTTCCAATCCTCCTTCCCTCCCTCTCTTTCTCTCTCTCTTCCTTTCTTTCTTGACTTTAAGAAGGCAGAGAGAAATAATAGGGGATCATTTTAGAAAATGGTTAAGAGATTTTCAGGGGAGAGATATTGAAAAAGGGGCCTCGATCAGAATGAAGCAACACCAGAAATTATGAGATGAGTTTTTGTTGTGTTGAGACGTGATCTGGGGAGAGGACCCCTTGGCTACGGGCCTTTGGGCCTTTGATGTGTGTTTATACTCATGGGGGAGTTGTTGGATGGCTTCTGCTGTGGTTGCTTTCTCCTGGTATTCTAGGTTTTGAGGCTTATTTTTAGAATCTGAATTCTCCCTGGCAGGAGTTGAAAACTTTGGGGGGCTTTTCAAGTTGCTCTTGGGCTGCTGGTTAATGAAACAGAACCTGCCTGGGGGTCCCTCCCCAGAAGGTCCAGCCTGGTAGCCTGGTCCCCACCTCACCTGGGCCAGGCTCTTTGTTTTTTTTTTCTTGGCCGTGCTGTGCGTCATGCGGGATCTTAGTTCCCTGACCAGGAATAGGACCTGCTCCCCTCGCAGTGGAAGCGCGGAGTCTTTAACCACTGGACCGCCAGGGAAGTCCCAGGGCCAGACTCTTGATGGCGAAAGTGCTCCTGTAACCCGACCCCACCCACCTGGCCAACCGCTGCTCACGCCCCAGAGGACACAGGTGTGCTTGCCTCTGTGTCTTCTGCCGCACGGTCCACCCCCCTCCTGTTCTGCCCTCGCCTGTGTCCTTCTCTTCTCTTAGACCCTCCACTTGCCTTAGAATCTGGGCTCAGTTTCCCCTTTGCGTTTGCTTCCATATATCCCCATGTTGGTTAACTTTGCCTCCCTAAATGGGTTCCTTAAGGCCAGTGAGGGAGGGTCCATGCCTCCCCAATCCCACATCCGCCATCAGCCTTCAGAACCTCCCGCCTGAAAAATGGATCATAGTGTAAAATGTGAAGAGAAGAATTTTATTTTGGCCAATAGGATGTTGTTAGTACAGATTTGGGGCTGATATAGCAGAAACGGTGGAGTGCACATCTTTTCACCAAAGAGAAGTAATCAGTAACTTTAATGATGACGTCATTTCACCCAGAGGTGGGAGGACAAGAGAGACCAACCTGGGGAGAGCAAATATGGGTTTGCAGAAGAGGCTCTTTTTCCCCATTAAAAAAAAAAAAGAAGTTTTGGGACTTCTCTGGTGGCGCAGTGGTTAAGAATCCACCTGCCAATGCAGGGGACATGGGTTCGAGCCCTGGTCCAGGAAGATCCCACATGCCAGTTGCAGAGCAACTAAGTCCGTGCACCACAACTACTGAGGCTGTGTTCTAGAGCCCGTGAGCCACAACGACTGAACCTGCGTGCCACAACTACTGAAGCCCGTGCGCCTAGAGCCTGTGCTCCGCAGCAAGAGAAGCCACCGCCATGAGAAGCGCACGCACTGCGATGAAGAGTAGCCCCCGCTCGCCACAACAAGAGAAAGCCCGTGCACAGCAACGAAGACCCAATGCAGCCAAAAATAAATAAATAAATAAATTAAATTTATTAAAATAAAAGGTTTAATGTATTTTATTTTAAATTTCATTAATTTTAAAACTTATTTTATTATAAATACATCATAATATAAATAATTAAATTATAATTAATAGATTATAGAACTGTAAAATTTGAAAGTTACAAATATGTTTAACTTATTAATTTTTCCTTAATTTTTTGATTATGTAATATTGCTATGGCTCAATATACAAAAGATCAACTTAGGGTATAAGAGTGAAAAGCGTTCATCTGGCTGCATCCCCCAGTGCACCTCCCCCCTCTGCTTACAGGCAACCACTGTTACCAGTTTCTTTGTTTCTTGTTTTTTTTTTTTCTTTTTTTTTTTCTTCCTTTTGGCCACATCATGCAGCAGTGAAAGCGCGGAGTTCTAACCACTGGACCGCCAGGGAATTCCCAGTTACCAGTTTCTTGTGTATACGTTTGGAGGCATTTTATGCATATTTTACAAAGGAATACATATATCCTTCTTTGTTGTACCCAAATGATGGCCTATGACAATAAACACCATGTGGGCTTTTTTCATGCACTGATACATCTCGGAGAGAACTGCATGTCTGCGCATAAGCTTCCTCATTCTGTCTTTTTTTTGTGGCTGCGTTGGGTCTTCGCTGCTGCGTGCGGGCTCTCTCTAGTTGCGGTGAGCTAGGGCTACTCTTCGTTGTGGTGTGTGGGCTTATTGCGGTGGCTTCTCTTGTTGCGGAGCATGGGCTCTAGGGCACGCGGGCTCAGTAGTTGTGGCACACAGGCTTACCTGCTCCACGGCATGTGGGATCTTCCTGGACCAGGGCTCAAACCCGTGTCCCCTGCATTGGCAGGCGGATTCTTAACCACTGCGCCACCAGGGAAGCCCCCTCATTCTGTCTTGATGGTTGCATACTATTCCCTTGTGTGGATGCGCCATAACTGGTCTACCCAGGCCTCTGCTGATGGACAATTAGGTGGTTTCTGGCAACATTGCAGTGAGTACCCTTGTGTGCTCATCATTTTGTCACTGCACCCATGCATGGGGTCAGCTCTGATACAGATTCCTAGAGGAGGAATTGCTGGGTTAAAGGACTCATGCGTGTTAAATTTTGGTAGATGCTTCTGTTGTGTGAGACTCAGGTTACCTTCCTACCGGCTCTGGGAGAGAGGCCTGTTCATCCACATCTAGGCCAGCTCTGTGTACAATCAAACATTCTGCTCTCTGCCAGGGTGAAAATGGCAAATCTAATGATGGGTGAAAAAGATCTTGGTATCAGTTGTGGATTTTTTTAAACACAGACCTTTCATTTAATTAATTAATTTATTTATTTAATTGAAGTATAATTGATTTACAATGTGTTAGTTTCTGGCGTATGGCAAAGTGATTCAGTTATACATATGTATACATATTCTTTTTCATTATGGTTTATTACAAGATATTGAATATAGTTCCCTGTGCTATACAGTAGGTCCTTGTTATTTATCTATTTTATATATATTAGTGTGTACCTGCTAATCCCAAACTCCTAATTGACCCCTCCCCACCTTCCCCCTTTGGTAACCATAAGTTTGTTATCTCTGTCTATCAAACCTTTCATTTTAGAATAGGTTTAGATATACAGAAAAGTTGCAGAGCTGGTGCAGAAGGGCCATATGCTCCATCCAGCCTCCCCTACTGTTAGCATCTTACATCATCAGGGTGTATTCGCCACAACTAAGAAACTGACATTGGTAACTTCCTGTTAACCAAGCTCCAGACTTTTTGAGTGTCACCAGTTTTTCCACTGGATTCCATCCCCGGGTCCAATCCAGGATCCTACCTTTTGTTCGGTTGTCATCTGTCATTCTCCTTTGATCTGTGACAGTTTCTCAGACTTTCCTTTTTCCATGACCTTGGCTGTTTTGAGTTCTGGCCTGGTCCCCTGTAGAAAGTCGCCCAATTTTGGTTTGCCTGAGGTTTTCTTGTGATGAGCCTGGGGTCAGGGGTTTTGGGGAGCAAGACCACCAAGCCAGAGTGCCCTTTCCACTCCGTCAGATCAGCAGGTGTGTGATGTCCACACGACTTCTCACTGATGATATTAAGCTTGACCATCTGCCTCTGAGTCGCTTTAACTGCATCTCCCTGCTTTAGAGAGAGAGAAGCATCTTTCTGTATGAAGACTGGGTTGGCCGGGGTGGGGGTGGGGGTGGGGGGAGCTGTCCAGGGGTGGGTCACGGTCAGCATGATGGGTGTGGGGTTGAGGAGTTCGGGGGACAGTGGGCATTGCGTGCAGACCCCCGAGTCCCCAGGGACCTGCTGTGGACGGGCTGATGGGGAGGCACAGCCCCTGAAGTTAGAGGTGCAGGGCCAGGCCAGTGAGGCAGTCCTTCCAGAGGAGATGCCAGCAGCCTTGGGAGAAGAGGACAGGAAATGGGAAGTGGGCTTGGAGGGGTCATGGCCAAGGGAGGAAGGAGGCTGGTGGCCAGGGGTGAATCCGTGGACACGGAAGAGAAGCAGGGAGCCAGAGGGGCTGAGGACCCAGGCTGAGGGAAGAGAGGGGTTTTGGTTTTTACCTTTTAATAAGGAAAGATTTGAACCAGCCTAGAGATCAGGAGAGAAGCCAGCTGAGAGGGCAGGGTTGGCAGGAGGGGTCATTGTTGGAGCAAAGTCCCCTGGATGTGGCGGGGCGGGGTGGGGTGGCCACACTCGTGGGCTTTAAGTGGAGTTTGAACCAGAGAAGGGCTCCTTCAGTACCGAGGGTGGGTGGACAGATGCCTGGGAGCTGGGTGGGAGGTTGAGGGGCTCAGGTCTCTGATGGGGGGCACCCACCATGGGAGGGGGAGAGCCCCCTTGGGAGTCTGCAGGGCCAGAGGGGGATTGGGCAACCTAGCTAGGAGGGGGCAGGTTTGTTTGCTCTGGCTGCTGTAACAAATTACAAGCCTAGTAGCTGAAATAACACATTTATTATCCTACAGTCTGGAGCTCAGAAGTCCAAAATGGGTGTCACTGGGTGACACTCAAGGTGCTGCATTCCTCCTCGAGGCTCTAGGCCGGAATCCATCTAGCATCCGCCTGCATGTCTTGGTTCATGGCTCCGTGGGCCAATTTCAAAGCCAATGGGCCTCTTCTCTCTTTCAGGCCCTCCTGCTTCCCTATTCTAAGGACCCCTGTGGTTGTCTCAGGCCCACCTGGATCATCTCCTCATCTCAAGGGCCTTAACTTCATCACAGCTGCAGAGTCCCTTTTGCCATTTAAGGCATGTTCTGGGGATTAGGATGTGGACAGCTTTAAGGGGCATTATCCTGCCTATGCACTGCAGGTGGGGGTGGGAGGGTCAGACTGTAGGGGGTTAGGACAAACAAGTAAAGGCCTGAAGGTAGAGGCCTCAGAACAGGGGCATGTGGTGTGATGGAGTCTGTGCTTGGGTCCTCCTGCCTCCTGGCAGTGAGACCTCTGTGTCACTGAGGGCAAGTGACCCCCTCCCCGGATTTTACTCTGCTTCCCTGTAAGTAATTAGAACTAATGCTTTCGTAGTGACCCACGTGCCCAGTGTTCTGGGCACATCCAACTTGCAACACTGTGAAGGTGTGGGTACGATTGTTAGCCCATTTTCCAGATGAGGAAACCAAGGCACAGAGAAATGAAGCAACTCACCCAAGTTCACACAGCCTAGACATGGCAGAGTTGGGATTTGAGCCAAGGAAGTTTGGTCCCAGTTACTGCTGTTAAACAATCAACCTACCTTAAAATCCTATCGTCTTAATTTTCTTTGGGGCTTTTTTGTTCCCCTCTCCGTGCCCCGTCTGCTCACATTCTTCCATGTCTTCTCTTTTTTCCAAATCACTGTTGGGTGTTCATCAGGCCAGGTCGTGGTCCACGTCATTCCTACTGACCCCTGAGAGGTGGGTGGTGCCTGCCCATGCTTGTAAATGACAGGCGACACACACAGGTGTTTCTGAAGACCCCACATGCGACCGTATCTTGGGTACCAGGCAGAGACATCCCACCTGTAACATTTCTGAGCTCAGTGGCCATGGCCTTGCTTCTCCACCAGGTCAGTCCCTGATCGGAGTCGCCTGTGAAGCCCATGTGTCTTGTACAATTGCCCAGGGAGAATTCTCCGCATCGGGCATTACCTCTCTGTCCTCCTCCTCCTTTGCTTTTGGACCCTGCCTGCCTGTCGGTCATTTCACCAGAAAGGATTGGGAGTGGGAAGAAAAAAATCACCTGAGACTCTTTCAGCCCCTCATCTGCCAAGAGTCCCCCTTCCATCCGTGCTGGTTTTAAGTAAGCACTGAGGGTGGAGATGCTCAAAGGTGTGAACTCCGTCCCTGTCCCCCCACTTCCTGTCCACATGTGTCAGCAGCAGTTGCTGATGTTTATGGCATCTTGGGGTAGAAGCTCGTTAGAGCCTCTGAATTTTCTTGACACCCATGAAAATAGATTGTCATTTTTGGAGAATGGTTGACACACCATCCATGTAGAACAAGTGGCTTCAGAGCCATGCCGAGGACCAGGTGATGAACATGGGGTGACAGGTGTTACTGAGTTTGGACTGGTGGCAGCGAGGAGCCTGCTCATAAGTTCAGATCTTGGATGGATGGTGCAGCCGCAGGAAGCGCCTCCTCGCTCTCTTCTAAAACCCCAACCAGAACCAGCAGTGGTTGTCAGCAAAATTCAGGGGCGCCTTCTGCAGAGCCCGGGAACGAGCAGCCTCAGAAACTTGCATCAAAGAGTAAAAATGAGGGCTTCCCTGGTGGCGCAGTGGTTGAGAGTCCGCCTGCCGATGCAGGGGACACGGGTTCGTGCCCCAGTTCAGGAAGATCCCACATGCCGCGGAGCGGCTGGGCCCGTGAGCCATGGCCCCTGAGCCTGCGGGTCCGGAGCCTGTGCTCCGCAACGGGAGAGGCCACAACAGTGAGAGGCCCGCATACCGCAAAAAAAAAAAAAAAAAAAAAAAAAGAGTAAAAATGAACCGATCTGGAAGTTTAGAGACTGTGGCTCTTTTTGTCTCTGATTTTGTCTTGTTTGTGTTTACTTGCCTCCACACTTCCCTTTTCAAGTTCTTTCCACCCACATCTTTTTTTTTTTTTCCCAAAGGGTGTGAGGAGAGCCCTTCTTTCTTTTTTTTTCTTTAATTAGTTAATTAACTTATTTATTTATTTATTTATTTTTGGCTGTGTTGGGTCTTCATTGCTGTGCGTGGGCTTTCTCTAGTTGCGGCGAGCGGGGGCTACTCTTCGTTGCAGTGCGCGGTCTTCTCATTGTGGTGGCTTCTCTTGTTGCGGAGCACGGGCTCTAAGTGTGCGGGCTTCAGTAGTTGTGACTCGCGGGCTCAGTAGCTGTGGCTCGCAGGCTCTAGAGCGCAGGCTCAGTAGCTGTGGCGCACAGGCTTAGTTTCTCCATGGCACGTGGGATCTTCCCGGACCAGGGCTCAAACCCATATCCCCTGCATTGGCAGGTGGATTCTTAACCACTGCACCGCCAGGGAAGTCCCTCCACCCACACCTTGATCTTCTGCCTGGACATCACAGGGTGCCCTGCTGAGAAATACCATTCTCCCCAAGGAATTCTGGAGGAAACAAAGGATTCCAGACCAATTAAGTGATGCCAGTTCTGGAGCATATTTGGCCAAATCCTCATGTTCCCTTGAGCTGAACTGCGAGGCCATCTGTTATTAAGGCCTGTTGTTAGTAACATCTTCCTATAAAAAAAAAACTTCATTTTTGTCAGATTCTAAGTTGAGGCTCTTAGGGTAAGACCCTCCCATTTATTTCTGCTTCCAAATCTTGATGCCATCCAAGATGGGTCTTGGTGTCCCTTTTACACATAGGTATCATTTTCTCCAAACATTTGTGGAAATATCGGGGTGACCAGATTGTCTTGGTCTTTGCCAGGGACTTTCCCAATTTAGGTACCAAAAATCCTGTATCCGGGAAAATCCCTCTGTCCTGGGCGAACTGGGACAGTGGGTTACCCTATGAAGCACCCATGATGTTTTGAGTTTAGTTCTAGGTGCTGGGGATGCAGATTTTAATAATTTCAATCCCTGCCCTTAAAGGGCCCACAGACTGGTTAGGAAGACGTCTTAGACGAGAAAGGTGCCCTGTGACAAGTACAGCAGAGAAACATATGTTAATGACAGCTAGCACGTGCTGAGGGCATATGTGTCTCTCATTGCTCTGGGTCCTTTTCGCAAGTGGATTCGTTTAATCCTCCCAAGAGCCTCATGAGGAAGAAGCTGCCAGTGTGCTCATTTTACAGATGGGAAATCTGAGGCACCAAAGTCATGCCCAGGGGAACTTTGATGCGACCACAGACTGTCTGGCTCCAGACCCTGCACCCTTGATTTCTGCACTGTGTAGAGAGAGGTTCGGGAGGAATTAGTTCTCCTCTGGGAAAGCCAGAGATCACCTCTTGGAGGAGGTGACAGCCAAGCAGGGATATGATGGGTGAGAGGAATTTGCAAACCCATAGGGAAGGAAGGAAACAGGGGGCAAAGAGGAAAGAGCATGCTTGGGGCATGTTTGGGGACATCCAAGCCAGGCTGCAGACACATCAATTTGCAACTGTGGTGGGAGGTGAAGTGAGAGGCAGGGTGGGGAGTTAGGGGTTCAGCGTGTCCTGGGAACCCCCTCCATCCCAGGCAACTCAGGGCCTTAGGTCACCTTAGTCGGGGGCACATTGGCTGGTGTCAGAAAGACCCCAGTGGTCTCAATTTTAGGTAAACGGGCCACTGAATGCATTGAACTGAGGCTAGAGGTGGATTTGGAGGCTCAAATTGCAGGCCTTGGCTTGTGATATGGAGACGATAGATAAAGATTTCTAGCACTGCCTTTTTCTTTCTTTCTTTTTTTCTTTTTATTAAGGTAACATTCACCAAACATAAAATTCACTGTTTGAAAGTGTACAGTTCAGTAGCAAGTAGTACATTCATAGTGTTTTGCAACCATCACCTCCATCCAGTTCTAGAACATTTTCATCACCCTAAAAAGAAACCCCGTACCTGTTTCCTCCCCGTATCCTCCCCTCCCCACCCCCAGCTCCTGCACCATTAATTGGTTTTCTGTCTCTGGATTTACCTATCCTGGACATTTCGTATAAATGGATGGAATCATACAATGATTTCGCGTCTGGCTTCTCTCACTTAGGATCATGTTTTCGAGGTTCATCCCAGCGATGTTTTGGAACCGCTGTATCAGTGATCAAGCTGGTCGGCCAGCCATCTCTAGGCTTCCTGGAAGTCAGGCCCCTGCCTCTGAATTTAGGATTCCAGGCAAACGCTGCCAGGCTGGGACCCCAAGTTATCCAGTGAACACCGGTGCAGGCTCAGACCGAGTATGATGACTCCCAGAGCTTGTGTGAGCGCCCGGAATAGCAGCTCCACTGGGGTGTTTCCGGGAATTCTAAGACTGTTTAGGCCGAGTTTTTTTAGGAACAAATCTGTTGCTGAAAGTGACTCGGAGTTTTTTCCTGTGCCTCGAGGTTTCAGGATCAATTCATTAATCTCAGCTCAAGGCGCGAAGATCACTGCACCCACCGGCGTGGCTTCTCTCCAGGATTTTGAGGGCTTTTTGCTACAGTCTTTCAACAGCAATATTAAAAAGCCTGCTCTGAGACTCGGTTGGCATGGCCTTTGCCTTTTCTTCCCTGGGAGCTGCAGCAGGTGGCAGAGATATCCCAGCCCCCCACTGCTGCTTGAAGCAAATGTGGCATCTCAGAAGTTCTGAGATCTCCCCTTCGTTGCTTGTGTCCCCCAGACGAGCAGGAATTGCTCTGTGGATATCTGACTTTGGCTGATCACTGACCTCCTGGACCCCTGATTCTCATTAAAGAAGTAGATCGTTTTGAACTGCGAAGTCCTCGTGACAGAATTAGTTGGAGTCCGTAATGGGCAGGTAGTTTTTTAAATCTTGTCTTGGGTGTGTGGTGTGAAAGTCTGTGTATATGCATCTTCACGGGTGTTAGGAAGGCAGAGAGAAAGGGGGTGACCTGTCGCCTCGGGCTCAAATGTGTTGCTTCCGCTGAGAATTGATTTTCCTTTCACGTTTCATTGGGGGGGCAAAGTGTGCAAAACGAGTTGCTGATTGTGTCTGGATCTCCCAGCCTGGGAGGTATTCTGATGAGTTCTAAAGAGCTCCAGAGTCTGAGGGGCATGGGTTCAAACCACTCCATCTGTGTAAATTTGGATAAGCTGCTCAACCTCTCTGGGCCCCAGTTTTTTCATTTGTAAATCGGGTTGATGACAACAATAATTTCTGACTCAGTGGTGTGGGAATGGCATGGGATGATGCATGTAAGGGCCCGCTGTGGTAAAGTAAGAGCCCGTTATGGTTCATCTTAATGCAGTTGCGAATCTGGGATGGGGTGCGGAGTAGCAGTTGTGAGATGAGTAGTAGATTCTGATCAGGCCAGGACCTCTGGACTCTGAGATGCCAAAATAAGGCGTAAACAGTCTGGTTATTTGGAATCCCCGAGCACCCTTTACTTTCTTCCTGGAGTGAGGACCCAGCAGATTCAAGACCCAGAGGAGTGATGGGTGCAGGAGGAAGTGGACGCCAGCCCAGCCCTGCTTGGCCCCAGTACAACAGAAGGGAGTGTCCCTCCATCTGATCACCCTACCCCTGTCCACTTCCCTCCCTTGTGGCTCATGAGATTAAGTTACGAGAGGGCTGAGCATGCCTGGAAAAGAACAGGCTGATGTAAGGGATCCTAGGACTTGGTCCGTAAAAGGTTAACAACTGAGTTCGGACAACTGCACTTATGACACCAAGAAAGGAGGAGTCGTATTTTAGAAATACTCAATGGATAAATGTGGGTGATTGGCGAAACTCATTGGGCCCAACTACCTCTTTCCAAACAGTGAGTCCTCACTGGGGATCCAAGGGAATGAAAATTGGTTCTTGGGAGAGGGGAGAGGTGAAAAAAATCTGAACTATTACAGTGGTGTGTGGCCCTCCAAAGCTCAACCCTGCCCAACAAAATCTTATTTCTTAGTATTTAATTTTTCTTGTTAGGTAGAAATTAAATTATATTCAAGTTAATTAATTGCATTTAAATATAATTTAATTTTTTTCCTTGGGGGCCAGGGGTAGGAGGGGAGGGAGGGAGGCAGCTGTAATGAAAACACGATTGGGAAATCCTGTTTTATACTGGGTTCAGTGAATGAGCTACTCCCAGACTCAGTCCCGTAGGCCTGCCCAGGAATAAATATCCGTGTAGCCCTCACTGCCCATTTAAGAGAATATCTTTCACCCAGCTAATCGTTGAGTCTTAGAACAAGGGATGTTTTCAGCTAGGGACCCCAGACTTCCAATTGGCATATTTACGGATGAGAGAGTGGGGCCCAGGATCATGCAGCTGGTCATGGGCCAATTTCCAAGTCCAAGCCTGGTTCTTTTTTATTTATTTACTGATTGATTGATTGATTGATTGGCTGTGTTGGGTCTTCGTTGCTGCATGCGGGCTTTCTCTAGTTGCGGCGAGCGGGGGCTACTCTGTTGCAGTGCGCTGGCTTCTCATTGCGGTGGCTTCACTTGTTGCGGAGCACGGGCTCTAGGCGCACAGGCTTCAGTAGTTGAGGCACGCGGGCTCATTAGTTGTGGCTCGTGGGCTCTAGAGCGCAGGCTCAGCAGTTTGTGGCGCATGGGCTTAGTTGCTCCACGGCATGTGGGATCTTCCCGGACCAGGGCTCGAACCTGTGTTCCCTGCATTGGCAGGCGGATTCTTAACCACTGCGCCACCAGGGAAGCCCAGCCTTGTTCTTCTTGCATCAGGAATGCATCTCTTCATGCATCAGAAATGTCTCCTTTTCCTTTTCTGTAACCAATGGTCACGATTTGGCTACCTAACATTTGGCCCCAGTGCAGCGTGGAAAGGCAGGGCCTCGGGTTCGAGAAGTATCTGGAATTTCAAGATAGCAGCAGCATTCAACGGAGCTTGGGGGGCCCTTCCGCGTGTAGGGCCCCGTGGGCCTACACGGGTCACATGCCCGCGAGGTCAGCCCTGGTCACATTTTCCATATTTAAAAAAAGGTGTTTGGAATGCCTCTCTCTGCATTTGGAAGGAGCTAATAAGAGTCATTATGAGATGGTGGAAACAGACATCTCCAGCCCTTAGCATTTCCTTAATTCCTGCGGGGGCAGGTGGAAGGTGGGTGGAGAATCCCTTCAATGTGTCCTTTTCAATAAACAGTGGAGAAAAGCCACTCTCAGGGGCTTAATAAGAAAGTTAAACAACTGGGGAGGGAGGAAGGAGACCCCCTTGTTTGTTCCTTTATTTTCCCTCACAAAGCTCCCCGTAACTGTGGCAACCTGGGTTCTGCAGAGGCTGCACCCCAGCCACCCAGGGCCACCAAAGGATTCTCAAGGCCGTGCTTTTATGTGGCAAAACTGTGGCTTTTCTGTTCTGTTAAACTAAAAGACACTTTCCTGTGGTTTCCAGTTTGTCCCAGAAAAATGGGTCACAAGTATTAGATGGAATTGTGCCTAGTGCCTCAGCACACAGGTGGCGGCTCTGGAGGGATGCAGGTTCTCTGCTGACAGTGGAGTGTGTCTGTGTGTCTGTGTCCACATGTGTGTCTGCCCTTAAGAATTTCACATTGTGGGGGTGAGGAGGGGGGTGTGGAGGCCAGTTGAACAAATCCTTTCTGGAAGGGTGGCTTAGTGGCTGGCTAGGTGGGCCTCCTGCCCCTGGGGGAAACCAAATTAAAAAGAAATGGGGGTGGGGAGAGAAAAGAAAAAAGAGAGGGAGAGAAATGGGATTGACTGAAGTGGCATTTCCTGGCCTGGGGCCTGGGGGAAGGCAAGCTGTGGAATTTATTTAGAAAGCTTTCAAAGCAGCTAGTTATGAGTTTTCTTTCCCTCCCTCCCTCCCTTCCTTCCTTCCTTCCTTCTTCCTTCCTTCCTTCCTTTCCTTAAACCATTCTAGACCGTTGCTCTCGTTCTTTTCAGAATTATGAGCGTGTTTATGTGGCTGTTTGATCCAAAAGCAGTGTTCCCGAGAGAGTGTCCTGAAGTTCCAGAAAATAGGACGTGACCACAAGAAAGATGATGATGGTCAATTAAAACAGGGGCAGGGGTGGGTAGACATTAATTTACAGAACCAGAAGCTCAGGCCCTTCCTTCCTTTAGATGTCTTGGCAAGAACCCCGCCTCCCCCCAGCTTCCTAACACCTGTGTGTTCGCTCTCAGCAGCACGATTCACAATCTCTGAGTTTCTTCCCTTGTGGAGGAGAGAGGCAATGGTTTGACCCGAACTATTTGCAGAATTTGGGGCACCCCAAGACCTTCTGTTTCCCTTCCCGAAGCACTCCGTTTGCAACCACAGCAAGCTGCTATTTTAGGCTTTCTGGACACATGGTGCTTTCTGCTCTTGTGGGTTTTTTTATATGACTCAGTTTTCATAATAAATCGTGTTGGCAGCTCTGGGTCTGCCTTTCCTGAGACAGGAAGGGACAGTGAGTCCTTGACGTTCTGCACAGATGTAAATTACCCGGGAGCACGAGGCGGCCGTGTTTCCCCCAGCTGAAGTTCCCTCCAGCCCAGTGCACGGATGTGGGGAGGTCTGGGGCCAGCCGGGAGGGGACAGCAGCCAGCGTTGGAGGTGAGCCTGGTAGAGAGGCATCTTGGGGCTGATGTTTGTGGCCCGTCTTCCCTCCTACTTCTGCGTTTCTGTTCCTGTGGGTCAGAGGAAATTGACACAGTTACATACCTTAACCACTTTTCACAGTCAGTCTGTTTTAAACCCTGAGCCTGTTTTCACAAAGATGTTCTGGGGTCAGCCCCCCACTGTAGACTGGTGTGTAGACTCCCCCCAACCCTGGGCCTTCCACCCACACACGGGGACTTCCGAGCTTTGCTTCTTGTTTCCCTTCCAGACCTTCTGCTTCATCTACCCTGTCTACCCTGGTTGGACCTTTCCTTTTCTCTATAACCTTCCATGGCTCCTGTCCCATAGAACCAGAAAGCGAGCCACATAGGCAATTTAAAATTGTTTAGTAGCCACATTTTAAAAAGTAAAAAGAAACAAGTGAAATGAACTGGAACAATATATTAACTCTGGCTATCTAAAGTATTATCATTTCAATCTAGCGTCGATATAAAAAACTATGAACGAGGTGTTTCACATTAACATTTTAAAAATGTTTTGAAATCCAAGGTGTATTTTACGTTGACATCATATCCCAAATTGGATGCTAAAATTTTATCAAAAACATTTGATCTCGATTCAGAGTTCCTTAAATTTGCTGTTGAGAAAGTAGATTCACATACCCAAGGAGTCCCAGACTTACATAAAAATGTTCCAGTAAATGAATTGTGTATTCGATTTTCTTTCTTTCTTTCTTTCTTTCTTTCTTTCTTTCTTTCTTTTTTTTTGTGGGATCTTAGTTCCCCAACCAAGGATTGAACCCGGGCCCTCAGCGGTGAAAGCACGGAGTGCTAACCACTTGGACTGTCAGGGAATTCTCTGTATTCGATTTTCAATCTAAATAAATATAATTTAACAATTCAGTTCCTCGGACGCATTTCAAGTGTTCGGCAGTGTGGTGTGGTTGCTGGCGACCGTAATGAACAGCCCACATAGAGACCATTTCCATCCTTCTGGAAAGTTTCCCTTGGACAGCCCCAGGCTTATAGAATGAGATCCAAACATCTCCATAGGACTTTCACAATTTTCTAGAACCCAGCTCCAACCTATCTGGCTTTATTTATGGATTTTGTTTTATGCATGGTCATTTTCCCATGCCTCTCTTTCCACTTTGAAAGCCCTTTCATCTCTTCCCCTAGAGAAATCTCCTCTTTCGGGCTGGGCTGAAAGGCAGAGCGTCCTTGAAGGATTCTCCCCTTCTCCCCGCAGCAGAGTGAATCGATTCTGCTTCCCACGGGATCTAGAAGGGGAGGCATGGTGCGTGGGAAGCAGCACAGGCCCGGCCAAGCCCCCGGACTGTGGCTTGCTGCCCTCGGAGCTCCGTGCCCCGTTTCTCCTGAGACAGGTTTGAATGGATCTTCTAATGCAGCGTTAGCCCTGCCCCGTTGGAAAAACAGAAGCAGACAAAGGACGGCACTGTGTCCTTCTCCAGCTGCCCGGGGGCTGCCGAGCATGGGACCGCAGACAGGAACACACCCTGGGTCCAGGCCATGTAATTCTAGGCGGGCATCAGTTCTGCAGGGAAAAAAAAAATGGTTCTTTGCCCTCACAAAAGGAAATATGTGCCTGGCTGCTCTGATTCTCACTTTTCAAAATGAGAACTGGTTGGTTTGTGTGTCCCTGTGTGTGTTTACTTTTTAAAAACTATAACATACATACAGAAAAGGGCACATAACTTAATTGTACAACTCGAATTTTCACAAAGTGGACATTCCTGTGTAACCACCCCCAGATGAGGAGAACATGACTAGACACCCTCACCCACCAGCCTCTTCCAGACTCTCCTTCCCCTCCCAAGAGTAACTGTTTTCTTAACTTACACCCCCAAGATTCCTTTTGCCTGCTTCTGGACTTCGGGTACATGGCATTCACGGTGTGGGTTTCTTGGCATCTGGCTTGTTTTGCTCAGTATTTGCCATAGTTTGTGGTTGGCTTTTTATTTATTTATTTTAATTTTTTAAAATTTTTAATTTTTGACTGTGTTGGGTCTTCGTTGCTGCGCGCGGGCTTTCTCTAGTTGCGGTGAGCAGAGGCTGCTCTTTATTGCAGTGCACGGGCTTCTCATTGCGGTGATCTCTCTTGTTGAGGAGCACGGGCTTCAGTAGTTGTGGCTCGCGGGCTCTAGAGCGCAGGCTCAGTAGTTGTGGCACACGGGCTTAGTTGCTCCGTGGCATGTGGGATCTTCCCGGACCAGGGCTCGAACCCGTGTCCCCTGCATTGGCAGGCGGACTGCCAACCACTGCGCCACCAGGGAAATCCCTGTGGTTGGCTTTTGAAGGCCTTTGTCTTCTCCGTCACTTGAAACACTGTTAGTAAAACTGCAGCGGTTAATTTTTTTAAAAAAAAGAAGAAAGAAAAGAAAAGAAAAAACACTAGATATGAAAGATAGGTCTTGGTTGGGTGATGGTTTCAAGTGTGAAAAAATTTATGTTCACATTTGGCTGATGTTTGCCCTGGGGATTTGGGTAATTTTCTTTTGTCATCATCTACCTTCTTTCTTTCTTTTTTTTTAATGGAAATGCAAAGGGTGAACAATACCCAAGGCAATCTTTTTTTTTCTTTTGGCCACTCCACTTGGCATGTGGAATCTTAGTTCTCCAATCAGGGATTGAACCTCTAGTGGAAGCGTTGGGGTCTTAACTACTGAACCACCAGGGATGTCCCCCTACCTTTTACCTTTATGTAGGGAATCTCTTGTTAAGGTTCTCATTCTTGGGTCTGGAAGGGATGATGTTAACTCCCTTTCTGGCTTTTGGACAAGACTGGACAGAGGTCATTTCCTGATTGTCTGTTTGTCAGTTAGAAAATGAAATAAATTCAAAAAGATACATGTACCACAATGTTCATTGCAGCACTATTTACAATAGCCAGGACACGGAAGCAACCTAAATGTCCATCGACAGATAAATGGGTAAAGAAGATGTGGCACGTATATACAATGGAATATTACTCAGCCATAAGAAGGAACGAAATTGAGTTATTTGTAATGAGGTGGATGGACCTAGAGTCTGTCGTACGGAGTGAAGTAAATCACAAAGAGAAAAACAAATACCAGATGCTAATGC
Organism: Mesoplodon mirus; assembly: GCF_964341445.2. Lineage (NCBI taxonomy): Eukaryota > Metazoa > Chordata > Mammalia > Artiodactyla > Ziphiidae > Mesoplodon > Mesoplodon mirus. The sequence goes on from NC_138991.1 coordinate 56,276,696, forward strand.
ACATATATGGAATCTAAAAAAACAGTACTGATGAAACTTGTGGCAGGGCAGGAATAAAGATGGAGACGTAGAGAACGGACTTGAGGTCACAGGACGGGGAGGGGAAGCTGGGACTAAGTGAGAGAGTAGCATTAACATATATACACTACCTAATGTAAAATGGATGGCTAGTGGGAAGCAGCCGCATAGCGCAGAGAGATTAGCTCCATGCTTTGTGACGACCTAGAGGGGTGGGATAGGGAGGGTGGGAGGGAGGCTCAAGGTGGGGGGGATATGGGGATATATGTATATGTATAGCTGATTCACTTTGTTGTACAGCAGAAAGTAACACAACATTTTAAAGCAATTATACTCCAATAAAGATGTTTTTTTAAAAAAAAAAAAAAGGATTGAGGGTGGAAAAGAGAGATGGGGAGATGTCAATTGAATTTTTTTTTTAATTAATTTATTTATTTATTTTTGGCTGCGTTGGGTCTTTGTTGCTGCACACGGGCTTTCTCTAGTTGGGCGAGCCACCAGGGAAGCCCCTGTCAATTGAATTTCTGATCTGGTGTCTTCTGGTTTTGCTTTAGGTAAAATGTCTGCTCCAGGATCCTACCAGGCGGCTGCTGGACCTTCCTCGGTGCCAACTGCACCCCCATCCTATGAAGAGACAGTTTCTGTTAACAATTACTACCCCACACCTCCAGCACCCATGCCTGGGCCAGCCACGGGGCTCATGACGGGCCCGGATGGAAAGGGCATAAATCCGCCTGGGTACTACACCCAGCCAGTGCCCGTCCCCAACGCCAATGCAAGTACGTACGGCCTCCTGGGCCCCCTTACCTCTCCTTGGCCCTCAGCCCTGGGACTCCGTGAGAATCAGGAGAGTGGTCGTAGTGACTGTGCCCCAGAGTCTAAGCAAAGTGCCAGTCAGTCCAATTTTCCCCCTTGTCCTGAAATTTCACATCTAGTCTTGGGTTCCATGTCAGTGAGGCTTTTGGCTTTTCCATAATAAAGCACAGTTTATGAACTTTCCCACGTCCACCATAAACTGAGCCTCTGGTGCTTATCACAGAGGCACATCCAACCGTCCCAGAGAAATTTGGGAGTGGGAGTTTGCTTTTGGGGGCTCCTGCCCTTCCTGCCGAGGCTTGGCGGGAGAACCCCTGCCCCGAGGCCAGGGCTGGAGTAGGAGAGGGAGAGGATGCACCCGTGAGTGGGGAATGGGTGAGCTGAAACCCACCCCCAGCCCAGCATGAGTTCAGGTGACTCCCCTGCCTTCCAGCAGCTTCTTCATGTCCTTGCCCTTTGGTACTTCCTGCTGCCCGTCTGCACCCAGGTACGTAGGTGATTCAGTATTACAAGCAGCTCAGAGAGCGGGCCCGTGAGTCAGACTTCCTGGGTTCACCAGCCTCCTTGTGCCTCGGTTTCCCCATCTGTAAAATGGGGCCCATCAAGTACCTACAACCGGCAGCTGTTAAGATTAGATAAGGTTCTATGAGTAATCATTGGATAAATGTGAACTATTGTCATTGTGCTCAAGTGACTTTGACTCCTTGAGATGGAAGAGGACAAGATAACGACTTCAGACTATTTTAGATCACACTCTGATCAATAAATAACTCATTCTTGCACCCCAAATAACCCTTATTAAAATTTACGTGTAAGTGCTAAATTATGCTTTGATGCTGCTCTTCTGCAGGGGATGGGGGCGGGGGTGCTTTCTAGGTCTTTCTGGGAATATTGTCTGGTTAGCTCTGGGTAGCAGTTCATGTCCCCTAATACATAGATTACAGAAATGGCATCTCAATAACATAAAAAAGAACAGAAAAAAGTCACTTTGACAGAACTACGAGCTTAAACAACTTTGCCGAAAACCAAAAGAACGTGCTGAGCTCTGAGGGCTTTGTGATTTCCATCACCCTAGGTGCTCTTCTGATGCTTGTGGATGTCCACACATGTTTTTCACATAGTTTTCTCTTTTTAACATGATTTCATATACTCACTGCGTATATCAATATGGTCCCCCGACTTGTAAAGAACTGGGCCAGTATCCCCTGGCTTGGTAAATGCCAGCCTTATTACTGGGCATTGGAGTTTGCTAAGGAGACCGTGTGAAATGCAGGCTTGTTTATGGAGGATTCACTCTGTACCAGGCACGGGGTGAGGTTCTTTACTGCCTTTGTCCCATTTAATCCTAGCGACAACCCTTATTATTCCATTTTTTAAAAAACAGCTTTATTGAGATAGAATTCCCATACCATAAAGTTCACTCTTTTAAAGTATACGGTTCAGTGGTTTTAGCATATTCACAGAGCTCTGCAACCATCAGCACTAATTCCAGAACATTTCCATCACCCCAGAAAGAAACCCCTGTCACCCTCCATCCCCCCAGCCCCTGGCAACCACTAATCTATGGATGAAGAAAATTGAGGCTAAAACCCATCACATCACTGTTTCTGAAATTACCATCTGCAGACCACCTTCGTAGAACCACTCAAGAGCTTAAAAAGTGGTTTGGGGACCCTGCCCTAGACTTGCCGAATCAGACGGTCTTGAGGGCAGGACCAGGGAATCTGCATTCTTAATAAGCTCCACACTTGAGTCCGGAGACAGTTGAGTTTGAAAGCCTAGTGGAGCTGGGCCAAATCTCCTCCAGAAACACACAGTCCTTTCCCCCATCTCGTGTGTGGAGGTTTCCAGAGCCCCTCAAGTAGCAATTCTGGAAATCTGCCACTGTTTTCTCTTCCCTTTTTGTCATTTTTCTCCCTCCTCACCCATCCCCTATTTTTTTTTATTGTGGTAAAATAACACATAACATAAGATCGATTACCTTAAGCATTTCTCAGCGTACAGTTCAGTGGCATTAAGTACGTTCACATTTTGGGGCAATCATCACCACCTTGCATCTCTTTTACATTATACAAAACAAACTCTATACCCATTAAATGGCAACTCCCCCTTCACTCCTCTCTCCCAGCCCCTGGCACCCACCATTCTACTTTTTATCTCTATGAATTCAACTACTCTAGGTGCCTCCTCTCTGTGGAATCAACAGTGTTTGTCTTTTTGTGACTGGCTTGTTTCACTTAGCCTGATGCCCTTAAGGTCCATCCATGTTATAAGATGTGTCAGAATTTCCTTCCTTTTGAAGGCTGAATAATAATCCGTTGCATGGATGGACCACATTTTGTTCATCCATTCATTTATGAATGGACGCTGGGTTGCTTCCACCTCTGGGCTCTTGTGAATAGTGCTCTCCTGAACATGGGTGAGCAAGTATCTGTCGAGATCCTGCCTCTACTGTTTTGCATTTAATGAATGTCTTCCTCATTTACTGATTGGCCTGTTTGTTCTGTACCTTCCATCAGTTGCTGTGCAGACAGTCTACGTGCAGCAGCCCATCTCCTTTTTCGACCGCCCGGTCCAGATGTGTTGTCCTTCCTGCAACAAGATGATCGTGACTCGGCTGTCCTATAATGCCGGCGCCCTCACCTGGCTCTCCTGCGGGAGCCTGTGCCTTTTGGGGTAAGTCTGAGGTCCACTCAGACCCCGGGCTCTCCCGAATTCCTCTCTTGTAGGATTTCTCAGCCTCAGCACCTACTTCTGTGTTGTGGGGGCCTGTCCTGTGCCCTGTAGGATGTTGAGCAGCATCCCTGGTCTCTACCCACTAGATGCCAGGAGCTCCCCTGCCCCCGTTGTCATAAGCAGAAATCGTGCCCAGTTGAGAACCACTGCCCTTGAGCATATCAGCCCCTGGAAGCTGCTGTCCTATCATTTCTTCTCAGACCACTCCCTGCGTGTAGGGACAAGCATAGCAGCCATTTGTATCTGTGTACAGCGATACCCTTGGGGATTTCTTTTTCTAGAATTTCATGACCTAATTAATAATGTTTGCTTGACTCTAAGAGAAGCTTTAAACAATCTGTACGTTAAAATATTTTATAGTCATCTCTTCAAAATTTCTTATCCTTTTAGGACCTCCAGTAGTTTTCTGTTGCCTACACAAGGAGAATGTGTAAATATTTATGTCTGCACCAAGGGTATTACGTTGAAAGAGATAATACTTTCTGTTCTGGGAGAAAGTTGAGGAAGCACCATTTAACTTTTTTTTTCCAAACAGATAAAGGCAGCCTCCTTATTCCTGGCCATGCAAGTCACTCAGAAAACCATAAGTGCTCCGTTTTCTTCCTCGAAGGAAACCGTGTTTGTGTGTTTCTTTTCAGAGGCCCTTGCCTGGCTCTTTCCTCATTATCTGCTCGTGACTTAGGTGGAGGGGGAATCATCGTTCTCTTTCTAATTTTGAAGAGAGGCTCAAAGCCCCTGAGAGCTTAATTAACTTCCTTGAGGACTTGCATTCAGTGGGGAAGAAAGGAGACAGAAAACATTACATAAAAACTCATCGTCCTTTGGACATTCCTGTTAAAACCAACTTTTGTCTTTGAATCAGGGAAGGACAAAATGGAAACTTTTATCGAATATTGGCCTCTGACTTTCAAATTGAGGCAGCTTTTTCTATCCGTTCCTCCTTTTTAAATGCAGTACTGTGTGTTCAGATACTGCCTCTCACAGCTGTGTGGCTCTGGGCAAGTGACTTCACCTCTCTGTGCTCCAGTTTCCTCATCTGTCACCTGGGGTGTACTAATGCCCACCTCCGGGGGTGTTGAGGATAAAGTAGGTGGCTGTGTGTGCATTGCCTCTTGCAGCCATGCCCGCACTTGTCAGGCGGGAGGTTAGGATGATCTCTAAATGCACTGGCTGCCCTTATTTGAACTCAGGTAAGCTTAGGCAATAGGAAATTCCATTCATGAGATAGTTTTCTCATCAGAATATTTCCTGATTCTGCTTTATATAAATCAGTGTCTTCCTGTAAAATGTTGATTTTTTTTTTTTTTTAAACTATGTTTTTTGGCAAACTTTGGTTGTAAGGTTGTGGGGTGTTCTCTGACACTGGCCAAGGCTCCAGCACCAGCTGTGTGTCCAGTGTTTCAGTTCAGCTCTGACACTACCTGGAGTTGGTGCAGACCCCACAGCTTAAGGGCTCAGTCCCACAGACTGCCCCCCACTTCAGATGCCAGGCACAAGTCGTTTGTCCCCTGTACTTCTGACCGATCAGGGGTCCTGCTATCCCCTCTTCGGGTTTGATCATATGCTAGAATGAATGGCTCACAGAACTCAGAATGGCACTTTACTTACATTTACAGGTTTATCATACAGGAGACAGACAGATGGACAGCTAGGTGAGGAGGTAACAGGGTGAGATCCAGATAGGTCCTGAGTGCAGGGGCTTCTGTCCCCTTGGAGCTGGGGTACACCACCCTTCCGGCACATAAATGGCGGATTCACCAACCCAGAATCTCTCCAAATTAGCTGTTCAAGTGTTTTTAAAACCCAGTCCTCGGGGCTTCCCTGGTGGCGCAGTGGTTGAGAGTCCGCCTGCCGATGCAGGAGACACGGGTTCGTGCCCCGGTCCGGGAAGATCCCACATGCCGTGGAACGGCTGGGCCCGTGAGCCATGGCTGCTGAGCCTGCGTGTCCGGAGCCTGTGCTCCGCAGCGGGAGAGGCCACAACAGTGAGAGGCCCGCGTGCCGCCAAAAAAAAAAAACAAAACCCAGTCCTCAGCCCCCCATTCCACCCCAGAGGTCTGTAGTTGAGGTTGAAAGCTCCAGCCCTCTAGTCACTTGGTCTTTCTGGTCACCAGCCCATCCCAAGCCCGTCTAGGGACCCACCCTAGTCACCTCATTAGCATAAACTCAGGTGTGATTGAAAGGGGCTCTTTGTGAATAACAGAAGACACTCCCGTCACTCAGGAGTCCCCCGGGTTTTGGAGCTCTGTGCCGGGAACCAAAGACCAAATATATTTCTTCTTACGCCTCAGGCTCTATGGAGGTCCTGCCTGCGTGCGCTGATGATGGATTATGTAGGTTAAGAGACATGATTTGTGGAAATTTATATGATTGTTGCTGTGAGAAGCAGGCTCTCTGTATGGAAAAGTGATCAGTCCAAGACAGGAGTCAGCAAACTACAGCCCAGGGGCCAAATCCAGCCTATTTTAAGTTCTATTGGAACACGTCACGCCCTTTATTTACAGATTATCCGTGGCTGCTTTCATGCTCCAATGACAGAACAAGACCCATGTAGCCTGAAATACATACTCTCTGGCCCTTTACAAAAGAAGTTCACCGATTCCAATCTAACACTTTGAAAGATGCCTAAATGTCCCAAGACTTGATAATACACCCAGACCAGTCTGTCTGTGGGAGCAGCCTTGGCAATGGCTGGGGTCTTAGTTCCCCAGGGCTGCCATAACAAATTACCACAAACCTGGTGGCTTAAAACAATAGGAATTTATTCTCTCACCATTCTGGAAGCCAGAAGTCCAAAATCAAGGTGCCATGCTCCTTCCGAAGGCTCTAAGGGCAGAATCCTTCCTTGTCTCTTCTAGCTTCTGGTGGTCCAGGTGTTCTTTGGCTGTGGTGCATCACTGCAGTCTCTGCCTCTGCTTTACGTGGGCTTTGTCCCTCTCTGTATTTCTGTGTGTCCTTTTCTCTTCTTATCAAGATCCCGGTCTTGGAGTTTAAGGAGCCCACCCTCATAATCCAGGAAGATCCCATCTTGGGATCCTTAATTACATCTGCAAAGACCCTTTTTCCAAATAAGGTCACATTTATAGGTTCCGGTGATTAAGACTCCGCCATATCTTTTTGGCGGCTATCATCCAAACGCCTACAGTCTGTAACACTCTCCATGTGTGGCCTTTTTTGTTCTAGGTGCATTGCAGGCTGCTGCTTCATCCCTTTCTGTGTGGACGCCCTGCAGGATGTGGACCACTACTGTCCCAACTGCAAAGCTCTCCTGGGCACCTACAAGCGTTTGTAGGACTCAGCCAGACCTGAAGGGAGCCGTGTGCTGCAGGAAGGCCTTTCCGACTCTCACCCAGCCCCGCCCCTGGTGAAGGCTCCATTTTGGTGGTCTCATCTCTCCAGGGTCTCCACCTTCGTGTCTTCTTTTGGGGGGAAAATATCGCAAAAATAACACACCTCCAAACCCCAGAAATTGCTGCTTGGAGTCGTGCACAGGACATGCAAAGACATTCTCCTTGAGTGCTGGTTCAAGGGTTTCCTGCCTCCCCGTCTGTGACCCCAAGTCATCCCATCCAACTGTGATCATTGTCCCGTCTGAGTATCTTCTGGTGATTGGCCACTGATTTTTTTGCCTCAGTGGGCCTTTCTCTTGGTGGTCTCAAACTGAGAAGCCCCAGATTGCCTTATTTTTTAAACTGTTCTGGCCCCAGTACGGCTGAACCAACCTTTAGTGCCTACCATCACAGCCATCTGTTTCCACTTCTGATGACAAAAATCTTGCCTTACAGTTTAAGGGCTTGGCTTTCAGATTCTGTAACTGTAGGCTTTTAAATAGCACATAGCACACAAATTCACTTTAATTTCTTAATTCGTTTTTAAGTACAGGGAGGGGTTATTCACACCCATCAGACACATAGCCATGAGGTCATAAACGCAGGCTAGGAATAGAAGGCTGGATCTTTTCACTGATCTGCCTTCTTTGGACCAGATCCTCTTTGGACCAGCCACTTTCCATGAAGAGCTTTTTTTTTTTGGTAGAGGAATTGTTTGTATTAACAGTTTTTGTGACCTCCTTTTGGTCTTAAACACCTTTGAACATAATTTTGAAAGGAGGGATTTATAGAACTGTTTTCCCTAACCATATGACTCGTATCATTTTCCCATTTGCCAATGCACTCTCACTTTTTTTTTTTTTTTTTTCCTTAACAGAAAAAGTAACGGGGATAATTTCATCCACTGCCTTTACTTGGGTTTAGTGTTGTTCCTAAAGACCTCCATAATGGAACTCTTAAAGCGGGTCCCCTTTTGGGTTCCTGGTGGATATTTGGAAAGACAAAGGAAAGCGTGTTTGAGCACGTCTGAGTACCATGGTGCTGAAAAGTGTGGGGACCTGACTGTTTCAAAGGCATCTGAAGTCTGGATGTTATTTTCCAGAAATCAATTTGTTGTATAACATCTGAAGACATGATTTCTAGGACTGAAGCAGCAAGCCAGAGTTCTCTGTGTGCTGCCGTGTCATCTTTGAAATCAAGACAAAGCTGGGCTCGACTTTGAAGAGTCCCCGTTTTGATAATAAATAGGCACAGGGAATGCATGTGAATAATATGTAGAAATCAAGCCTAGGTCTTGATCGAAAATCTGTATATTGGTTCAAAATTATAGTCATAACCCATTGATTCAGCTTATTCATTTGATGTTTCGAAAGTTCCAGTAATCATTTTTGCAATGATTATGGATACTACATAGTACTTTGGTGTTATCTGCTTTTCAAAAATAAAGTCTTTTGTTCACTCTGTGAACTATTCATCAATTCTTACAGTGTGAAGAAAGGTCTCATGTTGTGTTTCCAGCCATTGGTACAAAGAACCCTTTATTTGTTCCATAACAGTAGAAAATCCTTCATGATAAAAACTACAGACTTGCTGAATATCCCCTGATGTCAAGATGACCGATGTTGAGTTGGGTGGATAGCTAGCGAGTCAGATTTGAACATTAGGCTGTTGGAACCCAACAGGCGTCATCAGTGGCAGCAAGCCATAGCTTTCAAGTTTTAATAAAATGCACAGAAGAAAGCCGTCCTCATTCATGCTCCGAACAAAACATGCTTTGTTAATTGATCCGGGTAGATTTGAGATGCTAGAAGGAGGGCATTGTAACTCGCCGGGAATATGAATGTCACCCTCTTTTCCTACCTGGTGATAAAGCTTCATTTTGGAAGGTGCCGGAAAACATGCCACCTTGGTGCGACTTTTTCATTTAAACCCTAACTTCTGGTCTTAAAAAATCGCCACTCAGCCGATCCTGAGCATGTGTTTTTCTTGCATTTGACAAAATGGAAGGCCATGCATATTTAGCAGTTTTGCTCAGATGGTGGCATATAAATGGTCTCAAGCTGTTATCAATTACATATGCAGAGTCTTCAAAACAAGAGCCCTATTTCGAGGACCGTAACATATATATATATATATATATATATATATATATATATATATATATATTCTGGGAAACTTTAAAAATAACATCAGATGCCTGGAGCATGAAGTGTTTGTCAGACATTCTATTTTATTCTTTGAAATACGGGCTTATTCATATATTTTTACAAGTTAAAAAGCTCTTTTGTTCTTCCCCTGTTTGTTGGGGACTTTGGAGTTTGTTGCAAACACTGAATCACATTCAGTTAATGTGAGAGCTTTATTTTATATCTACTTGGACCTCAAAGAAGAATATTTACCAATTTCAAACCCAAAATGGCTGTACATCTTATATACTGTTAGTCCATCAAGGCCTTGTACACATACAAGTGTTGGTTTGTGTCTTGATATCAAAAAGAATTCAGTTTTTGCATCTGTTTAAGCCAACTTTGAGCACATGACTGATTCCTGGCTGACCACAACATTACCCATGAAAATGTTTTCTCTGGGACAACTGGCTTCCCAGTTGCTACCGAGAACACTTCTATTGGGCCCTGAACTGTTTATAAATGTGGCTTCATATACTCACACCCAATTTGGCCTGTTTTCTCCCCAGTGACAAACCTCTCATGTTTGGGATATTAAAATCCTCTGAATTTTGAGCTCAAAGATCTCTGTTTAGGAGTAAGTGTAGATGTTGGAATTTTACTTACAAAATTCTGATTTGCATTTTGGATCCTATTAAAGTTATCTCCTGCATTTATGACTCAGATGTTTATAATGAGTCGTCTGTTTTTCATGGGCACACCAGTGAATTGAAAGTAGATCCAGCAAGGGCGATGAAAGAGAGAAACCCGGAGGTTTTTTTTTTTTTTTTTTGTCTTAAGAATTTTAAAGAAACAAGAATCTGAGGCTTGGAAAGATTTAAAAAAAGAAGGAAGAAAAAAGTTCATGGCCAAGTATACAGTCTAGTGCATTTAACTGTTTTGTGACTGTTCTCTGCAGTATTAGGAAAATGTTCACACGTTGAAATACCCTTTTTTCCCCCTTTTAAATATTTTTTAGAGCAGTTTTAGGTTCATAGCAAAATTGAGCAGAAGGTACAGAGTTCTCATATATCCCCTGTCCACACACGTGCACAGCCTCCCCATCATCAGCATCCCCTACATTTGTTACGATTGATGAACCTGCATTGACATCTGATCACCATTGAAAGTCCATAGTTGGCGTTAGGGTTCACTCCTGGTGTTGTACATTTCTCTGTGTGTGTTTTATTTATTTTTTGGCCATGCCTCTCAGCTTTTGGGATCTTAGTTCCACGATCAGGGATTGAACTCGGGGCCACGGCAGTGAAAGCCCTGAGTCCTAACCACTGGACCGCCTCATTCTGTGTGTTTGGGCAAATGTATAATGACATGTATCCACCATCATAGCATCATACCAAATAATTTCACTGCCCTAAAAATCTGTGTGTTGCCTATTCATCCCTCCCTCCCCACTAGCCCCTGGCCACTGATCTGACTGGCTCCATAGTTTTGCCCTTCCCAGAAGGTCATACAGTTGGAATCATGCAGAGTTGGAAACATATATACAGAATCATAGCCTTTTCAGATTGGCTTCTTTCACTTAGCAATACACATTTAAGGTTCTCCATGTGGGTAGCTCATTTCTTTACTATTCAGATAATATCCCTTTGGATGTGCCATACGTGTAAGTACCGATACTGTTCTTAGTACTGCGATGTCTCAGTGATGTACCTGGTTTCCCAAACGGGCAAAATCAATGTAGCTCGTGTGTCCAACGTCAGTGTCATCAGAGAGCACAGTATTGTTTGTGAAACCTGTGTTTATATAGTCGTATATGTGTTGGGGGGGGTTACCGGGCTCAGCTTTGGCTGCCCGTTGCTCAAGAATCCAATACTGAGAGACAAGTGTTGGGTAAAAGTAAAGATAGCTTTATTGGGGAATCTGGCAATCCTGGGGAGAAGGTGGACTCATGACCCAAAGAACCAACTCCCCACTGTCAGTCGGGGGCAAGAGCTTTTAAAAGGGTGTTTCAGGGTTGGGGGAGGGGGCTACGTGCAGAACAGCAGAGTCAGCTCCAACAGTCCCTTTGAACTTAGTCGTGTGGTGACCTGATCAGCGTCATCATGGTTGTTTTAGGTACAGTTCATCTTTAATTCCAGAGTTGGTTGGTTATGAGGCCAGTTCTCAGAATTGTGTAAGATGGAGCAGCTTGTGTGATGGCTGCAGTCTGGTCATCATGTAGTTAACTTCTCCCACCTGGTGGGGGTTTTAGAATCTGCAAAACAGCTCAAAGGATATGGCTCGGAATATTATTGATAGCCCTTGAGGAGAAACTAAATGTCCTTGACTTCATTTAATGGCTAAACTATTATTATTGGATTGGCCAAAAAGTTCGTTTGGGTTTTTCCGTGACATCTTATGGAAAAACCCAAACGAACTTTTTGGCCAACCCAATATTTTGTCTTGTTTGATTATTTTCCTTTGCTTCTGTATTTGCTCACTTCTCTGATTAAATTTATTCCTTGGCTAAAGTTTTTCTATATACAAGAGGCAGGCGGAGGACATGAGGGGTAGTCCTGGGAAGATTGCTCTGTTACAGGGGGTTCACAGTGCAAAGTGAGTGCCAAGGGCAACATCTGGGAACCTCTGGTCTGGCACATGTGTGGCTTTCATGTATCACTGATTGACTCCTGCTGTATTCAAGGCATTGTATAGCTTGGATACCAGACACAGCCCTGCCTGGGAAAAGTGAGCACTGGGCCTAGAACTACCCTGCCAACATTTCTGGTGGCTTCTTTATTTTTTGTTTTAAGGTAAAATTCATATAACATTATTTTTTTGTAATTTTTATTTTATATTGGAGTATAGTTGATTTACAATGTTGTGTTAGTTTCACTTGTATAGGAAAGTGATTCAGTTATACATATACATACATCTATTTTTTTTCAGATTCTTTTCCTATATAGGTTATTACAGAATATTGAGTAGAGTTCCCTATGCTATACAGTAGGTCCTTGTTGATTGTCTATTTTATATATAGTCGTGTGTATATGTCAATCTCAACCTCCATCATGTAACATTAAAGTGTATAATTCAGTGACATCTGGTGGATTCACGGGGTTGTGCAGCCATCACTTGTATCGAGTTCCAAAACATTTCCATCAGTCCAACGTAAAACTCCATACCCATTAAGCAGTCACTAGTCATTCCTCCTCCCCCAGCACCTGGCAGCCACCAATTTGCTTCTATTTTTTTGGATTTATCTATTCTGGACATTTCAGATACAGGTAATCATAATATGTGACATTTTGTGTCAGGCTTGTTTAACTGAGCATCATGTTTTTGAAGTTCATCCACAGTGCAGCATGTGTCAGGGCTTCATTCCTTTTAGTGGCTGAATAATATTCCATTGTATGGATATGCCACATTTTGTTTATCATTTTATTTATGCATGGCCCATTTGAGTCATTTCCACCTTTTGGTGATTGTGAATAAGGCTGCTGTGATCATTTGTTTACCAGTTATTATGAGAGTATGTTTACAGTCCTCTTGGGTACATACATACAAGTAGAATTGCTGGGTCACATGGTAATTCAGTTTAACTCTTTGAGGAGCTGCCCGATGGCTTCTTAAAGAAATGTGTCCTCTTGTAAAGCCACATCTGGCACAGGCTACCACTCAAAACTGCCCTGCCCTGGAGAATTCTGCCCTCTTCTGCAGTGAGAACTGTTTGGAGCAGCCTGGTGGCAACAGAGCTGGATTTGGAGCAGGAAGACCTGCTCCCCGGGCTGTCCTGCCCAGACTCCTCAGCTGATCTGAACCCCATTCAATCCTCTGGGGCTCCCACTGAGCCTGAAAAATGAGGAGGGTTGGATGGTGCATCTCAGCCCCTCTGAGTGGACCCTCTAAGGTGTTCAACTGTTTGTCCTTTGTTTACCTGTATGCCCAGCTTGGGATACAGCAGTAAAGTGGGAAACACTGTCCTCTCCCTCATGGAATTGATGGTAGAAGGGGAGAGAGAGACACCAAAGAAGAAAACCTAACATTTCCAACCTGTTACAAACCAGGAGGGAAAAGTGCAGGAAAACAGCGTACAGTAAGTCCCCTACATACGAATGAGTTCTGTTCCGAGAGCGTGTTTGTAAGGCATCTTGCAAGCATTGAAGATGTTATGTCCAATCATTATTATTATTACTGCTATTTGTTATCAGAGAACAGAGAAATGCTGTCCCCCCCAGGTCAGCTGCTTGGAGAGTAAGGCTTTGGGGTCCTCTATTGCTTTAGACTACTCTGCAGGGGGTGATTTGCCAGTGGCCTTACAAGATCCCTCTTGAACTCTAGGTCCACTCTAAACAATAGCTCTTCTCTTAATTGGGAGGCTGGTGTCAGCGGTTCAGACCCTAAAGTCACACACCTGGTCTTATGTCCTGCCTCAGCCATTTATTCACTGTGTGACTATGGGTGAGATTCTTTTTTTTTTTTTTTTTTTTAATTTTATTTATTTATTTATGGCTGTGTTGGGTCTTCGTTTCTGTGCGAGGGCTTTCTCTAATTGTGGCAAGTGGGGGCCACTCCTCATCGCGGTGCGCGGGCCTCTCACTATCGCGGCCTCTCCCGTTGCGGAGCACAGGCTCCAGACACGCAGGCTCAGTAATTGCGGCTCACGGGGCTAGCTGCTCCGTGGCACGTGGGATCCTCCCAGACCAGGGCTCGAACCCATGTCCCCTGCATTGGCAGGCAGACTCCCAACCACTGCACCACCAGGGAAGCCCTATGGGTGAGATTCTTAACCTCTCTGGGCCTCACTTTCCACTTCCATAAAATGACATGATAAATAGAACCCATGTTCCAGGTTGACTGACCCTTGTGTGGGCCATGAGGTGGGCATCATCAAACCTACAACTGAGGGAGAATGTGGAGGTGGGGGGGTGGTCCTAGGAAACGGATCCTGGGGGCACAAGGGTCTAATTTCTGGGATCATCTCAATGGGATGAAGCTAGGCCTTTTGAGTATGAGATGGCAAGCTGTAGGAGTGAATAAAGCCCTGGAGGTGGGTTTGAGTCTGGGGAGGGTTCTGGTTACTGCTCTTTATTTACTGCTTCCTGAAGTGGGAATTAAATGCACTACTTGGCTCAAGTCTGGACATCTAACTAGATGTTCTGAGGTTTCTTCAAACTCTGTAGTTGATGGATAATTTCATCTTTGTCTTATTGGGATCGTACTGGAATTTGTTTTTTTTTTTGCAGTACACGGGCCTCTCACTGTTGTGGCCTCTCCCGTTGCGGAGCACAGGCTCCGGACGCGCAGGCTCAGCGGCCATGGCTCACGGGCCCAGCCGCTCCGCGGCATGTGGGATCCTCCCAGACTGGGGCACGAACCCGCGTCCCCTCCATCAGCAGTCAGACTCTCAATCACTGCGCCACCAGGGAAGCCCCGTACTGGAGTTTTTAACCTACACCTAAACATCATGACAGAAATGGGTTGTTTATAGTTTCATTCATTCATTCATCCTGCTCTTGTGGATTTCAGGTGGTGATAAGTTCTGTGAAGTATGTAAAACAAGGTAATGGGACAGTCACAGAGATGGGAGGTGAGGTAGAGCGGCCAGGGCAGGCTTCACTGAGGAGGTAGTATTTGAGCTCAGACCTGAATGACAAGCTGAATCCACACACACACAGAGTATTCCAGGAAGTGGGGACAGTGAGTGCAAAGGCCCTGGGGCAGGCAGAACTTGGTGTGTTGAGGAATGGAGAAAAATAGAGGACGGTCAGCACATAGTGAGTGGAGAAATGAGGAGGAGCTGCGGCTGTGGAGGGAAGCAGAGGGCAGATGGTGCAGGCTTGTGGAACGCCAGTCAGAGGCCTGGGTTTTATTCAGATCACAATGGGAAAGACAGTGGACTACTCAACAATACAAAGGAACCAACTATTGATGCATGCGACAACATGGATGAGTCTCAGAACAAATATGCTGAGTGTAAGAAGCAAGACAAAAAAGGAGTGCATGGTGTATGATTCCATTTATATGAAATTCTAGAAACCACGAACTAATCAGTGTTTGCCTGGATAAGGGAGGAATGACCAAGGGGGCAAGGAAACTTTTGGGGCTGATGGATTCATTTACTATTTTGATTAGTGGCTGTGGTTTGTTTGTTGGACACATATGTTAAAACTGATCATACCGTACTTCTTAAATATGTGCAGTTTGCAATTCGTTGCTTACATGTCAATGAAGCTGGGAAAGATTTGGGAAGCCGCTAGTGGATTTCAGTGGTGAGAGGACATGATCTGGTTCAGCGAACAGACCTGGGGCAGAAGCCTGGGTTGCAGCAGGGCCTGGGGATGCTGCTCAGGCAGAGAGGAGGGTGGAGGGGTCCCCGTGGAGCAGGCGGAGCTCAGCTTCAAGGAATTCAGACCCAGGTGCCCCTTCTGATCCAGCTGTTGAGTAAAAGGAGACCTTGCAAATTCACCTTTTCAAGAGATGAGTATACATTTGAAGCCCATTTATTAAAATCTCATTTTACTCCTCAGTGAAACAGAATTGTTTTCCCTGGGTTGTTTGACAGACAGCTGTGGCTCTGAGTTCTCTGAAGGCAGGACCCAGTTAGGCAGAGTCCCTGCTGGGGCCAGAGTGCCCAGCACAGGTGTTGGCACGTGCCAGATGCTCGGTGAATATTTCAAATGAAGACATGAATGAATGATTGAAAGCTTATATCGAGTAAGGCAGCTTCAAAGGGCAACCCTCCGGGCTTCCCTGGTGGCACAGTGGTTGAGAGTCCGCCTGCCGATGCAGGGGACCCGGGTTCGTGCCCTGGTCCAGGAGGATCCCACATGCCGCGGAGCGGCCAGGCCCCTGAGCCATGGCCACTGAGCCTGCGCGTCCAGAGCCTGTGCTCCACAATGGGAGAGGCCGCAACAGTGAGAGGCCCGCGTACCGCAAAAAAAAAAAAAAAAAGGGCAACCCTCCTGTGTGTCCTAATCCATAGCCGCCTTCATTCCCAGACCAGATGGTACAGCTCTCGGCCCTTCAAAGTTATCGAAAGCAAGGACAGGCTCAGTGTGACCCCTCAGCTCTCCTTAACCAGTGGGAGAAAGTGGGCTGAGGGTTTCCTGCAACAGGCCTGGAAGTTCTGAAGAGAACAGGGTACGTGCTTCACCTCTAACTTGCTGTGTGACTGTGAGCAAGTCACTGTGCCTCTCTGGGCCTTCTCTTCTGAAAATGGGGGTTGAAAGTATCACCTCCTGAGGCCCTCGCGAGCTCCATCTATTCCTTCATCCATTCACTCAAGAAACATCCTGTGATTCTAAAGTTTAAAACCAAAAAAAGGACGTCCAGATCACCCTTGTTAACCAGAAAGTGAAAAATCCCCAGGATGTTCGCATTCCTAGAGCATTGTTGTTGAGGTTTTGCTAGACTTTTCCTGGACTTGGTTTTGCTGAATTAGTGAAGCGGTATTGGGAAAGAGAATACAATAGCATTCAAATTAATAAGCGTCCTGGCCCCCAACGGCTCCAGTCTTTATGTCTCAGACCCTATGCCCCTCATTGTTTTATTTTTGCCCCGTGTTTTATTGCACACCTGTTTGGGAGTAGACTGACAGCAAGGTCAGAGAGTCACTTTTGGTGTCAGGCACGATAATAAGTTCTGAACAATTTACACGGGAAGAAGCCTGGGGTCATAGGAAGTCAACCGGACAGGAGTCAAGCAACCTGGTCCCCACCCCAAATCTGCCGCCTCTATAGTCGTGTGACCCCACTTGAAGTGTGACCCCTTCTCCTCTCCAGTCCCTGGGCCTCAATTTTCTAGGCTGGATCAGAGTATCTTTCAGGAGCCTCAACAAGGTGAAATGACAAAATCAGCTGCCTAAGGGGTCAGCAGGTGACATTTGTGAGTGAAGCAGGACTAGTGTGAGACAATAGGGAGTGGTGGGGACTGTGGCAAAATGAATGCTGCAAGCTCAGTATATCAGCTACAGGGGGAGTGTGCACGCAGGGTAACCAGATACTTTTGTAGTGACTGTATTTTGGGGGAGGGGCACCTCATCCTCTCAAATTATCAAGTCATTCTGATGTTTTCCTCTGCTTAGGGGGCGGCCTTTAGGTCTCACTGCCTGATGAGTCTGAAAACTGTGTTAGGAAAGTCCATTTCTGTCCTGTGTCTTTATGTGATTTCATTTGCTCTGTCGCCCTCTCTGGGGGGGAATCCCTGGATGCCTTCCATTTTCTTTGGAAGAGTGAAACCTAATCCTTTTTTATTTTTTTTGAAACCTAACCCTTTACTCTAGCTCTTGTCCCCGGATTTCCTGTTGATAACCAGGAAGGGCAAGGCTGACTTCAAGTAAGTGGGTGGATTCCAGGTGGGTGTGGTCAGCAGAAATTGTTCCATCTGCCCGGTGGGCCACAGGGTTTTCCCAGGCGCCTGCCGGTGATCCCTTCTCCAACCTGAGCTCATCTGAGCATCCCCAGCAAGGACACTGTGGAGAAAGGGAAAGTGAAACATTTGACAATCACTTTTTCTTTCAGTGGGGATTGTTTTTTTTTTGCTTTGTTCTAGGGCTGGGGGCTGTCCCAGCAGACAGAACCGGGAAGGGAGCATATGGTAAAAAAAATGCTCACAGCTCTTTAGGGTTGTTTTCTAAGCCATAATTTGCATTTCTTGTTCATGTCTGAAATTAAAGTAGTAGGAAAAAAAAAAGCTTATCGTAACCCTGATGGGGAGGTGGTGGGTTGAGGTCTCCCCTTTCTGCACATGCTTCAACTTGAAACTCTTAGCACAACAAGGAGCTCCCGGCAGCTGGGGGGAGGGGGGTGTGGGGGAGGGATGGTGGCTCTGAACTCATCCGCTTCATCAGCTGAATCTGATCACTGCT
Organism: Mesoplodon mirus; assembly: GCF_964341445.2. Classification (NCBI taxonomy): domain Eukaryota; kingdom Metazoa; phylum Chordata; class Mammalia; order Artiodactyla; family Ziphiidae; genus Mesoplodon; species Mesoplodon mirus. The sequence goes on from NC_138991.1 coordinate 56,294,569, forward strand.
GCCTGTGATGATGTGATTTAGGGATTCTTTCCCTAGTTTCGCTGAGGGCCTGTCTTTTTTTTTTTTTTTTAGTTGAAGTATATATAGTTGATTTACAGTTAGTTTCAGGTGAACAACATAGTGATTCAATAGATTATACTCCACTTAATGTTATTATAAAATGTTGGCTGCATTCCCTGTGCTGTCCTGTATATCCTTGGAGCTTATTTATTTTAGGCTTAGTAGCTGGTACCTCTTGATCCCCTACCCCTATCTTGCCCCTCCCTACTTCCCTCTCCCCACTGGTAACCACTAGTTTGTTCTCTACATCTGTGAGTCTGTTTCTGTTTTGTTATATTCTTTTGTTTACTTTCTAAAATTCACACGTAAGTTGTGGTTGTACTGGTTTACCCTTCCCTGCCTTGTTGTTTTTCTAACTAGGTATCTTCCTCCTCGCTTTATCTTCTTCCTGCCTTCTGACCTAAAGTCCCCTTTTCTTTATTGATTAATCTGGGGGGGGCACGCCATGCGGCACGTGGGATCTTAGTTCCCTGAACAGGGATCGAAACCGAGCTCCCTGCGTTGCCAGTGCAGGGTCTTAACCGTGGGCCCCAGGGAAGTCCCTGTCCTGAAGTCGTAGAGTAGCTCAGGCCTTCGTCAATGACCAGATCTCGTGTGTGAGCATGTGTGTGTGTGTGTTGGTGCACGGCCTCTGTGAGGGTACACAGGGGTCTGGACTTGTGTGTGTGTCTGGGTGTGTCTGTGGATGTTTGCTGAGGGATGGTTCTAGGTGTCTGTGATGTGTCTCTGTAGCCACTCTGAGTGGCTGTGTGTGTGTGTGTGTGTGTGTGTGTGTGTGTGTGTCCCCCTGGGTATTTGCAGGAGAAAGAGAAGTGACAGAGCTACTTGGAGCTGCGTTTCCCTCCAGAGCTCCCTGAAGGCGGCTTCAGTCCCTCAGCTTGGGAGGCCTCCAAGGACTTCAAGCCAACCAACCCAGCGGGGGAATGGCTGTCACCTAGCTGATCTCAGGGACTAAGGGGTGAGAATGATCGTTCTTCTTCCACTCCCTACATGTAAGCTGCTTGGAATACTGCATGGGTGTGGACACCCTGGCCTCCCCTACCTTGTCATCACTTCCCATGGTAGGGGGTGACTCCAGTTTGGAAAGACTTATTGAAACCTCCACAGCATGACCAGGCCTGGCCTGCATTCAGCCTGGGCTGGGGGAGTATTTATAAAACTCCCCAGTCTGGCCACACCCCAGACCAACTGGATCAGAATCTCCGAGGCTGCAACAAAGCCCAGGGCTGATTTCCCCACTGGGCACCTGGAGCCTATGATATTTTTAGGGACCCAGGGAAATGCTTGATTTTTAAATTTTTTTAATGAGGAGGGAAAAGCCTGAATAAAATAATAACGAATATATAATAATGAATCCAACCTGGATTATATTCCTCTTTCTATCAACGCAGCCTTAAAATACACTTTTGAATATATTTTTAAGGAGGGAGGGGCCCAGGGAAGTCCTCACATGGCTCCAGGTTGCAGGCCCTGGTCTACCATTGACATGATAGACTCAATCGTGCCTCCCTTCTTTCAGTAAATGTTTACTGGGTGTGTAATGTGTAAGGAGACAGCCCCCTTGCTCTTGGGGAATTTAAATAAGAATTTCATCCCCTGTTGTCTTCACCAATCCTGCCAAGAACTCTTCCAGATGGAAAAGAAAAACATCTTTGCTGTTTTACAGATAAAATAATGAAGAAGGACTTCCCTGGTGGTCCAGTGGTTAAGACTCAGTGCTTCTACTGCGGGGGGGCGCCGGTTTGATCCCTGGTCTGGGAACTAAGATCCCACGTGCTGCGTGGTATGGCCAAAAAATAAAAATTAATAAAAAATAAAAATAACGGAGACACAGAGTAAGTGTGAGTTACATAGGGCTACTGGGGGACCCACCGCACAGTGAGGCCTTCTTGTCCTAAAATACACCTTGGGCTTGTTAAACATAGATTTCTGGGCCTTTTGCCAGGAGATTTGGATTCAGAAGGCCTGGGAGGGGACCCAGGAATATGCATTTTTATATAAAAGCACCTAGGTGTTTCCTAAAGGCAGGTGAGTTTGAGAAATGCTGTCCCACATGGCCTGGGGCCAGATCAGCCAGAGAGAAGGAACTGAAGTCAGGCCAGGGGAGGGGCCCCGACCTGGGCACTCACTACTGGCACCTTGGTCCAGATCATTTCTTGGGTGGGGGCTGTCCTGTGCATTGTAGGATGTCAAGCAGCATCCTTAGCCCCTACTCACCAGATACCACAAGCACATGCCTCAGTCGGGACAACCAAAAATTCTCCAGACATTGCTAAATGTTCCCGGGGGACAAAATGGCCCCATTGAGAACCCCCAGGATAAGTACATGGGTTGAAGCCAACACTTCCTGTGTTTGGGCGTTGGGGTGTCCCTCACTATCCAAGCATGTGGTTAACATGTAAAATATGCCCATTTCCATAAACAGGAATGGAGCATGGATCCCTGCTACCACGTGGATGAACCTTGACAACCGGGTGCTAGATGAAAGAAGCCAGATATGTGACGTGCAACCTGCTGTATGGCCGAGGCATATCATTTCAACTTCCCGGGCTGAGTTCCTCTCTTCTCTAAAAAGAGGCAGGCTGATCCTTCCAGCTCTAAACATCTGTGCTGGGACATGGGCAGATCAGAGAGAAGGCTCTTGAACATGCCAGAACATGCTGGAACATTCCAGGGGCTGGCTTTCTGGGGGTATCAGAGGCAAGCTCCTGGGCGAGCCAGGAAACCCATGAAGACACAGGCTTGGCATCCAAGAGTCTCAGTTAGGACCAGGCAGTGTCCAGCTTTGATAAGCCGGATCAGAATAGCCAAGCAGGGAGACTAAACCACAAGAACTGGCCACCTGAGTCCCCTTCCTGCCGTCTGCCGCCAGGTGTGAGCATCTGTGTCCGCACACTTGGCTTACCATGGGGATGAAGCCACCTCTGCAGTCATTTGAAAGCCCCCACATTCCTTTCACAAGGGGGTCATGGGGGCCGCCTCCCTCCCTGGCTGTCCCGAGAATGCCATGTTTAGAGTGACTCTCTTACCTTCACTGACCCAAGGTGAAGGGTTTCTTCCTTGGGTCATGATTAATGGAGCCCATTCCCTGGAAGCAGGAACAAATAAATGCTTGGGCATGGTTTATAGTCCTCATGTGAGCTCACTTATTACCTTGCAGCTGATGTGAATGGAATATTGGGCAGGTGTGTCTCTGTTTGGAGGAGGTGGAGGTTGGAAGCAGGTTAATATAAAGCTGAGGCCCCGGCGCAGTGGCTGGTGGGTCTCTGAGAAGCAGGCGTCGGGGGAGAAGGTTCTGGGAGAAGCAGGCCTCCAAATACAGAGACGTGCTCAGACTCCACTATAGAATCTCCTCTGTAAACAGCCACTGAAAAAGGGCTTCTAGGTAAGAACTTATGTGTTTTTTTGGTAATAGCTTTATTGAGATATAATTCACATACTATGCCATCCACACGTTTAAAGTGTACAATTCAGTGGCTTTTTAGTATATTCACAGAATTTTACAACTATCACTACAACCCATCTTAGAACATTTTCATCAACCCCCAAAGGCACCCCATACCTTTTAGTTATCACCCACCCAGCTACCCCACCTCACCACCCACCAGTCCTAAGCAACCGCTAATCTATTTTGCCTCTAGAGTTGCCCATTCCAGACATTTCAGATAAATAGAATCGTATAGCGTGTGGGTTTTTTTTGCATCTGGCTTTTTTTCTCTGAGCGTGTTTCCGAGGTTTATCCATGTTGTAGCATGTACTGGTGCTTCGTTCCTTTGGACGGTCAGATGGTCTTCCGTTGTATGGATATACCACATCTTGTTTATCCATTCATCTGTTGATAGCTACCTTTTTCTAAGGAATTCATGGTTCTAAAATGGCTACTCATTGTAGCGGCTGTTCAAGAAAGAATTAGCTGTGCGCCCTTTGTCAGTAAAATGATTGTTAGTTTTCTTCTGTGTTCTTTTAAAATCTTTTATTATGGTAGCAAATCAAGGTTGGAACTTTGGAGGATGAAAGGGGGCTGCTATTTATGATTATACCGGGCAACAGCTGGGAAGCAGGGTTGTGCTGGGCAAACCCGAGGTACAGATGCCCTCATTCCTGGGCCAAGTGAGAATGATGAACGGCCTTGTTCAGCGGGCCCTGGGCTGAAGACTCAGGGTCCTCGAGAAACCTAAGTGTGGTTTTTTTTTCAGGGCTGGCCAAGTGCTTTCAAAGGCTCTACCTGGCAGCCCCCCACCCCTGCCCTGGGGAGGGGGGAAGGCAGCTGCCCTCCCTGGCGTGTTTGGTGACAGCCAATGAATTGCAGCCTCTGAGGGGAGTTGCAGACAAGGGCCCAGCCCCCCAACGCTGCTCTGCATACCTGCATTCCTAGGTCTTTTTATCTGAGGCCTCGGGCGGTGGTCTCCTTCAGGTGTCCCTGCTGAGGCCTCCCTGTGCTAGGTGGGGAGGAGGGGAACCTTGAAGATGCTCTTCCACTCCTCCTCCCACCCCCGCCAGCTCAGGGTCCATAAAACTGCCATAGACTTTTTGGGGAGCTCCCTCAATAAGTGAGAAAAGCCGCACTTCTGGGCTGATCCCCCGATCCTCCACGGGTGCCAGTTCCCTGGGGGAAAGTGGAACAAAGGGAGTCAGCGCTTTCCCCACTGTAGGAAGTGACGCAAAGTGTAACTCCTTTCATTTTGGGCTTGTTGCATGAATCGGCTGCTCTGACACCAGGCAGATTCCCCAGCTCTCTGCATGAAGCTGCGCGCTCCCGACACGCGCTCCCGACATCAGCTGGAAGGGTTGCTGGATCTTTGGTTGTACAATGATGTCTGGGGGTGGGGTGGGATGGAGCTGGTGTATTGAATTTAGAATATGCAGATTGTGACTACCTGAAATTGGTACAAGCCACCCACTTGGGTCGTCAGGTAGCTCCCACTTTAGGGAAGTGAAAACCCCAGGGTCGGTTTTTTTTTATTTTTTGGGTTTTTTTTGCGGTATGCGGGCCTCTCACTGTTGTGGCCTCTCCCGCTGCGGAGCACAGGCTCCATACGCGCAGGCTCAGCGGCCATGGCTCACGGGCCCAGCCGCTCCGTGGCATGTGGGATCTTCCTGGACCGGGGCACGAACCCGTGTGCCCTGCATCGGCAGGCGGACTCTCAACCACTGCGCCACCAGGGAAGCCCCCCAGGGTCGTGTTGATTAAAGGGACAGTTTCAATACTTTCACACCAAGGAAGTAAAGTAACAAATGTATTATTGACAGAAACAGTGGGGGAGGTGATATTGCAGTCAGCTGTGGGGAGGGCAGTCTTTCATCCCAGGTCACAGGGGTCAGGAGATAGACAGTGAGCACCTATGATTTTACAGCCTGTGGTTGGGGCAGAGGTCACTCACTTTTCTCAAGCTCACCTCTTAAGTGGTTATTTTTCAAAGCACCCTGGGAAAAGCAAAGCAGGAGCTTGGCAGGTTTGGCGGGTGTACGGGAGGGGAATCCTAAACTCAGATCCTACAAGGCTGGACTCCTGGTGTGAGCAGGGTTGTCATACTGTAAAAAGTTTGGTGTGGACAAAAAAAATGTTGCCTGCTATTTCATTAAACAAAGAATGTTTCCCGCTGCTAAGCTATCAGCCACTGTAGCTGCCCCCGAGGGGAATTCAGGATGGAGAAAAATCAGCTCCACACACGACAGGCCAATAAATCGAGAGATGAGTTTTGGGGGGCAAGGAACAGCGACTTTATTCGGAAAGCCAGCAGACCAAGAAGATGGTGAACTAGTGTCCAAAAGCCATCTGCCCTGAGTTAGAATTCAGGCTTCTTTTATACTAAAAAAGGAGAGGGTCAAGTTCTGGTTCTGTTCAGGCTCCGGAGGGGACTTGTTAATTTCTTTCTTCCTGCAGCCATTCACAGGTGGGCCTGGTCAGGAGGTCTCCTGTGAGATAAACAAAGGTGTTTTAGCTTAAGGCTCATTACAAGGGAGCAGGGTTCCCAGAGATGGGCCATTGTAATTTAAGCTTATAGGCAACATCCCTTTCATGATTAACTTGTAGCAAAAGTAATAGAATACAAAGGTTAAAGTAAAAGAAACAGATCCACTATGGGGTCAGATTTTTTCTTCCCTATTACAACACTGGCCCTAGATAAGATGCATATCAAAGGAATAATTTCAATGAGCCCAGACTCTTGCATCTTCCCATATGTAGAAAAGCACTAAAATCATTAACTTGAGATGTCTGCTTTTGGTGATTAGCAATAATCTTTTGATATTCTATTACATGTTTTCTTCAGCAAAAACTCCTGTATATCCTGGCTCTTCCCTTACCTCTTTGCAACAGTTCCTCAGAGCCATCTGTCCTGGGCTACAGCCCTCAGTAAGGTCCCCACAATAAAACATAACTGACAACTTTTAGTTTGTGCATTTTTTTTTCAGTCGGCATTAGGCAACAACTCAAAACAGCTGTTTTCTCATCACAATTGACCCTGTGATGAGGAATACTAGAGGGAGGGGTGGGCTTAGCTCTTGACAAGATACACCATCTGTTTAAGTGTTTCATATCCATGGCCTTTATGTGCCTCCCCACTTTCACCTGCAGAACGTCCAAACACCTTTTCACATTTCTTTTCCCTGATAGCACTGTGTCCTCATCCTTCAGGAGCTGCCAGTATTACATCCAGACGTCTTGGCCCTTTCACTTATAAACAATTAATTTTTTTATTATATTTAAAATTTTTTCTTTCTTTTTTGGCTGCGTTTGATCTTCGTTGCTGCATGTGGGCTTTTCTCTAGTTGTGGCGAGAGGGGGCTACTCTTCGTTGTGGTGTGTGGGCTTTTCATTGTGGTGGCTTCTTGGTGTGGAGCATGGACTCTAGGCATGTGGGCTTCAGTTGTTGTGGCACATGGGCTCAGTAGTTGTGGCTCACGGCCTCTAGAGCGCAGGCTCAGTAGTTGTGGTGCATGGGCTTAGTTGCTCCGTGACATGTGGGATCTTTCCTGGATCAGGACTCGAACCCGTGTCACCTGCATTGGCAGGCGGATTCTTAACCACTGTGCCACCAGGGAAGTCCCAACAATTTATTTTTGAATAAACATCATATGCCCCAGAACAAAATTCAAATGGTACTGAGGCAGGAGATAGATGGACTCCAGGCTAGGCATTTATAATTGGCCTCCTTACATTTCATAGGGCAGGAAAAGTGGGCTTCAGGCTGGACGCTTACAACGAGCCTCCTGTTTGCATTTCCTGAGACAGGAGATAGGTGGGCTCCAGGTAAGGCATTTACCATCAGCCTCCTGTTTGCTCTCCAAAATGGAAGTAACCACTGAAACAGGGTAAACGGCCAGGCTTTGTCTCTTGTGGATGCCCTAATATAACAGTCATGGCAGGAACAGGGGCAAAACCCTATTTGAGTAAAGGATCAAGCGATCACATATCCCCCCCAACACCTTGGGGTAAGGGAGACACCACACATGTGCAGAAAAACTCCTTGGGCCATAATGAGTCCTGCTTCTTCCAGACGCCTTTCTGTCAGTTCCGTCTTGGCTGAGAGGTGTGTGTGCATCTAGGGGGAGGGTCCTGAAACAAATTAGCTAGGGGGGACAAAACAAGACGATTGGCCAGAAGGAAGACAAAGACCCAGAAGAACTGCCCTATATAAATGACTTAGCCGCCTCTTTACTGCACTCCCCCTCATTAGGGAGGACGCCCACGCCCTTTCTCTCTAGGTGTGCATCTCTGCCTGGCTTCTACCTTAACTAAACAAACTTGTTCCTCTGTGTGCTCTCCCACTAGTTGTTGTGCTATGTCTCTAATAATAAACTTTGTATCTGTTTTTACAGTTTTTGCCTCCATGAGAAATGAATTTTTCACTGGGGGCAAGAGCCAGGGAAGAATAGCTTCTAGCCTCTAGCCCTTGCTGGCCTGGTGGCTAGGATTCCTGGTTTTCATCCAGGCTACCCAGGTTTAATTCCTGGGCAGGGAATTAAGATCTTGCTTAGCAACACGGCTCACTTCTCCCTCTCTGAGATCAGTACAGTGAAGATGGACTCCCTCACACCTCTGGCCCCTCATCCAGTTTTTTACGCCAGACAAAACCGCTGTTACCAGTTCCTGGTGGGTCCTTCTGAAGCCATGCAACTCACAGTGGGACTTGAACCCACATGTTGGGACTTGAACCCAGCCTAAACCCAGATTGGGACTTGGACCCACGCAGCTCGGACTCGAACCTGGCCAAAACCCACGGTCTTCCAACTGAGATCACTCACCTGGCTTCAGGACTTAATGAAGCTCAGGTTCTTGATGTCTTATGGCAGAAAGAATTCAGTGAGAGACAAAGTGATACGTAAGAAGTGGATTTATTTTGAGAGAAACACGCTCCACAGACAGAGTGTGGGCCATCTCATAAAGTGAGAAAGGCACCAGGGTATGGGGTTGTCAGTTTTTATAGCAGTGGGTAATTTCATAGGGTGAGTGGGAGGAGTATTCCAGCTGTTTCAGGAAGGGGCGGGGATTTCTAGGAACTGGGCCACGGCTCAATTTTTGATCCTTGTGCTCGGCCTTGGAACTGTCATGACCTCTATGGGTGTGTCATTTCGCTTGCTGATGTGTTACAGTGAGCCTATACTGAGGCTCCAGGTCTAGTGGAAGTAGAGTTGTCTGCCATCTTGGACCCATTTGGTTCTAATCAGTTTATGTCATGTCCTCAGGCTGTCATTCTTTCAAAGGTTGTGCCCTGCCCCCTTCCCTCCTGTTCCACTTCCAGAGAGTTCTATACATTAACAAGGGTATTTTCTCTCTTCTATCTTTTAACATACAATGGTGGCATATAACATGCAACACCCTGAATCTTTTTTTTTGCTTTAACAAAATATTATGGATCTGGCCCATTTTTTTTGTCTACAGTACATACAACTCCACTGTGTGGATATACATGCCCTTTGTGTAATTCACCCGACCTCGTACAAAGGACATGGCGATGGTCTCCAGTCTTTGCCTATCACAGGCAATAATGCTGTGAAAGATCTTGTGGATTTGTAAGCAGATAGGATAGTGGGTCCCCAGAGAAAGAACGAGGCATGGCTTTCTTGACATAAAAGGAGCCATTTTTGGCCTAAGCCATTTTGTGATCTAAGCCTGACCACAAGGCTTGCCCTTGAACAAGTCTCAGTAATTAATCATCTTAAGGGAAGTGAAGAAATGCAGGAACAAAGGAAAAGCAGTCAAGAAGCAGTAGTTCAGCAGTAAAACTGGATCCTAGTTCTTCCTCAAGGGATGTAGGTAACAATCTGATACAGTCTTTGATTTCTGTAGGAACTAAGGCCCCCACCCACGTGGTGGATGGAATGATGATGTTGACCCTCCTGATTTCAATCAGCTAAAGCTTGGACTCTTGTCGACCAATTCTATGCTGAATTTTCCTCTGCTCAAGCCCCTTCATGAATATGCATGTACCCTTAGTTTAAAACTTCTCCAGTTTTGCTCTTCGGGAGACACTGCTTTGAGAAAGATCCCTGGTGTTCTCCTCACTTGATAAAGTAATAAATCCTTCTCCTGATCGGTGTCTCTTGGCCTGATGCCCACCAAGAGGTGAACCCAGTTTTCGGGTAACAGATTTACTGTCTTCCCCACAAGCAAGTACAGTTGTGGGATAATGTGGTGGGGAGGTGGCCCCTGAAGATATCCGTGCACGAGTCTCTGGAGCCTGTGAATATGTCATGGCCCAAGGCCAGAAGGACTTTGCAGATGGGATTAAGTTTATAGACCTTAACACAGGGAGATTCTCCTGGATTATCTGGGTGGTTTCAATGTAGTAAACTGAACAATGGCCCCCAAATACATTCACATTCTGATCTCCCAAACTTGTGAATGTTACCTTATATGGCAAAGGGACTTTGCACATGTGATTAAGGTGAAAACCTTGAGATGGGGGAATTCTCCTGGATTATCCAGGTGGACCCACTGTCATCACAGTGGTCCTTAAAAGAGGGAGGCAGGAGAAGTCAGAATCAGAGGAGCAGGTGTGCCAGAACTGAAGCAGAGATTGGAGTGATGCACTTTAAGATGGAGGAAAGGGCCATAAGCCAAGGAGTGTAGGAAGCCTCCAGAAGCTGGTAAAGGCAAGGAAATGGCTTCTCTCCACTCAGAGCCTCCAGAAGGTATCAGCCCGGCCAACACTTTGACTTTTTTAGTCCAGTGAGATCCTTGTCAGACGTCTGACCTCCAGAACAGTAAGAGAATAAATGTGTGTGGTTGTAAGTCACTAAGTTTCTTGTAACTTATTATCACAGCAGCCATAGGAAACGAATACTCCCAATCTATCACATGAGCCCTTAAAAGCAGAGAACTTTCTCTGGCTGGAAGCAAAAGAATGTAATGGAAGGAAATATTCAAAGCATGTGAGGGGCCACGAGAAAGGCCTGAGAAGGAATGTGGGCAACCTCTGGGAGCAAAGCCAGGCTCCCAGCTAGAAACGGAGACCTTAGTCCCACAATCACAAGGAACTGGGTTCTGTCAACAACCTGAATGAGATTGGAAGCAGATTCATCCAGTGAAATAAAATTCATATTTTATGGCAAGACCAGAAAATTCAAACATAAAAATTCTTCTCTGCCCTTTGGCCTCCTCTCTCCCCGCAGTGCATTGTGTGTCTGCATTGTGTTTCAGCCAAACCTCCCATCAGCAGGAATACCTGCTCAACCATAAAGAGCAACATTCTCCCAGCATCAACAAGACAACTCCTTAAAAGATAACATTCCTTCGAGAGCTAGTAAGGGGTCACATGACCCACCACGATGATGTTTAGATTTGGATTATAATCTGTCAATAATATGTCATTTGATGTACAGCCCTCTGTCTCAAAAAAAATTATATAATTGTGCCTTGACTTCTAACAGGCAGAACAATTTTCAGAGCTTTCTGAGACACTCTTCCTGGGTTATAATCCTCAAATTTGGCTTGAATAAAATTGTCCATTTCTTTCTTAGATCAACGGATTAATTTTTCTTTTTTTATTAGTTTCTGCTTTATAACAAACAACTGATTAATTTTTCATCGACAATCCCTAGAGCCTCCAGAAAGGAACACAGCCCTTGGCGGATTACATAAATGGCACATGGAAGCACACAGTGGAGTAGTATGCAGCTGCAGAAAAGAACAGGTCAGATCTGTGATCTTTTATCAAAGAAAAAATAGGCACAGTGTTGCATATTTTAGGGCACCATTGTATGTTAAAAGACAAGACAGAAGAGAGAAAATACAAGGGTTTGCTTGTCAATGTGTAAAATTCCCTGGGAGGAAGGATCCACCAGGAACAAGTAACAGCTTGATCTCAGCCTGTGAGGTCTGAAGCAGCTGAGCTATTGCTGCACCTGGACTTCTGACCTCCAGGACTTTGAGATCATAAACGGGTGTTTTAAGCCATTCGAGTGGTGGTGATGTGTGTTGTAGTAAAAAACTAGGTCAATTCCTAAAAAAAAAAAAAAAAAAAAAAAAGTTTTCTAAAAGTGGGTCCAAAGTAAGTGCATTTAAATTTTAGCAGCTGCTAAATTTCCTCCTCAAAGTTTGTGCCGATTTCTGCCCTGATGTAGTGCATGGAATGCTTGTTTCCCCACAGTACATCCAGAAGACCATTTGTCACAGTGCTTTATCTTTATCTATCTGGTGGATGAACAGGATATCACATGGTAGATTTTAAAGAGTTTTATTGAGGTATAATTGACATACAGCAAACCACACATATTTAAAGAATACAATGTGATACAAGGTAGGGAAAATACTCATGACCTGCAAGTTTCCGCATTCTTTGTTATGTAAATTCCCCATTCCATGCAACTAGTGATCTGCTTTCCAAATTTTCAGTTTCTAGAATTTTATATAGGGACCACCATTCCCCGGTAGTCCAATGGCTAAGACTCCACGCTCTCAATGCAGGGGGACCTGGGTTCAGTCCCTGGTCAGGGAACTAGATCCAATATGCCACAGCTAAGACCCGTCACAGCCAAGTAAATAAGTATTAAAAAAAAAAAAAGACAAGAATTTTATATAAATGGAGATATACAGCATGTACTTCCTGCCCCGACTTCTTTCAGAATAATAATAATAACATTTTTCTTTAAAATAAATTTATTTATTTATTTTTGGCTGTGTTGGGTCTTCGCAGCTGTGTGCTGGCTTTCTCTAGTTGCGGCGAGCGGGGGCTACTCTTCGTTGTGGTGTGCAGGCTTCTCATTGCGGTGGCTTCTCTTGTTGCGGAGCACGGGCTCTAGGCACATGGGCTTCAGTAGTTGTGGCACGTGGGCTCAGTAGTTGTGGCACACAGGCTTAGTTGCTCTGTGGCATGTGGGATCTTCCCGGACCAGGGATCAAATGCGTGTCCCCTGCATTGGCAGGTGGATTCTTAATCACTGCACCACCAGGGAAGTTCCTCAGAATAATTATTTTGAGGTTCATCTATGTTGTTTTATGTACCAATAGTTTGTTTCTCAGGACTTCTCTGGCAATCCAGTGATTAGGACACCATGCTTCCTCTGCAGGAGGCACAGGTTCGATCCCTGGTCAGGGAGCTAAGATCCCACATGTCGCATGGCCAAAAAAAAAAAAAGTTTGTTTTTCTTTATGGCTGAATAGTGTTTCATTTTATGGATGTACTAAATATGTTTATCCGTTCACCTATTGATGGACATTCGGGTTGTTTCCAGTTTTGAGCTTTACAAACAAAGCTGTTATGAATATTTGTGTCCAAGTCTTTGCATGGACATGTGCTTTCTTTACTCTTCGTTAAATATCTCAGAATGGAGTAGCTGGGTCAAATGGCAGGTGTATGTTTGACTTTTGAAGAAACTCGGTAGCTTTATTTTGTATTTCTTTTATGCCTGAGGTTGAGCCTCTTTTAGTTTGATGAAAATCTATTTATGCAGTGTTTTCTGTGAACAGGATGCTCATATACTTTGTCCATTTATTAAATTATCTGTCTCTCCAGCTATGTGTGATGCTATTTTCATCATGTGATAATTCCCATGTGTACTTGGTTCCTTTCTGGCCTCTCTCTTTTCCACTTGAACATAATATGGAGCCAGAAGACACTTGAGCAGTAATTTACAACCCCTTTGTTTTGCCAATGAATAAATGAGTCCAGAGATATCAAGTGACTTTTCTAAGATCACACAGCTAATTGAAAAAGTAAAGAGATGAGTTAGCATTCCCCCCCAACCCTGGCATTTCTAGTCTCACTAACAGCCAACATGGAGCAGACTTTATTTCAAAGACAAAAGATATGGCAAAAAATAGAAGTCACACAGTGTCTGCTTTCAGATCACAATGGAATTAAACTCTAAATCAATATCAGAAAGACAGCTAGAAAAATCCTTAAATACTTGGAGATTGAAACACACTTCTAAATAATACATGAGTCAAAAAAGAAATCTCAAGAGAAAATTTTAAGTATTTTGAACTAAATGAAAATGCAGCTTATCAAAATGTGTGGGGTTCAATAAAGGCAGTGCTTACAGGGGAATTTATAGCACTGAATGCATATATCAGAAAAGAAATATCTAGAATCAATAGGCTTCTGCCTGAGGAAACTAGAGAAAGAAGAGCAAATCAAAGAAAGCAGAAGAAAAGAAATGATAAAAACTCGAGCAGAAGCCAATAAAGTTGGAGCAGGAAACCAGAGAGAATCAACAAAATCAAAAGCTAGTTCTTCGAAAAGATAAGTAAAATTGACAAGCCTCTAGCCAGGCTAAGAAAGAAAGAGAAAGGACACAAATCGCTAATAGCAGAAATGAGGGATGAGACATCTCTACAGATCCCATGGACTTTAAAAGGATAGTAAAGGGGGGCTTCCCTGGTGGCGCAGTGGTTGAGAGTCCGCCTGCCGATGCAGGGGATGCGGGTTCGTGCCCTGGTCCAGAAAGATCCCACATGCCATGGAGTGGCTGGGCCCATGAGCCATGGCCACTGAGCCTGGGCATCTGGAGCCTGTGCTCTGCAATGGGAGAGGCCACAACAGTGAGGGGCCCGTGTACTGCAAAAAAAAAAAAAAAAAAAAAAAAAAAGATCCACATAATATGTCATCAGGGAAATGAAAACTAAAACAAGAATGAATACCACTACATACTTATTTAAGTGGCTGGGCTCTGAAACTGACAACATCAAATGCTGGTGAGGATATAGAACAACAGGAATTCTCATACATTGTTGACAGGAATGCAAAATGGTAAGACTACTTTGTTTTTTGTCTTTTGTGGCCGAGTCGCACAGCTTTCGGGATCTCAGTTCCCTGACCAGGGATTGAACCCAGGCCACAGCACTGAAAACCCAGAATTCTAAACACTAGGCCACCAGCCAACTCCTGGTACAGTTACTTTAGAATAGGGTTTAGTGGTTTCTTACAAAACTAATTATACTCTCACCATATGATCCAGCAGTAGTGCTCCTTAGTATTTACCCAAATGAATTGAAAACTTATGTCCACACAGAAATCTCCACATGGATGTTTATAGCAGCTTTATCCACAATTGTCAAATTTTAGAAGCAACCAAGATGTCCCTCCATAGGTGAAATAAACTGTGGTACATCCAGACAATGAAATATTATTCAGCTCTAAAGGGAAGTGAGCCATCAAGCCATGAAAAGACATGGAGGAACTCTAAATGCATATTGCTACGTGAAAGACATCAATATGAGAAGGCTATGTACTGTGTGATTCCAATTATATGGCATTCTGGAAAAGGCAACACTACAGAGGCAGTAAAAAGATCAGTGGTTGCCAGGGACTTGGGGAGGGAGGGATGCAGAGGCTGATTACAGAGGATTTTTAGGGCAGTGAAAATACTCTGTATGATACTATAATGGTGGATGTATGTCATCATACATATCTCCAAACCCACAGAATGTACAACACCAAGGGTGAACCCTAAGGTAAACTCTGGACTTGGGGTGATGATGTGTCAGTGTAGGTTCATCAGTGGTAACAAATGTACAGTACCATTCTGATGGGGGATGCTGACCATGGGGGAGGCTGTGCGTGCACGAGAACACGGGGTATTTGGGAAGCCTCTATGCCTTCCTGTCAATTTTGCCATGAACCTAAAACTGCTCTGAAGAATAAGGTCTTACAAAATATGGCTGTAAGGACAAAATCTTCTGTGAAATCCTCTACCCACGTAAGAAGAGCTCACTGCGCCCCCTACTGGTCAGGTCTTCTCTGCCGTGGGGTATCTCTCGCGGCAGCTCTGCAAAATCAAGCGTCTTTTGATGGTTTAAAAAGAAGTCTTCTTATTTTTGGAAACTCTGACTTGGGTGTGATGGACCTTAGTTTATCCTCAGCCTTATTTCAGAAGTGGAAGCTCAGCCTCCAGTTGTCTGCCAACCCAATCCTGCAAATTCTTTCAAGGAGGAAGCAGGACCTAGTTTTCGTCGGAGGATGAAGAAAGAGGTGGGAAGGCTTGTCTAGGAGGATCTGATTGTGAATCAAGTCCTCGAGTCCCGGAGCTCCATCCTATCAGGGCATCAGATTTTTGTCCAGTAATGACAGACACGGAAGGGAAGCCAGAGATACCCGGAGCCCTACCCCAGTCAACTCCGGTAGATTGGGTATGGCAAACCCCGATGGTCAACAGAAGGGCCTGGGGGGACGCCCCCCCACCATGGTTCTGATTTTCCAGGCCTAGACTGTGATGTCGCTGTATTAACTGGGAAACACCACATGGAAGGTTGCACAGTTTTCTTTCAGATTCCTGACTGTGAAAGGAGAAGGAATCCAGACTTGTGGGCAGAGACCACAGTCTCCTGGAGGAAGAGATGGAGGAAGTGATAACCATTGAGCAAAGCTGCCCAGGTCGAAAGAACAGGGACTCTGGAGCAGCACTGGGTTTAAAATCCTCACAAGCTGTGTGACTTTGGGCAAGTGACTTAACCTCTCTGTGTCTCTTCTTCTTTGTCTGTACAACGGGATGCTGCTAGTTCAACCTTGCAGATTGTTGTTTGTGGGGGTGGGCGGGCAGGGAGGTTTGACTGAATGAGTTGATATTCAGTAAGTGCTTTGTCCTGTACCTGTACCTGTACAGTTTTAAATTTATTTATTTTTGGCTGTGTTAGGTCTTCATTGCTGTGCGCAGGCTTTCTCGAGTTGTGAGGAGCAGGGGCTAGCTACTCTTTGTTGTGGTGCGTGGGCTTCTCATTGTGGTGGCTTCTCGTTGCGGAGCACGGGCTCTAGGTGTGAGGGCTTCAGTAGCTGTGGCTCGAAGGCTCTAGAGCGCAGGCTCAGTAGTTGTGGAGCACGGGCTTAGTTGCTCCGCGGCATGTGGGATCTTCGCGGACCAGGGCTCGAACCTGTGTCTCCTGTGTTGGCAGGCAGATTCTTAACCACTGCGCCACCAGGGAAGCCCCCAGGTTTTTTTTTTTAATTGAGATATATTTGACATATGACATTGTGTGAGTTTAAGGCCTCGAACATATTAGTTTGATACATTTATATTGCAATACAGTTGCCATTGTAGCATTAGCTAACACCTCTCTTGCATCATATAATTATCATCTGGTGTTGGGAAAAATTCAATCTAGTTTCTTAGCAAGTTCAATGTTTACAATACCATTTTGTTGTCTATAATCACTGTACTGTGTATTAGGTCTCCAGGACTTATTTCTCTCCTAGTTGCAAGTATACAGTTTTCTAGTAACATTACTATCTATTCTTTGAAGTCGCGGGGAAGTTTCTCCTTTGTAAATTGCTCCCAGTGACTCCCCACACAATAACCATTCCTTTCTAACCAGAGCTCTCCTTGGTACATTTCTTGTTTTTTTGCACGTGCATCTCATTTCCCTTCAAGAATTTTAGCTCCTCCAGGCCAGCCCTGTCAGATGCAGTTTTCTGCTTTTCCTCACAGCATTTAGTAGCCCCCCAGAACACATCGTGGGCCCCCAGGCAGCTGTAAGCTGATGGGCCGTTTGAATCGTCAACTCTATGGGGGTTTCTGCGCTCAGCCAGTGAAGATGTTTGAGCTGGAGGAAGGGAAGGTGAAATTACTGGTTTCAAAATATAAAAGAAAATGGCCCAAGTCTAAAAGCTTAATTAGGGAATTCCCCAGTGGTCCAGCGGTTAGGACTCAGTGCTTTCAATGCTAAGGGCCTGGGTTCAATCCCTGGTCAGGGAACTAAGATCCCACAAGCTACGTGGCATGTCCAAAAAAAAAAAAAAAAGACAAGCATAATTAATTATTTCCATAAGACATGATGTGTCAACCAGTCAAGTGGGTCTCAATTTAACTTTAACAAAATTACATTTAACTGCTAATTGAGGGATGAACAAACAAACAAATGTGGCTTATCCATTTGATGACACAATATTCAGCTATAAAAAGGAATGAAATACACACACTACAGCATGGCTGAACCTTGAAGGCATGGTCTCACTGAAAGAAGCCAGACACGGCAGGCCACGTGTTGAATGATTCCATTTCTATGAAATGACCCAGAGAGGTAAATCCATGGAGACAGAAAGCAGAGCAGTGGTGACCAGGGACTGGGGTGACAGGAATGAGGAATGACTGCTTATGGGGGGTGGGATTATCTCTTGTGGTGATGAAAATGTTCTAAAATTGGTTCTGGTGTTGGTTGCACAAGTCTGCGAATATGCTAAAAACCATTGAATTGTGTACTTTAAATGGGAGAATTATGTGATATATTATCTCAATAAAGTGGTTTATAAAAAAACACTTATTGTGGGAAGCAGGTGCCTAAGAGGAGGGGCTGGTCCACGAGGCCTGCAGGGGCTGATGGAGGTGATGGCTGAGGAACTCGGCTGCCTGAAGCCTAAACACCAAAGCGTGCAGGTAGATGTGGGGCTTGGGATCACGTGTGAGAGGACCCCCGGCCTCCCAGAGGACTTGCGCCCCTTCTCTGCTGGTGGTCCTAATGTGTGCAGGAGGGAGGCCTTGGGCCTGAAGGATTGAAACACCCCTCAGCTGCTGAGAGCCGTTTCCGAGGCTGGGCTGGCCCTTCTCTTTGCTTTGCCCACCGTAAGTGCTGGGAAAGACAAGCCCAAAAGCAGACCTCAGAACTCGATAGTGGTGACGGTTGCACAGTGCTGTGAATGTATTCAATGCCAACAAATCGCCACTTTAAAATGGTAAATTTTATGTTATATCTATTAGACCACACACACAAAAAGGCAAACCATGCTACGTTGCCTTCTGCCCTGAGAGCTTCATTTCCAAGGCTTGAAGAGGCAAACCTTTTTTTTTCCCCCAAGACTGAAAAGGGATTTTTCCCCCTCACTGGTCAGAAGCCCCTCCCTCCCTCCCCGTGCTAAGCTCTTTATTGGAGGCTCCTGACTGTCTGGGTCTTCACCCTGGAAGCCACCTCCGCCCCTTCCCATCCCCAACTCCTGTGCTGGGAGTGTGAATTGAAGCTGAGCCCTCCGCTTCGGGAAAGAAGGTTCCTTTCGGGGCTGCTCTGAGCCGCTCTGGAGAGAGAGGCTGGCTGTGTCTCCCTCGGGCCAGCGGCGGTGCCAGCGCCCATGGGGCTCCTTGGTCTGGTCCTGCTCTGGGTGCTGACGGCCGCGACTTCAGGGAGTAAGTAAAGCTGCTGCAACCTTATTCCTTCCGGGGTGGCATGGCGGCAGCCCAGATGCACTGGGGACAGTGTTTTTATAGCCAAGTGTATGTTTACCTGTCCTTCTGTTGCCTCCCTTGGTTTTGCCTTTCATGGGGAAAAGGAGGGAGAGATTACAGGTGGATTCCTCATCTCTCACTCCCAACTTTCACCAACATCCTCTGGAAACTGAGACCAGATCTGAAATCCTGAGTGAGGAAACGCTGACTTCCAGACTCCCTGAGCCTGGGTGCAGGGATGCTTAGCTGTCTGCAGGGATACTAATACTCCGATGCAGGGTAACAATGTGGAATGAACTTTAATTTGTTGTCTATTTACTGCAGGAAGGTACAGGACAGTGCTATCCATTAAAAATACAATGCAAGCCAATATGTAATTTTAAATTTTCAAGCAGCCACATTTAAAAAGTGTTTAAAAAAAAAACCAAGTGAAATTAATTTAATAATTATTGTACTTAACCCAATACATCTAAAATATCATTAGAAAATGTAATTGATATAAAAAGTATTAACAAGATATATTTCCTGTTCCTTGAAACCCAGTGTGTCCTTTATACTTAGAACATTTCAATTTGGATACCAAATTTTCATTGCAAATACTTGATCTCTTTTTGGATTTCTTAAAATTTCAAGTTGACAAAGTACTTTTGTGTACTAAGTTGTTTCAAACATACTTAAAAGTTTTCCAATAACTGACTTGAGCGCAGTTTTTAATTTAAATTTAATTAAAGGTTTCTTTATAACACCAGCCACATTTCACATGTGGCTGGTGGCTACTGTCCCAGACAGTGCAGGTCCGATCACAGCTGTTTTACTCACTGTATTTTCACTTATTTGCCTCCACACAGCTGGTGTTTAGTGAATCTTGTGCTGGCTGGATATATAAATGAACGGGGATCACAACTGACACCTGAGAAAGCTGAAATGAGACTTGATTTCATTTCTGAAATGAGATGACATCAACTTCAGTCCGTTTCAGATCTCTCCCTAGAGGTGATGGGAAGATTTATTACCTCCCAGCGCTCACTGTTTTCCCCTCCTTGGTTGATTTATTTAGTAGGATCATTGAATGGTCTTTGTTTTTCTGAAGCCTTTTTTAAACTTTAGATATGTCTTTTTAAGTGCTTGAGAAATGGAAGGGAAACAGGCTTGGTTCAAGCAGGATGCTCTGAGAACACACTTTACTCCTGGGAGCTTGTGGTGGACCTGGGCTTGTAGGCATCACTGCCCTCGGCATAGCAGGGCGGAAAAGCAGATGTAGGGGTTATCGGTGGAGCAAAGAAGCCAGAATGCTGGGTCTGTGCACAACTGGGAGTTTAAAGATTATGCACACACATGTTCAATCTGACACCCAGGGTCCAAGCGATCAGAGTTGAAAGAAAGTTGAAAGGGAGACTGATTGACTTAAATGTCTTTGAAATGTGATTTTATCCATTGATATTCTACTTTAATGCAAAGAGCGTTTTGTTGGATGAGCCAAAACATTCGGGGGAAAAAAAAAACCCTGCCAAATACCCTAACATGTTCTATTATCTCAAAGGGTTTAAATGGAATGGTATAAAATGCACTTTCCCCCCATTCTGGGAAAGTGTATTTTTCTTAAGGGATTAAACAGGCTGGCATGTGTAATGATTACCAGTTGAGGCACAGTGGGGTGGTTTTGAGGATAGAAATGGTACTATTGGAAAGTCATTGTATGAAAATGCCTGCAGATGGACCCCTGGCTAAGGCTGTTCTGGAAGGGTATGGATGATGCCCAGGAAATGCCCAGGCGTGTGGTTGGAAGGAAGGACCAATGAGGAGTGACAGTAGGTGGAAATGGGGAGGCTTTCAGGTGAGGTTGGGACAGGCAGATGGAGAGATGCTGACCCTTCCCAGGCAGGTGGCCTGAGGATCCCCTGCAGAGTGTCCTCAGCAGCCTGAGGAGGTCCCTGGCCGTTCTGTTCATACTCTGGTGGTTCTGCAGCTTAGATGGTGGCTAAATGAGGTATTACGAGATCTGCTGGGGGGCCAAACTAGACAACCATCCTTTACTGCTGTAGCCTCTCGGTCTTGCCTTTGTTGGTTCACCTGTTCCTTTATTCACTCACTCACTCACTTATTACTTCATGATAATGTAGTGGTTAAGGCTGTGGACTCAGGGTGCCTGGGTTGAAACGCTGGCTCCCCTCCTAACTGTGTGCTCTCAGTCTCTATGCCTCAAGTGTCTTTATCTGTAAAATGGGAGTAATAATTGCCCTTACCTCAGGGGATTCTCAGGAGATTGAAGGCGTTTAATGTATAAATTGCTTGGAACAGTGCTTGGCGGACGGTAACTGCTGTGCAAGTGTTAGTTGTATTCATTCACTTAATCATTCCAGTCTGTCCGGGGGATCAGGAGCTGGGGGATACAGTTTTCACAAAGGTGACCAAAATAATGAAATCATTAAAGTTTCACAAGCCTTATGAAGAGAATAGGATGCTAAGGTAGACTACCAGGTCTGTATCAGAGATCGACACTGAGAAGTGAGGAGGGAGAGATGTTTTATTGATTGATTGATTGACTGATTTGGCTGTGCTGTGTCTTAGTTGAGGCATGTGGGATCTTTAGTTGTGGCATACAGGATTTAGTTCCCTGACCAGGGATCAAACCCGGGCCCCCTGCATTGGGAGTGCAGGTCTTAGCCACTGGACCATCAGGGAAGTCGCCAGGGAGAGATGTTTATGCTGAGGCCTGAAGGAGCCTAGGATGTGAGAGCAGGTGGAAGAGTGTTGAGGCCAGAAGGAACAGCATGTGCAAAGGCCTTGAGCTGGAGAAGAACCAGCATGGCTGGAGGTCAGGAGTGGGGGTGAGATGTGGCCAGAGGGGCAGAGAGAGGCCAGCTCTCATGGGAAGGATTTTATTATGAGTGCATATGGGTTGGGGTGGGTAGGGCGGGAGACTTAGGGGCTGTTAAGCAGGGAGTGATGTGATTGGATTTAGACTTTTAAAACATGACTAACTGTGGGGGATGAACCGTGGACATGGGGGATGATTAGGAGGCTGCTGCAGTTGTCTAGGTGAGAGAAGATGTGGCTTTGCCTAGAGTGATGGTGATGGAGATGGAGAGAGAGAAGGATGGAGGGAGGGAGGGAGGAATGAATAGAGGGGAGATGGATGGGTAGATGGAGGGAGGGAGGGATAGATGGAGGGAGGGAGGGAGGGAGACCTGATGGAATTGGCAGCACTTGCTGACACATGGGACTTGGGGTGATGATAAGGGAAAAGAGGGAAAGCACACACGACTCCCAGGTACCAGCTCTAGCAATGGGGTGACGGTGATGCCAGTGCCCAAGATGGGGAAGAGCAGGGTGGGGACAGGGCAGGGAGTCACTCCCAGCCCCATGAGAGAGAGGAGAGCTGGAATGATCTCTTTTTGTCCCCTTGGCCCACAGACCCTTAAATGACCTCTTTCAAGAGCAGGTCAACGGCCCATGGCGTGGGGCTGTCGCATGCCTCCTCCTGGCCTTGCCCTGCTTCCATCTGATTTGTGATTTCAGAAATTCCAGACTCGCTGGTGGAGGAGGCGGCCTCCTGCATGACTTCGTGCTCAGGTGAGCAAGTCTCTCCGGAGACCTTATCACACTTCTGGTGACCCTGAACCTGAGACAGGGCCGGTAGGTGGTTGGGGAGGCGAAGCTGACCACTGCCAGGTGTGATTAGGGACAACCCCAGAGGGCCTTGGCTACATTCCCAGGGAGGCCGTTTGGGAGGAGCAAGACCCATTCTGCAAAGGCCACCAAGTCACCAGCATTTAGAGAAGCAAATAGCACCCTCAGGTTAAAATGGCCTTAAGCCATCCCAGCCCTAAGGTCCCTGGGCTTTTTCCTCATACTTTGTGGTCTCCAGGTGGAGTAAAAGACTTCAGCCAAGTGATTCTTTTTGCATCTTGGGGTAGAGTAGATTAGAGAAACTTGGGGCAAATTGTTCGGAAAGAAGCCTTTTGGGAATGTGAGATGTGGTTATATTTGAGCACAAAGAAATTAACATGAATATGTTAATTCAATTCCAAGCCCAGGAAAAGGGTGAGGTGTCATAATTAATAGTTTAATAGTATTTTGCAATTGGTCCGCTGGTCTAAATAGAAGGTTTAAGAATCATAGACTCTGATAAACCATAATGGAAAAGAATATATAAAAATCTCTGTATGTTTAACCGAGTCACTTTGCTGTACAGCAGAGATTGGCACATTGTAAATCAACTAGACTTCAATTAAAAAAATAAATAGAAAGAAAGAAAGAATGAATGAATGAATCACAGAATCTGCTCCCTAGATCTGATCTTCCCCAGAGCACCTACTTCACCTCCCCACTACCTCCAATACCTCCAGACTGGCCAGCCCTACAGCTCTGTTTTCTGTAAAGATCAGGATAATCTCTCCAACCCACTTCCTGCCCCCACTGATAACCACCAAGGCAGTAGGTGAGGAATCAGACTGCCAAGGTTTGGATCTCAGCTGTGCAACCTTGGGTAAGTTAGTTAACCTCTCTGAGCCTTGGTTTCCAACTCTGTAAAATGGAGAAAATAAGAGTGCCCACCTCAAGGTTGTTATGAGGCTTCCATTAAGTTAGTATAAAGTAGATCAGTGGTTCTCAACAAGGATGATTGTATCTCCCAGGGACATTTTGCAAATTCTGGAGACATTTTTGCTACTGGGGTGTGCTACTGGCATCTGGTGGGTAGAGGCTGGAGATGCTGCTAAACATCCTACAGTGCACAACAGAATTATACGGCCCAAAATATTAATACTGCCGAGGCTGAAAAACCCTGATGTGTATAAAGCTCTTAGAAGAGGGCCTAGAACATGAAACACTGGGTAACATTTATTAAGCACTTATTGTTATTATCTTTATTTTCTCCTTCACTCTCTTGGGGTCTGCAGCCACCCAGCCTTCCCCTGAGCTCGGAGCAGGCAGCTCATAGACCAAAGGAGAGAGGGAGGTGGCTGTAAGGATGGCTAAGTAGTCCAGGTGGAGTTGAGTCTCAAAAGGTTTCGGATTGTCAAGGTGACACTGTGTCCTCTGCCCTCCAGGTTCAGCTGATCCCCACCTCCCCCTGGGCACCAGATACACCTATCACTTTTCCACCAACACCAGCACCAGCCTGCAGGGGGCCCAGGAGGAAGGAAGTGGCCTTGGTCTCCAAGGCTTGGTCACCCTTGATGTGCTTGGCCCCTGCCAGATGGCTTTACGGGTGAGTATCTTTGGGTAACCAGGAGGTCACGTTGACATGGGGGAGGGCCAAGGGGAAGCCACAGCCCCTGAAATTTCCCATTTGTCTGATAAATGGAGAGGAGCTTTCTGAGGAATCTCAAATTCAGCGAGTGAGGGCTCTAGAGTAACATGGGAACATGGTGCCATTTTGGTTGTAGGAGATACCATGGTAGGTCCAGTGCGGGGAGGAGCGGGGGTTAAAGAAGGAGTGAAGGGTATTTCTTGGAGCAAGTAGAGCCACAGGATGGGGACAGGCTGTGTCCTTGGGAGGACTGAGGGTCACAAATGGGGAAGCTGCAAGTCCCAGGGGTGAGCAAAGTCAAAGCAAGTTAAGGTCTTGTAGACAAAGGAGCAGACTAGGGTGGACACCGAAGACCTGGTTGGGGCCTCCAGGCCTCCCCTGGGTTCCTTTGTATAGGCACACCTCGGAGATATTACAGGTTCGGTTCCAGGCCACTGAAATGAAGCAAATATTGAAATAAGGCAAGTTACACAAATTGTTTGATTTCCCAGTGCATATTAAAGCTATGTTCACACTATACTGTCATCTGTTAAGTATGCAATAGCATGATGTCTAAAGAAAGTACATACCTTAAATAAAAAGTATTTTATTGCTAAAAAATGCTAATTATCATCTGAGCCTTCAGTGAGTTGTACTATCTAATAGTAACATTAAAGATCACTTACACAGCTCATGCTAACAAAATAATAATGAAAAAGTTTGAAATCTTTTAAAAATTACTAAAATGTGACACAGGCAAAATGAGCAAATGTTCTTGGAAAAATTGTGTTGATAGATTTGCTTGGTGCAACCTTCAGTTTGTACAATAAAAAACGCAATATCTGGGAAGCACAATAAAACGAGGTATGCCTATGCTGGGCAGTGGTGGTGTTACTACTGGCTTCAGTCAAGGTGGAATTATGAGCTAGATTCTCTTGGTGGTTGTAGGTTTCTTTATCATCAAGATTTTCCTGAAGCTCCTCCATGTTCTTGCAAATGGAAATGCCTGCCCATTCTTCTCTGTCCCCTTTCTGATGACTCTCATGTGTTTCCTGGACAAACCCTCCCACCCTGCCTAAATGGTCTCTTAGTTTTCACTAAAGTCTTATGTCCTACTTGGGAAGCGTTTTTGAACTGGCTGGAGCACTTGCTGACAAGAGTTTCTCAAAACTGCTTTGGGGGATTCCCTGGCTGTCCAGTGGTTAGGACTTGGTGCTTTCATTGCCAGGGCTGGTTGGGGAACTAAGATCCTGCAAGCTGGGTGGCGCGCAGCAAACAAACAAACAAAAAAACCCAAACTCTTTTGTTATGTTTCATGTAGACCTCCGGATGGGGTCTTTTATTGGGTGGCTCTGAGCTGCCTCTGAATTCTTAAACTATCCAAAATGTTAGTCCTGGTCAGAGCTGCCACTTTACTAGTCTCTGCTGTCCTTTAATGTCTATCAAAACACTAGTAGTTGTTTTTTCTGCAGGGCCAGTTTTCACAAGGCAAATTGTGTACTGCGGTTTTATTTGCTTGTTTGCTTTGTTTTTAGCATTAATAAAATTGATAATGTCTAATGTTGGCAAGGGTAGAAAGAATTGGCTCATTTCAAAGATTTGTGGCACAGAGACTTTCCTGGCAGTCCAGTGGTTAGGACTCCGTGCTTCCACTGCAGGGAGCGCGGGTCCAATCCCTGGTTGGGGTATTAAGATCCCACAAGCCACGTGGCGCAGCCAAAACAAAAAACAAAAAAATCTATTTGTGGCATAAATGGAAAATTTACAGCCACTCAGGATGCAATCAATTAAATATATTTTTGAGGGAAAAGGGTGAAAATAAGTATTGAGAACAATGAATTTCACTGATTAAACACTCCCCTGTAGCCACCCCCAGATCAAGAAACCCCCATAACCGCCCTCATTCTCTCTTCCAGTCACCTCTGCCAAAGGCTCTCCTGAGTTCTAGCACCATAGATTAGTTTTGCCTGTCTTTGAACTTCTCTTTAAATATTTATTTATTTATTTAGGCTGCGGCCGGGTCTTAATTGCGGCATGCGGGCTTCTTAGTTATGGCATGTGGACTCTTAGTTGCAGCATGCAGGCTTCTTAGTTGTGGCATGTGTGATCCAGTTCCCCGACCAGGGATCGAACCTTGGCCCCCTGCATTGGGAGCTCAGAGTCCTACTCACTGGACCACCAGGCAAGTCCCTGAACTTCTCTTTAATGGAATCATACAGGATGTTCTCTTTTGTGCCTGGCTTCTTTTTATTTTGATTAAAAAAAATTTTTTTTTATTGTGGTAAAATGTACATAACATAAAATTTACCATTTTAACCATTTCAAGTGAACAATTCAGTAGCAATAAGTATATTCCTAATGTTGTGCAACCATCACCACTCTCGATAACCAGAACATTTCATCATCCTAAACAGAAGCACTGTACCCCTTAAACACTAACTTCCCTTTTCTCCTTCTCACAGCCCCTGGTAACCTCTATTTTACTTTCTGTCCCTGTGAATTTGCCGATTCCAGGTGTCTCATGTAAGTGCAGTCACTTATCACAAACAACTCATGATCAACCTGTGACCTTTTGTGTCTGGCTTCTTTCACCTTTTATAAGGTCTTTAAGGTTCATCCACATTGTAGCATGTAGCAGAACGTCATTACTCCCTCTTTTTTTTTTTTTTAAATATGATACTTTACAGCTTTGTTTCTTTTTTAATATTTATTTATTTATTTTGGCTGTGCTGGGTCTTTGTTGCAGCATGCGGGCTCCTTCGTTGTGGCATGTGAACTCTTAGTTGCAGTACGCATGTGGGATCTAGTTTCCCAACCAGGGATCGAACCTGGGCCCCCTGAATTGGGAGTGTGGAGTCTTACCCACTGGACCACCAGGGAAGTCGCCCCCACCTTTATTTTTTAAATATGTTGGTGTTGTATTTTAACTCAATGTGTATATTTTTATTTTTAAAAATTTTTTGGCCACGCCACACGGTATGTAGGATCTTAGTTCCCCGACCAGGGATTGAACCCATGCCCCTGCATTGGGAGCGTGGAGTCTTGACCGCTGGACTGCCAGGGAAGTCTCCAGAACTTCATTCCCTTTTAAAAAATTAGTTTTTTTTAAAATTGTAAAAACGCTATAAAGTTTACCTTTTTTCATATTTATTTATGTATTTATTTGGTTGCGTTGGGTCTTAGTTGTGGTAGGCAAGCTCCTTAGTTGTGGCTCACAGGCTCCTTATTTGCAGCTCTCCGACTTCTTAGTTGCAGCACATGGGCTTCTTAGTTGCAGCACATGGACTCCTTAGTTGTGGCAGGTGAGCTCCTTAGTTGCGGCTTGAGGGCTCCTTAGTTGTGGCTTGATGTCTCCTTAGTTGTGGCACATGGACTCTTTAGTTGCAGCATGTGGGCTCCTTAGTTGTGGCATGCGAATTCTTAGTAGCGGCATGCATGTGGGATCTAGTTCCTGGATCAGGGTTAGAACCCGGGCCCCCTGCATTGGGAGCACGGAGTCTTAACCACTGCACCACCAGGGAAATCCCAGTTTACCCTTTTAAAGTGTGCAGTTCAGTAGGTTTTCAAAAAAAATCTCTACTTAACTTTTAAAACATATGCTTTAAAAATACAGTTATCATGGATAGCTTTCAAGCAAGTGGTCAGACATAAGCGGTATTGGTAATGTGGCCGAGGGATTCATTGTCCAGGACCACATCTCAGTGTCAAGTGGAACTGTATTTCACCCTAAGATTTCAAGCCTGGGTTATTGCGGAGGTGACAGACCCTCTGTCGGGGGATGGGAGCTGGTGTTGAGGAGACAGGGGAATTAGGTTTTAGACAAGATGAATGAGGACTAGTTACTTTGAAAAAGTGAAATCACGGGGCAGTGAAACCATGTGATACTATAACGGTGGATACGTGTCATCATACATTTGTCCAAACCCATAGAGTGTATGACACCAAGGAACCCATATGTATACTACGGACTCTGGGTGATAATGATGTGTCAGTGTAAGTTCATCAGTTGTAACAAATGTTCCACGCTGGTGGGGATGTTGGTAATGGGGAGGCTGTGCATATCTGGGGGCGGGGAGTATACGGGAAGTCTCTGGACCTTCCCCGCAATATTGCTATGAACCTAAAACTGCTCTAAAAATACTCTAATTTTAGAAAAAAATGAAACCAGTCAGGTTAGGGATGCAGGTTTTAGGGGTGATTTTATTCATCTTTAGAGAGCCCATCTTTTGCAATAAGTACACACACACACTCACCCCCCCAAACACACACGCGCAACCATGGTGGTACTGGGACATCCAAGTTTTTTATTCAAGATGACAAAGCTTTTTTTTTGGTTTGCTTTGCAATCCTAACTTAGTTTTGTTTATACCGTGGAGCCATATGAATCTCTCACTCAAAGTTCCAGGGCCTTTTGGGGCAAAACGAGAAGCTCATGAGAACTTTCTGTACATTGGGTGGGGAGCAGAGGTGCCTGGCTATTTGAATTGTTTGTCCCTAGAGACAGCATCTACCACCCCGACACTAGACTCTTCCGCTCAAGGGATGGATCTCTGCCGAACCCTCCACGTGGGTCATGCTGGGTCCCAGAACTACTTTAGGTGGTGCCGGTGCTGGTGCGGTCCTGGAATTCCCCAGGAGAGGTCACCAGCTCTCCGTGCTTTCTGCTTCAGCTCCAACACTTCCAGGTGACATCCATCCTGGGGTCCAAGGTGGAAGTTCTGAAGGAGTCAGAGAGTTTGAGGTAAGACGCTGGGCCTTGCTCCCGATGGGGCTGGATATGTGAGCCCTGCTCCCTCTTCCAACGGCCGCCGGGCACTGGGTGCACCAAATTATTTTGGAAGAACCCGATTCGGGTGACCCTGCTGCAGCAGAAAGAGGCTGTCTTGGACTGAAGTTCAAAGAGGGTTCCACCTTTGTTTTGACCGTGTAAACTCCCAGACCAGACCATTGATGAGGACCATTGTGATGTGGGAACCTTGAAGGAGTCCACATTGCCTCAGGTGGCCTTCCCTTATCTGGTGGAAGGAACTCGCCCCATATGTTCCTGGCTGTCACGCCCGGCATGTCCAGATTTTGTGTCTGCCCAGCACCCTCTGGCCTTCATCCTTAAGAACATTCTGGAAGACACTGGGCACCCGTTGAGGTCTGCCCTTCTTCCCCACCCCCGCTAAGATGGGGGTTTTCCTGGAGACCCATAGCTTCCCCCTTCCCAAGCCAAGCTCCCCTTTGTGACTCAGCCAAGCCTGGAATTCTCCCTCGGCTGTGTTTCCCAGGGCTCCCGGCAGCAGCTTTAGTGGCCTCAAAGCTCAGTCCAGCCACCAGCCTGAGGACAAGCCATCTCCACAGATTCCTCTTCCTTTTTTATTGCAAATTCATTTGTTAAAAAAATAAAGCCTTTGTGTGGGCATACAGGGATGGGGGATGCTGCTGAGGGGTCAGATGGAGCCCTACTGAAAAGCTTAGGGTGGTCTTCTAGGAGGGGACAGCCTGGGCTATTGTCCCTGGGCGCCTCATCAGAAATGCGAGTGGGCAGGGCTGTCAGCTCCTGAGAGACCAGACTGACACTAGCTATTCTGGAAGGGGCGGGCGCCATTAGCATTTCTCTAGCCTGAGGCCCTGGGGGCTGCCTCCAGTGGGAGTAGGGTTGGGGGCCCCAGACTCCACTGGGAGCTGGAGAGGGGGTGGTAACCTCCCCTGGGAGATTCAATAGGGCCACTTTTATCCCTCAAGATTCTGCTTGCTGGCTAGCTGGTGAGGTTTGGGGTTTGAGCAGTTTCCCCTTTATCATGGGGCACCTCTCTCTTCCACCTCTATCCACTGTCCACAAAGGTGGGCACTCCCCCAGCCCTCACCCCCGACCTGCCCCATCCCCTCCCTCACCAGGCCATACCAGACACAGGCTCCTTGTCGTCAGGTGAGGGTGGCGGGAAGAGATTATTGGACTGAGCTCTGGTCCCAGCTCCTCCGCAGACTGGCTGTGTGACCCCCTCCAGGAGCTCCCTCCACCCCATTTTCTCCTCTGTACAGAACTGGAGTCTCAGACACTTCCAGCTCAGGGTTCCTGAGACCTGTGACTCTGGAGCCTTCCTGCCTGGGTTAGAATCCCAGCTGTGGCCCTGAGCAAGTCACCTTACCACTCTGAGCCTTAAGCTCCCTCATATACAGCGTGAGTGGGGGATGCTTCCTCCCTGGTGAGCTGGGAAAATGAGAAGCTTTGCAATGCAGGATGCCCTTGGAAGCTCAGCTTTTTGGTTATTCAAGCTGGGCTGACACAGGTACATTTCGTTCAAGTGGCCACAAGGTTGGGAGCAGCTTGGAGCAAAGAGTTGGCTGCCTCCTGTGTAGTTTGAGAAGTAGCTGGAGAGCTGAGCTGAGGAGGGAAGCGAGACCATTTGGGGGGGATATGGGGATACCTGGGTGCTTCCCATGGGACTGACCCATGGGGTGGCACACAAGAGGGTCAGGGATGTTCTGGCCCTGACCCGGAAGAGGTGGCCGGGGACCTTGGAGGGGTCCCCCTGACGCCCGGCCCCCGCGCAGTGCCGCTCTGGGCCGCGTGCCGCTGCGCTTCGTCCTGCACGCAGGGCGCGTGGCACGCCTGTGTCCTGGACACTCCGAGCCGCGCTGGGCGCTGAACGTGAAGCGCGCTGTGCTGAGCCTCCTGCAGGGTCGCCCGGGCACCCGCAGCCCCCAGACCGTCGAGGAGGTGAGGTTCGAGCCTGGAGGGGGTAGGTGGTCGAGGGAGGGGGGAGCAGGGGACTGACTGGGCCCCGCTCGCCCAGGTGGATATCCTGGGCAGGTGTCCCACCGTGTACCAGCAACGCGGAACCAGGCTGCACAAGACCAAGGACCTGGCGCGATGCTCCCTGCGCAGGGTGCGCGCCTCCCTGCGCTCCCAGGCCCTGCCCGCGGCGGAGGTGAGTACCGTGCCCGCGACCCTCCCATCCTCTTTGCCCTGCCGCCTTCTTTCCCCTCCTCCCTCCTTAGCCCCCTCCCTTTTCTCTTTATTCTCTGCTCCCCTCCCCCCTCCATCTCTCAGCCCCTCTGCCCACCACCCTGCTCCCCTCCCGCTGCTTCTGTCCTTTCCCTTCCCCCCACTTCTTCTCTCACCTCCTCTCCTTCCACCCCTCACCCTACCCCCTCTTCTCCTCCCCTCCTCTTCTCCTCTCCTCCTCTTGGGTCCGTAGCTCCCTGCAGGTGAAAGGTGAAAGCGTTGTGTAAATAGTAAGCAACTGTATAAGGATAAGGGATGATCACTGCTGATTATACAAAGCCTCAGCATCTAGAGGCTGATGCAGGACTGCAGACTCTGGTGGTGTTATTCATTTTCCAGCTGAGGCTTTATCGTTCCTCTCCTTGGGGTTACTGCTTACTGCACGTTCTTGCTTCTTTTGGCCTTCCACCTCTCTCTATGGGGAGGGGGGGTCCTGAAGCTCCAAGGTAGCCCCCAGTGGGCTTCCCCAAGCCTTGGCCGTTGCTGCCGGTTTCAGGGGCCCCAGGGGGGGTTATCTCACTGCCAAGGCCTGGCCTGAGCCTCCGCCTCTTCCCCCCACGGTCCAGGAGGCCTTCCGCCTGACCTGCGTCCAGAGTTTCCAGGCCGGAGTGCTGGGGGAGGCGTCCTGCATGGAGCTGGACACCGTGGGGCCCCTCTCTGGGGAGGCGAGTGCTGTGCAGATGCGGACCCTTTCCTCGCTCACCCTGCTGTCTGAGATGCCCCAGGACCCGGCTGTCGCAGGTGAATGAGGGTGGGCACAGGGACCCTTAGGTGAGCCTCTCAGCCTCCTCTGGCCAGAGGGGCTAAAGCAAGCCTAGGCTCCACCCCTCTGTCCCTGTCTGGACACTCTTGAACTGTTTCTGAAAGTGGCCATTGTCAGGAGCGTGAGCCTCTCTTTCTAGAAATTTCTCTGGAAGTTTCTCTCGGCTCACATGGCTCAGGCTTGGTCGTGGCCTCCTCCCTGGGTGGTCCTCAGTGGAGATGGAATCTTCTGGTTCCCAGCTTTTGTGGGAGAATCCACCTTACATCTGATGACCCTTCAACCTGACCATTTTGGGGGCAAACTGACTCAGGTTTCCTGATTTTCTGGAAAGTTCCTGCCAACGTGTAGCATCCCCTGGAGCTTGGGTCCCTTCTATGATTTCGCACAGAAAGAAACAAGCAAGGCATGCATGTGAGGAAAAGAGTTGTTTGTTTTTGTTCTTGTTTTCCATGATGGAAAAATGGCTATTTCCCTGAATAATGGAATAAGGGTAGTTAGTTCTTATTGCTGACAGTTTGGAAGGATTTACTGTGGGCCAGTATCTGTGCTGAGTGCTTTATGTGGATTATTTGATTTGATTCTCATCATGACCCCATTAGGAAGTTACTGTTATTATTAGTTGTATTTTTCATTTAAGGAAAATGTTTCCAAGAGGTAAAATGACTTGTTTGAAGTCACAGAGCTAATGAGAGACAGAGCTGGGACTTGGACCCCCGGGGTCTTTTCTGTAGCCCTGGTGGGTTGAATCACGTTTGCCTCGGAGGACAGACTCCCTGCCTGCACCACCCTGGGGAGAACCCAGCAGGTGGGGACTGAAGCCCCGGGTCTTCCCAGCATTCCCTCTGGCTCCACGGAGCCCAGGCTGAGATCCCAGGCTGACCTGCCCCCTGAGCCCTCCCTCAGGCACAGACACTGGCAGTGACTGGGACATCTAGTGTCAGGACCCGCTGGTTCCCCATTGAGTGGAATGAGCTTTTCATACATACATTTTTTAAACAGCTGTAGTTGAGATGTAATTCACATACTGTGCAACTCATCCATTTAAAGTGAACAATTCAGGGAATTCCCTGGCAGTCCAGTGGTTACAACCCGGTGCTTTCACTGCTGGGGTCCTGCGTTTGATCCCTGGTTGGGGAACTAAGATCCCCCTAGCCGCGTGGTGTGGCCAGAAAAAGAAAAAAAAAGTAAAGTGAACAATTCAATGGCTTCTAGTAGAGTCAGAGTTGTGCATCTATCATCATGATCAACTTTAACTACGTTTTCATCACCCCAAAAGAAACCTTGCACCCATTTGCTGTCACCTCCTGTTCCCCCAGCTCCTGGCAACCATGAATCTACTCTAATCTACATTAGTCCATTCTGGACATTTCATGTAAATAGAACCATACAGTATGTGACTTTTTTTTTTTCTTTTTTTGGCCGCACTGTGTGGTACGCAGGATCTTAGTTCCCTGACCAGGGATCAAACCTGTGGCCCCTGCAGTGGAAGCGCCAAGCCTTAACAGTTGGACCGCCAGGGAAGTTCCCAGTATGGGGCCTCTTATGACTGGCTTCTTTCACTTCCCGTAATATTTTCAAGGTTCATGCATTGTTGTAGCATGTGTCACAACTTGATTTCTTTTTCTTGCTGAATAATCTTCCATTGTATGGATGAAGTTTTTATGTTTTCTCTGTCAATCCCAAGAGGGCTTTGGAGTCAGCTTATTTGGCCATCCCTTACTGATGGGTACGTAGGCTGTTTCCCGTCTTTTGCTGTTAGCAGTAACACTGCCATGATTTTCCTTATGCATGTTCCCCTCACCTGTTGCCAGAAACATGCTGAAGGAAGCATTGGCAGGGTGAGGGGGTGGCTCCCAGGGGTCCCTCTACTCACATGGCATTTCCCCCACGTGGTCATCCCTGGCCAGCACTTCCCATCTCAGATCCAGACGATGGAGACTTAACCCCAAGCAGCCTGTTGTACGAATGGGAGGAGACACCGTCCCAGGCTACGGTGGCCATGGTGGCTGCATCAGTGAGGAAGCTGTGCCTGGCTCAGACCACAAGCTTTGAGGTAAGTGGCTTCTCCAGCCACAGGCCAGAGTCTGCCTGGGGCCTGGTTCCCTGGGACACCTTCTTCTTCCTACCAGATCCTTTACGGTCTACTTGCTCAGGTGTTCAGTATCAGGACTGCTGTGTACTGTTGGGTAGGTTGTGCACTGCACAACTATGCCCGGTTGTGAAAGCAAAGAAGGGAAAGAAATCTAGCTGGTGTATACAAGCCTTGGCCTCGTGCAGGTTGGATATGAGCTTAGAGGAGGCCTTTTTCTCCTCTGTCTGTCTTTGGGCAAATGGTCCTTTTGGGCTCATAGACTAACCTTCTGGACCTGGCCTGTCCTAAAGATCTCTCAGGAAATCTCCAGCCATACCCAAGCCTCAGCATTGGGGAGTTTCCACCAAATCAAAAACACATGGCCCAGGCCTTCCCTGGAATTCCCAGCTGTTTAAAGTCAAGGGGTGGACATGATGTCGAGGTCTCATAGCTCAGAGAGGCTCAGAGGTCTCTGAGACATCTGTCTGGTTCCCTCCTTTGTGACTGATGACAGTGTTTCTGAGAGTACCAAGGCCATGCTGTGATGATGTGCCTTCTCCCTGCCTGTTCTGTTCTGAGACAGAGCCCTCCACCTGCCTGTAAGAGGAGAGCCCTGAGGAAGGCTTAACGCCCTCCCTGGGGAAAGACAATGATGCATCTGGGCTCCGTGTGGAGGCTGCCTTCCCACGTTCTCCTCCTGATGGGAGCTTCCATGTCACAGGAGCAATGTTCCTATTGGCAGGGCCCTGGTTTGCTTAGCCTGTGAACTCTTCGGTTTGTTCAGCAAGATGAGGGGCTTACTCTGTGCCCTTATGATGAATGAGACGGAAATAGTCCCTGCTTTCCCAGAGCCTAAAATCCAGTGTGGGGGAGATGGATGGTAACCACTGCAAATGTACAAGGGTTTTAGCTGTTGATGAGCACTGAGAGAACAGAGCGGGGATGTGGCTGTGACCACCTTAGGCCAGGGGTCTAGCAGGATACACTGGAGTTGAGACCTGGGCTGGTCCCTTGGGGATCCAGGGGACTAGTGCTCCAAAAAGAGGGTTTGGCCAGGGCCAAAGTCCTGAGTCTGAACCTCGTGGGCGTGTTTGGGGAGCAGGCAGCTCAGCCTGGCTGGAGCTCAATGGTGAGGACCAGTGGGGTCAGGTCCTGCAGGGCCTCGTGGTCAGGATGCCTTCCAGAACATTCTAGACACATAGTAATCTTTGTTGTAACATCCCTGCCATCCACAGCTCAGAGCTGGATGTCACCAGTGACATTTTGGGGACTTTCACTGTGTCCACTATTTCTGCCCATCTCAGTGTTGCTGATGACTTCAACATGAGAACCCTAGCCTTTCCTGGAAGGCATTAAAGATGCTGGGATTTTTCTGATTCAAGTCCCAGGGCCTGTGTGCCGAGGAGAGAAGCATGGGGTGTTTTTTCTTTGATCCCACAACAGCCTGGGAGGGTTCAAAATATACTTGCTTGTTGATTTGGGATGACGCAAATTTATAAATGCCTGTTTCACTGGCTGCTTTCATAGGACCGAGGACTTGGGGGCTGTCATGTGCCCAGCTGGACAGAAATAGGTCGTTCCAGGCGTGGACAGGGCTGGGTGTGGCACCACTTCTAGGCATGGTGCCAGGCACACCCCCTGCCCTCCGGAAGCTCGGCTTTCTGGGCAGCACTTGGGTAGGGGGCCTGTCAGATATATGGATGCCCAGACCCCAACCTTTGACGTTCTGGCCTGGCAGGTCTCGGATGGGAACCAGGCATCTGGGTGCAAAGCTTTGTGTTTCTTGGTGTTGCTCACGTGAAGTCAGTGGAGAAGGATGTTGTGAGGCCAGTGCCCGTCCAGCCACAGCCTCAGATCCAGGAGTGCCTTTACTGCCGAAAATGTCTCCATCTGGAATTCTCAGCACCAGAGGCCCTCATGGATGCCTCTGGCTGTGTGAGGCGAAGCATTTAGTTCAAAAGAGAATAGGGCTGGGGGCATCCAGACTGGGGTTAGCACCCCTCGGTCCCTGGGGTCTGGGCTGAGATGGCTCAGACCCTTGTGTCCTGCTCAGATGCAGGAAGCAGAGCCAGGTCCCACTGCGCCTGGGATCATGGGCCCCAGGGGGCTGGGGAGACAAGTAGAGAGGGGAAAAGGGGTGAAGGGGGCAGGTGGGGGAGGCTTGGGATGCAGTTGTAAATGATGGATGCCTGGGAAGGCCCCACGGGGGAGGTGATGTTGAGTAAGGACCAGAAGGAGGTGAGGAGTGAGTGGGGTGGATAGGGGTTGGGGGGGGACTGCCAGAGGGGGCGGGCCCAGCATGTGCTCCAGGGCAGGAGCTGCACGGTGAGCGAGTTTCAGCACCAGTTTGAGTGGCAAGGAGGCCTTGTGACTGGAGCAGAGTGGGAGGGTGAGAGGGGACAGGGTCGCCCCCTTAGGGGAGCACCCAGATTGCTTTTTCTTTTCTTTTTTTTTTTTTTTTAACCTCACCGTGTGGTATGTGGGATCCTAATTCCCTGACCAGGGACTGAACCCCTCCCCCCGCAGTGGAAGTGTGGAGTCTTAACTACTGGACTGCCAGGGAAGTCCCCAGACTGCTTTTACTCAGGGTAAATGAGGAGCCTTGGAGGGTGTTGTGATCTGGTGTACATTTCAATGCTGACATTCTGGCTGAGGGTGGAGAATAGACTGAGGGCCAATGGGATGCCGGGAGACAGGTTAAGAGGCTGTTACAGTAACACAGGTAGGAGGTGAAGGAGGCTTGGTCTGGGGTGATAGCAGGGGGGTGGGGAGAAGAATCAGATTCAGATATACGTGGAAAAAAACATACCTAAGAATATGTTGAATATGCATAAAATATGTTGAATATGTCATCAGTAAATACAGACTAGTATATATGCACATACTGAATGCATATTGAACACTCATACATGTACACACACGATACATTTTGCGTGTGTATAGCAGAGACACATGTGCAGCTGGCTGTTTACTGTTTCAGGGACCGGGAGGGAGCCAAGGCCCATGCTCATTGCTCTCTGGAATCCTCGATCTCCTGGGCCTCACGGGGGTCAAAGAGCAGCCCCAAGGAGAGGGCCCTCAGCCCTGTGAGGTGTGGTCCAAGCCCACCAGCTAGTGGCTGACAGAGCTGGCTGTTAGTCCAGGCAGCCCAGCCCGCAGCGGGGATTCTCACCCTGGCACTCCTGACTCTTTGGGCCGCCTTGTGCACTGTCGGATGTTCAGCAGCATTCCTGACCATTACCCACTAGATGCCAGCATCATCCGCATCCCAGTCACGATAACCAGAGGCTGCCAGCGTCCCCTGGGGAGCATGGTCACCCCCACTGAGAACCACCGCTCTACATCCTGTGTTCTAACCTGCCTCCTCCCGTCTGGCTCCCTGACTGGGCATTTCCTGGCAGAGGTGGCTCGGGGCCAGGCGTGCCGTGGTCCTGTGTCTCCCCTCCTGGAGACTGGCAGTGCCGGCCCCAGAGGGTGCAGGGCGGCTGTCCTGTATTTATAGTGCTAACAAGGAAGCAAATTGTTCCCACTAGGGAGGTCCCCTGGGCTGGGGGTGAATTACTAAGGACCTTGTTCCTGAAGATGGCTTTTCAGGGATGACTTGGTGCATGCACATCGAGCAGTGCCTTGGCCTCCCCAGGAGGGCTGAGGGCCCGCCGGTTACCGGGGGGACCGACCCCGTGGGCTTCAGCTAAGAATGCCTTTGCCCCTCCCCATTGCTGATGGGCAGGAGACAAGATTGGTTTTTCAGTCTGGAAACAAAACCAGGACCCAGGACTCAGTAGAGAGCAAATTCCCCAGCCTGACCCTCTGCAGAGAGGCCCCCTGAGTTTCCACGTGGGGGGCAGCGGGCTGGGATGGCCAAGAGCCTGATGGAGTGAAGGAGAGGATGGGGAGAGAAGCAAGGCGGGTCGGGCCCCACCCGCTCCCAGGGCCGCCAGGGAGGACGCCTGGGGAGGGCACGGCTCCTGACCACCATCGGGTTCCTCGTAACAGGACACCCAAGTCACAGATACTGATTCAGCACCGACTGTGTACAGCGAAGTGTGGGCGGTGGTGTGCGAGGCTGGCTTGTACCGATTTGCCAGAGCCAATGGTTAGATCCCAGAAATCCTGCGGACTGGTTGTTAAACGGACATTACTAAAGACTAAGTTATACCGACTTACAATGAAAATGAATCATATTCTAAACAGAGGTAATGAATACTCAAAATCCTCACTACCTAGTTATTTTACTACATTTTTGTCTTTGCACTGGAGGGTATTTGCACCTACGGCAGGGGGGGAACTATGATGCAGTGCTGTGCTTCTGCACAGTGACTCCCACGTCTGCGTTCAGTGCTGGCACACGGGCCGCTGGTGACGGGCTGCAGTGGGAGTATTCGCCCCTCGGAAACTGGCAAACAGGGCTGGCGCTTTTTTTTCCCCCATGGCCTTGAGTGTAGGACCCTGGTTAAGAGTGTGGGTTCAAGTCTCGCTCTGCCACTTAGTAGCTCTGTGTCCACTGGCACCTGACCTAAGTGCTCTCGGTTAAGTGAGGATAATGACGGCCCCTCACAGGATTAAGGTCAAATGAAATGGTGCCTGTAAAGTGCCTAGAACAGCACCTGGCACACAGCTGAGGCTCCAAACAAAGTAACCATCGTTGTTGTTATTATCGTTTGCATAGATGTTGTTAGTGGCAATGGTGGGGACGGGCTTCTCACCCAGGAGGCAGGAATGACATCCTCCTTCCTCTACCCGCAAGCCTTCCAGGATGAGCTGCTACAGCCCCCTCCTGCTGTGTCTGGCTCTGGAAAGCTGGTCCTGAAGCCAACACTTGCAGCCTGAGGCCTCCCAGAGCAGGAGGCATGCTCCTGAGCGGATGCCCAGCCAGGCCCGGCAGTTGCACACGTGCTGGAGGTCTTAGAAGCAGATGTGTTCCGAGTCTAGGGAATCACAGATGATGCCCGGGCAAGGCAGCCACCAGCTGGAGGGAAATGCACATGAGGCTGTCCGGAAGGCGGCAGGGTTCCTGGGGTAGGTGCCCCAAACTAGGCCGATGCTGGTCAGGGCCACTCTAAGGGTGGTGGTCGGCCCCAACATGGGGCTGCTTGTGTGTCCTGCGTGAGGAAGTAAAGGCAGAACGAAGGGTCCCCACTGGCTCCACCAGCAGAAGGCACATGATGGGGATGCTGTCCAGACCGTGGGGGCAGACATGCTGGTGAGAAGGGAGGGGAGAGTGGGCTAAGCTGGCCTGTGAGGGGCCTGTTTCGCGTTTGCGTCTTGCTGAGGTCAAGCTCTGTGCACGGGGACTCAGTCCCAGCTTCTCAGAGCAGAGGAGGCCTGAGGTGAGGCAAACCCGTCCCAGCAATAGTGGACCCCTGGCTGGGTGGGGTGAGGGCTCATTCTTGGCCTTGGCCAAGCGCAGCAGGAAGCCAGTACCTCGTCACTCTTTTCTGTGGCTTTGGGCTCGGGCCGAGGCAACGAATCTGAGACTGAAGAGGCACGGGGGAGGAAAGGCAGGATGTGGGGTCGGCATCCCAAACCAAGCATCTCCTGAAACCCGAGAGGTGCGGGCTCTGAATAGAGTCCTTTATTTCCTTGAGTTTTTGGAGACTTGGTGACTGTGCTGGTCAGACCTGCAGACAAGGGGCAAAAACTGCAAACTCCTGTTGATTAGCCATCACTGCTCATAACGCTGAAAAACGTTCACATATTTTTTTCATTAAAAATATCAGAAAAGATGGCTATCTCACTAACTTTGTGAAATATGCTGACTCATTATAATAACTAGATTATAATCATAGTGAACATGTATTGAGCTTTTATTAGAGCATAAAGCCCACAAATGCAGATGCCATGTCTCTTCTTTACCTGCACATCCCTGGCCCCTAAAGCATGCCTGGCATGTAGTAGGTGCCCAATAAATGCTTGTTAAATTTAAAAAAATGGGCCAGTCTGTGTGCCAGGAGCTGGGATTCAGTGGAAGCCCAGACAAGCAGCCTCATCTCTTTGGGTCTGTGACACCGCAGGCAGGAGATCCTAGTGTTCCCAGCCATGCCTGGAGGCAAGGAGACGGATGAGGTGACCCTTGCACTTGGGGCCTCTCACACTTTCCCCTCTGATTTCCAGGCCGCAGAGCTGTTCCTGACGCTGGTGTCTGAGCTCCGGGGCCTCTCTGCGGATGAGCTCATGGAACTCTGGGAACATTCTTTTTTCAAATGCCGAGACAACTGGTAAGGGCCTCTCCCCGAGTCGGGGGCTGGGCCAGGAGCTGCCTGGGGGTCCTGGTGGGATGCTGTCTTGATGCTGTCCTAGGTCCCCATTGAGAGACGGATGGCGACATTTCAGCTCATCCCTGTGATACTGACTTGTCATCCTTCAGTCTGGGGACGTCTGCCAAGAAGGCGATTAAGAGGGGAGCTTGGAGGGTTCCCACGGGGGCTTCGGGAGACTGGAGGCCGCAGGACCTGGCCGGATAAAGACAGGCATTGTTCCCTCCCCACACAGGGACCCTCTTGCTGAGAGCTGGAATTAGCATTCCAATGCGCCTTGGGTACCCTTCTCCTGGGGGTGGAGGGGTGCTGGGCAGGGCTGGGGTCCCAGCCTCAGAACCTGCTGATGTGAGGCCAGCAAGGGGTGTAGAGAGACCCCCAAGCATGGAGGGGAACCTCTGAGGACCTAACTCTATCGGCTGAGGGCTGTGCAGGGGAAAGCTTGCGGCTCCTTCCCCGAGTCCAGCTGTTCACTGGGCCCCTGAGATCCGGATTTCAGGCTTGTGAGCTTTTCAAAGGCTCTCAAAAAGATCTTGAGACCTGAAAAAATTTTATCGACTTGGAACTATGAAAGACCCCCATCCCCAAATCAACATTACCAAATGTCTAATTGAATGACCACCAAACTTAGTAGCTAATAATGCACAGATACCTTCCAAGCATTTTATCTCTTATTCACTCATTTAATCCTCACAATGACCCCATGAGGTAGGTGGTTTTATTATTCCTATGTTACAGCTGTGGAAGGAAACCAAGGCACAGAGCAGTTAGGAAACTTGCCCAAGGTTACACAGCAGAGTCGGAATTTTTGACCGAGGTGGTCTGTGCTGCTCCATCGAATTCTTATGGGCTTAAAGATGAATGATATTTGACTTGGGCACATTTTAATTATCTTTGGTGTAGGAAGGGGCCCCTGAGTCTTCCTGTGGAGCAACCTGTTCCCTTCGTGACTCACCCTACTTGTCACTCGGGATTTTCCCACAAGCCCCTGTGTCTCACTTGTCTACCTAGATGTCGGGAATCAGGGAGAGGGGAGACCCTCCCCAACTCTAGAAGTTTCCAAGAGGACTGACACTCTTGAGAGATTTTTCTTGCCCTCACCTCCTCCTCCATTTCTGCCCAGAGCCTGGTTTTCCAAGGCCCAAATCTATAAGGAAAAGAGAGGAAACACAGGGCAAGAGATAGGAAGGGCAGGTAGGACGTTCCTCAGATGAGGTGGCCTGTGTTCCTGAGGGCTCACACTCATCTAGGGGCTGGTCTGGTCATCAGCATTCCCATTTTATAGATGAGCACACTGAGGCCAGAGACTATTTATGGGCAGATGGTGTGTGTGGAGCGGGGCAGTGGGGGGGTGCCTGGTCCTTTGTGGCCATGGATGCCACTCATCAGGGTTGATGGGGTGGGGGGTCCCCATCTACCCCACCCCCCCTCCGTGTACCCTGCTGCCTCGTGTGACCCCAGCTCTGGGAATCTCCCGTTTCTACTGTGACCTATGCACCCACCCCCGTTCAGTCATCATTTTCCTGTTTAGACCCATCATTGTGCAAAGGTTGGAAAGTTTTCTGGAACTTCTCAACCTTTCGGTAATCTTAAAAAAAAAAAAAAAAAAAAAAAAGGGAAAAGATCCTGATGTTGGGCTGAGAGCATTAGAGGTTTAATGGGAGGCAACCTGCTAATTGTTGATTCCTGTTCTACGCAAGGAGTTCTCACCCTACGTGGTGACCATGGTTGGTTTCTGGAGAGCAGTGGGCAGGGACTCATGTCGCCCCAAACCGCTGTGTCTCCAGGGTGGGCAGAACTGCAAGGGTTTAGACTGGGCTGCTGGTGTCTCTGTGGCCCTAAGAGCACAGGCCCCCGCCCAGGCTGCCTGGCTCCCAGGCCCGGCTCGGCCCCTTCCCGGGGGTGTGAGTGTGGACAGGTCCCTGCTGTACCTCTCTGAGCCTCTGATCGCTCCTGGATGACCTGAGGCTTCACAAGAGATGTCCTGGAAGGCTCCTGGGGTGTGTGGGTTGCCATCATGATGTTCCCTGGGCCTCTCTCCATCTCAGGCGACCGCTGGTGGATGCCCTGCCCTCCTGTGGCACCAAGCCTTGCGTGAGCCTCATGGCGGAGCTCATTGTGTCCGGGGAGTTGGAGGCAGATGAGACAGAGGCGTGGCTCTGGTCACTGGCCTTTGTCCCGCAGCCCACAGATGCCATGGTCCACGCGCTGCTGGTGAGCCTCTGCATACCACCCCGCCCCGTGTCATCCCTCCCCTGCTCCACTGCTGATTGGGTGCAGTGGGGAGGGGTGGGGGAACCTCTGTCCTCTGGGCTTTGTGCCAGTGCCTCGTGGGACCAGTGGAGGCAGGTCAGAGAAATCCGGGTTTGAGTCTCAGCAGTGTCCCTCCCAGCTGTGTGATCCTAGGCAAGTGACTTGACCTCTCTGAGCTTGTTTTCCAATCTGTAAGATGGGGATGGAGCAGTACTTCCCTCTTGGGCTCATGGTGAGAAATGAGATGCTGAATGTGAAGCAATTCTCCTGATGCCTGGCACAGAGTCCAAGCACTTTAAATTAGAGCTGCTATTATTCCTGTAATCAAACATATGTAATGAATCTTGAGATTAGGAAAGCATGTGAAACTAGGCCAATAATTTCTGACAACACAAGGAGGTCTTATTTAACCCCCATGATGCCTCTGTGAAGTAGGTGCTTTTATTACTCCCATTTTACAGATGAGGAAACTGAGGCCCAAGGAGGCTGGGTAGCTGGGTGATGCAGCTGCTGTGCCTTTCCCTTGGACCATGGGAGATGTCCTCACTCAGCTGGTGGTGAGGTCACTTGTCAGTCCTCACCCTGCTGTCCCAGACTGATAGTGGGCCAGGATTCAGAGGTCACCAGTAGGGAGTGGAAGGGGTGATGGGCCAGCCAGGGTCCCTGGACCCCTGTGCTGGCTGATGAGGGGGTCTCCAGCAGGATCTTTCAGTCCCTCATGCAGGAGGGGCTCTGGCCACTCTGCAGTTGGAGTGTAGGGAGCATTCACCCCTGGCCTGACCCCTGACCCACAACCCCAGAGTTTGCAGTGGGGCTGTTCCAGGCTGTGTGGTTGGCTCCATTCATTAGGGAATCGGGCACTGACTTGGAGCCAGGTGAGGGCCGGGCCCCAAGGGGCATCGCCCATAGCTCATGGCCTAGCAGGTGACACTCTGGCCATAGGTACATCAGCGCCATCCAGGGCCTGCGGGGGCTCAGCCAGTGCTGGGCAGGGTCGGGCTCCCTATTCCTTGTTTGTTTGTTCGGCATGAATGCAGTGGCCAAAAGCACAGACTCTGGTGCTTGATTCCCCTGCTTCAGAACCCAACCCTGTCCCTACCAGCACTACCTCGGGCAAGATGCTTCACTGTTCTGTGCCTCGGGTGCCCATCTGTGCGGTGGGGGTAACTCGTAGGGTGATAGTGCAGACTAATAGTTGTTATGACGTGGGCTATGTGTTAGGTACGCACTGGTGTCGCTGCTGTGACCACTTGCCAGGGACAGGCCGTGAGCAGAGCAGGCGGGTCCCTCAGCTGTCTTGGAGCCCAGGATCTTCTCTCACCTGCTTCTCGTAGGTTCTCGTCCTGCTAGACCAGAGCTTGCACCTCTCTGGACTGTATTTGCTTGTTCTCTCAACCTGTCACAAGGATGCACATGTGCTGTGCTGGGCATATGCTGGGGATGCAGGCTTGCTTTGTGCAGCCTGAAGGGGGAGGATGGGAGGGAGAGAGGAGTAAGAAAAAGAGGGAGGGGGAGGAGGGAGGGGGAGGGAGGAAGGCAAGAGATTATTTTAATACACTTTTTATTTTAGGATAATTTTAGATTTACAGAAAAGTTGCAAAGATAGTACAGAGAGTTCCTGTACACCCCTCCCCACTTCCCCCATTATTAACAT
The DNA here is from genome assembly GCF_964341445.2 of Mesoplodon mirus. Taxonomy (NCBI): domain Eukaryota; kingdom Metazoa; phylum Chordata; class Mammalia; order Artiodactyla; family Ziphiidae; genus Mesoplodon; species Mesoplodon mirus. The sequence continues at coordinate 56,338,445 of NC_138991.1, forward strand.
CTTAAATCACCAGAAAGTGTTTGCCACGACTAAGAAACTGACCTTGCTACCTTACTGTTAACCAACTCCAGCTGTTCAGATCCTACTTACTGCTTTTTCCACTAACATCCTCTATCTGTTCCAGGGTCCCGCCCAGGGTCCCATGTTGCAGTTAGGGGGTGTGTGTTCTTACATTTTAAACTATACATTCAGGAGACTGCACTGCTCTTAAGTATCCAGTTTGATGTTTTCGCATCCGTGTTCACTGTGTAACCACCCCTGGACAAGATATAGGACGTTTTCAGCTCCCAGTCGGTGACCCCAAAGGTCATGGTGATTCTGACTTTTCTGACCATCGCTAGGTTTTGCTTGCTTTTGACGTTCACACCCGTGGGCTCGTGTGCATCTGGAGTTTGGCTTCTTTCTCCCACGTTCTCTGTGAGATTCTGTCCATGCCGCGTGTGCATGCACACGTGTGTGTTGGGACTTTGCTCTGTTCTGTTGCTGGGCTGTATTAGTGGTGTCTTTTGATGAGCAGAAGTTCTTCATTTTGGTGAAGTCCAGCTGATCAATCTTTTCCAGCTTGTGCTTCACCTCCCCAAGGTCATGGTGCTTCCTATGTTTTTTTTTTTTTCCTACCAGCTTAATTGCTTGGCCTTTTGGGGAGGGTTGGTTTCGTTATGAGGAACTGGGTTTGGGACAAGATGAACGGTTGTTAAAGTCACGTTGGAAAAGTGGTCGTAGGCTTAGGGATGATTTTATCTTTCCATCTTTAAAGATTAAAAAAAGAGAAAGTTGAATATTTTAAGCAGACTTTTAATTGAATTATTTTTTTTAAATACTGTTTTATTATTTATTTATTTATTTGGCTGCACTGGGTCTTAGTTGTGACGTGCGAACTCTTAGTTGCTGCATGCATGCGGAATCTAGTTCCCCGACCAGGGATCGAACCCGGGCCCCTTGCATTGGGAGTGTGGAGTCTTACCCCCTGGATCATCAAGGAAGTCCTGAACCAAACCTTTTTAAGTCAGAGACTTTGGCATTAAGATCTGGTGTTCTGACTCTTGTGAAATTGAGGGAGGCTGGCAATTCTGGACAGACCCCCAGGGCAGCCATCAAACGAGCAGGGTCATTACTGTCTGGACCGTCTCAGAGCCCAGGCCTGACACTGGCCCAGCTGTCCTGGCCCTGTAGCTCCCAGGTGGGGCCTGGCTCCCAGCAAATCAGTGGCTCCAGCTGTCCTGCCCTCCCCACAGAGCCCTCCCAGGCTTCTGGCTCCATCTTCGGCCCTGGGAGGGCCAAAGTCTGCCCTGCCTTCCTGCTGGCAGCCTTCCTGGGGCAGAGTGGGCAGAGGTGAAGGCCTCTGGCAGGCAGGAACCCTCACCCCACGGGTCTGAGTGGCTTCTCTCAATCTTTTCATAACCCCTGCATCTCAGCCGAGCCCTGCTTTCCGTCCTCTGTGTTAAGAAAACAGAGTGTTTGTTTTCATTTGCCAAATCTGGAATAACATGCTTTTCCAAGCCACAGGTCCCCGTTCCTTCCACAAAGGAAACATACACACACACACACACACACACACACACAAGACTCACATACGTATACCCTGAAGACGGTTACATGGGAACATATGGGGACACACACCCACAGGAAGACGCATATCCACACGTACCCACATATTGAGACATACACACCAAGACTCACACACGTGTACCTGGACATGCAGATGTACTCACACAGACATGCTATACATGTACACACACACACACCAGGACACTCACACACAGGGACAAGTAGGGACATCCACCCACACCTGGACACCCCCCCCAGGATAAACTGGGACAAGTATGCATTCACACACTGGGACTTGCATATGTACATACAGGGACACACCCACATCAGTACATGTGCACACACACATCAGGGCACACTCAAATGAGTGCATACACACGCACTGGGACACATGCCCTGGGATATGCATGTACACTGAGACACGTGCACACCTACCCAGGAATGCACACACCCACAAACACTGAGATTCTAAAACACACACACACTGAGATGGACGCACACAGATACGCTTGCGTGGATACACAGACCTGGTTAAGACCATGAACCCAAGGGAAGAACAGCTGGTGCAGAGGCTGTATTTCCCCCAGGCTGCCAGGCAGTTCCTGCTCTGGGCTGTAGGAATAATAGAGGCCATTACCTGATGCCCAGTGCCCGGGTCTGGTTTTCACAAATGAACCCAGAATATGTATTTTGAGAAACAGTGAGTGCAGGGGGAGCTCCCAGCCTGGGAACCAGACCCTACAGGGTCAAGTTTGGCTCTACCACTTTCTGGCTGGGTGACTTTAGGCAAGTTACTTAACCTCTCTGTGTCTCAGGCTCTAAGCAGGTGACATGTGTGCCCTGTTAACAGCAGAGCCTGGCACATAGGGAGTGCTGTGTGTTTATTAAATAAAATACGTCTTTCTTGTTTTTCCTCTGAGAGGCCTAGAACCAGCGTTCCGCTCTTCTGAGCCCCCCGCCCCCCCACTTTTGTCTTCCTCTCTGCTGAAAGCTTCAGTGCCCTGGGGTAAGGGTGGCTGAGCGTCTGGGGGAGCTCTGCTGAGCAGCTGGAGTGACCCTCCTCCGACTCAGCCTGGGCTGAGTCCCTGCCACTGCGAGGCCCCCGGAAGAGAGGGGCCTGTTTGAGCTGGGTGGCTTGGGCAGTCTGACCCCCAAAGGAGGGCTGGCTTTCCTCTTGCTCTTTAGGGAACCAGACCAAAAAGGGCCCCAACATGTGCTAGGGGAGAGTCTTGATTTTCAGGTAGTTTTCGAGCTGATTGATAAACATAGCCATTATTAAAAATTAAATGATCTAAGCTTGCAGTTAGAGAAATCATATTAAAATAAAGGTATGAGATGGATAATTTATTTATTATTTATATTTGGTTGCATTGGGTCTCTGTTGCGGTGAGCGGGCCTCTGATTGTGGTGGCTTCTCTCGTTGTGGAGCACAGGCTCTAGGCGGGCGGGCTTGAGTAGTTGTGGCACTCGGTCTCAGCAGCTGTGGTGCGCAGGCTCAGCAGCTGTGGCGCACGGGCCTAGCTGCTTCGCAGCATATGGGATCTTCCCAGACCAGAGCTTGAACCCGTGTCCCCTGCATTGGTAGGTGGGCTCTTAACCACTGTGCCACAAGGGAAGCCCTGAGAGATGGATAATTTCTAATGCTCTTACTATGTGGTCCCGTGTCCACACCCTCAGGCTTATTTGCATTGCTTGTGTTGTGTGTGGACCAGTCACAGGAGGTGTGCCTGCTGCTGACTCCCTATCTGTTCCCAGATCCCTTGTAGTGACTCAGCTCAAATTGGCCAGGGTGGGAGCATTTACACCATGGAAATTGGCAAGCACTATACACAAGGGACTTTCTTATTTCCTGGGTCTGTGTTACCAAACTCAGGTTCAGCTGCTCACCACTAAAAAGCCAATAATTCGAGAGGCAAGTGTCAGTAGAAAGGAAAGTTGCTTTAATCAGAAAAGCCGGCAGTCTGGGGAGAAGGTGGACTTGTGTGTTGAGACCAACTCTGAAGATTCTGCTCAGCCATGACAGTTTTGAAAGGGAAACATGGGGGAGAATCTCAGTGAATCACTGGGGCAGGAGATTGAGTTCTGCATTGTTCTCTGCATGCAGACTGGCTGACTCTCTCTTCAGATGTTATCTTGCCCGCGTGATCTGCTTGCAGGATTCCTTAGCGGGCTATTGGGGGTAGAGAGCTAGTCATTCTTTATTCTTACTTACTTTCTTCTTTTTATCTAGGAAAAGAATCAACAGGTTAGGCAAGGCATGGTGTGCATTCAGAAAAGCATAAGTCAGGAGGACTTCGTTATAACTGCTTAGTGATCTCATTCCTATAATTAGGCTTTTAGGGTTAGAGGGGGGACAGAAATGGGTGAACAGGAAAGGGGCAAAAAAGCTGCTTTCATCAGTAGGTGGGCTGGGCAGTTGCTAACCATTTACCCTAATGCTATTGGCCGTACCTTTCCATTTGGGTTCTTTTGGATTGGACCCAGCGCCGCCTCTGTTAAAGACAGTCTCCACCCAGAGCACATCCTTTCCTCTTCCCGCCTTTTTGCCCAACTTCCTATCAAGACCCTGGGAGAAGAGCAAAGCCAATGCTGGGTGCCCTCAAGCCCCCACCAGGTCCAGGACAGCATGGCCCCAGTCGCCCCAGCTGACGAGCAGGAGGTCCAGTGGCCTGGGAGTTCTCTCAGCCCTTGCCAGTTCACCCCTCTCACTCCCAGAACTGGGGGCAGGTGACGCTATTTGGAGAAAACCAGCCTGGTTGGGCGGCAGGACACAGCTTGTCTGGTTTCCGTCTCCCCTGCTGTAGACAGGGGACTGTGACCACTACTTGGGGATCCTGTGGTCCCAGAAGAGATGGTTGGTGTCTCGTGCAGCTTTACAGAAGGGCATAAACAGCTGGCTTACTTGTTTTGCCCATTGATCACAGAGAGAGAACTTTGGTTTTATTTCTTACACGTTTCGTATATCTTGGGAGGTGGCAGAGCCGTGCCACCAGCCGGGGTGGCCCTGACACTTTGTTGGAGATTCTTCACCATATTCCACCCAGAAAAATCTCACCACCCCACCCTGCTCCCCGAGACTGGTGACTTAGCCCAGGGTTTCTCAACCCTGGCACTGTTGACATTTGGGGCTGGATTCTTTGTTGTGGGGCCGTCCGGTGTCTTGGAGGATGTTTAGCAGCATCCCTGGTCTCTGCCCACTAGATGCCAGCAGCACTGTCCCCCATTTGTGACAACATCCCATCTCTAGACATTACCAAATGTCCCCTGTCCCCACACCCTGAGGTGTGGTTCTCCACCCTCGATGCACATAAATGGTCATCTGGGGTGTTTTAAGAAATGCTCCATGCAGTTCCCACCATGGCCAATTTATTCAGACCCTCAGGGGTGAGGGGCCAGGGCCTCTGTATTTTTAGGAAGCACCCTAGATCTGCACATGGCGAGACCTGTGAAGGACCACTTACCAGGCTTCTCAACTGGGGTTGGGGGGCCGGTTTCTGTCCCCAGCCACTGCTTCAGACCCTGGAGGCCAGCCCCAGCGCCTTCCTGGGCATCTCAGCTCTGGTGCATAACCTCTGTGTGTCTCTGGATGGGCCCTGCGGGCAGCTGCCTGGTGTTGGCTCCCTCATGAGGATCTTGGAAGACGCCTTGGGTGCCAACTGCACCTTCCAGGAGCCCTCGGATGCTGATCAGGTGAGGACAACCCCATCCTGGGCATGGCCCCTTGATGGGGTCCCTGTCAAGTGGGCGAGCTTTAGGCTGAATGGGTGGGCTGGGCGTACCCATCAGGCCTCAAGACCCCACCACCATCTTGTTTCAGCTCCAGCTCGTGCTGAAGGCCATTGGCAATGCCGGCCTGGCGGCCGTAGCTCTCACCCCCAAGCTGAGCATTTGTGCATCCCTCAGGAGCTGCCCCCCTGAGATCCGGCTGGGTGCCATACAGGCCTTCCGAAGGATTCCCTGCTCTGCAAACGTGAGCTTCTGCATGTTATTTCATTGTGGTTGGCATTGGGCAGTAGTGGGTCTCAAACCACTGTTAATTCACTTCTTTATTTGCTCATTCATTCATCACATTTACCGAGCACCTGCTATATGCTGGGCACTGTGGTAGGTACTTGCGTGAACAGGTGTCCAGGTCTCTGTTCTCATAGAGCCTGTGTCTATGTGGGAGGCATGTATTTATCAAATAAATATACAAATAAGTATATGATTACAAACAAACTATACATAAGCCACCTGTGCTGCAAACGCTCTGGTTCAGGGGTCAGCAAGACATGGTCCATGGTCTACATCCAGCTTATTGCCTGATCTTGTATGTAAAGTTTTGTTGGAACACAGTTGTGCCTGTTCATTTATGTGTGGACTGCTTTTTTGCTACGACTGCAGAGTTGAGTCGTTTGCAAGAGAGACTGCATGGCCTGCAAAGGCAAAAAAAAATTGACCATCTTTCCCTTTACAGGAAAAGTTTGCTGACCCCTGAACTAGTGGGTGTGTCTCACGTAGAGTCAAAGCCAGAGTCCTTATAATGGCCCATCAGGACCTGTGGTCTGACCACTGACCCACCTCTTGGCTTCACCTCCTACTTCCCTCGCCACCCCCCCACTCCTCGCCAGCCACGCTGGTCTCCCTGTTGTTCCTCAAGCCTGCAGGGCTTACTTCTGTCTCAGGCCATTTGCACATGCTGTTCTCCCTTCCTGGAATTCCTTTCCCCTGTATATCCCCAGGCTTTACTCCTTTACCTCTGGAAGGCCTTTACTTAGAAATCACTTTGCTGTCAGTCTTCCTTGGCTATTTCACCTGAAATTGACCTTTTCAAGCCCCCCATGCCTCCTGCTTCCCCATTTTATTTTTCCCTCTTTAGCAGTTATTATTACCTAACATATTATATATTTCACACATTAACCTTGTTTACTGTCTGTCTCTCTGCACTAAAATGTAAGCTTCAGGTGGATAAAAGCTGGGTTTGTCTTGCTCATAATTGTCACCCAACACCTCGCACCTTGCCAGGCACATAATAGGTGCTCAGTAAATATTGCTGCATGAGTGGATGGGTAAATGGCTGTGCTATGAAGGAAACCAACAGGAGCTGGTGCAGACCTGTGTGTCAGTCGCTGTGCTGTGCTGTTTTTGTAAATGAAGTTTTCTTGGAATGCAGCCATGCCCACTTGTTTATCTGTTTCTGGCTAGCCTGTGGGAGGATGGGGATTAGCAGTGACTGGGGAACCTACCACCTCCCACAACCGGGCCACAGGTGAGAGTGTCCAGAGAGCTCTGGAGACGTCGGGAGAGCTGGGGCAGGGCATCGGGGCCACCTGCTGGAGCCAGTGCAGATGAGGGGACATCGTGCTCTTGGGTGGAGGTGGGTGATCCCTGAGTGATGACTTTCCCCCTGCCCGAAGCAGCGATCCGTGCTCTCCAGCCTGTACCAAAGCCCCGAGGAGGATGCTGAGATCCGCATCAATGCCTACCTGGCACTGATGAGGTGCCCGGGCGAGGAGGTGTTTGCCCAGGTGCGGCGCACCCAGGCAGGAGAACCGTCCACCCAGGGTGAGCAGCTGCAGGTCGGGGTTGGGGGGCTGGGGCTGGCCTGGTGCCACCTGGTGGGCGCAGGGGTTCGGGAGCCCGCTCACGCTCCATCCGTCAGGGGTTCTCTCCCCTTCCCGCTCCCCTTCTCTTAGCACACTGTCTGGACAAGTGGCCTTGCATGCTCCCCTCACCCACGTGGCAATTGAACAACCTTGGAGAAGTTGGTTCTCTCTGGTCCTCAGTTTCCTCATCTGTAAAGTGGGGTGGAAGTCGCTGAGTTCCCTTCTAGCTCTGGTCAGGTCATGGCATAGTACCTGGAGGAGAGACTTGAGGCAGAGGAGGGACAGTGTCTGCGAATCTCAGATCCCTTGTGGGGTCAGAGAGTTCCCTTTAAACAGGTGGAACTTCAAAAAATAGGTTCAACTAATTTTCAAAAAGTTTTTACATAATGCACAGTGAGTTGACATAATTTACAGTGAGCTGAGAGCCTGGGGCCTGCCAGCCTGGGTTCAAATCCCAGGTCAGCCACTTCCTACCTGTGTGCCTTTGGACAAGTGACTAAACTTTTATGAGCCTCCATCTCCATCTGTGAAATGGGGATAATAACAATACCTCCCTCACAGAGGAAGCATAAAATGAGTTAGTACAGGAAGACATTTAGAACATTGTAAGAGCTGTGTGCATAGCTGTTACTTTTAATGTTATTACCACCATTGTTATTACGACTATGTAGCCAAAATTTCCAAGCAGGTGGCAAAATATAAATGGAAGGTTAAAGTCTGCCTTCCATGTCTCCTGATCCCTAAGTCCTGTTTCCTGAAGGTACTGACTGTGACCAGTTCTCTTGTGTGTCCCATCAGGACGTGTGGTGTATGTATGGACATGGGCGTGTATCTCCTTAACAGCAGTAGCAACTCAGGATCATGTTATACATGTCATTTTGCTCCTCAGTCCGTCTGGGAGCTCCTTCCACATTGGCACACTTGGACTCTGAGCTACAGCTGTTCGGTGTTCCACTAGGAGCTTAACCGTAATCGACTTTACCAGCCCCACCGATGGGCACTTAGATTGTTTCAGGTCTTCTGCCATGAGGAACAAGAACCAAAATGAATCTCTCTATATATCCACTCCTGGGCCCTTGTGCTAATCTAGCCAGAGGAGAAGTAGCCAGCGTAAAGGGGCACACATTTAAAAGTCTGAAGTGATACTGCTAAACTACCATCTAAAGAAACAGCAAACCCCGCCCCCTTGCCAAAAAGAAAAGAAATGGTGCTACTAGAAGTTGCAGACCGCTGTTGGCAGGTTCAAGGGTGGAATGGGGGTGGGAGAGGGGCGTGTTCTGCATCAATAGGCCACTGGGCCAAGCCCCTCAGAGGGGATCAGCCAAGGGACAGCTTCGATGGAGGCCCTGGGGTATCAGGCTTGCATGTTGCCTGATGGAAACAAAAGGCAGACTCAGCTCTGTTCCATGTGGATTGTTCCAGAAGCTCGATGCTGGGCATTCTGAGACATCCTCTGGGACAAGCAAGAGGATTGGGGTTCCCAGTTAGAATAATATCCTCTGTTGGACTTTCTCATTGGTGCTCTCATTTCATTTTTACCACTCTAGAGAGCCTCAGAGGGTCCCTGTCCCGGATTGCATGTCACCCCTTTCCCAGCCCTTTCAGTATCGTTCAGATACTCAGTCCTTTAGGTCCAGGCTCTGCCCTTGACTGCTCTGCACAAACAGCCCTGAGAGATAGGTCATTATAGTTCATTTTACAGATGAGGAAACTAAGGCTCAGAGAGGTGGAGTAACCAGCCCAAGGTCACACAGCTCATAAATGGTGGAACTGGGATTCAGACTCGGGGCTGACTTTCAAACCAGGGCTTTGCCCACAATACCCCCCTTTTCCTTCTGGAAGGCATGTCAGAATGCCCTGCACAGGCTAGATTTCTAAGTTCCATTAAGGCACTGCTCTTTGCCGCCGTTTCTTCAAAGAGGGCGTGGTTCTCAGTAGCTAGGCTCCTGAGAAGCCCCTGGTGGGTGGAAATAGCAGGACCCAGGAAGGGGGGTTGGGGGGTCTTTTCTCTGGGTTGTGCCAGCTCCGGGTCCTCCCTCACCATTCCCCCCTCCCCTCCCCGCTGGCTGCGCTGGGACTCCAGTGGGCTCCTTTGTGTGGAGTCACCTCCTGCAGCTGCTGGAGACGGGCGATCCCCTGAAACGGGCCCTCCGGGAAGCCATCCCTGAGGACATTGTCAGCCAAGAGTTCCATCCAGAGACCTGGAAACACTCATCCTACTCTGACGTCACCTTCCGCTCAGGTATGGGCATCCTGGGCAGGTATTGTCCTGCTGTGGGACCACAAAGGCTTGGAGACCTGGGAGTTCTAACTCCTGAGGACATGTGGATCAAAGATACTGTTTCCCAAATGTCAAATATTCACATGCCACTTGCTTGATTTTTTATTTTTATCTTTTTGCTATATCCAAAATAGCACCTGCCATTTTTGTTGGAAGAGTTAAAAAATAGTTAGGTATGAGCCACTTCATAGCATTCAACTGAATAGTACTTCCATCTTTTCTCTAAACTGGTTCTTTTAAACTTACACTTATTCTAAAAGGAAACCTTTTATCCCTACCATTAGTGGAAGATCAATTTAACTCTGTAAAAATAGGGTTATCCTAAAAAGAAATGCAATATCCGTGAAACACTGTTGTTCAGTTCTCATGGGTTCTTGCCTGCTGAGGGCTGTGAATTTGAGAACTGCTTTTTCCTGGGTGAAAAAAGGAGATTAGCATCGAAGAGAGACAGCTGCCTCCTTGTAATTAATCAGAATCAAAAAGGGACCCTGTTCTAGCTTAGGTACCCAAACCCCCTCAACTACTCAGCAAGTCTGGGGGTGGGGTGCTCTGGCTGCCCCCTCTCTGCCTATCAGCAGGTGTGGGTACATTTGTGACCCTTCTGTTCTGACCTTCCCTCTGCCCTTGATAAGGCTTAGGTCTGAGCTTCCTAGCCTGGCCAAGAGGATGCACTGTGTGTCTGGCCCTGTCTCCGGCGATGGCCCCTTGGTGGCCAGCTCCCACCCGGTTAACGGTGTGGTGTATACTGATCCTGTCTCTTCTAGCATCAGGCAGCCTGGGAGCCAACCTGGAGGGGACGCTTCTCTTCTCTCCGGCCTCCTTCCTTCCCCGTTCTGCCACAGCCAACCTGACTGTCCATGCCCTTGGTCGTGCCTTCAACCTCCTAGAGGTAAGAGGGGGCCTTGCTTCTCCTCAGGGCCTCTCCTGGGCTTGGGGCCATTCACCTATCTTTCCATCTATCACCTCTTATATCTATAGATCTACTCTCACGTCTATACTTCCAGCTCTTGACGTCTACCCACCCATTTATCTGCCTATCCACCCATCTATTCACCCACCTACTGACTCATACATAAATCCATTCAACTACCATCCACCCCATCCCTCCTTCCCTCCATCCTTCTCATCCATCTATTTACTTTGCATCGTCTCTCCATCTACCTTCTCACCTACCCATCTATTCTTCCAGTTATCATCCAGCTGCTCACCTATCCATCCTTCCACCCACCCACCCACCTATCCATTCACACCCCATCTGTCATCCATCCATATATTCATCTGTCCATCTCATTAATCCCTCTCATCCATCTATCCATTTATGTACCTCCCGCCCATCTCTCCATCTACACTTTCACTCAATCATCTATTTATTCTGTCAGTCACCCACCCATCCATCCACCTAGTCACCTACCCACTTACCCCTCCATCCACCTGCTCTTCCATACGTCTATACCTCTTCTCTGTCCATCCATCCACCTATCCATCCTTCTATCCTCATCCATCTATTCATTTATGTACTTGTCTACCCATCTCTCCATCTACCCTCTCATTCACCTATTTATTCATCTACCCTTCCACCCACCCATACATCTATCTATCAGTCTCCTCACCCACCCATCTCTTCATCTGTTCTCTCACTTATCTATCCACCCTTGCATCCCTCTATCCACCTGTCATCATTGGACAATATCCATGTTCTACCTGACATGTACCGGGCCCTGTGCTGGGCTCTGAGACTATGATGATGAACAAGAGAGACATGACCTCTGCCCGCTTGGTGCTCACAGCCCAGAGAGGTAGACAGATAAGAAATGAGTAGACACATGGATAAAACGATGGCAACTTTAAGTAGTGTGTTTAGGAAGGTGAAGTTTCAGCTGAGGTCTGAAGGATGAACAAAAGCAGCCACGTGAAAAGCTGAGGTAAGAGCCTTCCAGGGAGGGGGCCCAGTATGTGCAAAATCCCTGAGAAGAGAAAGGGCTTAGTGTGTTTAAGGAACAGAAATGGAGTAGTGAACAGTAAGTGCAGGAGAATGGTAAGATGGGAGCACAGTGAGGGAGCAGGGCCGTGTCGAGGAAGGGTTTTGAGTTGCCGAGTGATAACTTGAACGTTCTGGCTGTTGTGTGGAAAATGGATTGTGGGGGGCAGCAGTGGAAGAGGGAAGATCTCTGAGGCCGTATGTCCAGCAAACTTTATTTTTATTTATTTTTTATGTGTGCGTCTGGCAAGTGTTGATTTTTCTTTATTGTCCAGCAAACTTTAAAGTAATGGGTTGCCTTGGGACCCTTCCATCTCTTCCCCCCAGGTCCCTGTAGCTTGTCTGAGGGAGGGTGCTCTGTGCCATATCCCAACCCTTTCTAATTTATGGAGAACAGGGAACCTATCATCCAAACTTTGCCCCCTGGGCTTAAGGCTGACCCTCTGGTGATTTCTCTGCAAATGCTCTCAGAGACACTTGGTTGGGAGGATGGAAAGGATGCAAGAGTGAGTGAACAGATGGGTGGATGGATGGGCAGATGGAAGGAAGGAGGGACTTGTTCATTCATCCATCAGATTTTGAGAATCAACCAGCTCATCTGTTAGTCAGGGTTCTCCAGAGACATAGGACTATTTCAATAGGATTATGGAGGCTGACAAGTCCCAGACCTGCAGTCAGCAAGCTGGAGACCCAGGAGAGCTGATGGTGTAGTTCCCGTCTGAAGGCAGGAAAAAGCCAGTGTGCCAGTCTGAAGGTAGTCAGGCAGGAGGAATTCCCTCTTATTTGGAGGAAGGGCAGACTTTTGTTTTATTCAGGCCTTCAACTGATTGGATGAGGCCCACCCACATTATGGAGGGCAATCTGCTTGACTCAGTCTACTGATCTAAAATGTTAAACCCATCCAAAAATGCTCTAACAGTAACACCTGTAATCATGTTGGACCAAATATCTGGGCACCACGTGGCCTGGTCAGGTAGACACAGAATTAACCATACCACCAGGGATTGAGTGTGCTTAGTGAATGAGACACAGGTCCCTGCCCTCATGGACTCAGGATCTTGCAAGGGAGACACACAAATTAGTCTGAGTGTGACCTTGGAGTAGTGTGCTTGATGCTCAGAGGAAGTAGTGATACATTTGGCTGGGGGAGGGGAGGGGGAATGTGTGAAGGGAGTGATATGGGAATTTAGAGAAGGCTTCCCAGAGGTGGTGACATTTGAACCAGGGCTTTAAAGAATCAGGAGGAATTCTTGCTTTGTGGCACTTGCCAAGTAGATCTGGAGCTTGATGACTTTCTAAGATTGTACCTCTTGGCACTTGGGCCTGGATGGACCCTGGGGAGCCCAGGGCCCCCTGTTTAAGCTCCCAACCCCACAGCTCTTGGTCAGCCTTGTGACTGGGTTACCACCCCTGAGCCCCTGGCTTTCCTTCCTAGCTGGGGCTCCGGCTGGAAAATGCCGAGGAAATGGCCCGCAGGCTATTTGGCCCGAAGTCATTCCGGGGGCAGGAAGAGGAGAGACAGGCCCAGGCGGAAAAGCACCCAGAGCCAGGACCAGGGCCTACACCGCAGCCAGCCCACCCCGCCTGTCCAGGAGAAAGGTCCAGAAAGATGAGAGACCTGCAGCAGAAGGTAAGGGAAACACCCAAGCCCACCTCACGCCCACTCCTCTATGCTGTCAGGTGTCAGCTTGGGCTTTGGGACTGGGGGACCCAGGTGTCCATGAACTCTGACCCTGCCCTCCCACCCTCTTACAGAAGCAAATTTCTGGTCCAGGTCTCAGTAGTGAGCTGTATCACATACATAAAGAAGTGCCCACCTTGTGTGTTTCCCCCAGTGGAACATATCTTTACAACCAGCGCCCAGACCCTCATCAGCTCCCCAGACACCCCCTTCGGCCCCCCTCTTCTAGTTTACCCACCCATACCCAAGGGTAACCACTGTTCTGACCCCTAAAAGTATCAGTGAACTCTACTTTAAAATCAGCTTTGTTGAGATATAATCGAACTACAATAAATGGTATGTGTTTAAAGTGTACAATTTGATAAGTTTTGACATATGTATATACCATGAAACCATCACCAACTAAATCAACATATCCATCACCCCCAAAGTTTTCTTCATGCTTCTTAATCCCTTCCTCCTGCCCCCTGTTGTGATAGGCTTTTTCTGTCAAAATAGATGTTTGCATTTTCTGGAATGTTGCATAAATGGAATCATGCAGCATATACTTTTGTTTTTAAAGCGTGTACTCCTTTTTGGCCTGACTTCCTTTATTCAGCGTAACTATTTTGAGATTTATCCATATTGTAGAGTATACTAATAGTTTATTTCTTCCTGTGGCCATGTAGTGGTTCATGGTATGGATGAACCACAGTCTGTTTATGTATTCACCTGTTGGTGGATATTTGTGTTATGGTCCAGTTTTGGGCTGTTACAAGCAGGACTGCTATGAACATTCGTGTACAAGTCTTCATATAAATATACGTTTTCATGTCTCTTGGGTAAATATCTAAGGATGGGATGGCTTAGATCATATGGTAGTTGTATGTTTAATGGTTTAAGAGCTAGCTAAACTGTTTTGCAAAGTGGTTGTACCATTTTGCATTCCCACCGGCAGTGTATGAGAGTTTTAATTCTTGTACATCCTCGCCAACACTTGGTAGGATTTGACTTTTTAGCTTTTGCTATTCTAATTGTTTGTAGTAGTATCTTGGGGCTTTAAAGTACATTTTCCTAATGCTACTGATGCTGGGCATCTTTTAGGTGCTTATTTGTCATCCATACCTCTTTGGTGAAGTGTACGTTCAAGTATTTTGTCCTTTTTTAAAAATCTGGTTGGCTTCTTATGACTGAGTTTTGAAAATTCCTGCTCTATTCTGAACACAAGGCTTGTATCAGATATGTGACTTGCAAATATTTTCTCCCAGTGTGTGGCATGGTCTTTTCATTCTCTTAACAGTGTCTTTTGAAGAGCAAATGTTCTTGATGTCAGTGAACTCAAGTTTATCCATTTCTTTTATGCATAAAGTTTTGGGTGTTACATCTAAGAAATCTTCGCCTAATGCAATGTTACAGAGATCCTTGGGACCCTCTGGAGATTTCCAGAGTTCTTTCTCTGTGTGGCTCTTTCCTCTCTTGTACTCTTCCCTGCAAAGTCCAGCTACCTTGGTCTCCCTGGACTCCCAGATCCTCAACCCTGAGAGTCTGTCATGCCCTGCTGTTCCTCTCCCTGCACCTCAGCCTGAGCTCTCTCCAGGCAAGAAGCTGGGGCTCACCTTGCTATTTCCCCACTTCTTGGGTTCATTGTCTCACGTTACCTGATGTCTGATGTCTTGGGAACTTTTGTTTAATCTGTTTCATCTGAGTTTTGGGTTGCTCCACATGGGAGGATAAATCCAGTCCTTGTTACTTCAATATGGTTGACAGCAGAGGTCACATCCAGCTTCTTTTGTGAACTTAATATAAATGGAATCATTCACCGTGTGCTCTTTAAGAAAATGAGGTGAAGTTCACATAACATAAAACTAACTATTTTAAAGTATACAATTCAGTGGCATGTAGTATATTCACAGTGTTGTGCAGCCACCACCTCTGTTTGGCTCCAACATTTTCATCACCCCCAGGAGACCCCACACTCATTAGTGGTCACGCCCCATCCCCTCATTTCCCAGCCCCTGGCAACCACTAATGTGCTTTCTGTCTCTATAGATTTATCTATTCTGGACATTTCATATAAACAGAATCATACAGTATATGGCCTTTTGTGTCTGGCTTCTTTCACTGAGCACGTTTTTAAGGTTCATTTGTATTGTAGCATGTATCAGTGCTTCATTCCTTTCTTTTTTCTATTGCACAAATAGTTTCTTCATTGAAGTATAGTTGATTATAATGTTGTGCTAGTTTCTGGTGTACAGCAAAGTGATTCAGTTATATATATACATACATTTATGTATACACACATACGTATATGTATATATACACATATGTATATATACATACATAACTGAATATATACACACACACATATATACTTTTTCAGATTCTTTTCCATTATAGGTTATTACAAGATATTGAATATAGTTCCCTGTGCTGTACAGTCGGTCCTTGTTATTTATCTATTTTATAGATAGTAGTGTGTATATGTTAATCCCAAACTCCTAATTTAGCCCTCCCCATCCCCTTTTCCCCTTTGGTAACCATAAATTTGTTTTCTATATCTGTGAGTCTGTTTCTGTTTTGTAAATAAGTTCATTTATATCATTATTTTTAGATTCCACATATAAGTGATTGCATACAATATTTGTCATTCTCTCTCTGACTTCACTTAGTATGATAATCTCTAGGTCCCTCCACGTTGCTGCAAATGGCATTATTTCATTCTTTTTTATGACTGAGTAGTATTCCATTGTGTATATATACCACTTTTTTTTTATTTAACAAATTTAATCAGTTATACATATACATATGTTCCCATATCCCCTCCTTTTTGCATCTCCCTCCCGCCCTCCCTATCCCACCCCGCCAGGCGGTCACAAAGCACCGAGTGGATCTCCCTGTGCTATGCGGCTGCTTCCCACTATCTATCTACCTTACGTTTGGTAGTGTATATATGTCCATGCCTCTCTTTCGCTTTGTCACAGCTTACCCTTCCCCCTCCCCATATCCTCAAGTCCATTCTCTAGTAGATCTGTGTCTTTATTCCTGTCTTACCCTATGTTCTTCATGACATTTTTTTTCTTAAATTCCATTTATATGTGTCAGCATACATTATTCGTCTTTCTCTTTCTGACTTACTTCGCTCTGTATGACAGACTCTAGGTCCATCCACCTCATTACAAATAGCTCAATTTCATTTCTTTTTATGGCTGAGTAATATTCCATTGTATATATGTGCCACATCTTCTTTTTTTTTTTTTTTTTCACTGAATTTTTTTTTTTTATTAGTTTCTGCTTTATAACAAAGTGAATCAGTCATACACATACATCTGTTCCCACATCCCTTCCCTCATGCATCTCCCTCCCTCCCACCCTCCCCATCCCACCCCTCCAGGCGGTCACAAAGCACCGAGCTGATCTCCCTGTGCCATGCGGCCGCTTCCCACCATCTATCTACCCCACGTTTGGTAGTGTATATATGTCCATGCCTCTCTTTCGCTTTGTCACAGCTTACCCTTCCCCCTCCCCATATCCTCAAGTCCATTCTCAAGTAGGTCTGTGTCTTTATTCCCGTTTTAACCCTAGGTTCTTCATGCCATTTTTTTTTTTTTTAAATTCCGTATATGTGTGTTAGCATACGGTATTTGTCTTTCTCTTTCTGACTTACTTCACTCTGTATGACAGACTCTAGGTCTATCCACCTCATTACAAATAGCTCAGTTTCGTCTCTTTTTATGGCTGAGTAATATTCCATTGTATATATGTGCCACATCTTCTTTATCCATTCATCCGATGATGGACACTTAGGTTGTTTCCAGCTCCGGGCTATTGTGAATAGAGCTGCAATGAACATTTTGGTACATGTCTCTTTTTGAATTATGGTTTTCTCAGGGTATATGCCTAGGAGTGGGATTGCTGGGTCATATGGTAGTTCTATTTTTAGTTTTTTAAGGAACCTCCATACTGTTCTCCATAGTGGCTGTACCAATTCACATTCCCACCAGCAGTGCAAGAGTGTTCCCTTTTTTCCACACCCTCTCCAGCATTTATTGTTTCTAGATTTTTTGATGATGGCCATTCTGACTGGTGTGAGATGATATCTCATTGTAGTTTTGATTTGCATTTCTCTAATGAGTAAAGACGTTGAGCATCCTTTCATGTGTTTGTTGGCAGTCTGTATATCTTCTGTGGAGAAATGTCTATTTAGGTCTTCTGTCCATTTTTGGATTGGGTTGTTTGTTTTTTTGTTATTGAGCTGCATGAGCTGCTTATAAATTTTGGAGATTAATCCTTTGTCAGTTGCTTCATTTGCAAATATTTTCTCACATTTTGAGGGTTGTCTTTTGGTCTTGTTTACAGTTTCCTTTGCTGTGCAAAAGCTTTTAAGTTTCATTAGGTCCCATGTGTTTATTTTGGTCTTTATTTCCATTACTCTAGGAGGTGGGTCAAAAAGGATCTTGCTGTGATTTATGTCATAGAGTGTTCTGCCTATGTTTTCCTCTAAGAGTTTGATAGTGTCTGGCCTTACATTTAGGTCTTTAATCCATTTTGAGCTTATTTTTGTGTATGGTGTTAGGGAGTGATCTAATCTCATACTTTTACATGTCCCTGTCCAGTTTTCCCAGCACCACTTATTGAAGAGGCTGTCCTTTCTCCACTGTACATTCCTGCCTCCTTTATCAAAGATAAGGTGACCATATGTGCGTGGGTTTATCTCTGGGCTTTCTATCCTGTTCCATTGATCTATCTTTCTGTTTTTGTGCCAGTACCACACTGTCTTGATTACTGTAGCTTTGTAGTATAGTCTGAAGTCAGGGAGCCTGATTCCTCCAGCTCCATTTTTCGTTCTCAAGATTGCTTTGGCTATTCGGGGTCTTTTGTGTTTCCATACAAATTGTGAAATTTTTTGTTCTAGTTCTGTGAAAAATGCCAGTGGTAGTTTGATAGGGATTGCATTGAATCTGTAGATTGCTTTGGGTAGTAGAGTCATTTTCACAATGTTGATTCTTCCAATCCAAGAACGTGGTACATCTCTCCATCTATTTGTATCATCTTTAATTTCTTTCATCAGTGTCTTATAATTTTCTGCATACAGGTCTTTTGTCTCCTTAGGTAGGTTTATTCCTAGATATTTTATTCTTTTTGTTGCAGTGGTAAATGGGAGTGTTTCCTTGATTTCACTTTCAGATTTTTCATCATTAGTATATAGGAATGCCAGAGATTTCTGTGCATTAATTTTGTATCCTGCTACTTTACCAAATTCATTGATTAGCTCTAGTAGTTTTCTGGTAGCATCTTTAGGATTCTCTATGTATAGTATCATGTCATCTGCAGACAGTGACAGCTTTACTTCTTCTTTTCCAATTTGGATTCCTTTTATTTCCTTTTCTTCTCTGATTGCTGTGGCTAAAACTTCCAAAACTATGTTGAATAAGAGTGGTGAGAGTGGGCAACCTTGTCTTGTTCCTGATCTTAGTGGAAATGGTTTCAGTTTTTCACCATTGAGGACGATGCTGGCTGTGGGTTTGTCATATATGGCCTTTATTATGTTGAGGAAAGTTCCCTCTATGCCTACTTTCTGCAGGGTTTTTATCATAAATGGGTGTTGAATTTTGTTGAAAGCTTTCTCTGCATCTATTGAGATGATCATATGGTTTTTCTCCTTCAATTTGTTAATATGGTGTATCACGTTGATTGATTTGCGTATATTGAAGAATCCTTGCATTCCTGGAATAAACCCCACTTGATCATGGTGTATGATCCTTTTAATGTGCTGTTGGATTCTGTTTGCTAGTATTTTGTTGAGGATTTTTGCATCTATGTTCATCAGTGATATTGGCCTGTAGTTTTCTTTCTTTGTGACATCCTTGCCTGGTTTTGGTATCAAGGTGATGGTGGCCTCGTAGAATGAGTTTGGGAGTGTTCCTCCCTCTGCTATATTTTGGAAGAGTTTGAGAAGGATAGGTGTTAGCTCTTCTCTAAATGCTTGAGAATTTGCCTGTGAAGCCATCCGGTCCTGGGCTTTTGTTTGTTGGAAGATTTTTTATCACAGTTTCAAGTTCAGTGCTTGTGATTGGTCTGTTCATATTTTCTATTTCTTCCTGATTCAGTCTTGGCAGGTTGTGCATTTCTAAGAATTGGTCCATTTCTTCCAGGTTGTCCATTTTATTGGCATAGAGTTGTTTGTAGTAATCTCTCATGATCTTTTGTATTTCTGCAGTGTCAGTTGTTACTTCTCCTTTTTCATTTCTAATTCTATTGATTTGAGTCTTCTCCCTTTTTTTCTTGATGAGTCTGGCTAATGGTTTATCAATTTTGTTTATCTTCTCAAAGAACCAGCTTTTAGTTTTATTGATCTTTGCTATCGTTTCCTTCATTTCTTTTTCATTTATTTCTGATCTGATTTTTTTGATTTCTTTCCTTCTGCTAACTTTGGGATGTTTTTGTTCTTCTTTCTCTAATTGCTTTAGGTGCAAGGTTAGGTTGTTTATTCGAGATGTTTCCTGTTTCTTAAGGTAGGATTGTATTGCTATAAACTTCCCTCTTAGAACTGCTTTTGCTGCATCCCATAGGTTTTGGGTCGTCGTGTCTCCATTGTCATTTGTTTCTAGGTATTTTTTAATTTCCTCTTTGATTTCTTCAGTGATCACTTTGTTATTAAGTAGTGTATTGTTTAGCCTCCATGTGTTTGTATTTTTTACAGCTCTTTTCCTGTAATTGATATCTAGTCTCATAGCATTGTGGTCAGAAAAGATACTTGATACAATTTCAATTTTCTTAAATTTACCAAGGCTTGATTTGTGACCCAAGATATGATCTATCCTGGAGAATGTTCCATGAGCACTTGAGAAAAATCTGTATTCTGTTGTTTTTGGATGGAATGTCCTATAAATATCAATTAAGTCCATCTTGTTTAATGTATCATTTAAAGCTTGTGTTTCCTTATTTATTTTCATTTTGGATGGTCTGTCCATTGGTGAAAGTGGGGTGTTAAAGTCCCCTACTATGAGTGTTACTGTCGATTTCTCCTTTTATGGCTGTTAGTATTTGCCTTATGTATTGAGGTGCTCCTATGTTGGGTGCATAAATATTTACAATTGTTATATCTTCTTCTTGGATCGATCCCTTGATCATTATGTAGTGTTCTTCTTTGTCTCTTCTAATAGTCTTTATTTTAAAGTCTATTTTGCCTGATATAAGAATTGCTACTCCAGCTTTTTTTTGATTTCCATTTGCATGGAATATCTTTTTCCATCCCCTTACTTTCAATCTGTATGTGTCTCTAGGTCTGAAGTGGGTCTCTTGTAGACAGCATATATATGGGTCTTGTTTTTGTATCCATTCAGCCCGTCTGTGTCTTTTGGTGGGAGCATTTAATCCATTTACATTTAAGGTAATCATCTATATGTATGTTCCTATTCCCATTTCCTTAATTGCTTTGGGTTCGTTATTGTAGGTATATTCCTTCTGTTGTGTTTCTTGCCTAGAGAAGTTCCTTTAGCATTTGTTGTAAAGCTGGTTTGGTGGTGCTGAACTCTCTCAGCTTTTGCTTGTCTGTAAACGTTTTAATTTCTCCATCAAATCTGAATGAGATCCTTGCTGGGTAGAGTAATCTTGGTTGCAGGTTTCTGTCCTTCATCACTTTAATTATGTCCTGCCACTCCCTTCTGGCTTGTAGAGTTTCTGCTGAGAGATCAGCTGTTAACCTGATGGGGATTCCCTTGTGTGTTATTTGTTTTTTTTCCCTTGCTGCTTTTAATATGATTTCTTTGTGTTTAATTTTTGACAGTTTGGTTAACATGTGTCTTGGCATATTTCTCCTTGGATTTATTCTGTATGGGACTCTCTGTGCCTCCTGGACTTGATTAACTATTTCCTTTCCCATATTAGGGAAGTTTTCAACTATAATCTCTTCAAATATTTTCTCAGTCCCTTTCTTTTTCTCTTCTTCTTCTGGAACCCCTATAATTTGAATGTTGGTGTGCTTAATGTTGTCCCAGAGGTCTCTGAGACTGTCCTCTGTTCTTTTCATTCTTTTTTCTTTATTTTGCTCTGCATCAGCTATTTCCACTATTTTATCTTCCACCTCACTTATCCGTTCTTCTGCCTCAGTTATTCTGCTATTGATCCCATCTAGAGTATTTTTCATTTCATTTATTGTGTTTTTAATCGATGCTTGATTCATCTTTAGTTCTTCTAGGTCCTTGTTAACTGTTTCTTGCATTTTGTCTATTCTATTTCCAAGATTTTGGATCTTGGAAATAGAATCTTGGATCATCTTTACTATCATTATTCTGAATTCTTTTTCAGGTAGGCTGCCTATTACCTCTTCATTTGTTAGGTCTGGTGGGTTTTTATCTTGCTCCTTCTCCTGCTGTGTGTTTTTCTGTCTTCTCATTTTGCTTATGTTACTGTGTTTGGGGTCTCCTTTTTGCAGGCTGCAGGTTCGTAGTTCCCGTTGTTTTTGGTGTCTGTCCCTAGTGGCTAAGGTTGGTTTAGTGGGTTGTGTAGGCTTCCTGGTGGAGGGGACTAGTGCCTGTGTTCTGGTGGATGAGGCTGGATCTTGTCTTTCTGGTGGGCAGGTCCACGTCTGGTGGTGTGTTTTGGGGTGTCTGTGGACTTTTTATGATTTTAGGCAGCCTCTCTGCTAATGGGTGGCGTTGTGTTCCTGTCTTGCTAGTTGTTTGGCATAGGGTGTCCAGCACTGTAGCTTGCTGGTCGTTGAGTGAAGCTGGGTGCTGGTGTTGAGATGGAGATCTCTGGAAGATTTTCGCCGTTTGATATTATGTGGAGCTTGGAGGTCTCTTGTGGACCAGTGTCCTGAAGTTGGCTCTCCCACCTCAGAGGCACAGCACTGACTCCTGGCTCCTCAATTTGGGATGATTTGTTGTCTATTCATGTATTCCACAGATGCAGGGTACATCAAGTTGATTGTGGAGCTTTAATCCGCTGCTTCTGAGGCTGCTGGGAGAGATTTCCCTTTCTCTTCTTTGTTCCCACAGCTCCCAGGTCTCAGCTTTGGATTTGGCCCCGCCTCTGCGTGTAGGTCGCCGGAGGGCGTCTGTTCTTCGCTCAGACAGGACAGGGTTAAAGGAGCAGCCGCTTCGGGGACTCTGGCTCACTCAGGCTGTGGGGTAGGGAGGGGCACGGAGTGCAGGGCGAGCCTGCAGCGGCAGAGGCCGGCGTGACGTTGCACCAGTCCGAGGCGCGCTGTGCGTTCTCCCAGGGAAGCCGTCTCTGGATCCCGGGACCCCGGCAGTGACGGGCTGTACAGGCTCCCGGACGGACGGCGTGGACAGTGTCCTGCGCTCGCACACGGGCCTCTTGGCGGCGGCAGCAGCAGCCCCAGCGTCCCATGCCCGTCTCTGGGCTCCGCGCTTTCAGCCGCGGCTCGCGCCCGTCTGTGGAGCTCCTTTAAGCAGCGCTCTTAATCCCCTCTCCTCGCGCACCAGGAAACCAAGAGGGAAGAAATAGTCTCTTGCCGCTTCGGCAGCTCCAGAGTTTTCCCGGACTCCCTCCTGGTTAGCTGTGGCACATTAGCCCCCTTCAGGCTGAGTTCTCGCCGCCAGCCCCAGTCCTCTCCCTGCGCTCTGACCAAAGCCCGAGCCTCAGCTTCCAGCGCCGCCCGCCCTGGCGGGCGAGCAGACAAATCTCTCGGGCTGGTGAGTGCCGGTCGGCACCGATCCTCTGTGCGGGAATCTCTCCGCTTTGCCCTTCCCAGGTACGTGGGGAGTTTCTTGCCTTTTGGGAGGTCTGAGGTCTTCTGCCAGCGTTCAGTAGGTGTTCTGTAGGAGTTGTTCCATGTGTAGCTATATTTCTGGTGTATCTGTGGGGAGGAAGGTGATCTCCGCGTCTTACTCTTCCGCCATCTTCCCCGGAAGTCCCCACATCTTCTTTATCCATTCATCTCTCAATGGACACTTATGTTGCTTCCATGTCTTAGCTATTGTGAATCATGCTGCTATAAACATTGAGGTGCATGTATATTTCTGAATTAGAGTTTTCTCTGGATATATGCCCAGGAGTGGGGTTGCTGGATCATATGGTAGTTGTATTTTTAGTTTTTTAAGGAACCTCCATACTGTTCTCCGTAGTGGCTGTATCAATTTACATTCCCACCAACAGTGCGGGATGGTTCCCTTTTCTCCACACCCTCTCCAGAATTTATTGTTTGTAGATTTTTTTGTTGATGGCCATTCTGACAGACGTGAGGTGATACCTCATTGTAGTTTTGATTTGCATTTCTCTAATAATTAGTGATGTTGAGCATCTTTTCATGTGCATTTTGGCCATCTGTATGTCTTCTTTGGGGAAGTAACTTTTCTGTATGTCGAAAATTATTCCAAAATAAAGTTTGATAAAACTCTCTCTCTTTCTGTCTGTCTCTGTCTCTCTCTCTCTCTCTCACACACACACACACACACACACTGCACTGGGCATTGGGTAGACTGTGCAGGTCCAAGAAAACACATCTGCAGGCTCTGCCTCTGGGGCACGAGTTTTGCGAGCCCTGTTCTGGACCCCACAAGCTCTTCACTTTTCTCTCCAGGTGCCCCTTGCCCCTCCCAAAGTCCAGGTACCTTGCCCAGCTAACCCAAACCTGTTCCTGGTCACAGGTGGCCCAGAGGCATCAGGAGCCGCAGGCGCTGCAGTGTAAGCTGAGCATGAAGGTTTTTGGGCACGAGCTGAGCTTTGTGAACTGCGGGGCGATGGGGAGTCATGTGACACGCCGGTCCCTGAACCTGGCCGAGCTTGCTGTCAAGCTCCTGAAGGTACCACAGGCTGGGCTCGGCCCCTCCCTGCCCTCTGGTCCGAAGATGTTTCCTTTGATGCTTTGGGGAAATACTAAAGTACTTTCAGACTTAAGAGCATGGAATTTGGAGCCAGACTGCCCAAGTTTAAAAACTGGCTGCACCACTTACCACCTTGGGCATGTTGCTGAACTTGCCACGGCCTCAGTTTCTTTATCTGTGAAATGGGAATGATAGAATAGTAATAGTATAATAATATCTACTTCATAGAGCTGTTGAATCAAGTGACTTAATGCAGTAAAAATGCAACAACACGTTTAGAGTGTGCCTGGCACATACTAAGTGCCCTGTACCACAGGCAGGGCCCACACCCCTCCTTACCTGGCTGACCCTGGATGCTTGACCTCTGACCATGTCCCTTGGTAAATTATCTTGGTTCAAACCCCAGCTCTTCCTGTTTCTAGCTACATGGGCTCGGCCGGGTTATTTTATCTGTTTGTGGGCTCTGTTTTCTCATCTGGAAACTGGAGACAATGATAAGGTCCCCTCTGAGGGCTGTGTGAGGGGTAAGTGAGGCCGTCACATGCACTGTTACGGTTCTCTGACTGCAGGGGCAGGAAGTGCAGGTGAACCGAAGGCTGAACCTGGCCATGGAGGAGCTCACTTTTCCCACCATGTCTGGACTCCTAGCCCGGCTGACCCTAAATGCCTCGGCTACCATCAGCATCCGGGTCAGAGGGACAGCCAACTTCCAACAGCTCTCGGATTTCTCTGTGAATGGTTATGTCAAGCCCAGGTAGCTGGCTCATTAGAGCTGGGGGAGGTAGGTGGGTGGGGGCCTCCCCCTGCAGAGAGCTGGGGCTGCGGCATGGGCTGGAGGGGAGCCCCGCTCTGCTGACCACCTGTTATATCAGCTACTGTTGATGGAGTGTTTTTTGTGCCAAGAGACTTTGAGGAGAACCTGGGCGGCTACACCCACTTTACAGGTGAGAAGACTGAGGCTTGGCAAGGTGAGGTTCCATGCCCGAGATGGCACAGCAGTGTGAGGCAGCTGGGATTCGTCTTGTGCCACAACTCCACTCTTCCCTCTGCCTCCTCTGCCTCTGAGGGGAGGGGAGATGGGAGAGAGGGAAAAGCATTTAAGGCACATGGGCTCTGAGCCCACTGAACCCACACGGCCACTCACGAGGTGGACACTTTCCTTCTTCCCACTAAGGGCTGAGGAAACTGAGACTCAGGATGAGTGCACAGCTGACCCAGGGCCACATGGCACGAAGGATTTTGAGCAGAGTTTGACAATGCTCACCTTCCCAGGCCTGCTGGGCGATTGTCCCAGCCACTAAGCCGACCTGTCCTTGGTTTCTGGGTCTGACGTGGGGTATGTGGGTGTCCTGTGCTGGCTGCTCTTTGGCATGGAAGACCCTGGGTTTGGGCTCAGTCAGCTGGGGCTCCAGAACTGGCTGTTCCATGCCCCAACTGTGGGACCCACACAGCTGGTGTCATCTCTCTGAGCCTCGGTTTCCCCATCTGGAAAATGAGACCAGTGATGGTGAGGATTCGGTGGCGGTGTGTAGAGTGCTTGGCACACACGGAGTGCGTGGTCGGTGGTGTCCATGGTGGAGGGGCTGCTCTGGCTCAGGGCCACGAGAGCAGCTGGGTGGGCTGGTGCTGGCTGTGCCGTTGCTGGGGCTGCAGGATGCAGTTGTGCG
The DNA here is from genome assembly GCF_964341445.2 of Mesoplodon mirus. NCBI lineage: Eukaryota > Metazoa > Chordata > Mammalia > Artiodactyla > Ziphiidae > Mesoplodon > Mesoplodon mirus. The sequence goes on from NC_138991.1 coordinate 56,363,954, forward strand.
CCTCTTCCTCAGCGCCCTGCTTCAGATCTCGGCACACATGGGCACAGTGGGCACCCTGGGGCAGGCTGGGCTGAGGTGGGTGACCGGAGTCCGTGGCACCGCCAGCCTGGATGGAGGGATCCGGACAAAGAAGGGCCAGGACCTCAGGGTACATCTGAACACACCCGAGGAGGCTGTGGAGCTGCTCCACTTCAGGTGGGTTCCCGCACCTGGGGAGGGAGCCCGTGAGTGCACCTGTGTGCGAGCCAGGGTGGGCACAGGTGTGGGTGCATGTGTCTGTGAGAGTGTGTGCACCTGTGTCTGACCACGTGTATCTGTGAGTGTGTGCGCCTAAGGATGTGCCTGTGAGTCGGTGTATGTGAATGTGTGTCTGTGGGCGTGTTTGTGAGAGTGTGTGTGCATGTCAGTGAGTGGGGTGTACGTGGGCGTGCGTGTGTGTGCACGTGTGTCAAGGTGGGGTGGGTGTGTCTGTGACAGGGACTGAGGGCAGCCTAGAGGTTGGGATTCCCACACTCCTCGGCAATTTACGGGGGTCCCCCCTGAGGCCTGCTTGTCCCCAGCCCCCTGGAGAGGTGACACTTGGAGAACAGTGATTTCCAAGGAAACAGGAGAAGCCAGGCTGCCCCCACCTCCACCTGCCTCCTTCCCTGTGTCCCACCCTTGCTGGAAGCACTGCTGCCCTCCTGACCCTCTCCCGGCAGCAGTCAGTAGCGTCCTTTAAAATGTCAGTTAAGTCCTATCATGCTCCCCCCTCCCCTGTTTAAAATCCCTTGCTTGCTTCTAGGATAACCCAGCTCCACATGATTCTCCTGCCCGATGGAGGCCCTGTCCACCCCCCTCACCTGTCTCCTGTCACTACTTCCTGCCCCTCACTCCCCCCTTCCATTCTGACCCCCTCTCACCACCCTTTTATCTGTGCTCCCAAAGAGCCCCCTTTTCTCCCACCCCAGGGCCTTTGCACCTGCTGTTCCCTTTGTTTGGAGTGCTGGCTCCTTCTCATCCTTTGATTCTCTGACCGAATGTTACCCCTACAGAGAGTCCTTTCCAAACCCTGAGCTAAAGAATGTGCTGCTCTTGTCTCCAAGACAGACCCTATGCCCATGCCGTGCCCCATTTTAGGTTTTCATACTGCTTGTCACCCTCTGTGTTCATGGAGTGTCTCCCCAACCAGTGTGCAGACTCCCCAAAGGCCTGTCCTGTTGATAGTGGGATTGGCCCCAGTGCCTTGCCCTGGTGGCTTTATGGTTGAATGAAAACAACTTGCCTGGCACTTTCCTCCTTTCCCACCCAGCTCTCAGCTGTTTCTCATCACTGGGGATGGCATGAGGAACCTCAGTCACGCTCACATCCCTTCTGAGGCCCAATCCTGTACCGACAAAGAAGGTAGGTGCCAGCAGGGCCTCCGTGTCATGGTCCCAAGATGGTTGTCCTGGGGGCTGAGGGTAAGATGCCAGATCCAAATTCCAGAGTTACTCTTCTGCCCTAAAAGTACGTATGCCCCTTAACTCAATGATGCTGCTTCTAGAACTCTACCTTATGAAAATAAACCAAAATCATTTAAAAATGCCCTGTGCCCAAAGATGTTCGTTGCATCATTATTTACAGAGCAAAAAATAGGCAGCAACTCAAATATCCAACAGTAGGCGAATGGCTTATTATAAGGGTCTTTGAGCTAAGAATAGACTTTTACATTTCCAAATGCAGAAAAATAATCAAAAGGACTATTTCATAACATGAGAAATTTGTGAAATTCATACTTCAGTGTCCATAATTGAAGTTTTATTGGTGCAGAGCCACGCCCGTTGCCTGTGGCTTTTCTTCAGCAACAGCAGAGTTGAGTAACAGACTGTGTGACCAGCAGAACCTCAAATATTTACTATCTGGCCATTTACAGAAAACGTTTGCCAACTCCTGGTTTAGTAAAGTACTGAGATATCCCATAACTTTTAAGCTCTGTAATGAAAGGCATATTTTAATAGCACGAGAAAATTTTTTGATAATAACATCAGGTGAAAGGCAACAAAAAAATTGAAAACAGAGGGGAAGGAGGTATACCAAACAGTCAGATCTTGCAGTCATGTTGGGGGTGAGGTGGGGGAGGGGCCTACTTAAATGATTTCTTTAGGCTGAATTCTGTCCTAAATGCTTGCTGAGCTGTTAATCCTCACAGCTACGCCATGGGGCTGGAACTGTTATCACTCCCAGCTGACAGATGAGAAACACCAAAGCACAGAGATGTTGAGTAACTTGTCCAAGGTCACACAGCTGGGAAGTGGCAGAACTGGAATGTGGATTCAGGCATTCTTGCTCCAGAGCCTGTGTCCTACACAGTACTGCCTGACACTCTGATAGTCTACACCAGGGGTCCTCAATTGGGGACAATTTTTGGCCCCTCAGGGGACATTTGACGATGTCTGGAGACATTTTTGGGTGTCATCCTGGTGTGGGAGGTGCTACCAGTATCTAGCGGGTTGAGTCCAGGACAGCTTCCCACAACAGGAAATTATCCAGACCAGTGTGTCGATGGCGCCAAGGCTGAGAAACCCTGGTCTACACAGTACTGCCTCACACAGTTAATGTCTACACAGTACTGTTTCTCAGAATGTAGAGATGCTCCTTCTTTGCTGATGGGAGCATCCATGACCCTGCCTCGAGCCCTCTTGCTCTCTACTGACCATGCTGCCTGCTCCCTTTCTCACAGCGTCCCGCACTTGGGGCTGGCAGCTGTGCACTGAAGTGAGCTGGCCTCCAGCCGGGCAGCCCTACCTGCTCTCGGTGCCTGTGTTTGCGGCTATGATGCTGAAGAAGCAGGACCGGGGGCTCCAACACTATCTGCTGGAAGCTGCCTATACCCTCCACCCCCCGGTAGGCCCTACAGAATGGCTCCTCCTTTCCCAGCCAGGTTCTGGGTCTCCCTAGGTCTTCTACTCAGGCCTCAGCCTTGGGGATCACTCATAAAGACATGGGCCTCCTCCCTGGAGCTGGACCAGCTGGGCTGGTCCTGCTGTAGTCTCCCTCCTGCCTCAGGACCCTTGCACATGCTAATCCTCTCCCTGGCTTGATGACTTGTAACTCTGAATCAATCTTCAGAGCTCACTTGAGGGGGGTCACCTCCTCAGTGAAGCCTGCCCTGATTACCCCGAAGTGGTCATATTCCCTTGTTATGTGCTCTAGTACATGTTCCTTCCCTTTAGATCACATTTGTGTTCATTACTGAAACCAGTTGGTTAAGATCTGTCTTCTCCACTAGTCACTCAGTTCCTGGGAACAGGTCCAGTGCCTGTTTTTCTCACCCCTGTGTCCCCAGCACCTGGCACAGAATGGGCACTCAGCAGCCCCCTATCTGATTTCCCAGTTCCAGCTCTTGTCTCCTTACCATATGTTCTCCACCAGCAGCCAGACAGACCTTCCAAAATTCCAAAATGACTGTGTCCCTCCCCTGCTCAGAACTCTCCAGTGACTCCTATTCCTCTCAGAGTAGGACCCACGCGCCCTGACCAATAGGCTTTCAGTGATCCAGCCATGCCAGCCTCTCCTCCCCATCTCAGCAAATGTTTACGAGGCTCACCGCTCTCCAGAAACACTGACCTCCTTTTTTTTTTTTTATTAAATCAGTTATACATATACATATGTTCCCATATCCCCTCCCTTTTGCGTCTCCCTCCCACCCTCCCTATCCCACCCCTCCAGGCGGTCACAAAGCACCGAGCTGATCTCCCTGTGCTATGCGGCTGCTTCCCACTAGCTATCTACCTTACGTTTGGTAGTGTACATATGTCCATGCCACTCTCTCACTTTGTCACAGCTTACCCTTCCCCCTCCCCATATCCTCAAGTCCATTCTTTTTTTTTTTTTTTTTTTTTCTTTTTTTTTGCGGTATGCGGGCCTCTCACTGTTGTGGCCTCTCCTGTTGCGGAGCACAGGCTCCGGATGCGCAGGCCCAGCGGCCATGGCTCACGGGCCCAGCCGCTCCGCGGCATATGGGATCCTCCCAGACCGGGGCACGAACCCGTATCCCCTGCATCGGCAGGCGGACTCTCAACCACTGCGTCACCAGGGAGGCCCAAGTCCATTCTTTAGTAGGTCTATGTCTTTATTCCTGTCTTACCCCTATGTTCTTTTTTTTTTTTTTTTTTTAATTATTTATTTATTTATTCATTTGTTTATGGCTGTGTTGGCTCTTCGTTTCTGTGTGAGGGCTTTCTCTAGTTGCGGCAAGTGGGGGCCACTCCTCATCGCGGTGCGCGGGCCTCTCACTATCGCAGCCTCTCGTTGTGGAGCACAGGCTCCAGACGCGCAGGCTCAGTATTTGTGGCTCACGGGGCTAGTTGCTCCGCGGCATGTGGGATCCTCCCAGACCAGGGCCTGAACCCGTGTCCCCTGCATTGGCAGGCAGATTCTCAACCACTGCGCCACCAGGGAAGCCCCCACTATGTTCTTCATGACATTTTTTTTCTTAAATTCTATATATATATGTGTCAGCATACAGTATTTGTCTTTCTCTTTCTGACTTACTTCACTCTGTATGACAGACTCTAGGTCCATCCACCTCATTACAAATAGCTCAATTTCGTTTCTTTTTATGGCTGAGTAATATTCCATTGTATATATGTGCCACATCTTCTTTACCCATTCATCCGATGATGGACACTTAGGTTGTTTCCATCTCCGGGCTACTGTAAATAGGGCTGCTATGAACATTTTGGTACATGTCTCTTTTTGAATTATGGTTTTCTCAGGGTATATGCCCAGTAGTGGGATTGCTGGGTCATATGGTAGTTCTATTTGTAGTTTTTTAAGGAACCTCCATACCGTTCTCCATAGTGGCTGTACCAATTCACATTCCCACCAGCAGTGCAAGAGTGTTCCCTTTTCTCCACACCCTCTCCAGCATTTATTGTTTCTAGATTTCTTGATGATGGCCATTCTGACTGGTGTGAGATGATATCTCATTGTAGTTTTGATTTGCATTTCTCTAATGAGTAAAGATGTTGAGCATCCTTTCATGTGTTTGTTGGCAGTCTGTATATCTTCTGTGGAGAAATGTCTATTTAGGTCTTCTGTCCATTTTTGGATTGGGTTGTTTGTTTTTTTGTTATTGAGCTGCATGAGCTGCTTATAAATTTTGGAGATTAATCCTTTGTCAGTTGCTTCATTTACAAATATTTTCTCCCATTCTGAGGGTTGTCTTTTGGTCTTGTTTATGGTTTCCTTTGCTGTGCAAAAGCTTTTAAGTTTCATTAGGTCCCATGTGTTTATTTTGGTCTTTATTTCCATTACTCTAGGAGGTGGGTCAAAAAGGATCTTGCTGTGATTTATGTCATAGAGTGTTCTGCCTATGTTTTCCTCTAAGAGTTTGATAGTGTCTGGCCTTACATTTAGGTCTTTAATCCATTTTGAGCTTATTTTTGTGTATGGTGTTAGGGAGTGATCTAATCTCATACTTTTACATGTCCCTATCCAGTTTTCCCAGCACCACTTATTGAAGAGGCTGTCCTTTCTCCACTGTACATTCCTGCCTCCTTTATCAAAGATAAGGTGACCATATGTGCGTGGGTTTATCTCTGGGCTTTCTATCCTGTTCCATTGATCTTTCTGTTTTTGTGCCAGTACCATACTGTCTTGATTACTGTAGCTTTGTAGTATAGTCTGAAGTCAGGGAGCCTGATTCCTCCAGCTCCATTTTTCGTTCTCAAGATTGCTTTGGCTATTCGGGGTCTTTTGTGTTTCCATACAAATTGTGAAATTTTTTGTTCTAGTTCTGTGAAAAATGCCAGTGGTAGTTTGATAGGGATTGCATTGAATCTGTAGATTGCTTTGGGTAGTAGAGTCATTTTCACAATGTTGATTCTTCTAATCCAAGAACGTGGTACATCTCTCCATCTATTTGTATCATCTTTAATTTCTTTCATCAGTGTCTTATAATTTTCTGCATACAGGTCTTTTGTCTCCTTAGATAGGTTTATTCCTAGATATTTTATTCTTTTTGTTGCAATGGTAAATGGGAGTGTTTCCTTGATTTCACTTTCAGATTTTTCATCATTAGTATATAGGAATGCCAGAGATTTCTGTGCATTAATTTTGTATCCTGCTACTTTACCAAATTCATTGATTAGCTCTAGTAGTTTTCTGGTAGCATCTTTAGGATTCTCTATGTATAGTATCATGTCATCTGCAGACAGTGACAGCTTTACTTCTTCTTTTCCGATTTGGATTCCTTTTATTTCCTTTTCTTCTCTGATTGCTGTGGCTAAAACTTCCAAAACTATGTTGAATAAGAGTGGTGAGAGTGGGCAACCTTGTCTTGTTCCTGATCTTAGTGGAAATGGTTTCAGTTTTTCACCATTGAGGACGATGCTGGCTGTGGGTTTGTCATATATGGCCTTTATTATGTTGAGGAAAGTTCCCTCTATGCCTACTTTCTGCAGGGTTTTTATCATAAGTGGGTGTTGAATTTTGTCGAAAGCTTTCTCTGCATCTATTGAGATGATCATATGGTTTTTCTCCTTCAATTTGTTAATATGGTGTATCACATTGATTGATTTGCGTATATTGAAGAATCCTTGCATTCCTGGAATAAACCCCACTTGATCATGGTGTATGATCCTTTTAATGTGCTGTTGGATTCTGTTTGCTAGTATTTTGTTGAGGATTTTTGCATCTATGTTCATCAGTTATATTGACCTGTAGTTTTCTTTCTTTGTGACATCCTTGTCTGGTTTTGGTATCAAGGTGATGGTGGCCTCGTAGAATGAGTTTGGGAGTGTTCCCCCCTCTGCTATATTTTGGAAGAGTTTGAGAAGGATAGGTGTTAGCTCTTCTCTAAATGCTTGAGAATTTGCCTGTGAAGCCATCTGGTCCTGGGCTTTTGTTTGTTGGAAGATTTTTTATCACAGTTTCAATTTCAGTGCTTGTGATTGGTCTGTTCATATTTTCTATTTCTTCCTGATTCAGTCTTGGCAGGTTGTGCATTTCTAAGAATTGGTCCATTTCTTCCAGGTTGTCCATTTTATTGGCATAGAGTTGTTTGTAGTAATCTCTCATGATCTTTTGTATTTCTGCAGTGTCAGTTGTTACTTCTCCTTTTTCATTTCTAATTCTATTGATTTGAGTCTTCTCCCTTTTTTTCTTGATGAGTCTGGCTAATGGTTTATCAATTTTGTTTATCTTCTCAAAGAACCAGCTTTTAGTTTTATTGATCTTTGCTATCGTTTCCTTCATTTCTTTTTCATTTATTTCTGATCTGATTTTTATGATTTCTTTCCTTCTGCTAACTTTGGGATGTTTTTGTTCTTCTTTCTCTAATTGCTTTAGGTGCAAGGTTAGGTTGTTTATTCGAGATGTTTCCTGTTTCTTAAGGTGGGATTGTATTGCTATAAACTTCCCTCTTAGAAGTGCTTTTGCTGCATCCCATAGGTTCTGGGTCGTCGTGTCTCCATTGTCATTTGTTTCTAGGTATTTTTTAATTTCCTCTTTGATTTCTTCAGTGATCACTTTGTTATTAAGTAGTGTATTGTTTAGCCTCCATGTGTTTGTATTTTTTACAGCTCTTTTCCTGTAATTGATATCTAGTCTCATAGCATTGTGGTCAGAAAAGATACTTGATACAATTTCAATTTTCTTAAATTTACCAAGGCTTGATTTGTGACCCAAGATATGATCTATCCTGGAGAATGTTCCATGAGCACTTGAGAAAAATCTGTATTCTGTTGTTTTTGGATGGAATGTCCTATAAATATCAATTAAGTCCATCTTGTTTAATGTATCATTTAAAGCTTTTGTTTCCTTATTTATTTTCATTTTGGATGATCCGACCTCCCTTTTATTAAATGCCAAGTGCATTGCTGCCCCAGGGCCTTTGCACTGTCTGTTTCCTCTGCCTGGAACAGTCTTTTCCCAGACATCCACTCAACTCCTTCCCTTGCTTCCTTCAAGTCTCATCAAATGCCCCCTCCTCAGAGACAGCTTCCCTCCCTGACCACCCAGTCCAGAGCAATGACCCTGTCAGGGCCCCTGACCCTCTGAGTTTGTCAGCAGAGCACTCAGCAGCTGGTGGTGGTGAGCTGCTGTCTTACCTACTTCTGTGTCTGGAGGTCCTGTGCCTCCCCCTCTAGAATGTAGGTGCCAAGAGGGCGGGACTTTGTGTCTAACACTCAGTTGCATTCCCTATGCCTGCAACTGTGCCTCACACACAGTAGTCAACATTTATTGGTACTAAATGAATGACGATGATGCAGGGTTGTTTTTTTTAATTAATTAATTTTTATTTATTTTTGGCTACGTTGGGTCTTCTTTGCAGTACATCGGCTGCTCATTGTGGCTTCTCTTGTTGTGGAGCACAGGCTCTAGGCACGTGGGCTTCGGTAGTTGTGGCACACGGGCTCAGTAGTTGTGGCTCGCGGGCTCTAGCGTGCAGGCTCAGTAGTTGTGGCGCGTGGGCTTCGTTGCTCCGCAGCATGTGGGATCTTCCCGGACCAGGCCTCAAACCCGTGTCCCCTGCATTGGCAGGCGGATTCTTAACCACTGCACCATCAGGGAAGTCCCTGATGCAGGTTTTTAAAGGGGACCCGTGTCTTAGGCTGTGTTTTCCCAGAAGCAGACTGGAGCCAAGGATTTGGGTAAAAGTGTGGATGAAGGAAAGACTCCAGGAGGACCCAGGAAGAGGGTGGAGAAAATAGGATAGGGAAGGGGAAGAAGCTGAGCAGGAGTGATGGCAGGTGCAGTGGCAGCCTCAGCATGATCCCTGGGCTAAGGAGCCGGGATGTTTTTCCCTCCTGTGCCGGAGGGCAATGCTCTGGAGGTCCCGGGTGCCAGGGGTTAAGAGCAAAGTGCACAGAAGCTGGGAGATGAGCATGCTGAGCTGGTCAAGGGGTCCGAGGGGACCTGGGCAGGGTGCCGATGGTGTGCGATAAGCCTCCTTCCCTGGCTGTTTGCTGAACAAACTGAGATCCTGTCCCTGTGGTCCTGAGTTGTCCTGTACGACTCTCCTCCAGGATACGGATCCCCAAATTCCTGGTTTGGGGGTTCTTATCTGGCGAGGACAAGGATGAGCATAAGAACTCACGTTTTTGAAGGTGGGGGGGGCCTGGATGGGTTCTTAATCTTGAGGACTCTGCTGTGTTTCCAGAAGGACGGCTGGCTCCCTCAAGAAGCCTCAGCCCACATCTTCATGGGCACGCCCAGGTCGGAAGTGCCCAGGGACGTCGGGGTGGATGTCAGCTACAGCTGGCCCCAGAGGAAGTTTCGGCTCAAGCTTCTCCATCCCAAGAAGAAAATTGAGCTGGACGGTAATGACAGTGCTCCTACCCATCACTGTGCCCTCGGCCATGTGCCAGAGGCAGCCCGCTCACTGTGGATTCCTCAGCCACCTTCTGAGGTCGGCACTAAATATAGCCCTGTTTTATGGATGAGGAGCCACAGGCTCAGAGATTAGGAAACCAGCAGGCTGTCCCCTGGTGAACACAGGGGCGGATCCAGGATGTTGAACCCTGGTCTCTAAACTCTCGTTTTGTCTCCCAGGAAAGATCGACACTCTGCAAAGTGCCTGCATGGGTCACCTGGAACTGATACTGGATGACAGGGATGTCTACTACATCAAGGTTTGTTCCCTGTCCTCAGCCCACCGGTGTTGGCTCCTGCCACCTCCCTGGGCATTTCAAGCCCCAGTCCCTGCTTACTCATCACCACTTCCTTTGGTGTTTTAGCTGTTCTTCTCCTTCCACCTACCAATAACGTTTGTGACTTCTTGTTACCCAGAAGAGTATGAAAAAGAAAAAAATGAGCTCAAATCTCACCACTGTTGATGTCATAAATAGATAATATTAGTAACACAGGAGCATGCTTTAAAAAATTCAGAGTAGAGAAAGGTATAAAAAGGTAAGTGAAAGAGTGCCACTCCCCAGATTTCCAGAAGAAATGTCAATGCACACACCAGGAAATCTGTATGAGTTCCCCAGAGCTGCCTTAACAAAGTGCCCCAAATTTGGGGGTGCTTAAACAATAGAAAATTTTCCCTTGCAGTTCTGGAGGCTGGAAGTTCAAAATCAAGGTGTTGGCAGGGTTGGTTCCTTCTAAGGGCTGTGAGGGAGAATCTAGTCCATGCTTCTCTCTTAGTTTTTAGTAGCCTCAGGCGTTGCTTGGCTTGTAGATGGCTGTCTTCTCCCTGTATCTCCACATTGTCTGCCTTCTGTAGGTATCTGTATCCAAATTTCTCTTTTTGTAAGTTTACCAGTCATGCTGGATTAGGGCCCATCCTAATGACCTCATTGGATCATCTGCAAAGTCCCTTTTTCCAAGTAAGGTCACATTCACAGGTCCTGGGGGTTAGGACCTCAACTTTTTTTGAGGGGGAGCACAGTTCAACCCATAATACTATAGATTTATAAAACCTTTCAGTTCTGAGTTTAGTTGTTGTTTTATTCTTTGCATGTTGCTTTTTTTTTTCAGTCAAAAATACATCTTTTTGTACCAGCACATACTGGTACCATTTAATTTAGTTAAAAAAATAGGTAATACATTTAAATGATTCCAAGTTCAAAAGGTACAGAAGGGCATGGAACTGAGTGTCTAGTATGATGGCCCCTATACACATGACTATTTAAGTGAGTCAGAGTAACAGAAAGTTAAAGATATGGTTTCTCAGCTGCACTGGCCACTTTTTAGAACTTTCCCATCATTGTAGAAAGTTCTATTGGTCAGCACAGGTACAGAGTTAAAAACTTTCCCTTATACCTCTCTTCAAAGCCAATCATTGTTCATTTTCTGTGACTCCTCTTAGAAATCATCTATGCCCACAATCCCCAAGTAGATATCAATATATTCCCCCCCGATCTTTTATTTTAAAAAGAATGTCTACCATGTTTTTTTTTTTTGTTTTTTTTTTTTTTGGCGGTACGCAGGCCTCCCACTGTTGTGGCCTCTCCTGTTGCGGAGCACAGGCTCTGGACGCACAGGCTCAGCGGCCATGGCTCATGGGCCCAGCCACTCCGTGGCATGTGGGATCTTCCCGGACTGGGGCATGAACCCGTGTCCCCCGCATCGGCAGGTGGACTCTCAACCACTGTGCCACCAGGGAAGCCCTACCATGTATTTTGAATGGCCGCATAATAGTCAATGGGATGGAATTTATTTAGCTGTTTCTGTAGTGGAGGGCTCTGGAGTTTTTCCCGGGTTCTTGGTCTTATAAATCACCCTACCATCTTCAGGGTAAACTTTTAGCAGTGGAATTCCTGGAGCAAAGGTGTGTGCGTTTTTCTCTTCGTTATAGGTACTTTTGTGTGTGTGTGTGTGGTACGTGGACCTCTCACTGTTGTGGCCTCTCCCGTTGCGGAGCACAGGCTCCGGACGTGCAGGCTCAGCAGCCATGGCTCACGGGCCCAGCTGCTCTGCGGCATGTGGGATCTTCCCGGATCGGGGCACGAACCCGTGTCCCCCACATTGGCAGGCAGACTCTCAACCACTGCGCCACCAGGGAATCCCCCGTTATAGGTACTTTTTAAGGTTCTCAACCAGGAGGACCTGGATGGGACTCAGTGGGTCCATTGAAGCCCCTGCAATTGTGCAGAAGTTTTGTGTCTGTCCCCCTTCTGGGGAGAGGGCTTAGACCTTCCATCTGATGCTCAAGCAGGTCAGTGACTCCAAAAAGGATTAAAACAGCAGCTGTAGACTCGCTCCTGCCAAGCAGGACCTCTGGGCCCCTTTGGCCATGAGGCTGGTCCTCAGTCTCCAGTGATTTCTCAGAGAGGTCTGGGTTGAAAATCTGGAGCCAGGGCTGGAATCTTTGCTACATAAACACACTCTCAGCTCCTAGATCTGCTTCCTGTCCGGGTGGGAAGACCAAGTATCAGGGGAGAGCATCTTCCTCCTAAAGCCCCAGCTGCTTGACGGCTGAGACTACGAGTTGTTTTCAGAGCTCCCGGGAGCCCTCGAAGCAATTCCTGTTCACTAAGCACACAAGTGCTAATTGCCTGCACCTCCCTGCAGACCTGCCTGCCGCTCTCCAGAGGGCTGTCTGCAGCCTGGAAACATTGGCCTTTAGAGAAACTCCAGTTCTAGCTGCCTCAGACCCATCATGATTAATGGTAACAGCTGGCGCTCTGGAACTTTCCAAAGCCTGTTCTTGGGGGGGGGCCACGGGTGGCTTTGACCCCGGGTGCCTCTTTTAGTCCTCTCGGTAAGCCCATAGGAGATGAGGAAACTAAGGCAGATGAGCTCAGGAATACAAAGCAGCAAAGCTGGGTTCAACTCAGCTGAGTGTTTATGGGGTTTAAGGATGGCGTGGAGGAAAGTGTTAGATTTCAGTGCCCCCTCCCCTGGGTGCAATGATAGAGCATCCCCAAGTCCCAGGTTACCTGGAGAGCCCCAGTTTACCATTGACCCAGCTCAATAGGATTAGTGGTCTCTTTAACCGTTAAGTGTCCTGGTTTGGATGAGAAATTCTCCAGTCATCCTGTTCATGGGCTGCACTTTGAAAACAACTACAGCTAGTGCCGAGAAGCTTCTGATACAAACCAGAGAAAATCATCTCCAAGACACAACGTGAAGTGTGAGAAGCAGAGCAGAGTGGAGAGCCTGCATCTGTTTTTGTGCAGAGCGAGAGGGAACGTGCACGTGTGTGGTGGAGTGCACACGTACACACACGTGCGTGCACACACCCACATATACACACATACATACAGACTCACGCATACATATAGGCCCATGCTGTCTCTGGAAGATGCCCAAGAAGTGGACACGGTGGTTGCCTTGAGGGAGACTGGGAGACCAAGAAGGGGAACGAAACCTATATTTTTCATTGCCTTTATTAATTTATTCAATGACTGTTTATCAAGCAACTACAATGTGTGGGGAAGACAGCACACAAAAGAGATACACACACACAGTTCTCTCCTTTTGGAGCTTACATTCTCATAGGAGAGATAATCAGTCAAATAAATAAGCAAATTGTGGTGATAGGTGAGTGTAAGCTCTATAGGAAAAGGGAATCAGTGAGCTGGATCCAGGGGTCTGAAGTTATGTGAGAAGAAGGGTCTGAGGGTTGGCTTCAGTTTTATTTTTTTTAATTTTTATTATTTTTAAAAAATTTATTTGGCTGCGCTGGGTCTTAGTTGCAGCACGTGGGATCTTTGTTGCAGCACGTGGGATCTTTCTTTAGTAGCGGCACGTGGGATCTTTAGTTGCGGCATGTGGGATCTAGTTCCCTGACCAGAGATTGAACCCGGGCCCCCTGCATTGGGAGTGTGGAGTCTTAGCCACTGGACCACCAGGGAAGTTCCACGGCTTCAGTTTTAAATAGGCTGACAGGGTGAGCCTGATTGAGAAGATAGCTTTTAGCTAAGACATAAAGCACGTGCAGAAGAGAGCCATGTGGTTCTCTGGGGGAAGGGTATTGCAAGTAAAGAGCATAACATGTGCAAAGGTTCTGGGGCAGGAATGTGCACAGAGTGTTAGAAGCACAGCCTGAGGCCCCATGTACTTGGAGCGGAATAGGAGAAGGGACAGAAAGGTGGGAGGCCAGGTCGTGTAAGCCTTTGCCAAAGAGTAATCAGAAGAGAGTGACTTGTGACTGTGGTCAAGGAACAAAAGCAAAAACAGGATTTGCAAGAGAGTATAAAGTAGTGGACAGTCTGGAAATAGTGAGGTCGTTTTTACATCTTTTGGGTAAACAGATCAGCTGGCAGCAGCAGAGAGGTCCGTAGGATTGGTCCACAGTTGGCGTGGCCGTCAGAGATGACAGCTGCCATTGCTATGGGCTGTAGTTGCTCTGGAAAACCTCAGTGATGGAGACACAGAGCATGTATGGGGCCATCTGTGTGTCCTGCCTCCCGGTGTCTGTGGGCAGTTTTGCCTTCGTCTGGCCAGGGCTGCGCTGGTGACTTCCGGAGAAAGTCTTGGCCTTGTTGGCCTTTGCAAGGACTTTGGCTTTTACCCTGAGGAAGAGAGGTGTGCCATGATCCTATGAGTCTGGAAGGGCTTGCCCTGGTCACCAGGGTGGGAGCCAGGAGATCCAGGAGAAGAATGTCACAGGAACGCAGTGGCAATGAGCAGGCTCAAGCCGGGGCAGTGGTGCAAGTGACTGAAGTGGTCGGGTCCCAGAATATTCTGCAGGGAGTGCTGGCCAGAGTCCCTGATAGATTGGACAGGGTGTTGAGGTTGGGGGGAGAGGGAGGAAGGGTCCTTCAAACTTATGTCTGAATTTGTAACAGAGATGACCTATTTTGAACAATATCAAGCTTAAGAACTTGCAGCAGGATCAGCCTAGAAGCCCATTAACCAGGCTGTGTCTCCTGCCCTCTGTCCGGTCCTGGTTCTTGCGGTCCGGGTGGAGCCTGCTGGCAGAGCCTGTCCCCTCAAGGGATGCTGGGGCCTTTCCAGGGCCGGAGCAACCTGTGGCCAGCAGCAGGTGGTGAGGCTCAGCGGATCGAGGCCCAGCTGGAGGTGAAACTGGTGACATCGGGCAGCCCTGTGGTCCTTGCCGGGAACCTCAGCCGGCAGGCAGGCAGCAGGCTGGCCTTCTCCATGTCACTGAGCAATCTGCTGAGTGACCAGGCCCACGTGTCAGGTAGGAGGAGGGACCCCTTTCTGCCACCTGTCTTAAATGGCCAGGCTTGGGGAGGGGAGGGGAGGGCGGAGTGCCCCCCTTGAAGCCCCCATCACCCGATCCCCCAGTATTCACATTCCATCCAAGGAAAATCCAGGCTCTGTATCTGCTCGCAGCTTCTGCCTGAGTCCCCCAGATGCCCCTCCAATGCACTCGACTGCTCTGCAGGAACCGTCAACCAGCACCTTTTGGGGTGCTTGGATTCTGACCCACATTACAGGTTACACAATGTGTAAAAAACACATTTCGCATTTTGACCCGAATTGCATGGGGCGCCGTTTGTATCTTGAACACACAGCCTGGCCTGGGTACTGACCAATCTGACCAGATCCCACCCTGGTGTCGGAGCTGGCTTGGAGTCCTCCTGGCGATGCTGCTTGTGGGGTGTTCTCAGAGATTCCAGGGGAGTGATGTGAGTGGCTAGGACTGTTGACTAGCTGGCATATGCTTTTTTTTTTTTTTTTTTTTTTGCGGTACGCGGGCCTCTCACTGCTGTGCCCTCTCCCGTTGCGGAGCACAGGCTCCAGACGTGCAGGCTCAGCGGCCATGGCTCACGGGCCCAGCCGCTCCGCAGCATGTGGGATCTTCCCGGACCGAGGCACGAACCCGTGTCCCCTGCATTGGCAGGCGGGCTCTCAAC
The DNA here is from genome assembly GCF_964341445.2 of Mesoplodon mirus. Taxonomy (NCBI): domain Eukaryota; kingdom Metazoa; phylum Chordata; class Mammalia; order Artiodactyla; family Ziphiidae; genus Mesoplodon; species Mesoplodon mirus. The sequence goes on from NC_138991.1 coordinate 56,379,193, forward strand.
CACTACGCCACCAGGGAAACCCTGGCCTATGCATTTTTGATATTTTAACCTGCATGGCTATACCTGTGTGATCTGGCTGAATATCAGTGTAGCAGAAACAAGTTTCAGAAGGTGAAATTTACCTGATCATCCTTGATGCACTGTCATTTATCTTCTGGTCCATTCTATTTTGTTTTGTTCTACTTTATTTAAAACCTTTTGGTCTGAACCCACAAAAGTGACTTTTGGGGTTGCCACCTGGACAGTGCAAAACACTGTCAGTGGCCCTGACATCAGCATTCCTTGGCGGAGACTCAGGCATTGGTTCTATCGGGACACCCCCCTGGGCGGTTCCCACTTCCTTTCCTCACCTGGTGCTGGGGGTAGGGTGTCAGTCTCTGGGGCGCAGGTCATGACCACACCATGCCTGCTCTCCCCTCAGCACTGCTGGAGAAGAAGGCGGAGGACGGGCAGCAGGTGGTGGCCCTGGGTGGCGAGCTCTTCGTGCCAGGGCTTGTGGGGCTGCGCACCCTAGGCCTGCTGCAGCAGCGGGCCCGCCTCTGGACCAGCTCCCTGAGGATCAAGTATGGCCTCCTGGGTACGGCACTGCATGCTGGCTGCGGGCGAGGTGGGGAGTGGCCGGACTTGCACCGTCTCCTGGGGCTGTGGCTCCGAGGGCTAAGGTGCCACTGTCACCTCGGGTGTTTTGGCCTCACCATGAGGCTCCTTAGCTAGTGAGTCATTCCATTTGCTTTGTACGGAGCTGAGCGCCTGCTTGTTAAAAAAACAAAACAAACAACACTACGTGTGTGTGTGTGTGTGTGTTTGTGTGGGTGGGTGGGTGGGTGGGTGTTGGGGGGGGACATAAATCTGTCTCTTAAAACCTCCCCATCGGCAGGTTCCAATGAGTGACATTAGGTGAGGCAGATCCAGGGGGCTGGCTGAAGCTGGGCTGTACTGGACGCTCCTCTGCTTGGGATGAGGATGGAGGGCTACCTGGCAGAGGAAAGGCAGGGGTTTTTGGGTTGCCCTGCACAGGTCAGGCGAAGCAGCTGGCACAGGAGTGCAGCACCAGGCAGAAGCTGCGGGTGGAGAGCGGCTTAGAGGCCACCTACAAGCTGGAGCTGGACCATGAACTCCACTGCACGCAGATCCCAGCGTTCAGCCACAAGGTAGGTGCCGGGGCTGGGCGGGGGTCTGGAGAGAGCCCCCGGGGTTAGGGAAGTGGTGGGTGAGCACCCTCAACCCATCCTCAGAGAGATGTATTTACTCAAGGTCGTGAATGGGAATGGATTAGGGATTGGAACTTCAGCCTCATCTTTCCCCTGTTCAGTTGGTGTTTATTAAATACCTACTCTATGCCCAGCACTGGGGGAGAGCTGTGCTTAAGGCAGCACCTGGTCTCTGCCGTTCCATTGCTGGGGGAGGGTGTGTGGTAGAGAGCAAGAGACATGGACCAAATCAAGGGAAACATAAGTGCCATGGGTGGTAAACAGGGCAGAGGCCGAGAGAGCGTAGCACAGGGGAGTCTAATTTGGACAGGGTAGCAGGGAAGGCTTCTTTGGGGGAAATGAATTTTAAGCTGAAAATTAAAATATGAGATAGTTCTGTTCCCAAGGAAGTGTGCCACAGGCAGAGGGAACAGCAAGTGCAAAGGTCCTGGGGCTGGAGGGTGATTGGAGGAGCTAAAGAACTGGTAGTTCATCAGAGTGGCTGGTGGGGTGAGCAAAATGGAGAAGTGACTGTTCCTTTGTTAATTGTTACAAGTTTGCTTCTCCCCCTGAACTGTTACCCCCACAAGGGAGGGGGCTTCTGGCTTCTTCATTCCTGGCTATCTAGTGCCCAGCGAAGTATCTGCTTGGTACTTGGGGGAAAACGTGTTCAGTGAGTGAATAAATGGATGAGCCTGTGTTGCCTCGACCTGTGGTTCAGAGGTAGGAGGAGACAGTGGCTGCCAGGAGCCCACAGGTGGGAAGCCCTGATCCACAGAGGATCTGTCCAGGGAGCCGGAGGCTGCTGTGGGAGAGTGGGGGGAGGGGGAGATTTTAGGTTCATATGAAGCAGATCAGGAGTCATCTTCCCATGGCAGCTGGTTCTTTCTACTCCTTATCAGGGCATGGACCAGCGTGGGGCAGGTTAGTTTTTCACCTCGGGACCAGAATTTAAGGGGACACCAGAAACTGTGAAGGTGAATCGTATTCTAATGCAATATTTTACAAAATCAACATCAGTGCAAAAAAATCCATACTTCCTACAGAGCTGTCACCCCAGATAAGCAAGCCTGCATCTCAGGGCGGGTGGCTGTGAGGAGGCTCAGGTCTGCATACACAAGGCTTCTTTGGGGGTCTCCCTGGTGGGGTGTCCCAGGTCCAGCTGCGGCATGAGGAGGGCTCAGGCCACCTCCACTGGGAGCTGGAGGCGAGCTATGGGAGGCACTGGGATGACAGCCGCAACAAGAGGCACCTCCGCATCAGCCAGACCTTCCAGAACGACTCGGGCCCAGCCCTGAGGAATTACTTCATGGAGGTGAGTCCAGCCTCTGCAGAGCTGCGTCCCTGGGGCTCAGCTTACACATGGCAGCTGGGCAGCCCCGCTGCCTGTCCCTGCAGGTCTTGGTTGCAAGGACGCAGGAGCTATAACTCAGGCTCAGAGACCTTACCTGTGGCATCTTCAGCCCCCACGCCCCTGGGGCAGTTAAACATTTGCTGGTGTGCCAAGGATTGCCAAGGGGCAGTTTGCAAGAGGGGCTTGGGAAATACAGATTTCCAGCGTAAAAATGCATTTTGGAAATGGTTCACTTGCAGGTTTTCCTGGAGGGTGAGCTCTTTTTGGTAAATCAGGAGTAACAGTGCTTAGCCCCTGAACAGGTATGTGCTCTTACAAGGCACACGTTACCTTTCTGAGTTTCCTAATTGTTTTTTTTTTTTTTTTTTTTTTTGGCCTTGTTGGGTCTTTGTTTCTGTGTGAGGACTTTCTCTAGTTGCGGCAAGCAGGGGCCACTCTTCATCGTGGTGCGCGGGCCTCTCACTATCGCGGCCTCTCTTATTGTGGAGCACAGGCTCCAGACGCGCGGGCTCAGTAGTTGTGGCTCACGGGCCTAGTTGCTTCGCGGTATGTGGGATCTTCCCAGACCAGGGCTCGAACCTGTGTTCCCTGCATTGAGAGGCAGATTCTCAACCACTGCACCACCAGGGAAGCCCCCCTAATTGTTTTTAAAAATGTTTAATTGTGGTAAAATATACGTAACATGACGTTGACCATTTTCACCATTTTTAGGCTCAGCGGCATTAAGCACATTCATATTGTGCACCATCACCACCGTCTATCTCAAGAACTTTTTCATCTCATAGAACTGAAACTCTGTACCCATTAAACAGTAACTCTTCATCCTTCCCTCCCCCAGGCCCTGCCACCACCAATCTACTTTCTGTCTCTGAATTTCACCTCTCTAGGTAAACTCATATAAGTGGAATTGTATAGCATCTGCCTTTTTGTGACTGGCCTATTTCACTTGGCATAATGTCCTCAAGGTTTATCCACATTGTAACATGAGTCAGAATTTCCTTCCTAGTCTGGATAATATTCCATTGTATGGATGGACCCCGTTTTTTGATCCATTCATTCATCAGTGGACACTTGGCTTCCACATGTGGCTTGTGTGAATAGTGCTGCTATGAACATGAGTGTACTAATATCTGTATGAGTCCCTGATTTCCATTCTTTGGGGTGTATATCCTGAAGTGGAATTGCTGGATCATAAAATAATCTGACTTTTAATTTTTTGAGAAACTGCCATACTCTTTTCCATAGCAGCTGTACCATTTCACCATCTTAACATCAGCACACCAGTTCTCTACTGGTGTGGTTCTCTACTGGCTGGTTCCAGTTTCTCTATATCCTCACCAACACTTCTTGATTTCTGGGGTATTTTTTATAGTAGCCATCTTAACGCATATGAGGATCTTGTAGTTTTGATTTGCATTTCCTTAGTGATTGATGACATTGAGCATCTTTTCATGGGCTTATTGGCTGTTTAATTATCATCTTTAGAGAAATGTCTATTCACATCCTTAGCCCATTTTGAATCAGGTTGTTTGATTTTGTTGTGGTTGTTCAATTGTAGTTCTTTATATGTTCTGGATATTAACGCCTTATAAGATATATAGTTTACAAATATTTTCTCCCATTCCGTGGGTTGCCTTTTTACTCTATGAATAGCATCCTTTGTTGCACAAAAATTTTTAATTTTGATGTCGTTCAGCTTATTTATTTTTACTTCTTTTTTGCCTGTGTTTTAGGTGTCATGTTCAATAAATCAATTGCCAAATCCAATGTCATGAAGCTTTTCAATCCCATGTTTTCTTCTAAGAGTTTTATGGTTTTAGTTCTCATGTTTAGGTCTCTGATCCATTTTGAGTTAAACTGTGTATATGGTATAAGATAAGGATCCAACTTCATTCTTTTGCATTGAATATACAGTTTTTCCAGCACCATTTGTTGAAAAGTCCTTTCCCCCAACCATAAATGTGAGAGTTTATTTCTGGGCAATCTATTGTATTCCATTGGTCTATGTGTCTGTCTTTTATGTCACAACATACTGTTTTACTTTTTTTTTTTTTTTTTTTTTTTTTTTGCGGTACACGGGCCTCTCACTGTTGTGGCCTCTCCCGTTGTGGAGCACAGGCTCCGGACGCGCAGGCCCAGCGGCCATGGCTCATGGGCCTAGCTGCTCCGCGGCATGTGGGATCCTCCCGGACCTGGGCACGAACCCATGTCCCCCGCATCAGCAGGTGGACTCTCAACCACTGTGCCACCAGGGAAGCCCACAACATACTGTTTTGATTACTGTAGCTTTGTGAGACCTCCCACTTCGTTCTTCTTTTTCAAGATTGTTTTGGCTATTTGGGGGTCGCTTGAGATTCCATATGCATTTTAAGATGGACTTTTCTATTTCTACCAAAAAAATACCATTGAGATTTTGATAGGGATTGCATTAAATCTGTAGATTGCTTTGGGTACTATTGAACCTTAACAATATTAAGTCTTCCAATCCATGAACACAAGATGTCTTTCCATTTATTTATGTCTTCTCTAATTTCTTTCAGCAGTGTTTTGTAGTTTTCAGTGTACAAGTCTTTTGCCTCCCTGCTTGACTTCATTCCTAAGTATTACGTTGATTTTAAATCATACCAATACTCCATGAATAAATTCTCCTTGTGAAAAAATATAACATTTAAAGTAAGGTTAAAACCCCCTTTCACAGTTACCATCCCTTTTCCTGGGGGCCTCCTCAGCTGCCTGGAGAGAACCATGGTTATAATCTGGAGAACTGGAGAGGAGATCTTTGTCTGTACATTTGTTCTGTGGAGCTGTCACAAGCACTTAGTTTCGTTTGGTGAGTCATGTTGTATGTCCTTTAGCAATGGATCTTGGAGAACTTCCCGTGTTGGTGGTGTTGTTAATTAATTAATTTATTTATTCTTGGCTGCGTTGGGTCTTCCTTGCTGCGCACGGGCTTTCTCCAGTTGTGGTGAACAGGGTCTACTCTTCGTTGCGGTGCGCGGGCTTCCCATCGCGGTGGCTTCTCTTGTTGTGGAGCATGCTCTAAGCACGCGGGCTTCTCATTGCGGTGGCTTCTCTTGTTGTGGAGCACAGGCTCTAGGCACACGGGCTTCAGTAGTTGTGGCTTGTGGGCTCTAGAGTGCAGGCTCAGTAATTGTGGCACATGGACTTAGTTGCTCCGCGGCATGTGGGATCTTCCCGGACCTGAGCTCAAACCCATGTCTCCTGCATTGGCAGGCAGATTCTTAACCACTGCGCCACCAGGGAAACCCCTATTGAATCATATTCTTCATTGAAGTCGTCCTTGGATAACCTTACCTACCTCTGATCATTCCCTGCTTCTGTCAACAGAAGCAGAAGAAGTTTCTTATTTCTGGAAAACATCTGGCCCCAAGGGTTTTAGTGAAGAGATTAGAGGTTTGTGGCAGCATTTCTGCAAGCCTTCATAAGTGTGACAGACACCATGCTAGGTTCTGGGGAGACAGGTATGAGTAAGATAATCTTTATCTTTAAGAAGCTAGGGCTTCCTTGGTGGCGCAGTGGTTGAGAGTCCGCTTGCCGATGCAGGGGACACGGGTTCGTGTCCCAGTCCGGGAAGATCCCACATGCCGTGGAGCGGCTGGGCCCGTGATCCATGGCCGCTGGGCCTGCGCGTCCGGAGCCTGTGCCCCACAACGGAAGAGGCCACAACAGTGAGAGGCCCAAGTACCGCAAAAAAAAAAAAAAAAAAAAAAAGAAGCTGACAGTGGGTAGAAGAGGGAAAGGCAGAGTGATCAATGGTGAGCCATTAATTATTGCCAGACCATGTGTCAGAGGCTTTGTTTGTATTATCTCATGTAATCCTTGTGAGGCAAGAATTATGTGTTCTCACTTTACAGAAGAGAAATGGTGTAAACAGACTTAGTTGAGGTCTCACAGCTACTATGTGGCAGAATTGGGATTCAAAGTCCAGTCTGCCTCCTTTCAAACCACAGGCTCTTAGCCACTTGGCTGGACTGAATAGTGCCAGACTTAATTTACTATAAAATAATTGACTAAATGATCTGTCAAGAGAAAACTCTTCCCAGTTCATTCTGTGCAGCCATTATTATCCTGATGCCCAAACCAGAGAAAGACATCATAAGAAAAGAAAAACTAAAGACCATTATACAGATGCAAAATCCGCAAGAAAATACTACCAAACTGAATTCAGCAATATATAAAAAGGATTACACAACATGTCCAAATGGGGTTTATCCCAGGAATGCAAGGTTGGTTTAACATTTGAACATCCATCAAGGTAATACATCATATTAATAGAATAAAGGACAAAAACCACATGATCATTTCAATAGACACAGAAAAGTATCTGGCACAACACCATACCTTTTCATGATAAAAGTACCCAACAGTCTAGCAATGGAAGGGCACTTCCTCAACCTGATAAAGGCCATCTATGAAAAACCCACAGCTAATATACTTAATGGCAAAAGGCTAAATACTTTCCCCCTAAGATCAGTAACAAGATAGGATGTCTGCTTTCACCATTTGTATTTAACATTGTGCTGGAGGTTCTAGCTAGGGTGATTAGGCCAAAAAGAAAAAAAAAAAGAAAAAGAAAAAAGAACTGAAGAAAAGGCATCTAGATTGGAAAGGAAGAAGTAAAACTCTTTCTATTTACAGATGATACGATCTTGTATATAGAAGACCCGAATGAACTCACCAAAAAATCTATTAGAGCTAATAAATGAGTTCATCAAAGTTTCAGGATACAGGATTAATATACAAAAATTAGTTGTATTTCTCTACACTAGCAATGAAAAACCTGAAAATGAAATTAAGAAAGCAATTTCATTTACATTACCATCAAAAAGAATAATACTTAGGAATAAATTTAACAAAAGAATGTAAAACTTATACTCTCAAAACTACAAAACATTGTTGAAAGAAATTCAAGAAAACCTAAATAAATGGGAAGACATCCCATGTACTTGGATTGGAATATTTAATGTGAAGTTGGCAATACTTCCTAAATTGATCTTCAGATTCAATGGTCCCCATCTATTCCTATCAAAACCTGAGTTATCTTTTTGCTAAAATTGACAAGCTGATCCTAAAATTCATGTGGAATTTCAAGGGACCCAGAGTAGACACAACTGTCTTGAAAGTGAAGAACAAAGTTAGAGGATTCACTTTTATCGATTTCAAAACTTACTTCAAATCTACAGTAATTAAGACAGTATTATGGTAGTGGTATAAGGATAGACATATAGACCAACAGAGTAGAATTGGGAATCCAGAAATAAACCCTTGTATTTACAGTTAGTTGATTTTCGACAAGGGTGCCAAGATAATTGAAGAGGGGAAAGAATAGTCTTTTCAACAAATGGTGCTGGGACAATGGATATTCACGTGTAGGAGTATGAAGTTGGACCCTTACGTCATACCATATATTAAAAAAACCCTCAAAATAGGTTGTAGACCTAAATTTAAGAATTATGAAACTCTTAGAGGAAAACATAAGAGTAAATCTTTATGACCTTGGATTAGGCAAGGGTTTCTGAGATATGACACTGAAAGTATAAGTAATAACAAAAATACTTTGGTCTTCATCAAACTTAAAAACATTTGTGCTTCAAAGGACACCATCAAGGAAGTGAAATAACAGCCCACAGAAGGGAAGAAAACATCTGCAAATCGTATGTGTGATAAGGGATTTGTATCCAGAATATATGAAGAACTCTTACAACTCAACAAGAAAAAGACAAAGGATTTGAATAGATATTTCTCTGAAGAAGGTACACAAGTGGCCAATAAGTACATGAAAAGTTGCTTAACCTAATTAGTCAGTAGGGAAATTCAAATCAAAACCACAGTGAGATGCTGCTTCAAATCCACTAGCATAGCTGAAACGGGGAAAAAAAGAAAATAACAAGTGTTGGTGAGGATGCAGGGAAATTAGAACTCATATTGCTGGGATCATAAAATGGTGTGACTGGAAAAAGAGTTTGGTGTTTCCTTAAAATGTTAAACACAGAGTTACCATATGACCCAACAATTCTACTCCTAGGTACTCAAGAGAATTGAAAACTTATGTCCACACAAAACATTTATAGCAGCATTATTCATAATAACCCAAAAGTAGAAACAATCCAAATGTTCATCAATGGGTGAATAGATAAAGTGATTTATCCACACAATAGAACGTTATTCAGTAATAAAAATGAACTCCTGACACCTGCTACAACATGGATGAACCTTGAAAGCATCATGCTAAGTGAAAGAAGCCAGACATCAAAGGCCTCAGACGGTATGATTCTATTTGTAAGCAATGTCCAGAATAGGTAAATTCATAGAGACAGAAAGTAGGTTAAAGGTTTCCGGGGTCTGTGGGAAGGAGGCAATGGGGAGTGACTGCTAACGAGTGCAGGGTTTCTTTTTGAGGTGGGGTGGGGCAATTCCTGGTAGCCAGGGATCTCAGGTTGCAGTGGAGAGCCAATGGCATGTTCTAGGTCAGGAAGAGCATGATCTGATTTGCATCTTGGGTGTGGGTCTCCTCCAGTTTGTGCTGCAGGTGCCCGCGAGGCAGGTGGATTACCATACGCAGCTGTACCACTTGAGCCTCCGCCAGCCCCACGTGGAGAGCAGCACATACCTGAAGGTGCAGTACAATGGGCGGCTGCCCTTTGTGGCAGGCTTGCAGTGGAAGGACACATCCAGGGCCACCCTGTGGAAGTGGGAAGGTGAGTGTCATCTAGGGAGTGTCCTTGGCTAGTGGTGAAGATTTCTGCCCTCTAGGCCTTTGCTCAAGCCATGCCCACTAACTGGAACACCCTTCCCTTTTGTTTGCCTGGGTAATTCAAAACTCAGACCTTACATGCGGCCCAGGAAACTTAAAATCACATCCTGATTTCTCACCCTCACCCATAGAGCTCTACATTACAGGGCCTTGCCTACTTCTCCAACCTTATCTCACCCTACTTTTCCCATTGCCCATCATCCTGCAGCCCCACTGGCCTCTCTTCTGTTCCCCAGACATACCTCAGGGCCTTTGCACTTGCTGTTCTTTCTCCCTGGAACACTCTTTCTCTCATTTAAAAAATGAATTTACCATGGTTTTATCCTTGAATTTTTTGAACTAGTTTTTATTTTTATTGAAGTAATACATAGTTTAAAAAGTGAATTAGACTATGACTTGGTAATTGTTGAAGATGGGTGAGTGTTATATGGGAGCTCATAATATTCTCTGTGTTCATGTAATATGTACTTGAAAAATTTTTAAGTTCTTAAAAGTTAAAGTTATAGCAAATACAGTAATTTTCTGCCTCACGTCTTCCAATCCCAAATTTTGCTGAAAATGGCAAGCACTGTAAATTCTTTTTGCTGTTTCTCATCAGACCCTCCATCTTTTAAAATAATCACACTTATTTCTTGATTTTTCTTTCATAGGCATTCTCAATATATTTCTTACTAGAGAGGAAGAAGATTTAACTCTTACACCAGCCCTTTTCACATGCCTATTTCCCTCCATTCCCCTAAAAGAGTTATAGTTTGTTAATATTCAATGTTTACATCATTGTGGTGATAAATGTCCCTCACAGCTGAGGCACATGGTATACTAGGATTCTAACATTTTGTTTTTCCTGGAGTTATAATAGCCTTTTTTCCCTGTTTGATTAGTTTTCTATTTTCCTCCTACTGATTATTCCCAGAATTTTTAGCAACAATGCAAAATTCTTCTCCAGATTGTTGAACACGTCAGATTACTTATCAGCTTCAATCAGTTCTCATATTTTTCTTGTAGACCCTCTTCCTGGAGCCTCTGTTCTGCTGCTCCAGTGTAGACCAGTTACACAGCTGTAGTCCTAGGGCATCCCCTCACTGTCATCCTGGGAGTGCCTTCCACTTCTCTGGGTCACAGCCCCTGCTTCTTGCACTCATGTCATCTTCTTTCTCGGTTAACTCTTTTGTTCCGATGGAGTGCATCTTCCAGTAGCTTCCTGAGAGAGGGTGCATGGGAGGTACATTCATTAGCTAGGGCTGCTTTAACCCATTACCACAAACTGGGTGGCTTTAAACAACAGAAATTTATTCTCTCACGGTCCTCGAGACTAGAATTCTGAAATTAAGGTGCCACTTTCTTTCTGTGACCCTGGGTAGAATCCTTCCTGCCTCTTCCTACTTGTAGTGGTGACCACTGATGCTTGATGTTCCTTGGTTTGTAACTACATTGCTCTAATCTCTGCCTCTGTTGTCACATGGTGCTCTGTGTGTGTGTCTGTGTCCAAACTTCTCTCTTCATATAAGGACACCACTCATATCAGATTTAGGGTCTCCCCTACTCCAGTATGATCTTATTTTAACTAATTTTATCTGCAATGACCCCATTCCCAAATAAGGTCACATTTTGAGGTACCAGGGGTTAGGACTTCATATCTTTTTGACAGACACAATTCAACCTATAACAGGATGTAAACATTTTGAAACCCTGAATGTTTAAACTGTCTTTTTTCTTTTTTTTTTTTTTTTGATGTGGACGGTTTTTAAAGTCTTTATTGAATTTGTTACGATATTGCTTCTGTTTTATGTTTTGATTTTTTGGCTGCGATGTATATGGGATCTTAGCTCCCCGACCAGGGATGGAACCCGCACCCCCTGCATTGGAAGGCAAACTCCTAACTACTGGACCGCCAGGGAAGTCCCTAAATTGTCTTTTTTTGATTTGGCTGAATAGAGAATTCTAGGCTGGAAATTATTTTCCCTTGGGATTTTTGAAGACATTGCTCCACTGTTGATTTGAATCAGTTGAGAGGTCTGGTGCTATTTGTGATCCATCATCTTTTGTCTGTGACCATTTTCTCACTCTCTGGAAGCTTCCAGGAGCTTCTCTTTATTCCTAGTGTCTTTAAATCTTATGATGATGAGCCTTGGTGTGAACCTCTTTTCATTCACCGTACTGAGCACTTAGGCCCTTTCCATTTGGAGACACACCATTTGGGTCTTGGTAATTTTCTTGTACAGTTTCTTTGGTAATTTCCTTCCTTCTGTGTTCTGGAATTCCTGTTGGTCAGATGTTTTCCTCAGAAACTACGCCTTTAATTTTCTTTCTTTTCTCTCCTTTGTTCTATCTCTTTGTCCTTTTGTTCTGTTGTGAGGGCTGATTTTCTCAACTTCATCTGCCAGCCCCTCTACTGTTGTTTTAATTTTTAGCTAGCTTATATTCCCAAGAGCTCATTTTTTGTTCCTGAAAGTTCTTTTCTTAGAGTGTCCTGCTCCATGAATGCATTGTCTTCTCTTCTCTGAGAGCATAAATTATAGAATTGGGGGGCTTTGTTCTGTTCTCCCTGAGTTTCTTTTTTCTTTTTATTTCTGAAGTTCCTGTTAGTGGCTTTTCCCACATGCCAGGCAAGACTTGGATATGTGCTTTTGTTTAAGAGTTGGTCACTTGGAACTTGTTTGGAAGGGTGCTCTATGTGCGTGGGGGTGGTGCTCTTTTTTAAAAAAATTATTTTATTGAAGTGTAGTTGATTTACAATGTTGTGTTAATTTCTGCTGTACAGCAAAGTGATTCAGTTATACATATATATGCATTTTTTTCGTATTCTTTTCCATTATGGTTTATCACAGGATATTGAATATAGTTCCCTGTGCTATACAGTAGGACCTTGTTGTTTATCCATCCTATGTATAATAGTTTGCATCTGCTAATCCCAACTCCCAATCCATACCTCCCTCACCTCACATTATGCAAAATGTCAACTTTTTGATGATGATGATGATTGGTCTTTACTCTTCTGAATGGGTGCTTCCTCTATCCCAAGACCCAGTGATCAGTACTGTTGTGCCCATTTTACAGATGGTGGAAGCACGGGTTCGAAGAGGTCACACAGCTTGGAAGAGTAAAGGCCATGTTCTTGATCACCACACCCCAGTGTCCCCTCTCCAACTGTCCCAGCATTTCTTTTGTCTAATATGTCATCATGAAAAAATTTCAAACATACAGAAAAGTGCAAAGAGTTGTGCAGTGAACACCAACATACTCTCAACCTAGATTCTACCATTAACATTTTACTCCACCTGCCTTCTTACACATCTGCCCACTTATCCATCCATCTTATTTGTTGGTGCAGGTCAAATTAAGTTGTAAACTTCAGTACAATTTCACCCCTACACACGTCAGTATTATATCATTAGCTAGAGCGAATTGCACACATCTCCAGGGTACCATTTGATGAGTTTCGACAGGTGCACAGACCCGTGAAACCCAAGCGCCTGCCAAAATTCAGAACGTTACCATCATTCCAGAAAGTTCCCTTATGCTCTGTCCCAGTCATTCCAAGTTTTGAGATACGCCCATAGTGACCGTGATGAGACTATGGGAGCCTCTAGCTCGCTGCCTGCGCTCCCTTCTTCAAAAGCTCCCTTCTTGCCAGGGATACCAGTTTCTTCCTCTCTGCCTCTCTCAGGAGCCTTGAACCTGGATAGTCCATGGCTGATGGTCTCTGCGGCTCACAGGCTATACTGGCCCCACCGAGCCACGTTCCAGGCTGTTTTGGAGCTGACGCTGGGCAAGGCCTGGACCCTCAAGAATCTGGTGATGAACATGGCCTGCAAGAGCCAGGGCCTCCGCAGGGAGGGCAAGATCCACGTCTACACCCCAGCTACCACCTACCTCCGGGTGTGCATGCTCGGCCACACCACCTGCCCCTCACTCCCGCCCCCGCAGACAGGGAGCCTGATTTCCTGCAGTTTAGATCTTCTGTGCAGAGGGTCAAAACCGAGGTCCTGGGTCGATAACAGGTGGCAAATGTGTGAAGTCTGGCTCACACACTATTAACATTCTTCAGAATTTGTTGCCAAGTGAGTTTGGGAGAGGGAAACAAAATAAATCTCAATTTCCCATATTCTTGCTTAGCAGCTGATAAAGTAAAATATTAAAGTAGTTTGAACTGGTACCTCGGAAACAAGTAGACATCAGTCGGGCTTTTGCCTAAATCCAGAATGGAAACTTCAAGGATGTAGGTCAGTTTCCCACCACCTGCTCAGTGTAAGTCTGCTTCTTTGCACACATTTGATCATTTGACCGTAGAAGCATAACAGGGTTTGGAGGACTTCCCTGGTGTCACACGTGGGAACCTGGCACATCAAGCCTCTCCCTGTGTTGGGATGATGAGCGGACACGGTGTGGTCCAGGCCTGACGTGGGCCCAGAAGGAGGCAGCTCGGTGGGCGTGCTAGGGGACAGCTCAGTCCCCTCTGAGGCAGGGTCCAGGTGGCACCAGGGTGGAGTCAGAAGGAGCAGGTGACTCCTGGCAAGCTTAGGGACCCTGAGGAGGCCACTGTGTGACAGATAGACCCAGAACAGGATACAGGGTGGGGTTGACCAGCCCGTTCCTTCAGATGACCCAGCCCAGGGAGGGGCGGATGGTGGCCTGGTGGTTTGAAGGTGTAGCCGACGGATTTGCTGACGGATTTGCTGATGGATTGGTTGGGGGAGGGGGTGAAGAAAAGACAAGTAACCCCAAGTTTTTGGTTCAAGCAGCTGGGTGGAAGCAGGTGCCATTTGCTGAGATGGGGAAGCCAGCAGTGAAGGGCCTGCAGGTTCTGGGGGTGACCTGAGGTCGGTGACATAGCGGGTAAGGTCTTGGGGAGTTCTAGTATTTGTCAGGAGGTTCAGTAATTCCCAAAGCCCATCTTGGCCCTGTCACCTCTCCTCGTGAGTCCCCCGAGGGAGCTGCGTGAACAAGGGACAGAGGCCAGCCGGGCATGAGGCACCTTGATGTTCCTAGTAGGGCTTGTGCCGAGGGCGGTGTGCTGGGGTACCCAGCCCAGCACAGGGCTGAAGTGCTGTGCCTCCCCCAGCCCCAGTGCAAGCCAAAGTAACACCCAGCTCCTCCCAGGGCTCTGGACACCATGACGATGATGCAGGGACAGAGGCCACCTGCAGGCGTGTGCCCTTCAAGACACAGAGACCCTGCCTGCTAATAACAGTGGCTCAGTGGATCCTATTCCCTCCTTGAGCTGAAGGGGAGAGAGGGGAAGGGGTGGTCTTCTCTGATAACTCAGATTCTCTCTCTGTTCAGGGCTGAGAGAGAGAGAGAGAGAGAGGTTTTTCCTCTTTCCTCATGACCCTGTACGGAACAACCAATTCTGCTTGGACCCATCGGGAAAGGCCTAGCAGAGATGGCATTGGAGGGGTTTTGAAGGATGAGCGGGAGTTCACCAAGTGGGACTGGGGACAAAGGGCATCCCAGGAGGAGGAAATAGGATGGTGCAAAGGCCCTGGTCAGCCTCTTCACCCTCACTGCAGGTTTCCACAGTGACAACCGTGGCACAGAGCATCTTTCGCAGCTGGAGTGAAGTAGAATCAGCCTGGAGTGCAGCAATGCAGGGTGAGATCCATGCCGAGAACAGCCTGGACCGTAAGATCCTTCACGGCTGGTTGAAGGGCCCCCAGCAGGAGTTGAATTTAACGGCGGCCTACAGGCATACAGAGCAGGTAAGGGGTCCAGGCGGCCCGTGCTGGAGGCTCTGCCATCGAGAGACCCCAGATCCATCACCTGGGATGGGAAAGGGCTACTAGCTTGGCCTATGACCTTGGGCCTCCCTGAGCCTCAGTTTCTTCATCTGTAAAATGGACCCCAGCCATATTAGCACAGACCCCAGAGCAAAGGTCAGCCACCTGGAGCTGGAAGCCCAAGTCCTTCGTTCCTGCTGGGCACCTGGGGAGGTCTGGCCATGGCAGTGTCCCCGTGCCTCCTCGTGGTCTGATGAGGTGGAGGCAGCAGCCCTTCTCGGCTGGTCATTCCCAGGGTGATGAGCGGGCAGTGCGAGCTGCCCCTCGCGACCCCCAGGGCAGGGTGTTTAGCAGCTTGGATCCTGCGGGCATCGCTCTGCATCAGCCTGGTCCTCGTTGCAGCCATGGAAGAGCCACGTGTTGCTGACGGCTCTGGGGGCCAGTGCCGGGGGCCAGCCTCAGGGCCTGCAGCTGGAGGGCGAACTGGAGGAGCTAATGCAAGACAGGAGGTTGTACCGGAAGCAGGGGACTTTCTTCCTTAGGTATGTTTGGCCCCTTCCCCCAGGCCGATTCCCCTGAGGTGTGGTGCCAGCCTGGTTTCCACTTCTTCAGCATGGAGGGTCACCAGGGAGCAGGGTGTGCAGTGCTGCCTGGAGGGACCCAGACAGAACCCAGAGCTCAGAGACGAGTTGCCCCTGCCCCGAAAGCTCCCATGTCCCCCACCCCCTTCCATTAGTGTGCTACGGTGGGCACAGAAATCAGTCTCATCACCCCAGCCCGAAAGCTGCTCTGGGGAACCATGTCAGTTCTTGGAGGCACAGGGGTTAAAAAGGTTGTTCTTTGTGGGGGGCGAACAGCACAGGGTTGGAGTCAACAGCCTGAAGTCCAGGCTCTGCACTGGCCAGTTGAGGGACCTTAGCCATCTACTGTCAAAACAACAGCAATAACCCAAAAGTAACAGCAACTGTCATTTGCAAAGGTCTCATTCATTTCTGTATTTCATTTATATTTATTGAGCACCTAGTATGTGCCAAGTACTTTTCTGGGCCTGTGGAGAACAGCAGAGAATAAAAAGGACAGAAATCCTTGCCCCTAGGGCGTTTGCATTCGTGGCACATACATTATCCCTAATAACCCCACTGCTGTGTGAGTTGGATATTGTTATTTTAGCCCCCACTTGACAGATGGGAAGACTGAGGTACAGAGAAGTCAATCAAGTCCTTTGCTGCCCAAGGTCACAGAGCTAGTGAAAGGCTGAGCCTGGATTCCAGCCCCAGTCTGTGTGACTCCAGGCCCCATGTGCTGCCTGGGCCCTGGGTCTCTGCTGCCAAGTGGTGACCCCAGCTGTGTCCAGCTCACTGGGTTGTCGAGAGGGCACAGCGGGATGGTGAATGGGTGTTGATTGGCAAATGTAACGCACAGGGCTGATGTGTGTCCTGATGTTCTTCTCCTGTCTGTGACAAAGTCTTAACTCTGCAAGACAGTGACAGGCCCAGTCTGAGCCCCTGGGCCACAGATGTCCCCTGACCCTGCCAGCTGCTTTAATGACTTCAGCCTGTTTCCCCCTCTCCATGCCAGGCACCCTTGGACTCTGCCCATCCCGCAAAGCATCCTCCTGCAGGAGACCTTCACGGTGGACAGGCAGCACCAGCGTTACTCCCTGGAGACGAGGGTTGTTCTGGATGGCCAGGAGGAGACCCTGCAGACCGTAGTCCTGGGCTACCAGGCCGGGCACCCATACGTGAGTGGGCTCCAGGGTGCAGTGGGAAGGGGCCTGAGAGTGGGAGGGAGGGCCCCATCTGCCTCTGACCCATCTCTGTGTGTGTGTGTGTGGTTGTCCCTCCCAGGTCTGCGCGGGCCTGACCCATCCATACAACGGCAAGGCCATCCCCAGGAACTTGGAGGGGTGCGTGGTTACGTGGAACCAGCACATCGTAAGTGAAGATCCCAGAAACCTTTCCACCCCAGCGGTCCCCAGTTCAAGCTGTCATCTTCTCTCAGCTGGATGAACAAAACATTCCCCTGCCTCAGTTTTCTGTTCCACTTTCTCTGCCTGATCCAACCTACTTGACATTAGTCTTCCTAGGAGTGAAACTCATTTTGCCTCTGTGTCCTTAGCAAATTATCTCATGTCTCTGGACCTCAGTTTCCTCATCTGTACAATGGAGACAGCAACACTCTTACACAGTGGTGGTGAGGATCAAAGTGTAGTACAGCGATCTCTCTTGAGTACTTACGACATGGCCATAGGCCCTCATCCAAGTCTCCTTCCTGACCCCTCTAGGAGTAGCATCTCTGGGAGGTGACTCCATTCTCCAGCAAGCATTTATTGGCACCTACTGTGTGCTGGGCCCTGGACAAGGAAGATAGTGGTGGTTTCTCCCTTGTGGGATATCCAAAGGCCTGAGGGTGAAACCGGGCCAGCTGTTGAGCATGGAGACCTGTGCTTCTGGGACCTCACTTCCCCGCTTGTTAAAGTGGGCTGTAAGCAGCCCCCAGGTTTGGGAGCTGAAGTTCTTGGAGCTCCTGAGGGGAAACAGCAGGCAGGATGGCCACCCAGAACACCTGCAGAAATGTTTCCCAGTGATGTGTACTGTTTTCTAAACCAGACATTGCAAAATGGTGACGTGAGCCGAATCCAGCCTGCAGATGTGTTTTGTTTGGCCTGGTCAGAATTTAAATTAAAAAAATAATAAATTATCAACATTTAAAATCAGAAGACTGGGAGTAAAACCCGGATCTCTGCTTCTAATTAAAAAAAATCAGAAGATCTGACCCACCCGCCAACAACAGGCTAGAACCAAGTAGATGGGGATCCTTTAATGTAGTTTAATTTGGCTGTCCATTCTTTTTAAAACCCTGTCTTTGTTTAATGACACACATTTTTCTCTTCTCTTGGACCTTTGTTTATTCTCCCTCCATCCGGGCTCTAAAATAAAGCTGTGTATTCCTTTAAAGATGTACACCAATGATAAAATTCTGTGGCAAGAAATTTTTAACTTCTCAGTCAGCACAGGTGGGAAAAGGTGGCAACCTGCTACTTGTACGTTGCGTGGGCAGAAGCCAAATGGTTGTTGAGTGAATAAGTGATTAGCTATGTGTATGCGTTTCCTATTGCTACTATAACAAATTACCACAAACTTAGCGGCTTAAAACAACACAAATATATCTTACATTTCTGGAGATCTGAAATCCAAAATGGGTTTCACTTGGCTAAAATCAAGGTGTTGCCAGGATTGCATTCTTTCTAGAGGCTCCAGGGGAGAATCTGTTTCCTTGCCTTTTCTGGCTTCTAAAAGCCACCTATGTTTCTTGGTTCATGGTCCATTTTGCTAAAAGCTAGCAGAGTAGCATCTTCCACTCTGACTGTGACCCTCCTGCCTCCCTCTTATAAAAACCCTTGTGATGGGAATTCCCTAGTAGTCCAGTGGTGAAGCCTCCATGCTTCCACTGCAGGGGACACGGGTGCAATCCCTGGTCGGGGAACTAAGATCCTGCATGCCACGTGGCATGGCCAAAAAAAAACCCCAAAACAAACAAACAAAAAACCCCTTGTGATTAGCTCACTGGATAATCCAGAATAATCTCCCCATCTCAAGATCCTTAACCGCAAAGTCCCTTTTTCCCTGTAAGGTTACAAATTCACAGGTTCCAGGGTTGAGGACATGGGTATCTTTGAGAGGGCGGATATTATTCTGCCTGCCACACTGTGAGTTAAACATTCTTCCACTTAGCGTGGCTTTGGCTTTGGGGTTTCAGGCTACAACTACAACTAGTGATTCTGCGTGCTTCTAGATATTTATTGAGCACCTACTATGTGCCAGGTCCTGTGCTAAGTGTTAGGAATATAGCAGTGAGTAGAACAGACTAATACCAGGGCACTCCCTGTGAATGAGACACAGGCCCTCAAGCCCACCCCACTGCTCCTACCTGTGGGCTCTGGAGTTTACCATACCTGTTCAAAGACTCCATGTGTACCTGCCCTGCACTTTCTCTCCTGTGAGCAGGACAGTGTAGACTGTGCTTTCAGCCATCAATCTTGGGAACCACTTTAACTGCTGGGTTCCAAGGGTGGCCTCTGCAGGCACTCAGCGATGGGAAGTCCCCTCTCTCAGGGCTCTTGGATCTTGTACACCCAGGCTAAGAATAAGGACGTCGAGGTCACTCTGAAAGTCAACCAGAAAGTCTTGCTGCACTTAAAGGGTCTGCACCATGACCGATCTCGGCGTGGGGAAGTCTGGCACAGCCTGGCCCTGGATGTGGCTCACTCCTCCCAGGTACCCATCCCCGCATTGGGCAAATGCTGGTTGGTGGCCTCCAGGCAGAACTTGACTGTTGGTGAGAGTAAAGGGTACTGTCTGTTCCTTCCTAGCTGAGGTTCCCCCAGGCCCTGAGTTTGGATGGGGACATTGTCTTCAGGCGGAGTCACCAGGGAGCATTTGACTGCGGTGTGGATGCACGGGCTGCCGTCAACCACAATGTCATGTCCCAGGTCAGAAGACTGAGTTCTGCCTCCTTGCTGAGGGAGGAGGGGATTTAATGTTAGCGAGCAGGTGTCCTGTATGGGACAGCACAGGAGGTGGCAGGGTGGCCCTGGCAAACTGACAACACAGCCCTTATTTTGGCAGTGTGCATGTGATGAATCAGGATGCACTATTGTAATAAAAGTTTGCTTTACTGTGAAAGTTTATTCCCCAGTCACGTCACAGTTCAGTGTGGCTCTGCTCCCCAGTCAATCAGGGACCCAGGCTCCCTCCACCCTGTGGCTCTGCCCAGCTGGTGGATGGTGAGAAAGAGGGTGAGAATTATGCAGGAGGTTTTCATTGGCCAGGCCCATACGTAGTCCATGCCACTCCTGCCCACAGTCCATTGGCCAGAACTCATCACATGACCCCACCCAGCTGCAAGGGAGGCTGGGAAATGTAGTTTTAGCCATGTGTCCTGGAGAGAAAGGAAATACATTTTGGTAAATATATAGCAGCCACTGTAGGTATATTCATTAATTCACCATATACAGATTGTGTCTTTGCTGTGTGCCAGGCTCTGTGTGATGTACCAGGGCTGCACAGATGACTGTGTTTCTATTCCCATCTCCAAGGAACTTTCAAGTTCAAATCCCAGCTCCACTGCTGACTTGCTGTGTCACCTTGGGTAAATTACTTAACCCCTCTGAGCATCAGTTTTTCCAGCTGTAAAATGGGAATAGTAATACCAGCATATGAGAGCAGGGGTGATGATTAAATAAGATGATAATTGTAAAACCATCTTCCCAGTGCCTAGTTCATGGCCAGGGTCAAATAAATGGCAGCCGTGGATATGGGAGGCACGAGCAGGCACCATGGCAGGGGAAGGAGGGGGTGCAGGGTCCCAGAGCTGTCCTCCCAGCCCCATGTCTTGGGCCTCACTTCTCAAGCTTCTGAGTAATGCAGGCTCAGTGAGATTTAGGCTGAGAACCATCCAGGGAGGGTGGTGGCTTCTGGCATCTGCCGTGGGGCCCGGGTTTGGGGCAGACTCTGGGATGACCTGTCCCTCCTCCATGCCAGCCAGCCACCTTCTGGAATTCTGCATCTCATTCTTCTGCTCCCTCTGACCCTGCTTCTCCAACTCCCCCTCCCAACAGGTCTCAGTCCAGCTGAATGGGTCTGACTCCCACTTGGTGTTTTCCCTCCAGCTCAGACATCCCCACAGACCAACATTTCCTCCAAACTTACAGGTATGGATGGTGGTCCCTTTGGGATGACCTCAACTACCTGCCAAGTGTTGTCTCCAAGCAGCCAGCTTGCTGGGAGATGGGGCGAAAGGAAAGGAATGGAGACGCCGGGGAGGGAGCAGAGGGAGGGCCACGTGACGATGTTAAGCTTCGCCGGACAGCCCCTCGGAATCAAGAACAGATGGCAGGGAGGGTTCCAAGTCCATCATTTGGAAGTGATTGTCCAGGCAAGAAGGGTTTTCAGTTCCCTGGCAGGGGCTGTGTGTGTGTGTGTGTGTGTGTGTGTGTGTGTGTGTGTGTGTGTAAGGATCACATTTCACCCTTGAAAATGGAGAGAAGCAGAATTGTCCTCAAACCCTGTCCTGTCGCTGGATTTGGGAGAAGCTGTATGATCCTTCAGAATGGCTTTTTCAACCCCAGAGTATTTTGCCCAGTGTGGGGTAGAAACACTGAAGGGTTTCACTCTACAAGGAAAGGAAGGAGCAGAGAGAGGAGACCAGGTGGGAAGGGTGTGCTCTGCTCTCCCAGGGCTGGCTCCTTGGAAAGCCCCCCGTGTCGGCTGCTTCCCTAAGGAAGCCGTGTGTGCTGTGTACGCAGGAATTAGGCCGTGGGCTGGGGAGATGGAGGGGTGGATGGGTAATCCCAACAGGGATGAGGACTGGAATTCGATAGCAATTTTTAAATGCCTCCTGTGCCTGTGGGTTTTGAAAACTTGAGTGGAGCCTGAGAAGGGCTCTGAATTATGGAAACTGTTCATTCTCAGAGGCACGTTTTTTCACATGTCGGCATCTGTGAAGTCAGATGTGTCTTCAAATCCACGCTGGTTCGTTGTTTCATTAGCAGCCTTTTCACTTTCAAGGAGATACATAAAATCATGGAGGGCTTCCCTGGTGGCACAGTGGTTGAGAGTCCGCCTGCCGATGCAGGGGACACGGGTTCGTGCCCCGGTCCGGGAAGATCCCACATGCCGTGGAGCGGCTGGGCCCGTGAGCCATGGCCGCTGAGCCTGCGCGTCCGGAGCCTGTGCTCCGTGGCGGGAGAGGCCACAACAGTGAGAGGCCCACGTACCACACACACACACAAAAATCATGGCACGTCTGAGGGCAGCTGGCATCTAGGATTTGAAACCGTGCCGTCGCTGTCATCTGTTGTAACGGGAGCTGATGTCCGTTGAGTGTTTACTGTGTGCCAGGCTCTGTTCTAAACCCTTTATGTGGATCATCTCACGGCTGCCTCGTGGTGCTGTTGTCTTGGCATTCTGCAGATGAGACTCTGAGACAGAGAGAGGTGACGTGACCTGTACGAGGTCATGGAGCGCATAAGTGCAGGATCTTGCCTGGGGACCCAGGCAGTCTGGCTGCAGAGCCCATGCAGCCTCTGGCACTCAAGGCAGGTGGTGGGTGGGTGGTCCTGCTGGAAGCTTGGATGCTGGGTCACCTAATGGGTTTGTACTTTATTATTACTTTTTTTTTTTTTTTTTTTTGCGGTACGCGGGCCTCTCACTGCTGTGGCCTCTCCCGTTGCGGAGCACAGGCTCCAGAACCACAGGCTCAGCGGCCATGGCTCACGGGCCCAGCCTCTCCGCAGCATGTGGGATCTTCCCGGACCGGGGCACGAACCCGTGTCCCCTGCATCGGCAGGCGGACTCTCAACCACTGCGCCACCAGGGAAGCCCTATTATTACTTTTTAAAGCAGCAGAATCCTTTGCTCACATTATCTCTGTGATTGAATGGGGGCTGGGGATGGGGGCAGGAGCCTGGCCTTCTCAACCCCATCCTCCCTCTTGAAAGCCCTCCGCGGTATCTTTCCACTGGTGTTTCACAACCTAATTTTCATGATTGCCTCCCTGCCCAAGGAGACTTTTTAGACATTTTTTCCCTCTAACCGTCCCTTTTATGAAAATTTAAGTCCACAGATGTCCTGTATTTCTGTTATGTGCTGATGCATACCTATGCCTTATGTAAGACGTTGTTTTTTTTAACCTACCTGCTAAGAACCAATTATGCATTTGGGGCGCTATTGCCCCTGTTGAGAACCGCACACTCTGTAGGACCCCTCAGGCCCACAGAAGCCAATCAGAGAAAGAACAGTGTACCCTGGACCTTCCCAACCCAAGCTGCATGTTAGAATCACCTGGGGAGCTTCTAGAACATACCTACCTGGACCCCAGCCTGGAGATGCTGAGTTGATTAGTCAGGGGGTCACAGGCACAGTTTTAAAAAAATTAATAAACTTCATTTTTTGGAGCAGTTTTACGTTTACCGAAAAATTGAGCAGAAAGTACAGAGAGTTCCCATATACCTCCTTTCCCCACAATGCAGTTTCCCCTCTTATTAACATCTTGCGTTAGTGTGGTACACTTGTTAAAACTGATGGACCAGTGTTAATTTATTATTAACTAAAGTCTATAGTTCACGTTAGGGTTCACTCTTTGTGTCGTACGTTCTGTGGGTTTTGCCAAATGCATAACGTCATATATCAGCCTTTACTGTATCATACAGAGTAGTTTCACTGCCCTAAAAGTCCTTCTCAATCCACCGATTCCTCCCTCCCTCCCTCCCTCTCTCAACCTCTGGCTGCCACCGGGCCATTTTCTGTCTTTCTCGTTTTACCTTTTCCCTGAACGTCATATGGTTGGACTCATTCAGTATGTAGCCTTGAAATAAAAGATTGGCTTCTTTCGTTTAGAACACGCAGTTACATTTCCTTCATGTCTTTTCATGGCTTGATAGCTCATTTCTTTTTATCACTGAATAATATTGCATTGCACGGATCTACAGTTTATCAATTCAAATATGGAGGGACCAGGCGTACTTAGAAAAGCTTCCCACGTGATTGTAATGTGCAGACCGGTCTAGGCCAGTTTCTACCCCATAGATGGGGAAACTGAGGCCCAGATCAGGAGAGGGGCTTCAGGTCCTGCAGAGCTGGTGGAGGAGTGGGCCTCGCTGCTCCCACCCCCACTCCTCCCCGCCCCCCGACCATTGCCCTGGTCAAGCCTCTGCTCCAGCCTGACCCCAGGTGTGGCCCTCTCCTTATGCACTGGGCACTCTCCCCTTTGGCCTCCAGAGCTTCTAGGGGTCCTCTGGGCCCCAGGGCACACTGTTAGGAGCATCCTTTTCTGTAACGGAGCTGCACAGGGGTCCTCTGCTTTCCCCAGCAGCCCCCTTTTAGGCACAAGCATGAGTTTTAGAGCCAGGCAGGCCCAGGTTGAATATGTGACCCTCTCTGAGCCTCAGTTTCCCCATTTGTAAGAAAGTAATCCCACTTCATATGTGGTGGAAAGGACAAGATGAGACTCTGTTCCTGGGCCAGGAGCTGGGGTCAGGGAGGGCTGTCCCCCATTCTTCTCTCTGTCTCATTTCTCTTCCTGAGTGTTTGCAGTCTGCTGCATTTGATGATGCTCAGAGCTGGAGTGGCTCAGGAAGACTTCCTGGAAGAAGGGGCCCTCCTGCATTCCCAGCTCCCACAGACCCTTCCTGTCCCCCCTCCACTTCTGAGCTCTCTCCTGCCTCCCTGCAGGTGCAGGCAGCTGCTGGGTGCTACAAAGAGCGCAACCTCAACGGCTCCCTGTCTGTGCACGTGTCTGGTGAGGTGCTCGTTCTGCTGGAGGCCACTGCCAGCCTGGATACCTGGAGGAGCAGCCGGGGCTGGGGCATGAACGTCCTCCTCCGCCAGGAGGTCCTCAGAGCCCCCAGAGCTGTTCAGCTGCAGCTGTCTGGCAAGGTCGCCCCAGACAGGTACCCATCCCCGAGTGGCCTGTGAGGGGTGAGGGGGCCTCTGAGGTCAAAGGCCTGGCATCCTGGGAGATGGAAAATCATCATCCAGAGGTGCCTCTGGAACCATGCCTGAATTACCCCCGTTTGTGCCATTCTTTTTTTTTTTTTTTTTTGCTGTACGCGGGCCTCTCACTGTTGTGGCCTCTCCTGTTGTGGAGCACAGGCTCCGGACACGCAGGCTCCGGACACGCAGGCTCAGCAGCCATGGCTCACGGGCCCAGCCACTCCACAGCATGTGGGATCTTCCCGGACCGGGGCACGAACCCGTGTCCGCTGCATCAGCAGGCGGACTCTCAACCACTGCGCCACCAGGGAAGCCCTGTGCCATTCTTGATTTTTAAGGCTTTGAGGGAATGGAAGGGAGGAGGCATTCAATTTTCCACTTCGATCTGTTTTCTTTTTTAGTTACAACAGCATTCATTTTAGGTGACTTGAAAGATTATAATAATGAATAAGGAGTAAACCAAAAATCACTAGAGGCAGTCATGGGGAATATGTTGGTGTATTTCCCTCCAGTTTGTCATCTCTGACTATATTTTCACATAATGACATGTTCACTGTGATATGGCCTGGGATAGGGAGCCAGCCTGGGTTCAAATGCCAGCTCTGCCACTGCTGCCTCGGGAACCTTGGGTGAGACACTGTGCCCTTCTGTGCCTCAGTTTCTCAACCTGCTTCTTAGGGTTGTTCTAGACTTAACTGGACAGCACGTGTGATTTCCAAACCAGCTTCTGGCCAGCGAGAACGTTCACTTCCAGCTGCCATAGAGCTGCTCCTTTGTGTATGGCACATTCTGGCACATATTAGGTCTCTGTTAAATGTTAGTTTCCTTTTTCCTCTGCAGTCCTAGCTTTGGCAGCTTTTTTGAATTCAAGGAGATTTAAGGCTTTGGACATGGTCCTAGATAACCCTGTCCCCAGAATTACCATCTACGGCTGTCTGTCCGCCTGTCTGTTCATCCATCTGCGCATCCTTATTCCCAATCTAAAAAGGGTTTGAGGCAGATTATGAAAATATATATTGTTCTAGGTCAAGAATTAGCAAACTTTCAGCAAAGGGCCAGATGGTAAATACTTTTGGACCTGTGGGCCATGTGGTCTCTGTTGCAAGTACTCGTAGATGACATGTAAATGAATGGGTGTGGCCGAGTTCCAATAAAACTTTATTTACTAAACGGGGTGGGCTGGTTTTGGCCCACAGGCACATAGCTTGCCAACTCTTGTTCTGGGTTTTAGAAAAATACATAAGGAAATTAGGGTGAAGGGAAGGAAAAAATGGGAAAAATGGGAAGGTGCTCAAAGTGGCATTGGTAAACAAAATGCATGTCATTTTCTAGAGTGGAGCTGAAGATTTGGCTCTGGGCTTCCTAGTAGCCAGTGCAAAAAAGAAACCAACCAATGGCATTATTTGCAAACAGTGCCCTTCCTTATGGGAAAACACACATACCCTCACATACCTGTGTGAATGTTCACCAAGGAAAGCATGGCTGATCTTGTTCCTGGTCTTGATACTTGAGGGAAGTATCTCTTATGGTGTCCTATCAATAACATACAACAGGGATGATAGGGACCAGGTTCCCTGCTCCAATTCTCCAGGAAGTTTAACAGCAGGCTTCCTGGGGCTGTTTTTTCCCTTGTCCCTCACCATAATAACATACATGGATAACTCATTAGCAATGTCAGCTCATCAACATCAGTAGTTCCATTTTGGCCTCCACTTTACAGAAGACGAGCCTGAGGTTCCGGGAGGTCATGTCCTTGTGCAGGGCCACACAGTGAGTGAGCAGCAGCACCGGGATTCGAATTCATGTTTGACTGACTTCAAGGCCCATGATCTTAACCCCCTATTACCCTGTATCCCTGTGGGCTGAGGGCCAGTAAGGCAGTCCCTTGATGGGTCTGGACAGTGGGGTTCAGGAATGCACCTCTTATGGGCTGGCCTGCTTATTTGAAGAGGAAAAATACCATTTGCCTGCAGGGATAGATGCCAATGTTTTCTATGCCCCCATCACTTTCCTTCCTAGGATTTGGCTGTTTTCCAAGGCACTGCTAGACCAGAACACAGTGCAGCTTTTTCTCAAGGCATCTGAAGAGCAGAGGGGAGGCCAGGTCCTGACCCTGCAGAGCCAAGCCCAGCACACCTGGGCAGCCGTGCCCCATCTTCTGACCCTCACAGGTGTGCTGAAGCAGAAGGAGACACTCACAGAAGGTGAGAGCCTGGGGAACGCCACGGGGCAGGGACAGTGGAGATCTGGCAAACACTTTCTGTGGGTCCACGGCGTAGGTGAAATCCTACACATTTTCAAGTCCACTGATGCTCTGTTCCAGTGTCTGACACACTGGCGAAACCCCTCTGTCAGAAATTAATACCCATTCAGACAAAGTGAATCTTCTGCTGTCTAAATACTAAACAGGCTTCCTTGTGCAGGACTTGTCAGAGCCTTAACATGCTAGTGGACGTTGGAAATATCCAGGTAGGAGAGTTGGGTGCAGTGTTCCCCAAACAAATTTTTTCTAACACTTTTTTTTCTTCCAGTTGTATTGAGATGCAATTGACAAGAAGCACTGTATAAGTTTGTGTACCACATAATGATTTGACTTACATACATCAGGAAATGATTACCACAATAAGTTTAGTGAACATCCATCATCTCACATAGACACAAAATTAAAGAAATAGAAAGAAACTTTTTTCTTATGGTAAGAACTCTTAGGATTTATTCTCTTAACAACTCTCATATATAACAGAGCAGTGTTAATTATATTTATCATGTTGTACATTGTATTCCTAGTACTTACTTATCTTATAACTGGAAGTTTGTACCTTTAAAAAAATTTTTTTTGAAGTATAGTTGATTTACAATGTTGTGATAATTACTGATGTACCGCAAAGTGATTCAGTTATACATATATACACAATCTTTTTTAAAATATTCTTTTCCATTATGGTTTGTCATAGGATATTGAATATAGTTCTCTGTGCTATACAGTAGGACCTTGTTGTTTATCCATTCTGTATATAAAAGCATCTGCTAACCCCAACCTCCCACTCCATCCCTCTCTCAACCCCCTCCCCCTTGGCAACCACCAATCTGTTCTCTATATCCATGATTCTGTTTCTGTTTCAAAGATAGATTCATTTGTGTCATCTTTTAGATTCCACATATAAGTGACATCATATGGTATTTGTCTTTCTCTTTCTGACTTTCTTCACTTAGCATGATAATCTCTAGTTGCATCCATGTTGCTGAAAATGGCATTATTTCGTTCTTTTTTTATGGCTGAGTAGTATCCCATTGTATATATGTACACATCTTCTTTACCCATTCATCTGTCGATGGACATTTAGGTTGTTTCCATGTCTCAGCTATTGTGAATAGTGCTGCTATGGACATAGGGGTGCATGTATCTTTCTGAATTAGAGTTATATCTAGATATATGCCCAGCAGTGGGATTGCTGGATCATATGGTAATTCTATTTTTAGTTTTTTGAAGAACCTCCATACTGTATTCCACAGCGGCTGCACCAACTTACATTCCCACCAAGAAGTTTGTACATTTTGATTGCCTTCATCCAATCCCCCCCATCCCCCACCTCTGGTAACCACAAATCTGATCTTTTTTTAAAAAATTGAAGTAGATTTGATGTACAGTATTTTATAAGTTACAGGTGTACAATACAGTGATTCACAATTTTTAAAGGTTATACTCCATTTAAAGTTATTATAAAATATTGGCTATATTCCCTGTGTTGTACAATATATTCTTGTAGCTTTTTTATTTTATACATAATGGTTTATACCTCTTAATCCCCTACCCCATTCTTGCCCATCCCCCCTCCTTCTCCCCACTGTAACCACCAGTTTGTTCTCTATATCTGTGAGTCTGTTTCTTTTTTGTTATATTCACTAGTTTGTTTAATTTTTAGCTTCCACGTGTAGGTGATATCATACAGTATTTGTCTTTCTCTGTCTGACTTATTTCACTTAGCATAATACCCTCCAAGTCTATCCATGTTGCTGGAAATTGCAAGATTTCATTATTTTTTATGGCTGGGTAGTGTTCCACTGTATATATATACCACATCTTCTTTATTCATTCATCTGTTGATGGATGAATTGCTTCCATATCCTGGCCACTGTAAATAGCGCTGCTATGATCATTGAGGTGCATGTATCTTTTCAAATTAGTGTTTTCATTTTTTTGGATATATACCCAGGAGTGGAATTGCTGGGTCATATTGTCATTCTATTTTTAGTTTTTTGAGAAACCTTCATACTGTTTTCCATAGTGGCTGCACCAATTTACATTCCCACGAACAATGTACGAGGGTTCCCTTTTCTCCAAGTCCTCGCCAACATTTGTTATTTGTTCTTTTTGATGATAGCCATTCTGACAGATGCGAGGTGATATCCATTGTGGTTTTAATTTGCATTTCCCTGATGGTTAATGATGTTGAGCATCTTTTTCACGTGCCTGTTGGCCATCTGCGTGTCCTCTTTGGAAAAATGTCTGTCCATTTTTTACTCGGATTGTTTGTGGGTTTTGGTTTTTTTTTTTGATGTTGAGTTATGTGAGCTACTTATATGTTTTGGATATTAACCCCTTATCAGTCGTATCATTTGCAAACATTTTCTCCCATTCAGTAGGTTGTCTTTTTGTTTTGTCGATGGTTTCATTTGCTGTGCAAAAGCTTTTAAGTTTAATTAGGTCCCATTTGTTTATTTTTGCTTTTATTTCCTTTGCTTTAGGAGACAGATCCAAAGAAATATTGCTATTGATACGATTTATGTCAGAGTGTTCCGCCTATGTTTTCCTCTAGGGGTTTTATGGTTTCTGGTCTTACATTTAGTTCTTTAATGCATTTTGAGTTTATTTTTGTATATGGTGTTAGAGAATGTTCTAATTTCATTCCTCTACATGTAGCTGTCCAGTTTTTCCAGCACCATTTATTGAAGAGTAATCTCTTTTTCTATGAGTTGTTTTTTTTTTTTTTTTTTTGCGGTACGCGGGCCTCTCACTGCTGTGGTCTCTCCCGCCGCGGAGCACAGGCTCTGGACGCGCAGGCCCAGCGGCCATGGCTAACGGGCCCAGCCGCTCCGCGGCATGTGGGATCTTCCAGGACCGGGGCATGAACCCGTGTCCCCTGCATCGGCAGGCGGACTCTCAACCACTGCACCACCAGGGAAGCCCTATGAGTTTGTTTTTGAAGTATAATTTTGAAGTATAATTGAAGTACAACACTATGTTAATTCCTGTTACACAACATAGTGACTCAATATTTCTGTGTTTCAAACTGATCACGATAAGTCTAATTATGATATGTCACCATACAAAGATATTGCACAGTTATTGACTCTGTTCCCCACATTGTACATTTTATACCCATGACTCATTTATCTCGCAGCTGGAAGTCTGTGCCTCTTAATCTCCCTCACCTATTTCTCTCTTCCTCCCCCCCCACACTTCCCCTCTGGCAACCACCTGTTTGTTTTCTGAATCTGTGACTCAGTTTCTATTTTATGTTTGTTGGCTTATTTGTTTCTTTTTTTAAGATTCAACATACAAGTAAAATCATACAGTTTTTGTCCTTCTCTGTCTGACTTATTCCACTTAGCATAATACCCTCTAGGACCATCCATGTTGTCGGGAATGGCAAGATTTCATTCTTCTTCTGGCTGAGTAGTATTCCATTGTATATATAGAGAGAGACATACACACACACACTACATCTTCTTTATCCATTCATCTATCAATGGACAGTTAGGTTGCTTCCATATCTTGGCTATTGTAAATAATGCTGCAATGAACGTAAGGGTGCATATATCTTTTCTAGTTACTGTTTTCATTTTCTTCAGGTAAATACCCAGGAGTGGATTTGCTGGATCATATGGTAGTTCAATTTTTAACGTTTTGAGGAATTTCCATATTGTTTTTCAGAGTGGCTACATTTAATACTTTTTATTTTGACATGATTTCAGACTTACAGAAAAGTGGCAAGAATATTACAAGGAATCCCATAGGCTCTTTACCTAGCTTCACCAATTATTGACATTTATCACAATTGCTTTATCATTTTTATTCTCTCTGTCTGTTTTTCTGTCTCCCTTTATATGTGTGTGTGTGTGTGTGTGTAAGACATTATTATTTGCATATAAGGTTTTTTTTTGGCCAAGCCATGCAGCATGCGGCATCTTAGTTCCCCAACCAGGGATCAAACCTGCGCCTCCTGCAGTGGAAGCACAGAGTCTTAACCACTGGACCACCAGGGAAATCCCTAAAATTTTTTATTCTTGAACTGTATTGTACTAAGCTGCAGACATGATAGTTCTTCACCCCTAAATAGTTCAATGTTTATTTCCTAAAAATAGACATTCTCCTACATTCCACAATACAGTTCTCAAAATCAGAAAATTAACATAAGGCTGTTATCTACAAACCTTATTCAGATTCCACCAGTTATCCCATTAATGTCCCTTATAGTAAAAGAAAATCCTGAATTGTGCATTATATTTAGTCGTATTATTTCTTTGGTCTCTTTTATTCTGGATGAGTTCCTCTGTATTTCTTTCTCTTTCATGATTATATTTCAAAGGGTACGGGGAAGTTAGTTTGTAGAATATCCCTCATTTGGGGTTTGTTGGATGTTTCCCCATGACTATTTTCAAAAAAGCCTCGTTGGCAGAATACCACCTGATGTCAGTTTGTCCCAGTGCTACTGGTGACATCAGTTTTAATCACTTGATTAAGGTAATGTCTGCGAAGTTTCTTCACTGTTAAGCATTTTTCCCCTTTGTATGCTAACTTCATAAAACAAGTTGAGAAGTACTTTCTTCCCTTCTATTTTCTGAAAGAGTTTGTATAAGATTAGTGTGAATGCTCCCGTAATTGTCAGATGGACTCTAGGAGAGAAGCCATCTGGACTTTTCTTTGTGGAAATTTTTTTTTTTTGAAAATGAATAGATATATAAAGCTATTCAGATTTTCTATTTCATCATGTGTCAGTTTGCATAAGTTATATTTTTCAAGGAATTTGTCCATCTCCACTAAGTAGTCAAATTTATTGGCATAGTTGTTCATTATATGTGTTATAATCCTTTTCATGTATGCAGGATCTATAGTGATACCCTTGCTTTCATCACTAATAGTTGTTACTTGTGTTTCTTCTCGCTCTTCCTTATTAGTCTAACTTGGATTTCGTCAATTTTGTTAATCCTTTCAAAGAACCAAATTTTGGTTCTGTTAATTTTCTCTGTTGTCTCTTTTCAATTCCATTGATTTCAGCCATTATCTCTATTATTTCCTTTCTTACACTTAATTTGGGTTTACTTTACTCTTCTTTTTTAAATAAATTTATTTATTTTTGGCTGTGTTGGGTCTTCATTGCTGCACGTGGGCTTTCTCTAGTTGTGGCGAGTGGGGGCTACTCTGTTGGGGTGAGAGTGCTTCTCATTGCTCTGGCTTCTCTTGTTGCAGAGCATGGGCTGTAGAGTATGTGGGCTTCAGTAGTTGTGGCTCGTGGGCTCAGTAGTTGTGGTTCGCAGGCCCTAGAGAGCGTGGGCTCAGTAGTTGTGGCACATGTGCTTAGTTGCTCCGCGGCATGTGGGATCTTCCCCGACCAGGGCTCCAACCCGTGTCCCCTGCATTGGCAGGCGGATTCTTAACCACTGTGGCACCAGGGAAGACCCTTTTGCTCTTTTTTTATAGTTTATTTATGGCAGATCCTCAAGCCATTGATTTTTAGACCTTTTTTCTTTTCTAATATAAGCATATAAAACCACACATTTTCCTCTTAAGTTCCTTCAGCTGCATCCCACAAATTTTTATGTCATGTGTTTTCATTATCATTTATTTTGAAATATTTTCAAACTTGTGATTTCTCCTTTGACCCATGTATTTGAAGTATGTTGCTTAATATCCAAATATTTGAGATTTTTCTAGATAGCTTTTTAATATTTAATTTCATTGTGATCAGAGGATCTTTTCTGTAGGATAAGTCTTTTAAAATTTGTTGTGACTTGTTTTATGGGCCAGTCTATATCTATCTTGTGAACATACGTTATGCACTTAAAAAGAATTGGTATTCTGCTGTTGTTGGGTGTAATGTTCTATAAATGTTAAGTCAATGTGCTTGGTTGTATTGCTCTGATATATATCTTTACTGATTTTTTTTGTCTGGTTATTGTATCAATTGATGAGAGAAGTGTGTTAAACTCTCCAACTATGTGGATTTCTCTATTTCTTGCTTTCATCCAGTCTATTTTTGCTTCATGTATGTTGATGTACTAGTATTAGGTGCATAAGCAAATATGATTATTATGCATTCTTGATGAATTGACCTGTTTATCATTGTGAAGCGGACTGTTTATCTCTCACACAGTTCTTTGTCTTGAAGTCTGTTTTGTCTGATATTAACGTTGCCACTTTTGTTTTTTATTGGAATTTGTACTGTATATGTTTTTCCATGCTTTTTCTTTCAAATATATATTTCCTATATTTGAGGTACATTTCTTGTAGCACACATGCAGTTGGATTTTGCTTTTATTTCCAGTCTGAAAATCTCTGCCTTTTAATTATGGTATTTACTTGATTTATCTTTAATGTAATTATTGATATGATTAGATTTGGGTCTACTATTTTGCTGTTTTGTTTTCTACTTTCCCATATATTTTTTTGTTCCTCTGTTACTCTTTGTTTGCTTTCTTTTGGCTGATTTTTAAAAAATTTTAGAACTCAGTGTTAATTTTTCTGTTGCTCTTTCAACTATGTTTCTGTATGTTCTTTCACATTCTACTTAGAGTTTCTGGTATCATTTCTCTTCAGTATAAAGAATCATCTTTATAGAAACTAACACAACATTGTAAAGCAACTATACTCCAATAAAAATTAAAAAAAAAAAAAAGGATCACCTTTCGCATTTCTTGTAAGTCTGGCTTACAACAATGAACTCCCTTAGTTTTCATTTATTTGAAACTGTCCTATTTTGCCCTGATTCTTGAAGGATATTTTAAAAATGCAAATGTATATCTCTTAACACATTTAGAAGTTTTTCATATTTACTTCTTCAAAGATTTCTTTCTGTCCCATTCTCATTGTCCTCTCCTCCTGGGATTTCTAACTGCACGTGCTTTCGAATTTTCTATATTGTTCCACAGATCTTGAGGCTCTGTTGACCTTTTTAGTCTTTTTTCTCTTTTCTTCAGATATCTATCAATCTATCTTCCGGTTCACTGGCTCTTTAATCTTTCTTCTCCAAACACCAGCCAATAAAAATTTTAAGACTATCCAATAATTTCTTTTCAATCACAGATTTTATGTATTTTATTTAGTTCTAAAATCACCACTAGGCTCTTTTTATTTATTAATTTGTATTTTCCTTATATTTTTGAACATGGTTGTAAGAGCTGTTTTAAAATCCTTATCTGCTAATTCCAATGTCTAGGTCATCTTGGGGTTGATCTCCCTTGATGATTGCCCTTTCTCTTAAATATAGGTTACATTTTCCTATTTCTTTGTATGTCTAGTAATTTGAGATTGTATTCTAGAAGTTTTGAATGATGTTAAGACTCTGATTCTTTTATATTTCTCTAAAGAGTATTGTTATTTTTTAAAATTTTAGCATGCAGTTAACTTGACTGGGCTCAAAATCCAAACTCTGTCTTTCCTCTGGTGGGCTGCAGTAGAAATAATTTTCAGCTCTTTTATCTTAGCTGGTCTGCTTGGAGTCTGTACCACCCTTGTGAAGTTCAAGGATTAGCTTTGGGATTCTATAGGTAGAATTTGGGATTCCCCCATGTGGCTTTCTCTGGAATTTCCCATTTCACTTTCCATTTGCTATTGTCACCTTGAACTCTGTTCTTTGATTCTTTGATCAGTAAGACCATAGATTTCTGTGTGAGTTTTCTTCATCCTGCATGGCACCAAAAAAGAGTAAAAACATACAACTCAGCTATTGCTGGTCCTTTCCTCCAAGTTTTAACTCCCCTCCACTGACTGCCTGTTTATGGTCAGTCTCCAGCCACTTCAGGTAACTGTTTCATATATTTTGTCCAGAGTGTACAACTGTTACCTTGGGAGGGTTGGTCCATTTAAGTGTCTCCACCATTAATGGAAATAGAACTCCTCCTGTGTCCTTTTGACATGTCCCTATCATTCCTTGACCACTTCCTTCCTTTATGACCAAAAAGATGTTTCAGTCTCATGTTATATTTTCCCTGAGATGGAATAAATCATTTCTCCAAGGATTCCTGGTTCCTTTTTGTGCAAGACAGTATTTAGAAACTAAGTTCTGGGTTCTAGGTGTATTTACTCCTACTGAAGTATCTGTCTTTCTAGGCCTTCTCAATGGACAGACCAAGAAAATAGATGTATGTGTACATGCATGCACACACACCTATATCTGTCTATCTACAGATATATAAGTTTACAACCATTAGTCCTTAATTCCAATCCATCATCAAAAAGCTCATTCTGTTTCTTCCCCCCTTTTCATATTTCTTATTCCCTTCTTCAACAGTAAGAAACCTGGCTCCAATTATTCATAACATATTTACTTATTTCTTCAGCCCTAGGATACATAGAAAGTAGTCAGAATTACTAACCTATACCTTTGAGGAAATAAACCCTTTTAACTAGGATTCAATATTTGTTTAGAGTTCTTCTTGTCTTTGGCCTGAGGGTATAAATCTAAACACGGTGTTTATTTATTTTTAAATATTTATTTACTTAGTTGTGCCAGATCTTAGTTGCGGCACACAGGCTCCTTAGTTGCAGCAGGCGGGCTCCTTAGTTGTGGCATGAGAACTCTTAGTTGCGGCGTGCATGTGGGATCTAGTTCCCTGACTTGGGGTCAAACCTGGGCCCCCTGCATTGGGAGTGTGGAGTCTTATCCACCGCACCACTAGGGAAGTCCGCAAACACGGTGTTTAAATGTTAGTTGGGGTTAATCTCCCACCCACCCCGTGTGATGCTGTAAATCATTCGAAGTACAATTGGTTCACTGGTTTCTGTTTGTGTTCCATTTTCAGGTTCCCCCATCTTTATTGATTTTGTGTATTTATTTTTCGATTATGTGAAACATTAACAAGTTTCCAAAAGTCAGAATTATACAAAATGGGATCTTTTGCCCAAGCATCCTTGACCGTAGCACCCTAGTTGGACATCTGTCCAGGGCCCTGTGTTTCAGAATCTAAAGACTCTGCTTTCCCACCTACCTTGGGGGAATAGTATCATTCTCTAATCTTAATATTAACACTGACCCTCCTAATTCCTAATTGGTTAAATTGTGGCAAAACCAAATTGCATAATAAAATACCTGTGTAAAGATCAAATGACATAGGTTTGAAAAAATTTAAATACAATCAAGCAGCTTACTGTTCTTCTCAAGTTTACTTTGAGTTACACTGATGGTCTCCCCTTCATCTTTCTGAAGTTTATAATTTGCAGCTGATAACTAACAGACCCTCATGCTGATCTCTTAACACACATTGCTTCTTTTTTTTTGGCCATGCCATGTAGCATGTGGGATCTTAGTTCCCTGAATAGGTATTGAACCTGTGCCCCCTGCAGTGGAAGGGTGGAGTCTTAAC
The DNA here is from genome assembly GCF_964341445.2 of Mesoplodon mirus. Lineage (NCBI taxonomy): Eukaryota > Metazoa > Chordata > Mammalia > Artiodactyla > Ziphiidae > Mesoplodon > Mesoplodon mirus. The sequence goes on from NC_138991.1 coordinate 56,415,306, forward strand.
CACTGGACCACCAGGGAAGTCCCACATTGCTTCATTTTTGAAGGCAATTATTGAGGTATAATTTCTTGGGGTGCAATTTACATATGGGGAAAACCCCTTCAAGTTTTGATAAACTCATACAGTTGTGTGCCCACCAACACAGTCCTGATACAGAGTAGTTCCATCACCCCAAAAAGTTCCTTACTGCTGCTCACTGTCATCAGCCTTTCCCCCACCCCCTGTCCCTGGCAACCACTGAGATGTTGTCTGTCCCTATAGTTTGGGCTATTCCAGGATGTCACATGAATGGAATCATACAGCACATAAGCTTTGAGTATGGGATCTTTTGCCCAACATAATGTGGTTGAGATTCATCAAAGTTGTATGTATCAGTAGTTCTTTTTCCTTTTTTACTGGTGAGTAATATTCTATTCTATGGATATACTGCAGTTTATCCATTCACAGCTGAAGGATATTTGAGTTGTTTCCAGTAATTTCCAATTATGAATAAAGCTTCAATAATCATTGGTCTATAGGTTTTTGTGGGAACATATGGTTTCATTTCTCTTGGGTGAATACCTAGGAGTGGGAGTGATGGGTTGTATGGCAAGTATATGTTTATAGGAAACTGCCAGACTGTTTCCAGAGTAGCAGTACCATTTTCCATTCCCACCAGCAATGTGTGAGAATTCTAGTTGCTCTGCATCCTTGCTAGCAATTTGTACTGGCAGTTTTTGGCTTTGAGTTTTTTGGGTTTTTTTTTTTTTTTATCAGTCGAATTGTTTTTGTAGTTGTATCTCATTTTGGTTTTAATTTGCATTTCCCTAATGACTAATTTTGTCGAACATCTTTTCATCGGCTTATTTGCCACTTGTAAATCATTTCTGGTGAAGTGTCTATTCAAACCTTTTGCCCATTTAAAAAATCAAGTTGCTTGTTTTTTTATTATTGAATTTGGGAATCATTTATACAAGTCCTTTATCAGATATGTGTTTTGAAAATATCTTCTGATCTATGTCTTTTAATTTTTTTATGGTGTCTTTTGAAAAGTGGAGGTTTTAAATTTTGATGAAGTCTGATTTATCATTTTTTTTCTTTTGTGAATCATGCTTTTGATGTCATATAAGAAATATTTGCCTGAGGCCACAAATTTTTCTCTCATATTTTTCTTCTACAAGTGTTATGATATTAGGTTTTAAATTTAGGTCTGTGGTTAATTTTATTTATTTATTATTGAAGTACAGTTGATTTCCAATGTTGTGTTAGTTTCAAGTGTATAGCAAAGTGATTCATTTTATATATATATATATATATATATATATATATATATATATTCTTTTTCAGATTTTCTTCCATTATAGGTTATTACAAGATATGGAATACAGTTTCCTGTGCTATATAGCAGGACCTTGTTGTTTATCTATTTTATATACAGTAGTGTGTTTCTGTTAATCACAAATTCCTAATTTATCACTCCTTCACCCTTTCCCCTTTGGTAACCATAAGTTTGTTTTCTATGTCTGTGAGTCTGCTTCTGTTTTGTAAATAAGTTCATTTGAGTCATATTTTATTTTATTTTATTTTATTTTATTTTATTTTTTTGCGGTACACGGGCCTCTCACTGTTGTGGCCTCTCCCGTTGCGGAGCACAGGCTCCAGACGCGCAGGCTCAGTGGCCATGTCTCACGGGCCCAGCCACTCTGCGGTATGTGGGATCTTCCCAGACCGGGGCACGAACCCATGTCCCCTACATCGTCAGGCGGACTCCCAACCACTGTGCCACCAGGGAAGCCCGAGTCATATTTTAGATTCCACATATAAGTGCTATCATATGATATTGATATTTGTCTTTCTCTGACTTACTTCACTTAGTATGATAATCTCCAGGTCCATCCATGCTGCTGCAATGGCATATTTTATTCTTTTTTATGGTTGAGTAATATTCCATTGTATATCTGTACCACATCTTTTTTTTTTGAATTTTATTTTATTTATTTTTTTATACAGCAGGTTCTTATTAGTTATCTATTTTATACACATCAGTGTATACATGTCAATCCCAATCTCCCAATTCATCACACCACCACCACCACCCCTGCCACTTTCCCCCCTTGGTGTCCATACATTTGTTCTCTACGTCTGTTATACCACATCTTCTTTATCTGTTCATCTGTTGATGAACACTTAGGTTGCCTCCATGGCTTGGCTATTGTAAATAATGCTGCTATGAGCATTGGGGTGCATGTATCTTTTCTTTTATTTATTTAAAAAAATTTTAAATTTTATATTGGAGCATAGTTGATTAACAATGTTGTGTCAGTTTCAGGTGCACAGCAAAGTGATCCAGTTATGCATATACATGTATCTATTCTTTTTAAAATTCTTTTCCCCTTTAGGTTATTACAGAATATTGAGCAGAGTTACTTGTGCTATACAGTAGGTCCTTGTTGGTAATCTATTTTAAATATAGTAGTGTGTACATGTTAATTCCAAACTCCCAATCTATCCCTCCCCCACCCTCCCCCCTGGTAGCCATAAGTTCGTTCTCTAAGTCTGTGAATCTGTTCCTGTTTTGTAAATAATTTCGTTTGTATCACTTTTTTCTTAGATTCCGCATATAAGCAATATCATATGATATTTGTCTTTCTCTGTCTGACTTAATTAACAATATAATGTGGATAATCTCCAGGTCCATCCATGCTGTTGCAGATAGCATATTTCATTTTTTTATGGCTAATATTCCATTGTATATTTGTACCGTATCTTCTTTATCCGTTCATCTGTTGATGGACACTTATGTTGCTTCCATGTCTTGGCTATTGTAAATACTGTTGCAATGAACATTGGGGTGCCTGTATCTTTTCGAATTAGAATTTTCATCTTTCCTGGCTATATTCCCAGGAGTGGAATTGTGGATCATATGGTAACTCTATTTTTATATTTTTCAAGAACCTCCTTACTGTTCTCCATAATGGCTGCACCAGTTTACATTTTCACCAACAGTGAAACCTTAACCCTTTTCTTATGTGGTTAATTTTGAATTAATTTGTGTATACATTTGGGTAAAGTTCACGGTAGTTTTTTCACATGTGGATTTCCAAACAATTCAGCACATTTATTAAAAAGACTATCCTTTTCCTGGTTAGTTACCTTTGCACTTTTGTCAAAAATCAATTGACAATTTGTGTATGGGTCTATTCCTCGATTCCACACTGTTCCATTGACATTATTTCACACTGGTTAACATCTTGTAGGGCATGGTGACATAGGGCCCTAAAATGTAAGTAATTTGTAAAAAGATGATTTCAAGATTCTGCAAGAAATTTCCATCTGTATAGAAAGTGCTCTGGACTCTGTGATAGAGGTTAGCCAGAGCTCTGTGTCTGGTAGCACGGAACAAGGGTGTCTAACACAGCCTGGGGGTGCAGAAAGGCCAAGCAAGACTTCTTGGAGGTGGTGACCCCCGAGTCAAACCTTGAATGAAAGGAGAGAGGTATAAGGGCACTTGAACCACGTCAAGACCCTACTGGAGCCCAGTGGGGTCAGGAGATGTAAATGGTTCTGATAAGAGCAAGAATTTCTCTAATGCATGAGTTATGTATTGGAATGGGACTAGCTTAAGGGTGTGTGGGACTAGCTTAAGGGTGTGGAATCTTTTTCTCCAGTGGGTGGAAGAGACCTCTGAGCAATTTTTCTCTCCGTAGAATTCCAGGTTGGACCCCTCGAGGCTTTCTGGGTCTCAGTTTTGTTGTCTGTAAAATGGGGGCTTTCTATCACTTTGATCCGTGACTCTCCTGAGCAGGATTCAGCACTGGTATTAACAGACACGCCTTATCAGGCTTGCTGCTTTTTTGCCAAAGCTCTTTTATTTGTGAATTAGCTTGCTTGGTCCTCGGAGCATCCTGCGGGGGAGGTGGTTTAAGTTGGTCCATTTCCCAGATATGCTCTCTCCGACATGAATTAGAATTTTATCATGGATCTAGGAACTTCCTGCCCCAGGATTCTTTGCCTTACTTCCCAAAACAGCCCAGTACCCTGGGCTGACCCCCTTCTTTGTATGGGTTCTCTCCCATCCTCTGCAGGTACCATCAAGGTCACTGCTGACTCAGCTGTCCTGGGATTCCTCTTGCGGGACAAGCATGAGAAGGCAGAGAACACCACCAGTGTGCACAGTGTGACCTGCATCCTTGTCCAGAATGGCAGCCGGGCCTTGCCAGGAGAGCTCCAGCTGAGGGGGCGACTGCAGGCCCAGACGGGGAGCCTTGAGGGCCAGGCCAGCCTCCGTGCTGACACGGCCAGCCTAGCTCTGGGTGGAGTCTGCATCTGGGGCCCTGGGCACGGCCAGCTCTCGGTCACACTGAGTCACAACATCAGCACCTTGAGTGAGGCAGGTAGGAGGGGTGGATAGGGCCCAATGGCTTCCTCCCCCAAAGACTCCCAGGGCCTGAAGCCAAGGGAGTTAAAGGAGCCCCCAGTCCCCAAACCCACCTTCCAGCTCTATTTCCTCCCCCTACCAGCTTCTCCCAGTGCCTTCATCTTCCCTGGGCTGTTATTCAGCCAGAACACTGGTTGCTACCCAGTACAGACGCACTTCTAAACTGGAGGGCAGATGCCCCTGCCACTGGCCCCTCCCCCAGGACTCCCCGCCCCCAGTCTGGCTTCTCCAGCTTGGAAGCCTGGTCTAGCAGGGCCTCCAGGATGTTCTCGGCACTGTGGTTAAGAAATAGCTCGGACACCCCCAGCTCTAGCTTCTTGGGGACATTTCCACGGGACCTGGGGGGGCCCAAATGTGCAGCAACAAGAGGAGAGCACAGGATCAGACCCGTTCCCCTCGTGCTTTCTGAGAGCCCATGCCCTGCCTTTGGGGAGGTAGGAATCCAAAGGGGACACGGGGCCTATCACTTGCTAGGTGTGGCCATTGTAGGTATAGGTGGGAGCTGGGGGGTTTGTCTGCCTCAGGGCTCAGGGGACCCTCCAGAGAGAAGGAGGGCTGTCAGTGACCCCGTTCTGGCTCCCGTGGAGGGTACCATCTTCTGGTTCCTCTCATCCCCAGGACTCCCCTCCCAGGCAGAGATGCTCCTACTGCACAGCCACATGGCTTCCAACCTCTCGGCGCGTGTGATGCTGCGCAGTGCAGAGCGTCAGCTGGATGCTGCCCTTGGCCTGGAGGGCCCGGTCACCAGCACCCCGGGCAGCCGGCTCCGTGCCAGCCTTGGCCACACGGTGCCCGGCCTCAGGCGCTGGGGCCTCCCCTTCTCCGTGGACGGCCGTGGGCACTTGCAGGTGGGTGAGGGGGCTGGGCCCGGGCCCTGTGGGGGCAGTGGGCCTGAGGGACACCCACAGCTTTGCTTCTCCCAGAGCGTGGGACCCAGTCTGGCAGTCGCGCTGGTGGTGAACGTGGATGGCGATCAGCTTCGTGTAGCCCTGGAGAGGAAGGGAGCCGGCGGCCGCTGGGGGCTGGCCCTGGGGCTGCGCCACGGCCTCTCAAGGCTCCAGGTAAGTGACCTAAGGTCCCCATTTGGGTGGGGCCCACTGCCTATGCAACTTCTCTAGTCACCTTCCCAGCTCGCCCTTCCCACCAGCTTGCCGCTCTCACCGTCCCAGCCCCTCCCACCTTCCCTCCCAGCCTCTCACCAAATTTCCCATCCTCCTTTCCCATCCATCCTTTCTCCTTTCCTCCCACCCTCTCCTCCCATCCATCCACCCTCCCTTCCTTCCTCCCACCCTGCCTTCTACTCTTCTTCTCTGTCTTCTGTCCACTTGTCCTCCTGTCCCTCTGTCAACGCTCCCTCCCCTGCCCTCATAAATGGAAGTGTATTTGAGGCAGCTCCCTCAGAGGCGCTCTGGGTCTATCTAGTAAAATGAAAACTGCTGAGACTCTCATCCTTCAGCTTGTGTTCTGGGTTACCTCCCCTGGAGAAACCCGGAACACTAGACAAGGAAACACACACACAACTGTCTTTTGCATCGTTCTCAAGAACAAAAAGCAGGAAACCACCTCTGGGCCTGGCACAGGTGTGGCTAAACCATCCAAAATGTGCGAGTGTCAGGGTGAGCGAGCCAGGCGTGCGGCCCGAATCCAGCCTGCTTCATCACTTACCGATTGTGCAACTTTAGTCCAGTTGCTTACTCTTTCTGTGCCTCAGTGTTCTCATCTGCAAAATGGGGCTGTTTATAATCCCTGCCTCCCATGTTTACCTTGAGGATCAGATGAGGAACCAGTTAGAACCTGGCACACAGGTTACTTCTGTTTTTTTCTGGTTACTTCTGTTTTTGACGATTCTGTGGGTTAGCACTTAGGTCTGCACAAACCTCTCTTTGGGGGTTATCTTCCCAGGGAGGACTTCACAAAGGGAGATGGGGTCAAGCTGTATCTCAGTACTCTGTCCAGGGTTAAGATCGGTGAGAGACACCTCATGCCTACACATGCCCGCTACCCACCCTGCTGGTCTCCCTAGGTCAACTGCAGTGGAGACGCTTCGCCTGCCCAGCTGTCAGGGCTCTGCTGGGGGGACGTCACTGGGTGGCCTCACGAGGTACAAGGGTCTCTGTCACAGGCAGAGCAGGGTGGGAGATGGTGGTCTGCCTCTGGAGGGGTGGGGTGGGCACAGGCTGAGCACCAGGGACTGCCTGCTGGATGGCTTAGGGCCTGTGGCCACTGCCAGGCTGACCCACATGGTCCCCTCCTCCACGCCCTCCACGTCCCCAGTAACACGCATCTGGGCTTCCAGCCCTGAGGGGACCCAGCCCAACCTGACAGCAGATGGGTGGTCCCTTCTGTAAGCGCATTTAGATAGTGACCTAGAATCCAAGTGTTTCAAGCCAGCCTCTGCCACAGGGAGCTGGTCTGGTGACAGGCATATCTGGGTCTTTCGAGGGAGACAGACCATGGGGCTCACAGGCACACATGCTGCCCAGGCTGGGGCACAACACAGCTTAAGTAGCTCCAAGCTCTCCTGGGGCAGGGTGCAGGTGGATAGTAGGTCCTCTCCTTCGAAGGCAAGGCATGGCTGGGAGACCTGAGCACAGCACCTGGACTCCCTGATCTCCAGCGGGGCCCTGTGGCTCCTGGGCCAAGAGCTGTGGGTGAACTGGACATGGGGCGACCACTGGGGTTGCCTGCAGACCTTGTCAGTGCTGCCCTGTGGGCAGCTGGGTGGGCAGCTTGTGGTAGGCTTGGCTCAGCTGAGCTCTCAGTCCAGTTAGCTCTGGGGGACCAGCCAGTGAGCACAGCCCTGAGGACGGCCTGGGGGAGGAGAAGGACAGGTTTTTCTACTCCTGAGGATCTGCTCTGGGACCAGGGAGACATGAGCCTGGAGGTGCTGAGTGGATGCTGCAGGGTGTCTGGCCTGGGGCACTGCCTGGGGGCCCTGGGAGCTGGTGCTGTGGGTTCACCGCCTGGCTGTCCAGATAGAGGGAACATGGCCTCCTTGGGAGGACTGTTTCTGCCAGCTTCACCTCTGTGAGCATAAAAGATGCAGTACTTTCATGCCTCCAGCTTGGCAGTGGTAGCAGCTCCACCCAGTACAGGGACCAGAAAATCAGACCAACACAACTTCCTGCCCAGACCTGCCACTCACCTGCTGTGTGACTTTTAGCCAGGCGTTAACCTCTCTGAGCCTCAGCCTTGTCATCAGTAAACTGCAGGTGGCAACACCTACCTTACACTGTCGAGCATGAAATGGGCCAACGCATGTCAGGTGCCAGCTCAATTTGGTATCCTCTCTTTTGGCGCGGTTTCAGCTACCAGGGAATCATGATCTCATTTTACAGATGTGGAAACTGAGGCTCAGGGAGGTGAAGTCACCTTCTCAAGGTCACACAGTGGCCTGAATGGCAGGAGGGTTAGCCAAGAGAATTGAGGATCAGGATTGAAAGGGTCTTAATGAGCTAGACAGATGGGCTGCCTCCCCCCAGAGGAAACTTAAGACCGAGGGGGCACGTGGAGTTAGCAGCTACGCCTGTGAGAAAGACTCAGGGCTGGGGTGCGAGGGTGACTTCTGCAAAGGCTAACTGAGCGGGAGGGTTAGGACAAGAGCCATGAATGGACGGCCCTTCCCTCCGAGAGCCGTGGTCTGGAATTCCAGGAAAGGGCTGGAAATCGGGCTTTTCTTAGTCCTAGAGCAGGTCAGCAACATCCAGGCAGGAGAATCCGTGGGCTGTGCCCCGTGGGCGGCCACCCCGAGGTCCGTGGCTCCTCTGTGGCCTCCATTTAGCTGTGGTGGGGGTGATACGTGCATTCACCCTGTCGTCAGTGGTGCTGTCCCCACCCAGGGTGGACAGATGAGCACTGGGTGACAGGAAAGGGCTGAGAGCAGCTCCTGGTTCTGTCATGGGCGTGCAGACACTCCAGGACCCCCAGGTACACTACTTAGAGATGTAGTGACTTCCATTCAAGGTGTTAAGAGGGACGTGTCCAGACCAGAGAGATTGAGAGGCCCAAGGTTCCATTATGGAAAAGAGAGGAGGAAACGGGAGGGAGGACCCAGGGGCCTCGTGGGGAGCGGGGAGCGGGCATCAGGGGCCCTAAAGTGCTCTGAACGGTCGAATTTCTTGACTCCCTGGGAGGCCGGTTTCAGCTCTTCAGAGAGAAGTGCTTCACAGGAGCAATCACCTGTTAAGGGGGGTGGTGGGTGCTCCTGGGGGATGGGGGCTCCCTTGACCACCTGTGGACAGGAAGACGGTGGACACGCTTGGTGGGGTGTTGTAGGGACACCCACTCGGGCTCACCTTGCCTTTCTTGGTGGCAGAATCCAGCTGTGCTTATCTTGAATGGCTCCTTCCTGGTCCACGCCTTTGGGGCCAGCCTGGCGGCTCAGGTATCTTCTGGGGACGCTTTCGCCCGGGCCCATGTCCACACAGCCTGCGGCCACCATGCCTGCCTGGACACCAGCCTCCAGCACACATGGCCTCCACTTCAGGCGCTGGGGGTGCCCCCCAACAACCACATCCGAGTGTCCGTGGGGGGAGACGAAGCCCCCAGGGCCCAGCTGGAGATGGCCCTGGGCCCGTGCACCCTGACTGCCCATGGGGACGTCAGGACAGAGGCCAACGCCACACGCAACTGGACCCTGGCCCTGGTGAATCACTGCCCCCTGCTGGAGGTAAGCCCCCACCCCACCGGTCAATGTAGGTTCCCACCTCCCCCCACAAGTTATTAACCGCCTGCTGTATGCCCAGCTCTGCACTCAGCATGAGGAACTTCAGTCTTTTTTTGCCGTTGTCACTTGACTTGGGGGACTCGTTGACTACAAAGTTTTGAGCCAAAAATGGGAGCAGAACTGAATTTTCTCCCCTTTTGCAAAGGGCCTTCCTGAGACACTGGTTCCCTTCCTTTCTGGGGCTCAAGTTGATTCTGTTCTCACATCTCACTTCCCCCATTCCTGGGGTTAAGGCTCCGGGAGTAAGAATGAGGATAGAACGAAGCAGCAGCTGATATTCATCAGGCACGTGTGCTGAGTGCCCTCTGAGCCCCCTTAAATCCTCACCCCCAGGAGGAAGGGGCTGCTTGTACCCCTCCTTTCATTCCCATCTTGGGTCCCTGCCCCCATGTGGGGTGCGTCCTGGGCCCCAGGGGAGCGAGTTGCTTAAGGTGTCTGCCCTCCAGCCAGTGAACATTGATGTTAGTGATGTATTTCCAATAGCCGGTGCTTTCTGGGTGCCTGGCTCTGGGCTCACAAGTATTAACTTACTTACATCTCCCAGCAACTTACGATGCTATAAATCAACTCCCATTTTAGAGATGGGTAAGCTGAGGTTGCAGGTTGGAACAACCGAGTTAGTGGTGGAGCCAGAACTTGAGCCCCAACCTCTCCATGGGATGCCCTTGGTATCAGTCACCTTGCAGAGGGAGGTGCTCATAGAGTTCAGGCTGTGGGTCCACCGCTGCCCTCTTCGCACCCAGGCCCGTCTCCAGCTCCCCCACCTTGGCTTCTGGAGCTGCCCCTAAATCCGACCACTTTCCCCATATTCCAGGCAGCTGGAATCCCACAGGCCCTGCACTCCGAGGGCCGCCTGAGCTGGGGACCCTGTGAATTCGACCTGGCCGCAGGCCTCCGCAGTGACCACGGAGACGCCCACCTGCAGCTGGCCCGTACCTGCAGGGCCCAGCCTTCTGCCCTGGGGCACCTGATCCACTCCCTGCCTCTTCTGGGTCGCCTGGGCCTGCCGCCCAGGAGTGCCGTCAGCCTGACTGCCCGGCCCGGCCCCCCCATCAGCCATGGCTCCCTGGCCCTCCGGATGGGGCCATGCCAGCTGCAGGGTGCACTGGAGCAGCAAGCTGAGAACCATAGCACATGGACACTGGCCACTGAGCCGGGCTGCCCGCTGCTGGAGGTATGTATGGCGGGCCAGAAAAGTGACTGGAGAGGCAGCTTCCAGAGCCCCTGTCAGCGTGAGGCCTGAGCCTGGCTGACACTCCCCTCCAGGGGGCTTCCCAAGACCCCAGCTACTATTTCCCAAAAACCCTGTCGGATACTTGGTTCCTCTTATCACTAATCCCGCATTCCCATTCAGCAGATGAGGAAATCGAGGCTGGGAGAGATTAGAGGCACGCTGTGAAACTAAAGGACCACAGATTCAGAATATAAATTCTGAATATAAATTCTTATAAAAGTCTGTCTTCTTAGTAAAATTCTGAGAGCAGGAAGGGAATGAGGGAAGCTGTCCTCAGCTGCCAGTGGGGAACAGTCACATCTTGGTTTCATAACCTGTTAAAAACCACAGGCTGGGTTTTATCTGAGCTGAGAGATGGTCTGAGAATTGTCCTGTGATGTTTGGGGGAGGGGAATCCCTGATGCTGGAGTCTGGGTCAGGAGACAGGACTGATGCCCTCGTCTGAGTGGGACAGGGTCACTCCCCTGTCTCCTGACGGAGCTTCCTGGGCACAGGGACAGGGTCTGGTCCACTCGGCATCCCTGAGCATAGGGCTGGGTGCCCACAGATGCTCTGTCAGTGTTAATCAGGTCAACACAGGATTGGGCCATGAGAGAGCAGAGCATCACGGGATAAAGCAGGCCTGCCCACTAGAACTTTCCATGATGACGGAAATGTTTCATTATTTGATATCCAGGACAGGAGCTGCCAGCCGTGTGTAGCTTAAAATGAGCTCAGCAGTGCTACAGATGAGCCTGAATTCTTTCTTTTACTTAATTTTAATTTAAATTGAACCAGCCCCAGTCTGAAGCACAGACTGAAGACAGATCAGGTTCAAACCTTGGCTCTGCTACTTTACTAGCTATGTGACCCTGGATAATGACTTCGCCTCTTTGAGCTTCAGTTTTCCCATCTGTAATATGGGGATATTAACTACCCATTTCAGAGCCATCAAATAGGGTGAAAAGAGAACATTCTTGTGAGTTCCTTAGCATGAGGCTGTGCATGTACTAAGTGTTCTATGATGGACAGTTGTTGTGTATTATGATTGCTGTTGCAGTTTTGTTGTTACCGTAATGGGGGAGGGGCACAAGTTGGTAGGCAGGGCTGGAGGGGTAAGAGGGTAGAAGTTGGAGAATCAGGGTCACTCCTGATGTGGGACCACCTTCCGACCCCGCTCTCTGTGGTCCTGCAGGGCCTGGGCCTCCCAGCAGGGATGCAGCTCAGTGGCTCCCTGCAGGCCTCAGGTAGGGAAGCAGAAGCTTCAGGGGTCCTCGCAGCGGCCGGCCAGACTGCCTCCCTGACCTTGGCGGTGGCCCTGCACCCATCCGAGGCCACACTTCGAGCGAAGATGAGGCACACGCTGCCTTCACTGCACTCCATTCCCCCAGAGACCTCGCTGACCGTCCAGCTTGGGTGGGAGGCCGGGCACCAGCTGGGCCTGGAGCTGCACGCGGGGGCCTGTGAGCTTTGGGGCAGCGGCGAGCTGCAGCTGGACCCCTGGCTGCAATGGCGGGTGCTGTCCGAGAGCTCCTGCGAGGCCCTGCAGGTAGGTGTGCCAGGGGTGAGCGGGAGGGGTGGGCACCAGGGTCTCCAGGGGACAGGACAGGGGCCTCCTTTTTGACCACTGCCAAAACCAGAGAGATCGGGTGAACCCTGAAGGGATGGACTCCTCAGATACTTATTGAGGATCTCCTCTGTGCCCTGGACATACACCCATAAACAAAGCAGAGATGAATGCCTGCCTGGGGCAGACTGGCAACCCCCAGAATAAATCACTGAACTGTGGAGTGTATTACACAGTGGTGAGGGCTAAGGGGAGAGAGAAAGTGGGAAAGGGGGGCATAAAAAACAGGGCAGATATTGCAATTTTATAGTCGGTCAAGATTGGCCCCAAAGACAGGATGGCGTTTGAGCACAGACTTGAGGGAGAGGAGGGAGTAGCATTGTTTTGTGTCTGGGGAAAGGGTATTCTAAGTATGGCCAGTGCAAAGGCCCTGAGGCAGGGCTGGAGAGGGAAGGGCATTCTCTAGGACTGGGGTCAGCAAACCATCTCTATAAAAGTTCATATAGTAAATATCTTTGGCTTTGCAGGCCGTTCAGCCGCTGTTGTAACTGCTCACTGCTGCTATTGTAGTACAAAGCGCCATAGACAATATGTACTGTGTGGGCATGTCTGTGTTCCAATAAAGCTTTATTTACAACAGGCAGTGGGCTGGATGTGGCCCATGGGCCATTGTTTGCTGACTCCTGTTTTATAAAAAACCCATGGGGTGGGAGCACACTTGGATTCAGGATCCATCACAGAGGACTGGATAGAAGTTGCATGTGGGTGTGAGAAAAATAGGGGAGTGGATGGCGACTGTGCTTTTGTCGTACATGATGAGAGGTCTGGGGCTGCTGTTCCCCGAGTGGGGAGAATGGTGGATGGAGGAGGAGGGTTGGGAAAGTGGTGTCACCAACTCCAGGCCTATTTTGGATGTGTTAAATTTGACAGGGCTCTTAAACGCTCAAGTGGAGATGTTGGGGACAGCTCTCGAGTCGGGAGGTCGGCTGTGGTCTGGACTGGAGGGTTCCACCTCGAGGTGGTCACATTTAAAGCCACAGACTGGCTGACATGGCTGTGGGGTGGGTGGAGACTAAGCGCTCAGGCTGCAGAGCTGGAGGGATGAGAGGAAGTGGCCAAGGGTACCAAGAAGAATAGGCCAGGAGGAGGAGAAACCCCAAGGGAGAAGGCTGGGGAGGAAAGGATTCCAAGAGGAGGGAAGGGTTACCAGGGTCAAACGTCAGACAGGTGGAGAGTTGGGCAGCCGACCTGGGTGCTGGGAAGGCCACCTTTGAGGCCAGGAAGCGCCAGACTCTGAATGGCAATTCTGCCCCTTGTCTCTGGTGACCTTGAGCAAATCACTGTTCCTCCCTGGGCTTCAGTTTCATCATCATAAACGGGGTGCAAAGGCCTCCTCCACTCTCAGGATTAGATGAAACCACACTGCCGATGTGCTCTGGGATGTGCTTGTGGGAGCAGCCGAGAGAGATGCCCGCGTGGGCCAGCCTTGCAGCCTGCTTCCTGGACAGGCTCCCGTCTGTCTCTTGGGAGCAGGTGTTTGAGTTCTGTGCGCCTGGGAAGGCGGAGGGGATCGGGGAGGAGAGGTGGGGAGATGCACGTTCGCAGCTGCCAGTGGTTGGAAGACTCTTGGCCAGTTGGTTTCACAGGATGTGGTTCTCTTCGGTATAAAGATGCGATCCTCGTAGTTTGGGGAGGTGGAAGGGGTGGGGGAAGCTCGTTGAACAGTGCAGGGCTACCAATGTGGGGACCTTGGGCACTCTGGGAACCTGATCAAAGTCACAAACCCTCTCCTGTAGAGACTCTCGTGGGCACATGCCCCATTTTGTGGTCAGTTCAAGGGGGATTATAAGACCCCTGATGCCCACTTGGGACCCCACCCTAGTTAAGAAGCCCTGCTTCCATCTCCTTAAACCCCTCCAGGCCCTGGGGGTCCCGGGTCGAGTGGATGGCTCCGGCTACATCATGGTGAACTCCATGGCCGTGGACGCCCAGGTGCTGCTCACCGTGGATGCCAACACACTACGGGGGCTGCTTGTCCTCAACACCACCGAGGTGAGGGTGTGGATGGGTGGGGTACCCAGGGTGGCCTGGGAAGGGGTGCTGAGGCCATGTGCCCCCGAGGCCCGAGGAGAAGCATTTGGATACCTGCTGAGCTCCAAAGAGGACCCTGGCAGATGAGAGCATCAAGGTCCATGAGTAGAGGAATGAGGCTTCCAAGGAGAAGTCCCTCAGCTGCCCTTTCCCCTTCCTAACTCCCCAGGAGCCACCACTCATACGATTTCTTTAATGTCATGTGCATGGAAGCACACAGCGTGCTCCCTTTTGCATCTGCCTTGTTTTGTTCGACATTATGTTTGTGAGATTCACCCACGCTGTGTTGATTATCCTTTTTCACTGCTGTATAGTATTCCATGGTGTGCCTCTATCACAATTCATCTATCTATCCTATCCATTAGCACTTGGACAGTGTCCAGTTTCTTATTGTATATTATTTTATTAATTAATCACATACATGTTTTTATTTTATTTTAAAAATGTTTTTATTGTGGTATAATATGCATAGCAGAATTTACCGTCTTAACCGCTTTTTAGTACACAGTTCAGCGGTATTAAGTATGTTCACATTTTTGTGCAAACATCACCACCATCCATCTCCAGAACCCTTTTCATCTTGTAAAACTGAAACTCTATACCCACTAAACAATAACTCCTCATTTTCCCCTCCCCTGAGCTCTGTTGATTTCCTTCCTTTTTAAGGCTGAATAGCATTGCATTGGGTGCATGGACCACATTTTGTTGATCCATTTATTCATCAGTGGACACTTGGGTTGCTTCCACCCTTTGGCTGTTGTTACGAGTGCTGCTATGAACACGGGTGTACAAATATCTCTTCATGATATCTCACACGAGTCTTGGTTTCTCTTGCTCTGTTGTAGACCCAGCAGGAGGTGAACTTGCTGATCACACATAACCTGCTTCAGCCCTTGGGCCTCCCAGCCCAGGTCCTGCTGGACCTGACCACCGAGAGGCTCGGGCCCAGCTACAGACACACCCTGCGGGTTGGAGTGGACGGCAGACAGGTGGGGCTCTGCTGGCGGGGCCTTGGGGGGCTGGGGGATGTGGGGACGGCTCAGCCCAATGGCCCCGGTCCCACGGTCATCCACCCTGACAGGTGTCTGAGGAGCTGACCTTCACTAGGTGGCCGGAGCACATCTCCCTAGACTGCACGTTCCAGCACAACATCCCCACACTGCAGACGCTGTGGGTGGAGGACAAGCTGGGCCTGCAGGTCAGCCTCGGCAAGTACCAGTGATAGTGGAAATCATTCATTCATTCATTCAACAAATCTTTTTGGAAATACCTCGGAGACAAGGGGATGGTAGAACAAGGTTCAGACCTCCCTCTGAGCCTCAGTCTCCTCATCTGGAAATTGGGGATGCTAATACTCATTTTTCTTGCCCAGCCATGCCCCCCGGGGCTGTTACACATTCTCCTCCTCCAGAGCTCCCCGCACTCCCAGCAGACCTGGTGCTTGTCCTCAGCCCTCTTTTCCCCTGTTTTCCACACACACTCACTTCATGGGCTCATCCAGTCTCATACCAGTGCCATCTCTGCACTGCCATGTCCCCCATTTCTCCCTCCACTGAACCCCAGACCCGTAGTCCCACCTGCCTGCTGTATCTCCACTCAGATGCCTGGCAGGCACCTCCGACTTGACTGTTCCAAACCAGACAGGCCGACCCCCCCGACCTGCCCCTCCCCGTCTCCCCATCTCAGCAAATGGCACCTCGTCCATCCTTCCAGTCGTGCAGTCAAACCCTCGAAGTCAACCTGGATTGACCAGCCTCCACCCAGGAGCCCCCCAGGAGTCACCTCATTTGCACAAAAGACTCTCCTATAACCCAGGAAATTCTAAGGGACTTAGGAGCTCCATGTCAGATGCTCCTGTCACCCCCATCACTCAAGAATTTACAAGGGTACAGGGGCTCTGTGTCAGGAACTGGGGTCAAAGACCAAATATTAGCAGGAACCAGGGGCAGAGACATCTATATCTACATCTTATTATTTCACACCCTTCCTAGCCTCTTCCTAGCTTTCTCTTTTCCATCATCTTCCCATTGTTTGACACGTGATGCCTTTGACCTTGTCCTGGTCTGTCTCCCACTGCTGGTGTTTAAGCTCCACGGGGTCAGACATTTCTGTCTGTCATGTGCATGGTAGCGTCCCTAGGTTTAACAGGGCCCAGCATGTAGTAGGTGCTCAGTCAGCATCGTTGAGTGATGGAGTGACACTTCCCGCTTTATAGAGCGGGTGACATAAAGCAGTGAGGGGCCTCGCCACCTGTTGCCACGCGCTGCGTGTTCGGCCAGTGATGGCTGCTGTGCTGTCGTGGCTTAAGTGATTAACTTACGTACATATGGTGGAGAGGTTGCGAACTCAAGGCCTTTGAGGGCCAAGGTGTGTATTTTTAACTTTTTGAAAAAATGAAAAAAAAATTTTTGTTAACTTTTTTATTGTGGCAAAATATGTATTGACCATTTGGACTATTTTAAAGTGTACAATTTAGGGGCATTTAGTACATTCATAAATTTGTGCGACTGCTGTCTAATTCAGAACGTTTTCACCCCCCCCAGATGTGAACCCCGTACCTGTTAGCAGTCACTCCTCAGCAGGCAGAGCCCCACGCCGCCAGCACAACAGCACATGTGTAGTTGGCCACGTGTGACCCAGTTGTTCCTCCAACCTGCTTCCTTGAAGGGGTCCTGGTTCTTCCAATCCCAGCAGCATGGGTGGTACAAAACCCCAGGGTTTGTGGGAGCTGGTGCCAGCTGGGCTGGGCAGACGCTCTCTGTGCAGGGTGGTCCAGCATCTCCTGGGTGTCATTCCAGGTCTCCGTGGACGTTCACGACAGTGACTCTGGCTTTGAGAATTCAGGACGCGTCTCGGCAGGGGCCACATCTCTGAACTACTCCGTGAGCTGCCGTCACCACGATGGGCGCCTGGAGCTTTCTGGCTGGAGTGAGCACGACAGCCAGGCCCTGTGGCAGGCGGGGTTCCCGGCGGAGGCCCGCATCAGCGCCGAGCTGCAGACACGCGGTAAGGCAGCCAGCCACTGCCCATGGGTGAGAGCTGGCTTCCCCCATGTTTGGGGACTGCCTGCCAGCCTCAGGCCCAGTTGACCCTGAGCTCCAGGACTAACCAGGACACCCTTGGCCTTGGAGCCTCACTCCTAAGGGAGCGTCTGTTCGCCTCCCAGGGCTGCCAAAGCAACGTACCATAAACTGGGTGGCTTAAAGCAACAGAAGTTTATTCTCCTGCAGTTCTGGAGGCTGGAAGTCAGAAATCAGGTGTTGGCAGGGCCATGCTCCTTCCAAAGTCTTCAGGGGAAAATCCTTCCTTGCCTCTTCTAGCTCCTGGTGGCCCCAGGTGTTCCTGGGCTTGTGGCTGCATCACTGCAATCTCTGCCCCTGTGTCTCTGCCTCTTCTCTTTATGAGGATGCCAGTCATCGGATTAGGGCCCATCCTAATCTAGCACCTTATCTTGGCTTGATCACCTCTTCCAAGACCCTATTTCCAAATACGGTCACGTTCACAGGTCAGGGACTTAGGACTTCAACATAATTTATAATTTATAATATATAATTTATAATTTTTAGGGGAAAACAGTTTAACCCATATTGGAGGAGGAAGGAAGTGATAAGAGCCACCATTGATTGAGTGCTCACTGCATACATACCAGGCAAGTTCTCAATATACAGGAGCTAAGGAAATCTGCTCAACCATCCCATGCACACCAAGGGAAAGTGGAAGCCCCTAGTGGGGCCTTTGGGCCCTCAGGATCCACACCCTAACCTCTGTGACCTCTCTCCTGGCCCCTGCTCATTCCACTCCTTGCTATTCCTCCAACGCATGAGGCTTGCTCCTGCCTCGGGGCCTTTGTACAGGCTGTTCCCTCTGCCTGGAATGCTGTTCCCCACAGTCACTCTCTCACCTCCTTTGGGTATTTCTCAAATGTCGTCTCCTCAGTGAAGCCTTGCCTGCTCCCCCTATTTATTTGCACCCCCACCTCTCTCCAGCTCTCCCCATCCCTCTCCCTGGCTTTGTCATTCTAACATACTGTGTAACTTACTTTTTAAATATCTTTATTTCTCATTGCCTGTCTTCCACTCACCCCACACTAGAATGTACACTCCACAAGGACAGGGATGATCTTTGTTTGCAGAGTGACAGATAGTAGGTGTTCAATTAATCATCTGTTGAGTGAATGTGTGACATATGAGAGAGGGGTTAGTAACACCATCCCCATTCTGCAGGGGAGGAACAGAGTACGGAGAGGTTGAGTCACTTGTTCCAGGCTACACAGCTGGTTAATGATGAATCAGAGCCGCCCTCTGACCCCTGTGTAGATTGCAGAGATCAGGATCCCTGTGTGTCCCCGAGTCCCTTGGGTCGTCTTCTTCTGGTCTCAAACTCTTCCATCCTCGGCTCTCAGCATCCTGTGGGGTGAGCAGGGGCCTGGATCAGACAGGGGACTGTCTCAATGTGCACTGACCTCACAGACTGCTCTGAGGAAGGGTTTGTAGGGGGTGTGGGGGGAAAGTAATGGGACAGTCGTCCCAGGGATAATTTCCACACTCCAGTTCCCTGGGCCTAGGAGACCTGGTGTGCTGGCCTCCAGCCAGGGTGACCTCTCACCCCCCACCCACTACCGTCCCAGTCCCTTGGGGGGCGTTTTCTGCCTGGCATCAACATTCTTGGTGAGTTTCCACAATCTGGAACCTCCCCGGGCAAGAGGACTTGGTCCCCTTCACTGTGTGTCCCCTCGTCCCTCATGCCCCCACACACACATAGTAGGTGCACGTGGTTGAACATTGCATAATGAAGGAAGGAAACGACCCCTTCCTGAGACCTACTATGTGCCCCACGCACAGGTGTTCGCAGATGTGGTATCTCAGTTGATCTTGGCAACGTCCCTCGAGGTGGGCGGGCTGTGCCCACTTTATAGGTGAGGAGATTGAGGCTCAGAGCTGCCGGGCTTGTCTGTGTCTGCCAGAGAGGGCCACCCACCCTGCTAGGCCCAAGTGGCAGGTGGCGGGGCTGGGCCAGATCCTGGACTTTCCTTTTCTGGAGAGTTTTTACCTGCTGCGAAGATGAGGGGCAGCCCAGCGGGAGGCAGGGGACTGGAAGAGATGCCCCTGTGGGGTGGGAGGGGACACAGACCCTCCAGCCTGGGCCAGGCAAGCTGCAGGTCAGTATTATTTGATATTGATTTGTATTTGATGAACCCTGAAGAGAAGCATCATTGGTTTGTTCATTCCCTCAACAAGTACCGGACACCTATGATGTGTCTGGCTGGGGCTGTGCTAAGTGCTGGGGTTATAGCAGGGAATGAAACAGACTAAAGGCCCTCCCACCCTGGAGCTGACCTTCTGGCAGGGGAGGGAGCAGGAAGTGCTGGGAGGGACTTTAGATGGGCAATCCTGGGAGGCTCCTCGGAGGAGTTGTCCTATTAGCAGCGACTCCAGTGAGAGAAGGAACTGGCCAGGCCTAGATTGGGGGACGCCTCGTGACACATGATGTCACTGGGACTCAGAGAGGTGAAAGACTTGCCCAGGGTCAATCCCACTGGTATCCTCAGGAAGGGAGGTGAACCCCAGTCCCTAGCAGCCTTTGCCATTCTCTGCCTTTAGAGACCCAGACCCAGGCCCATGTGGTCCTCCGAGGTGGGGAAGGTGGGATCAGCGTGGACGTGGCAGCCCTGGTGGCCTGGCCGATGAACGGCCCCCTGGAGCTGGTGGTGAACGTCAGCCACACGGCGCCCGCTCTCCGGAGGCTGGGCCTGCCCTTCGCCAGCCAGGTGAGGAGTGGGGGCCCAGCCTGGGCAGGGGCAGGCTGCCTCCTAATTCTGTCGGCTCCCATCCTGTTCCCGGGAGCAGAGGACCACTGTGTGCACGACTGACCGGGATGCTCTTGCCTTGTGTCTCTCCAGCACTTTACAGTTTGTAAAGGCTTTATTAATAATAGTAATCATTGTAACCAGTGTCTACTGAGTGACCTCTATTCCCAGCTCGGGGGCTGGTGTGGACTGGCCCCCTGCATCTCTGTGTTCCAGTTCCTGATGCTGTGTCCTTTCCGCCCTTCCACTTTTTATTCAAAATCAAAGCTCAGCTTCCATTTGTAGAGCGCCTGCTGCGTGCTCGGCACCATTCTATGGGTTTTGTATGCATTGACTCATCTCCTGACACCCCAGCGCGAGGCAGAACAGCATAGTTGTTACGGAATGCCGTCTCTGGAGGTCAGTCCCAGCGCTGCCATTTGCTGGCTGTGTGGCCTTGGGCAAATTCCTCAGCCTCTCTGTGCCCTCCATCTCCTCATCTGTGAAATGGGGATAATAATTGTATCGATAATGTGGGGGTTGTGAGGATGGAGCGAGGAACACCAGTAATGCACCTGGGACGGTGTGTGGCTGCAGCAGATGCTTTAGAAGCTTTTGCTGGTCTGGTGGTGGTGATGATGGTGATGATGGTGGTAACTGTAATCATCATCATCATCTCTGGGTCACACATGAGTGCCTAGGTGACCTGCCCAAGGTCACATAACAAGTAGACATCAAAATAGGGACTCAGGCTTGGTACGGGGCCCTTCCCTGAGATGCTCCCCACC
Source organism: Mesoplodon mirus (assembly GCF_964341445.2). NCBI lineage: Eukaryota > Metazoa > Chordata > Mammalia > Artiodactyla > Ziphiidae > Mesoplodon > Mesoplodon mirus. The sequence continues at coordinate 56,435,890 of NC_138991.1, forward strand.
AACAAGCTCTGAGAAAGGAAATGTGCTGTGGCCCCACTGCATGGGGCAGTGTCCCAGCCACTGTCGTTTGGTGTGAACTCACCTTGCTTGGCTGGGCCCTCCCACTCCCCCACGAGTCACAGAGCGCATGCATCAAAGCCTCTTTTCCAACCTCCTGTTTTGGATTATCCAGCAATCCCCCTGCCCCTCACTCCCCTCTGCCATGGGAGGAGTCCTGGAGGGCCAGAATGTCACTCTTGATGCAGAGGGTCTGCGTCACTGTAACCCACAACGGAGCAGCCCGAGCTCCCTTCTCCCCTGACATCATCTGAATCCCCTTTTCCTGGCCTCAGGACCGGGTGATGGGAGACCCGTGGGGAGGTCATTCTTTGCCAATGTCAGGGGCGCAGGTCTGCACTGGGGGCCCACAGTAGGCAACCTAGGCTGCAGTGAGGGAGCCGGTCCAGGCCCTGCCCAAGGGTCCTCACCGTCCAAGAGGTTGTTAGATGGGGCCAGGCCTGATGGGTGTCTGCCACGCCGTGCTGGGGGGACAGGGACATGCTGGGGCTGTGGAGCATGGCCTGGCCTGTGAGGGTCCTCAGGCCCCTCCCCTCCCCACACCTCACAGCCTGCCCCCCCCATCCCTCTTCAGCTCATGTTCTGGGAGCTCTGGGCAGAGGAGGAGATGAGTTCTTCCCTGCAGCTGACTTGTGATTCTCAAGCCTGCCTGGTCTTCAATGTCCGTGGCCAGAACCGGGCGCTCAGGTGAGGGGTTCTCTACATTCTGGGGGCCCTGAGAGGAGAGGAATGAGTGAGGGAGACCACAGCTGAGCACTCCTGACCTACAGCCCCACTGCGCAGGTGTGACAAGGGAGGCTCAGAGAGGCCAAGTGACTTACCCAAGGTCACACAGCTGATAAAATATCTTTGACCTCTGGGGGCAGGCCATGGATGAGGAGTTCTTGGTCTCACAAACTAAATGCATCCCAGACCTCGAGTACATATTAGTAACTATTACGGCTCTTCAATCCAGGGACCTACTGGGTGCCGGGGTCGGGGGTCTTACAGTCAGATGAAGTCAGGTGGCCACTGGTTCTCACCTGGGGGAGAGTGTGCCCACCCAGGAGTGTCTGGCAATGTCTGGGGAAATGTCTGGTTGTTACGACTCGGCATGGGATACTACTGGCTTCTAGTGGGCGGGGTCCAGAGGTGCTGCTAGACTCCTATAATGAACAGGTCAGCCCACGACAGTGAATCGTGTGGCCCAAGGTGTCAGCTGTGCTGAGGTTGAGACACCCTGGTGTAGAGGCACCACTGGGCCAGGGCAGCCCCCAGGGCTGGCAGCAGTGGGGAGCCATGAACACCCCAGCCTGAAGAGGCAAGGAAGGGGTGCTGTGTGCACAGGGCTGCTGGGAGACAGCCCGGGTTTAAATCCCACCATCCACTCTGCTGAGGCTCCACTGGCCAAGCCCGAGGGGGCCCATCGGTGGGCCTCCAGAAGACGTGCCTTCCAGTACCACCCAGCCTCTGTGCTGAAGGGGAAACTGAGGGACTTGCCCAATGTCCCTGCCCAGGACCAGGCAGAGGCCAAACTGGGATTCAAACTCAGGTCGCCTGGGGGCAGGCTGCAGCCCCCACCATTACAACCCATGGCCCTCAGGCCTTGGGGCATGTGAATAGCCCTTTATCGGCTATTCTGCTGCTGTGTTCCTGAGTCTCCACCCCTCTGCTGGGGAGGTTGGCTTGGTCCTGACCCGGCCCTGGAGGCCCTGGACAGGGTGCCCTCAAGCCAGGCCTCTCACATCCTCTTTCTTTCCAGCAAAGAGCTGCGGCTCTCAGGCCGGCATCACCTCCCCATCCTCCTAGGCTGCTGCCCCACCAGAGCCTCAGCCTCAGCCAAGGTAACTGTGTCCCCGCCTCCCCTGAGCTCCTAACTGGTTCCAGATGCCCTGCCCGAGGCGGGTGTGGAGAGTGTTAACACATCCACATCTGTCTGCCGGCTGCACAGGCCCCCGTGGGCGACTCTCGGAAACCCCTGGCTCCAGCTTTCCCAAACAGGCCCAGGTTTACATTCCTGGGCTAGCCCCTGCGGCCCCCAGCCGGGCCCACGAGACCCTTAGGAGCCAGGGGAGGCTTTGCCCGCCTGGTGCCTGGCGCCGCCTCACCCGGCCTGGCATGCTCCCGGTCGCTGGATCAGATGACGCGGCCTTTGAGCTCAGCCAGCATCACCTCCCAGGTGTCCCGTCTGCCTTCCCGTGGGTCTTTGCGTGTCTTCGTGCCCTGTGTCCACAAATCCCATTTTTACCTGGAACCCCCAGCATCTCCCGCACTCATGCATCTGCCCTGTGTGTAGCATCTGGAGGTCCTGGGGGAAGACAGGAGGACCCGTGAGACCCATGATTCCCCCTCCCTCCGTGCAGCTGCCATTGTTTATTTCTGTCTGCCCCTCTTCCCCAGTCAGGAGATCCTGGAGGGTGTGCCCAACACCTGGCACAGGGCCCAGTACATAGTAGGTGCGCGTAGTGAATGAATGAAAGAAAGAATGAATGAATGACAGGGTGTGTAAGTGAGTGAGTGACTACAATCACCAACTGGTCACTTCATTATCCCACCAGCCACCCAGTTTTGTTAAAAGTCCTCCCTGCCCTGGGCCAGGCTGCCTTTGTTTATAGAGCACCTACTGTGTGCCAGGCCCTGTACCCGCACATCACAAAGGATCTCGGTGCTCCCCAGATTTCACTGCACCATCATTCGGGGAACCTCTTAGTTTTCCCCTAATCTTTATTTTGAATAATTTCCAACCTATAGAAAAGTTATTGTAGGACAGTGGACATTTACCCATCGGTTTTTTCCCCAGTTTTATTGAGATGTAATTGACATACAGCACTGTATAACTTTAACATGTACAGCATACTGATCTGACTTACATCTATTGTGAAACAACTACAGTAAGTTTAGTTAACATCCATCATCTCATAGAGATACAGAAAAAGAAAAGAAAAGGAAAAAAAATTTATTTCCTTGTGATGAGAACTCTTAGAATCTTCTCTTTTTTTTTAAATTAATTTTTATTGGAGTATAGTTGATTTACAGTGCTGTGTTACTTTCAGCTGTACAGCAAAGTGAATCAGTTGTACGTATACATATATCCACTCTTTTTTAGATTCTGTTCCCATGTAGGTCATTACAGAGCATTGAGTAGAGTTCCCTGTGCTCTACAGTAGGTCCTTATTAGTTATCTGTTTTATATATGTGTATATATCCATCCCAATCTCCCAATTTATCCCTCCCCCCCTTTCCTCCTTGGTAATCATAAGTTTGTTTTCTGCATCTGTGACTCTGTTTCTGTTTTTTTAATTGGTTCATTTGTACCTTTCTCTTCTCTTAACCACTTTCAAATATACCGTCCAGAAGGGTTAACTGTAGTCATCCTGCTGTACATACATCCCTGGTATCTATCTTATATCACCAAGTGTTAATATCTTACCACATCTTTCTATTTATACTTACATGTTATATACATTTGTATATTCGTACACGTATTTTCTGTATTATTGTGAGTTAATATTGAGTTGTTTCTGGAGGCATCTCTTTACTCCTAAATACTGCAGCGAGTATTTCCTATAACAAGGGTATTTTCTTGTATAGCACAACAGAATTACAAAATTCAGGAAATTTAACATGTGACATAATACCATTATTGAATATATGGTTCGTCATAAAATTTCCCAGTTGTCACAGTCATTCTTTTGCGATAATGTTCTTTCAAGCGGTTTTGTTTTGTTTGTTTTAAATCCAGAATGCAGTTCAGGATCATCCAGGGTGTTCAGTTGTTTCTTAATCTGAAATCTCTTTAGTCTCTTAATCTAGAACAGAGGTCTGCAAACTTCTACCGTAAAGGGCCAGATACTAAACATTTTAGCCTTTACACCCAACACCCTCTCTGTTGCAACTGCTACCACTGTAACAAAAGAGCAGCGATAGGCAATATGTACATAAATGGGCGTGGTCGTGTTCCAATAAAACTTTATTTACAAAATCAGGCAGTGGGCCAAATTTGGCCCAAAGACTGATCCCTGATCTAGAAATTCCCTTCCCACCACCTACATTTTATTATTACACTTTTCAGACACTGAAAAATTAAAACAATTTTATAGCGAACACCCACGTACCCATCACCTAGGTTTTTTTCATTCATATCTCGCTCTACTTTATCACATAGTTCTCCATCCTTCTTAATTTTTGATGCATTTCAAAGTAAGTTGCTGATATTGATATACTTCCCCCTAAGCATTTCATTGTCATTAACCACATTAAAGAAGAACTCCTGCATTGAACAACAAGGATTTACTGTGTAGCACAGGGAACTGTATTCAGTATCTTGTAATAACCTATAATGGAAAAGAATCTGAAGCTGTATACCTGAAACTAACACAATATTGTAAATACGCTATAGTTAAGTTTTTAAAAGAACTCCTGCACTGACGATTGCAGTGTTCAGGCAGTTGTTCTGCAAAAATCCCCCATTTGAATTTGTCAGATTGTTTGTGTGAGACATGATTCAGGTTGAACATTATTGACAGGGGCATCACTAAATTAATGATGCTTCTGGAGAGCTCTTAAGAATACCAGCTCTTGACCCAGTTTCCAGAGGCTCTGTTTTTACAGGTCTTGGGTGGGGGCCCAGAATCTATATTTTTGGCAGGTGCCCTAAGTGATTCTGCTATTCAGCCAGCCTGGAAGTTAGTACATTATTTCATATAGTTTTCATATCAACCCATTAATAAAGTAGGTAATTATCCCAATTTATCTGATAAGAAAGTGAAGGTGGTTATGGAACTAGCTAGAGGTCATTCATCCCATACCTGCTAGAGCCCGAATTGGGGCCCTGGTCTGTTTAATGCAATGCTTGTGCGTCGTCCTCTGCAGTAGACTGCCCCCTGCTGTTCACAATGGTAATACAATTAGAATTCTTGCCTGCCCGCCCCAGGCTGGTAGCTGTCTACAAGTCAGTGTTACAGCATGAAGGGCACAGGGAGATTGTTGTCATGGCCACACCTGTGGTCTAAACTGAGGCTCAGGACCCTCATGTCATCAGCTTGTCCCGTCCAGGGAGCTGTGCGTCTTTCGGGCCCGGGGCTTTGGGAGGCAGAGCTTGCTTACAGTGTGGAGCCGGCATCGTGCTCGGTGCTCCGTCAGAGACTTGGATGACGAGACCTGACTTGCTTTTCTTCTGGCCCAGCTACGGTACTCTGAGGGTGGAGCCGAGAGCACATTTGCCTTGATGGTGGAGGAGCATCATTTCCACGTTGGCTCCAGGCTGGTGGCTGCTAAGAACAGTCTGACCAACATCATCACGCTGGAACAGACCTTCCCCCAGGTGCGTGGAGGAGGCCAGAGCCAGGGCTAGGGCAGGCTGGGAGGCTCCTGGGGCAGCCCTTTGAGAAAAGAGGAATTGTCCCGGTTCCTGGGAGGATCCAATGCAGGCAGAGCTGTGATATGGGCAAAATTTGCTGGAATGGATTCTCAGCTGGCCTCTGTACCCATCCATCCTCCCTCCTTCCCTCCCTCCCTCCCTCCCCCTCCCTCCTCCCTCCCTCCCTCCCTCCCTTTCTTTCTTCCTTCCTTCCTTCCTTCATTCCTTCCTTCCTTCCACATTATTTATTGAGCATCTACCAGGTGCCAGACCAGACACTATTCCAGAAACTGGGGATGTTGCCTAGAACAGGGTTGATGAGTCCTTCCTCTCATCAAGTGTACAGTCTAGTGGGGATATTGACCAACAAAAAAATCAAATAAGAAAATATACCAGATGATGATACATACTATAGAAAAAACAAAATGGGGTGATATGAGTGGGAATTACTGGGGAGCTATTTAGGTGGCCAGGAAAGGCCCCACTAAGGAGATGACATTTGAGCTAGCCGGAGATGACAAGCAAATATCAGCCATTTGAAAATCTGGTGAAAAGAAGATATACAGATTGCCAGCAAACACATGAAAGGATGCTCCACATCACTAATCATTAGAGAAATGCAAATCAAAACTACAATGAGTATCACCTCACACCAGTCAGAATGGCCATCATCAGAAAGTCTACAATCAATAAATGCTGGAGAGGGTGTGGAGAAAAGGGAACCCTCTTGCACTGTTGGTGGGAATGTAAATTGATACAGCCACTATGGAGAACAGTATGGAGGTTCCTTAGAAAACTAAAAATAGAACTCCCATATGACCCAGCAATCCCACTCCTGGGCATATACCCTGAGAAAACCATAATTCAAAAAGAGTCATGTACCACAGTGTTCATTGCAGCTCTATTTACAATATCCAGGAGATGGAAGCAACCTAAGTGTCCATCGACAGATGAATGGATAAAGAAGATGTGGCATGTATATACAATGGAATATTACTCAGCCATAAAAAGAAATTGAGTTATTTGTAGTGAGGTAGATGGACCTAGAGTCTGTCATACAGAGTGAAGTAAGTCAGAAAGAGGAAAACAAATACCGTATGCTAATACATATATATGGAATCTAAAAAAAAAATGTTCTGATGAACCTAGGGGCAGGACAGGAAGAAAGACGCAGACGTAGAGAATGGACTTGAGGACACTGGGAGGGGGAAGGGTAAGCTGGGACGAAGTGAGAGAGTGGCATGGACATATATACACAACCAAATGTAAAATAGATAGCTAGTGGGAAGCAGCTGCATAGCACAGGGAGATCAGCTCGGTGCTCTGTGATCACCTAGAGGGGTGGGATAGGGAGGGTGGGAGGGAGACGCAAGAGAGAGGAGATATGGGGATATATGTATATGTATAGCTGATTCACTTTGTTATAAAGCAGAAACTAACACACCATTGTAAAGGAATTATACTCCAATAAAGATGTTAAAGAAAAGAAGAAAAGAAAATATATAATGAAAGAGCATTCCAGGCAGAGGGAACAAGACGTGCAAAGGCCTGGGCAGGAATGAATTTGGCATGTTTGAGGAATGGCCACTGGGCTGGAGCAGAGTAAGTGGGGGGAAATGGGGGGCAGCAGTGGGAAGCCAGTCATGCAGGGCGTGTCAGGTCACAGGGAGGAGTTTGGAGTTTATTCTCTCTGAAATTGGACGCCTTTTGAGGACACTATCCAAGGGATGCTTTCAGATTCCTCTGGCTGCTGTGTGGGGAGGGACCTACAGGGGACAGCAGAGACAACAGTGAAGAAGCCAGTGAGCAGGGCCAGAACGATGATGTCTTGGACCGAGGTGGGGGCAGTAGTGATGGGATTTAGAGACATTTAAGAGTCAGTTCTCCTCGTCCCACCAAAAGTCCCCTCGACCTGTGGCACCCACCAGCAGGGAGAGTGCTCCTTGCTGAGCCTTTGCACAGGCTGTTCCTTCTGCCTAGAATGCCCTTCCCTGTTTTGTCCACTTATTTTCTTTGTGTTCCTTTGTCCCTCTCTTTCGTGGCTACTCTTGTCACCTTGTCCCACCATTTTCTGTCTCTGTGACTGTCTCCCCACCAGCCTGGAGCCCCCTGAAGGGCCAGGGCCAGTCTTGGTTATCTTTGTACTCCAACCCCCAGCACTGGGTCAAGGACATAATACATGCTCACTAAATGTTTGAGAAATCCTACTACCAGCTGCAGCAGCCCCACATGGCATTGTCCATGGGTCCAGCCCTGGGCTGAGCACATCACACCCATTATATCACTGAAGTAGGCACTGTTATTCTTACCCCATTTTATACGCAAGGAAATGAGGCCCAGAGAGGTTGGGAAACTGGCCCAAGGCCACACAGCTTGGAAGTGGAGCTGAGAGGCGGCTGTCCTCTTTACAGGGGGCTTCGGTCTCCTATGTCACACCCCTTCCACCCCCTCCCTTACAGTATCTGCCCAGCCCAGTAAACTGTTAGAACTTTGTTTCTTGTGTTTCCTCTTCTGAAAGCTTCTCTCCTTTCCTACCCTCAGCGGGAACATGGGCCGGGTTCCCCTGTGACCCAGCTCCATCTTTCTCTTCCAGCTCCACACCATTCCTGGGGAGCTGGTCCTGCAGACCTCATATGAGCGAGCCCGTGGCACCCGTGTCCTGCACCACGTGGTGCTGTGGGACGGCCAGGAGATGGCCATCAACGGGAGCCTCTCCGGGCCCTTCCTCAAGCCCACCGGGACCCTCAGCCTGCAGGGTGAGTCTCCCAGCAGCTGCAGCAGGGGTGGCCCATTCACCCACTCACTCAGAGCACCATCATTGAGCACCTGCTTATCCCAGGTGCTGTTCCAGGTGCTGGGGATCCACTGGGAAATAAGATGGCCCAGGTCTCTGCCTTCAGGGAGGCAGGCTGTGAGCAGGGACACATACTGAACAAGATAACGCCAGGGTGTCTCCTAGAGAGAAGGGCTGAGAAAACAAGCAGGGCTTGGTTTGGGGGCCTGGAGATCATCCAGGTGGGGTGGTCGGGGAAGGCCTGTCTCAGGAGGTGATGTTTAAGCTGAGCCCCAAGTGACAAGAAGGCGAAGCTCTGGGGAGATCATTGCAGGCAGAAGGAACAGCAGGTGCAAAGGCCCTGGGGTGGGAACAAGCTTTGTGGCCGGAGCAACAACAGCAAGGCCAGTGTGGCTGGCGTGGACTGAAGGGAGGAGCAGGGGGGAGATGAGGTGGGAGAGGTCAGGGGAGCCAGGTCACACAGGATCCCAGGCCCCGACAAGGAGTTGGGGTTTTACCTGAGTGTGTTAAGACAGGAGGGTAGGGCCAGGGCGTGGAAGGTGTGCCAACTCTGAGCATCCCTGAGAGGCTTCAGAGCTGAGGCTGACAGACTGAAGGTTGGCAGGGGAGGTGAGTGCAACCCCAACGGTGGCACCCGTGACCCCTGAGGCCCTCCAGGAAACAACCCCGTCCCCAAGGGGCTGTGCAGACACACAGACTGTCAGTTAGTGTTTGAGGAGCCCCCTTACACCGAGCAGAGCCCGACCTGCTGGCCTGCCAAGCGGGAAACATGGTGCAGAACCTGGCCCCGGGGGCACGGCTTGCTGAGTGGCCCAGTGGAGTTCCCCATGGTCACGGTTGCCACACATGTGCCCTGCAAGGCAGAGGAAATGAGAAGATCCTCAGCATGCCAAGATGGTATGTGTATGCCCTTGTGTGCATGTGTGAACGTGTGCATGCTCGGGGGCCCATGGGTGAGCTGAGCAGTCCGTGGACCCTGCCATGTGGTTACAGAGCATAGGAGCCAGCAGGTCAGGGGTGGAGGGAATGAGGGGTGTGGCTCTGCATGTGGCATGCAAATGTGGCCAGTGCTCCCTGGACTGGTGACCAGATGATGCCTTGAGAACCAGCTAGTGCCGCCGTCTCTGGGCACAGCTCCCCAGAGTCTGTGTGGGGACAGGCAGCACCCCTTCCAGAGGGCTCAGAGGGCAGCATGGTGGCCGTTGTCTGCAATGGGGTCTTGGGTGGACTCCTGCTCTGGGGGTCTAGGAAGGCAGGACCAGTTGGTGGCCTCATAGGATGGGATCAAGTGGTGCAGGAGGTCAGGGCAGCTGGACTCAGCCTTAAGGGATGAAGGAAGAAAATCTAGGGCAAGGTGACTGTCTGCTGTGAGGCCTCAGCTATGCAGGTACCACCTGTGTCACACCCCAAGGTGGAATGAGAGCATAGGGCAGGTGAGTGTGGCCAGGTAGGTGTGGGACATTCAAAGAGGCCTGGGCAACCATGAGTGTGAGGGACCTGAGAGTGATACAAGAAGGAGACTGTATCAGTCAGCTATTGCTGTGTAACAAATGACCCCAAACTCAGTGACTTACAGTAATAAGCATTTATCACTGCTCATGGGCCTGTGGGTCAGCTGGGCAGCTCTTCTGGTCTTACTCACGCATCAAAGTCAGCCCCAAGTTGGGTAGGTGGTGCTGCTGATCTTGGCTGGGCTTTCTAACGTGTTCGGGGGCTGGCTGCCTGTCAGCTAGTCTGGGACAGCCTCGACTGAAACATTCAGGTTCTCGTCTGTGTGGTGTCACCATCCAGCAGGCCAGCCTGGGTTTGTTCTCACAGTGGCCGGGCAGGGATCCCAGAGAGCCAGTGGAAGCTGAGGACTCTTTAGGCCTAGGCTGGGGTTTGCCAGTGTCAACTTCACCAAATTCTACAAGCAAATCACAAGGCCAACCCAGGTTCAAGGGCCAGGGAAACAAATTCCACCTCTTGATGGAGGAGGTACAAAGCCTCGTTGCAGGAATAGAGATTTGGGGTTCTCACGGGGACACTGAGGGACTATACTGAGTGGTATGGGGACCAAGTGAAGGTGTAGCTTTTGAATTTTGTGCAGATTACCTGAGCGTGTGGCCCCAAAGTGGCCCCCTATACCCTCTCGGCCTCAAGCCGATGTCCTCAGCTCATGTTCCTGCCCCTCCCTGTGTCCCCGCCTCCAGTGGAGCTCACCCACCTGCTGCCGCTCCCCCTGCCTCGGCACTGCAGCCTCCACCTGGCCTCCGAGCATTCGCGACGCAGCCACCATGATGACCTGGTTGTGGGCTGGGATGGCAAAAACCAGGTAGGCATCAGCGCTGGAAGGATACCTGCGAAGCCCACCCTGTGGCCTGAGAGGTGCACTTGGGGCCCTGCCCTGCCCGAGGAGGCTTACAGAGACAATGGGGCTGGGCCCCAGTCCCCAAGGGACCATCAGAAGGGCACTGGGTGGGAGGAGGAAACCTGGGTCCCAGCACCACCTGGGACAGGAAGACCAGTGGCTGACACATACTGCAGGCCTCTTGTGTGCCAGGCACATCAGCCCCATTTCTAGAAGATAAAACTGAAGCTCAGAGAGGCATGGGGTCTTGCCCAGAGTCACGGAGCTACTGGAAGGCAGGGCTGGGATTTGAACCCATGAAATGCCTCCAGCCACCACATGTGTGACTCCCAGTCCCATCTTTGTCATATGCTTGTCCCCATCTGCTTCTCTCCAAGCCTCAACTTACTCCTCTGCAAAATGGGCTGAAGCTCTCGGAGGGCCTCCCACAGTGCTGGGCCAGCAGCCCTCACTCCCGTGACCTTGATGAAGAAGGTTGCCTGCACTGGGTGGTGGGGAGGGGGTTGGCCTCTCTGGGGGAGCCCTCCCCCTCAGCCTGTCCCCTCCCCAGGTGGTGCTGTCCTCCTCTCTTCGGCTGGGGAAGGGCGAGCTGGCCGCCCACCTGGCCCTGGCTCACCCTTTCAGCCTCTCCTGGTGGCGGGCCGAGGCCAGTGGCTTTGCTGAGAGCAGGGGTGGCAGGCAGAGCTGGCAGGTGAGCAGGGAGCATCCGAGGGGCCCTGGGTGTAGGGGTCTTGGGGGTTGGTGAGCTGCGTGGCTGAGCCCACGGGTGGGGCATCTAGGACCATGTGTGGGGGAGGAGGATCCCATTTGTTCATCAGAGACAAGGACATCTCTGGAATCACAGATTCCTGAAGCTTTGAACCCCAAAGGGACCTTCATTCATTCATTCCTTCATCGGTACCTTATTAAGCACCTACTGTGTGCCAGGCAGTGTTGAGGTACAGACACAGTCCCTGCATTGATAAAGCTCACATTTTAGTGAGAGAAACAGTTACAAGCATGTCCAGTTCATCACTGAAGTGCTCATTTGTTTAGTCAGTCACTGCAGTGGTTTGAGCAGGGCAGCTGGACTCTGCATCTGACTGGGAGGCCTTGGGCAGCTCACAGCACCTCCCTAAGCCTCAGTTTTTTTCTTCTGTGAAATGGAAGACAGTAGGCCAGTGTGTGCCAGGCAAAACAGGCAAAAAGACCAAAACTCAAGCAAATGAATGAATAAAGAAATTAAGAGTTGTGGTAAGCACCATAAAGAAAGTAAGGAGGGTGCTAAGAGAGAGACACATTGGAGTGGGGGGGGGCTACTTTAGATGGGGTGGACAGCGAGGGCTTCCTGGAGGAGGTGGTTTGTCCGCTGAGGATCCGCAGATGAGGAGGAGCTGTCTGTGACAAGCTGGAGAAGCAGCACAGTCCAGGCAGAAGGAACAGCAAGCGAAAAGGCCCCGAGGTGGGAACGGGCTGGGTGCTTCAGGAAGAGCCAGAGGCAATGAAGACCAGAACCAAGGACACGATGGGGCGGGGGCAGGGGAGGGGGGAGATGAGGTCAGGTGAGGGGCAGACCACGCAGGGCCCCCCTCTTGGCTCGGGCTGCCACAGCAAAATAGTACAGGTGCGTGGCTTAAAGCACAGACATTTATTTCTCACACTTCTGGAGGCTAGAAGTCCAAGATCAAGGTGCCAGCACTGTCCGGGTCTGGTGAGAGCTCTCTTCCTGGCCTGCAGCCATCTCACTGTGTCCTCACGTGTTGGGGAGGGAGCTCTCTGGGGTCCTTCTTACAAAGACACTAATTCCATTGTGACCCCCCCGCCCCAAACCTCATCAACCCTAATCACCTCCCAACGGCCCCACCTCCTGATGCTCTCACACTGGGGATTAGGGCTTCAACATATGAACTGGTGGGGTGATGTGAGTCAGTCCACAGCAGCCCCACAAACCCCAGTGAGCAACTCAGATTTCATTCTGTCTTTGGGAATGATGAGTCTGGGTGCTGAGAATGAGGCGTTTTCCATCTAACCGCCTCTGGCCTCCCAGCCTGAGCGTGGCTCTAAGCTCTTACAAACACGAGCCGCAAGAGGAGGCACCATCTCTACTCCCCATCTCTCTCCTCCGCCCGCCACTGGCCCCATCTCCTTGCAGGTACAGCTTGCCTGGAATGGAGGGCAGCCTGCGACTTTGCAGCTCACCTGGGCCGACAGGTCCTTGGCGCACGGCACCTCCTGGGATGGCTGCGTGGCCACCTCCCCGGGGCAGGTAGGCACTGGCTGCCCTGCTGATCAGGCACAGGCCTTTCGCTAACTCTGAGCCCTGTGTTGCCCCCGCTCCCCCCAGTCACGTCCTCCATCCTCTTCAGCTCCAGGACGCCTGGGGCCTGGGCACCCTCAGGGCCTGTGGGGCCTTAATACAGACCCCAGCTGTGTTCAGCGAGTGGCTCGATCTGTCTTGGGACGGACGCCGGGTGCAGCAGAACCTGACGTGTGAGGTGAGGCCTGGGGGGCTGGGGGTCCCCACCTGCTTCAGGAAGTGCCTGGCTCTGGGGCCCTAGGGTCCTGGGTATAAGTGCTAGTTGTGCTGGGGATCGCGGGCAACTCATTTCTCCACTGTGAACCTTGGTTTTCTCATCTGTAAAATGGGTGCAGTAATCCTTCCCTGACTGGAGTGTAGTGAGAGCTCTGGGAGGTAAGGAAGGCAAGGCGCCCAGCATGAGGCAAGCACTTGGGGAGCAGACGGGGAAGGAGCTGGTGACGCCAGTGGGCTTCTGGGGAGGGGTGGGGGGAGGTCGGGAGGTCAGGTTTCCAGAGGTGTCAGGGTCAAGGTCTCTCCAGCAGCACCGCCTGCCTGGGGCTCCTGATGGGCTATGGAGAGACAGGGACAGCTAGCCCTGGAAGTCCCCTTGCCCCTTCTGGGTCTCCTTAGGCCCAGCCCCCCTCAGTCTCCCAACAGAAGTCCTGCTCGGAGTGTAAACGGCTGCTGTGGGGCTGACCAGGGCTCTGATGGTGGAATTTCTGGCACCTGCCCTCCTCCCGTGAGGGTCTCCTGACTGCCGCTGGCCATGGGCACTCTCTCTTCCGGGACGAACCCCCATCCCATGGTGCCTTCTCCTTCCAGAGACACCAGCCGTCCCGCCCGGACAAGATCCGTGCAGAGGCCACACTGGAGCGCGTCCTCACGGCCTCCTGCACCACGCAGAGTTTCCAGGGAGTCATGGAGACGGACTGTGCCCACTGGCTGCGCCATTCCCTGCATCTGGGGCTCTGCCACCTGCCCAGGGTGAGTCTGTCCCAGGGAAAGGCCCAGGGACCCAGGTGGTGAGGAGAGAGGAGGGTGCCCACCCAGGTCAGGGGTGTGAGTGAGGGAGCTGGGTGCCATCATCACAGCTCTGCACACGCCACTGGGCGACCCTGGGCAGGGCGCTCTTCTCTCTGAACATCCGGTGTTTCATCTGAAGGATGGAAGATGCACTTGGTTCCAGCATGTAGGGTGATTGTGAAATTTAAGATGTGACACTGGGGGAGTGCTCAACGCATAAACAAAAGCTGCTGCTTTCGTCATCATTGTTAGGGGGAGGTGTTGGGACCCCTATCCCCCCAGCATTCCCCCGAGTTTGTTAGCTGGTTGATTGGTCTTTCCTGCATTCTTTCCACCCTTCCTTCCACCCAACCACCCACCCACCCACCCATCTTCTCAACCATCCAAACATCCATCCATCCATCTACCCACCCTCCCATCCTCCCTTCCATCCTCCCTCCCTCCCTCCCTCCCATCCCTCCATCCATTCATCCATCCACCCTCCCATTCCCCACATCCCAGGGGTCAAACTTTTTCTGTGAAGAGCCAGATGGTAAATATTTTAAGTCTTGCAGACCATATGGTCTCTGTTGCAACTCTGGCATTGTGTCATGAAAGCCACCATAGATGACATGTAAATGAATGGGTATGGCCATTCCCAATAAAAATCTGTCTACAAGAACAGGCAGTGAGCCAGATTTGGCCCATGAGCCCTAGTTTGCCAACCCCCAATCTGTTCATCCGTTCAGAAAGCATTTGTAGGCCTTACCTCTGCCAGGCTCTGTTCTAGGTGCAGGAGCAAGGATGGTGAAAGGGACAGACCAGGTGCCTCCCCTCCTGAAGCTCACAGTCCAGTGGGTAGAAGAAGAAAAAACAGACAAGATGCATGATATGCAGTCAGGTGTGGTGAATGCTGTGAAGGAATGAAGCAGGGAGAGTGGACAGGGGATTGCAGGGGGCCTTGCTGACGAATGCAAACTGCAGCGGGAACAGCCAGTGCAAAGGCCCTGTGGCAGGAGCATGCTTAAAGTGTTTGAGGAACACAGGGTGGCCCTTATAGAGAGAGCAAGAGGGCGAGGTTAGGAAGATAACGCAGACCCATAGGACCTGCCAAGGAGACCGGCTTCTCCTCTAAGCGCAGTGGGAAGGCAGAGGCTTTGAGCAGGGGGGACAGTGTCTGATTTGCATTTTTTTAAAGCTTGGTCTGGCTGCCAAGGGGAGGAGGGGCTGTGGGCTGGGGCAGGAATGGAGGCTGATAGGCTATTGTGACAGTCCTGGCATGAGGGATAGTAGCCTGGACCACGGCATAGGGAGAGGAAGCTGTGCTCCTGCGCCTCCCTGACCACTGACACCCCACCCTTTCATTCCAGGCCCTCTCGGTCTCCGGGGAGCACACCTTGGGCAGCGGTGGGCTTCTGCTACACTCCAAATGCCAGCTGGGCCTCGCCCCAGACCCAGACCACAGCCTGCACCTCAGCCTGACCCTCCGCAACCACAGCAGGCCCCGGATGCCTGACTTCTCCGGGGAGCTGGAGGTAAGGTGGCTGGGTCGGGGCTGCCCACCCCATAGGCAGGATACTCTGATGTCCCTCTGTCCCTCTCTGCCCAGCGGACCACCACTGCCTGGGTGGCCCTGCCATCTAGTGGCCAGTATTAGAACTGCAGACTGGCACCCTAGTGGGGACCTGAGCTTAACTGTAGGTGGGAACCCCTGTGGCTGCCCCCCCGGCCCTGAGCAGCTCCTCTGCTGCCCAACGTCAGCCCTTCCTATAACCGAGAGGCAGTGGCTGGACTCCCTGGGTTTGAATCCCAGCCCAACCTCTTCCTGGCTAGCAACGTACTTCCCCTCTCTGTGCCTCAGTTTCTTCGCCTGTAAAGTGATGGATAATCATTGCACCTACCCTACCTCCCATGGCATTAATATTGCAGGGATTAAGTATGTTAATATGTATAGATTGCTTAGATAGTGCCTGATACTAAGCAGCCACTAAGTAAGTATTAGCTGCTATTATTATTAGCTATTATTGGCCAAGTCTTCTCCTACCCCTTCCACCTCCTAGCAGCCCAGGGTTCAATACCTGCTGTGCTCCCACCTGGCCAAGGGCTACTGGGAAGGGACCTCTTTGAGCCCCATTTCCTCATCTGTAAGTGGGGATCAGGTATATTTCACAGGGTGGTCAGTGGGGTTCTGGGCACCCCTCCCCCCACACAGCACGGGCATACCGGAGGTGCTCCATAAGTGCTGTCATCCACCCATCTCTCTGTCTCCCTGGCTGGGTGACCTTGACCTTGTGACTTTCCCTCTTCAAGCCTCAGTCTTCTCTGTCAAATGGGAACAAATCCCATGTCCTTTGCAGAATTGTTGGGAGGAAAAGAAACAGAGTTTGCACAGCACGTGCACACAGTAGGTGCTCATGAGATGGGAGTTTCCTTCCAGCATCCAGCGCTGGATGAGGCATTTCTGTGTCTGGAGCTCACTCAGCTCCTGTTTCCGAGCCCAGGAGCAGTGGCAGTTTCAAAAGAGTTTTCCTTTCTGAGTTTTGCCAAGGCTGGCTCTTGTTTCCCTGTTTGCCAGCCAGGCCCCCAGCCACTCCTGCACCTGTAATCCCGGTGCCCCAAGGCTCACTTCCCCAGAATCGGAGGCCTGGGAGTGAGCCCCGTGGGGCCTAGCCCGCGGTGGGCGGTCAGGGAGTGGCTGGTCCTCCTGCTTCTATCCTGAGCATGTGGGCAGCTGGTTCTAACCGCTTCTCCCTTGCCCACCACCCCCTCTCTGCTTGCCCCATTTTGGGGTCCGTGGTGTGGAGAGAGGCCTTTCACAGCCTTGTTTGGTCTCTACACCAACCCGGTGGAGAAGAGGGACAGATTCGGGAGGTGAGGCACCCACCCCGGCTGCTGGGGCGCTCGCCACTCAGTGACAGCGACTAGGACGGACACCTCAGGTGTGGTCTGCAGACCCCCCCTCAGGCTCACTTCATGCACTGTGAAATCTAAGGATTCCTGGGCTCCACCCCTCCCACCCACTTAGGAAGCTGCATGTCTAGTGAGCACCCTGAATTGGATTCCTAGGGCTGCTGTAACAAATTAGCCCCAACTCAGTGGTTTAGCACGACAGAAATTTCTTCTTTCACAGTTCTGGAGGTTAGAGATCTAAAATCAAGGTGTCAGCAGGGTTATGCTCCTTCCAGAAGCTCCAGGAAAGAATCCTTCCTTGCCTCTTCCAGCTTCTGGGGGCTGCCAGCAATCCAGGCGTTCCTTGGCTTGTGGCTGCATTATTCCAATCTCTGTCTCTGTCTTCACATGGCCTTCTTATAAGGACAACAGTTATTGGATTTAGGGCTCACCCTAATCCAGTATGATGTCATCGTAATTTTATTTCATCTACAAAGAACCTATTTCCAAATTACATCACATTTACAGGTACCAAGGGTTAGAACTTCAACAGATCTTTTTGAGGAACATAAGCCCATAACACACCTTCTGCGCGCGCACACACACACACACACACACTCTCTCTCTCTCTCTCTCTCTCTCTCTCTCTCTCTGATTCCTGATAAATTTTGAGAACCACCGTTCTATATCTGATCTTATAGATTTTGAAACTGAGGCCCAGAGAGGGTAACACAGTTACTCAAGGCTGCACAGCTTGTTAGCCACAATATCTGGACTAGAATACAGAGCAGTTGAGTTCAGGCCAGAGGTGGCTCCCCTCCCCTACAACGGCTTCTCAATCAGCCCGTTGGCCTCCCCGCTGCAAGGTCTCCCTAGGGTTCCTTCTCTTAAGGCCTCTGAGGCTTTTCCTGCCTTTGCCCCACCCCATTCAAAACCCTTCTGTCTTGTGTCCCCTTCCCTCAAGGCTGGTGGCTGCAAGGGCTGGGATGAACTGCTCAGTGCCAGCCTTTATGCCAGGTGCTACCCACAATGTCTCCTTGAACTTGTGGAGACATTTGCAGTGGTTCTCATGCAAACATGGAAAACCTGGCCTGTAGGTGGAGACACCTGGGCACTGGGAACAAAAATGCCAGTGCCCAGCCCCTCCCTCAATCAGTTAAGTCAGAATCTCTGGGGTGAGGCCTCGCAGCAGGAATTTTTAAGCTACTTGGATGCTGTGCACCGTGCTTGGTTAGGTCCCTGGATGTGGATTTTAATAAGCATTTTCTGCAATTGGTAGGGATTCTGAGCCCTGTGGCAGGGGTGTAAGGTGGGGGGATCCAGTGCCCCTGAAGATGGGGGGGTGGGCATTGCCTTTTCCCTGCAGGTTCAACCTCACCCTCCTCAGCCACCTCTCCCTTTGCCTGGGGCCAACTGGGGCCAGTGGGCAGAGGCTAGGCTGCACTCAGGCGTCTGCCCTTTGCCTCCCAGCTCCGCGGCCCCAAGGCTCAGCAGTTTGGCCTGCTGGGCCGGGTCTCCACCTCAGCTTCTCGAAGCTTGGTCCAGCTGGAGGGAAATGTGGATGACGGGGACGAGAAAGTGAGGCTGTTGGTGTCCCGAGCCCCGAACTGCTTCCAGGCCTCGGTGGCCCACAAGGAAGGTGAGCGGAGGTACTGGTGTGGCTCAGTGGCCTGGCCAAGGCCCCAGCTTGGCCCAAGAGTGGACAGAGATTGGGGTGCTGAGAGCTCGAAGTCAAAGGAAACCCTGGTAGGACTTGGTGGCACCCCCAGCTTGGAGGTGATGATGAGCTTCCTGTGGTCACCTGTGGTGCCAGGAGAGGCTGGGATAAGTCTGGACCAGAGGTGGGTGTGGGCTGGGGGATGGGGAAGAAACCAGGCTTCAGGGGTTTGGAGGTTGATTTAGGCAGCTCAGTTCAAGGCCCTCAAATCCTAGAGCCTTTGAGACTCTGCCTGTGGGCAGTGGGGAGCTACAGAAGGCTGTGGAGAGCGGGAGGAGTGGGCAGCTGGGAGGCAGATGGACGAGTCCTGGTTACAACGGCAGGTCCCTTCCTGGCCCCAGGGAGCCAAGAGGAGAGCGTGGTGCTGCGGGCGTGTGCCCACAGGCGGACTGCGGAGGTGGAGGCCCTGCTCCAGGACAGCGGGCAGCCCATCCAGCCCCTGGGACGCCTGACCCTGCAGGCTGCCAACCAGAGCCTCCGCTTGGCTGCATATGGCTGCCAGGGGACCCTGCTGGGCCACGTGGAGGTGAGAGGGCCGAGGGCTGGGGGGAGGGGTGTTATTCCTACTCCCCCACCCTGCCCGGGCAGAGGCCACAGGACCAGGATCTCTAAGTCCAGGAGTACCAAGGAAACCAGAGGCAGACAGCCCGTAGTGTGGCCAACACATGCTTGGGCGTTGCTGCTGGCACCTTCATTCTGTCCACTTCATTCCCGTGAGGCCCAGCCTGTCCCTCTGTGTCCGCAGTCCAGGGTGGCTGCTCTTGGGTCCCAGGTGCAAGCCCGGCTGGAGGAGAAGATCCATGGCTTGGACGCCTACGTGAGACGGTTCCAGCGCCTGGTGGGTAGAGTGCACTGGGATGTCGGGGGCACCCTGGAGAACGGGAGGGAGCATGAGGCTGTGGAGGGTCACCCCTCTGGCTCGTCCTGGGCCTCCCTCATGGACATGAGGGTCTTCTGGAGCTTTCTGTGCCCCAGACCCTCACGCTGATCCTGCCCCCGTTCCCCTGCCCAGGTGCAGCCGGCAGGCGCCCTGGATGGCGCGGTAGGCCCCCTTCTGCAGCTGTGCCAGGCGGGGCTGGGGGCCGTGCGGGAGAGTGGCCGGGCGGTGGCCGCGCTGTGGAACCAGAGCCGGGCCAGGCAGGGGCTGACGAACCGCGTGCCGCTCTACCTGGAGAGGCTGCAGGCAGGGCTGGAGCAGCTGCGGGATGAGCTGGAACGTGAGTGCAGGAGACAGGGCGTGACCCTGCCCCCAGATCCACGCCTGATCCCAGGGCCCCCGACTCCAGGCCCCTCACGCTCGGCCTGGGGTACTGGTTCAACCAGAAAGGCCACCTGATTTCTGGCAGGCCTGCAGCCCAACTTCATTTAGACCCTCTGCCTTATTTCTCATGGATCTATAGCCTTCAGACTTTTGGAACAGTGTCCATTCTTGTCAGTCTCCAAGCTCATATCCCTCATGCCTGCTGCCTTATCTCTTCTGGGACTGCTGCCCAAGTTTCTTCAGTCCCCGCCTGATTTCTTTGGGTATATAGCTTTACTTCTATTAGGCCCATTGTCATAGATTCTAGGGCCTATTTCTGGTTCTGTGATAAGCACCAGTGAGACCGTGAGGGTCGTGAAGGCTGCTGTCCCGAGCGCCCTCCTGGCGGTGCTGGGACCCTCTAGCCTCTCCCGGGGCCAGGAGCACCAGGGCTGACAGCTGGCCCAGCAGGGAGCCCCAGGACCCTGCCCAGCACCAGGGCGGCCGTCCCTCTGACTGGCCAGTGCTCGGGCCAGACAGGCTATTAAATGTACTCTCACCCCTGCTTGTGTCCCTTTGTCAGAATCCCAGGGCCACCCCCAGCCTCGTGATTCACTAGGACTCACAGCTCTCAGGACGTAGTTGCACCCACGGCTATGATTTGCTACAGGGACAGAATACAGAGCCGGGTGGCGGAGGGACAGGCGCAGGGGAGGTTCTAAGGAGACCAAGCACGAGCTTCCAGACTCCTCTCCCAGTGGGGGCACACAGGACTCCCTCCACTCCCCCAGCTTTGAATTGTGACAACACGTGTCAAACGCTGTCTGCCAGGGGAGCTCGTTAGAGACCCTGCGCCCAGGCTTCTCACTGGGGGCTGGTCACGTAGGAGCCTCTGCCTGGCACAGACCAACATTCCAGACTCACAGAAGGAAAGCGGGCGTTCAGCATAAACCACATTGTTCGTGCAATCCAGGCACAGTGAGGCCCTCTTATCAGGTCTGGGAACGGTGGGAACCCCCCAGATTCCAGCCAGGGCTGACCCTGTGAACGGGCCTTGCAGTTGCGCAGTCTCAGGCCTGCCGGGCTGACTCTTTTCCAGTCTCTGGTGCCACCACCTCATTCCAGGTCACAGGCCCTATTTCTTTCCTGGAGGCCCGGGTCGTCGGGGGGGCTGGTTTTCCTGTGTGGGCCTGGGATGCGGGTAGCGGCATCTCACCTGCCACCAGGACCGGGAGGCCTCACGGTGGGTGGTGGCTGCCTTTGCAGAGCCCCTGGCCACGCTGAAGGACGCCTACTTGGAGGTGACAGTGCAGCCCTTGGACAAGGTGTGGCAGGAGCGGGCCGAGGAGGCCGTGCAGCGGCTGCAGGCCTGGGTGTCTGGGACGCCGGGGACCTGGGGGTCCGGGCCCATCGCGGCAGCGCTGGAGGCCACTAGGGGCGCCCTGGAGCTGGTGAGGTAGGGCAAGGGGGAGGGAGGCGGCATTGCAGGCAGGGATGGCCCTGACGGCTCTCATTGCCCCCACCTGCTCCAGGCCACCCACCAGATGCTGTCTTGGGCTGAAGCTGTGTTCTCACAGGCACTGAGGCGGCTCTGCAAACCCTTGCTGGACCTGTACAGCTTCTCAGCCAGGTAACTTGTCCCTTCTGCGGTCCTGCCCCACGCCAGGCACACCCTCCGTCTCATCTGCTCCCCTGACAGCCCTTCCATAGAGACATTTGCAGCCCCATTTTACAGATAAGGAAACTGAGGCTTATTCTTCATTCCGCGGATATTTTATGAGCACTCTCTTTGAGCGGGCGCTGTTTTAGGTGTGCAGACGCAGCGGTGAGTGGGATAGATCCTGGCCCTTACGAGGGCCATGGCTGAGCAGGGAGACGGTCACTGAACACAATGACCAGGTAATCTACCCTCAGGGGCGGCGGGCCTTCCTCTAAAGGGCCTGAGAGTGATGTGTTCAGGATTTGTAGCCCGATGGTCTCTCACGTAGCCTTCGTTTTTTGTTTTTGTTAAGAATCCTTTAAACAGTAAAAGCCATTCTCAGCTTGCAGGCCATCCAAAAGCAGGACACAGGTTGGATTTGGCCACGGACCACAGTCTACCGACCTTTGAGCTAGTATGTTAGGTACCAAGTGCTACAGAAAACAAAAAGGCAGGACGTGTGAGTTGATGGGGGCATTTTATTTGATTTTTATTTTTTAAATCTTTTTGTTTACTTTGGCTGTGGCGCATGCGGCATCTTAGTTCCCCACCCAGGAATCCAACCCGTGCCCCCTGCAGTGGAAGCGCAGAGTCTTAACCACTATACTGCCAGGGAAGTCCCCGATGGGGGCATTATAAAGAGTGAGGCTGTGGTTGGCTTCAGTGAGAAGGTAGCATTTGAGCAAGGGCTTGAAGGGTGAGGGAGTGAGTCGGGCGCACGTCATGGGAAGAGCGTTCCAGGCGGAGGGCACAGCTGGTGCAAAGGCCCAGGGGTGGGAGTGCACTTCCTGCTTAAGGAATCTGAAGGAAGCCAGGGGGCTGGAGAGGAGTCGGGCGGGTAACAGGGTTCCGGGCAGCCTGGGGCCTTTGTCTCTTACTCTGAAATGGGAACACACAGGAGGTTTTTTTGTTTGTTTGTTTGTTTGTTTGTTTTTGCGGTACGAGGGCCTCTCACTGTTGTGGCCTCTCCTGTTGCGGAGCACAGGCTCCGGACGCGCAGGCTCAGCGGCCATGGCTCACGGGCCCAGCCGCTCCGCGGCATGTGGGATCTTCCTGGACCGGGGCACAAGCCTGCGTCCCCTGCATCGGCAGGCGGACTCTCACCCACTGCGCCATCAGGGAAGCCCAACACACAGGAGGTTTTGAGCTGAGGAAGGACATGATCTACCTTTCATTTAAAAAGATCCCTCTGGCCCCAGTGTTGAGAATAAAGACTGGGGACAGGGAGGGGGATAGAAGCAGGGAGCCCAGTTTAGAATGGTCCAGGCAAGATGGGAGAGTAGCTGCGCCAAGCAGTGGTAGCTGCGGAGGGGGTGCGAGGCAGTCAGGTTCCGGGTGTTGTAAGGACAAGCCTGTAGGATTGGCTGACAGATTGGATGTAGGTGGTGAAAGAGAAGAGCCAGGGATGACTCCCAGAGTCTTGGCTTTGATGACTGGAAGGATGGAGGGTCCATCTATGGAGTAATGGGGATGACTGGTGTGCAGGGAGCAGCTTGGAGCTTTGTTGGCTTCCTGTGGCTGCCATAGCAAATTACCACAAGTTCAGTGGCTTAAGCGACACAGATGTGTTCTCGTGTAGTTCTGGAGGTCAGAAATTCGAAATGAATGTCAGGTTCCTCCGAGAGGCTCAGGGGAGAACCCTTCCCTTCCCAGCCCCTGCAGGCTGCCTGCTTGCCTCGGCTCGTGGCCCCCGCCTCCATCTTCAAAGCCTCTCTGACTGTTGTCCTTATATCTTCTCTCTGACCCTCCTACCTCTCTTAGAAGGTCCATTGTGATTCCATTGGCCACCTGGATAATCCGTCTCAAAATCTTGCGTGTAGTCACACCTGCAAAGTCCCTTTGGCCTCCTAAGATAACAGTCATAGGTTCCAGGGACTTGGGCGTCTTTGGGGCTGTTGCTCAGCCTCCTGTGGTGGGAGGGGGTGGTCTGGAGCTCCTTCCGACCTGCTGAGTTTGAGACGCCATCAGGACACCCCACCGAGGCAGCTTTCTGAGGCCTGGGCCGTAGAGCAATTTGGAGGTTTTGGAGAAGTCACTGGCCCCGAAGGAGCAGCAGAGCCAGCCTCAGGGACAGGCCTGAGGAGCCCCTTCCCCACACAGGCCGGAGGCCCCGCCAAGGCACATACGTTCAGGCCCCTGGCAGGAGATCAGATGCCTGCGTCCTTAAAATAGGACAGTCATTTCTACCCCCAGCCTCCACCTCATTGTGCCACCTCCCCAAACAAAGCCTATTCCCTCCCTAAGAGGCTGATGTTCCGTGGAGGTCAGCTTGGGCCGGACCCTTACACGGCCATCCTGTGGCTGCGGAAAGTGAGGCTCCGACGGGCACGACTTGTGCTGGGGTCTCCCAGCTCCTCTGTGCTCCCTCCAGGGACCACTCAGTGGTGGTGACACTGCCGATGCTGCCTGCAGGGGACGAGCCCCTGGATGTGGCCCGGGTGACCAACCACCTGGTGGAGGAGAAGCTGCTGCGGCCACTCCGAGAGCTGTATGGGACCAGCGTGCTGGCCGAGTACCACCGGCTCAAACGCCGTCTGCTGGGGGCCCCCTCTGGATGTGAGTCCTATGCCGCCCTCCTCCCTGGGACCCCTCTGCCCTTTGGAACGTGGCAGCACGACCTGGCAGGGCCAGGTAGACAGTGGGACCATCCCCCAGTAGTACAGGGAAGACTTAGCATTGTAGTGCTGGGCCCATCTGATCCCAGGCTGATTCCAGAGGTTACTGGGCTTCCCAACGTCAAACAGGATGAGGGTTGGGATGCAGATCCAGGCTTTTGTCCAGAAAGTAAAAGCCTGAGCCTGGAACCTAGCGCGGAGGCGTGGCGAGGGGCTGAGGGCCAGCTCCCTCCGGGCGGACTCTGCAGGAGAAGCACCAGGCAGACCTCCAGTTGCAGCCGGAAGACCACTAATTGAGTCCAGACTGTCCGTCAGGCAAGGCCTGGAGCCACAGGCAGTGCTGGGACCAGACGCAGCTCTGGGGTCCCTGGGGGCTTGGAGCCCCTGGAGTTTGCATCCACTGCCCTGAGTGCGATCTGGTGAGTCTCCTCACCTCTCTGTCACCTGGAGGGGGCAACGTGGCTCATCGGTGTGGTAACAAGCATGTGCCTTTGGTGCCCGGCAGGGTCTCAAGTCAGTGGGAAAGCTTGGCAAGGACTGGTATGTAGCATCAGGTCTTGTGATCTCACAGGTGGGAACACGGAGGCTTGGGCAGGTGGGAGCCCCCCAGAGTCTGGGGTACTTGTCTGCTAGGCAGCGTGGCGACTGGAAACAGCCTGGTCTCTGGGTTCCACGTGTGCGACCTGGGACTGGCCTGTGACCTTCAGCTCTGAAACCTGACAAGGGGCTCCCAGTACCCTCCTCGTTAGGCCATCATGGGCTGGCACGGGCCAGCAGCTGCCGGGTACCTGGCCTGGGCGTGTGTTCAGTGGGTGGGGCTTCTCTTACCCGACCCCCACGCAAGCCTCTGCTCCGCAGCAGTGCCGGCTCGGGGGGGTCCGTACTACCCTCTCTCGGGCCACCTCCTGCCCACTGTGAAGAGGGCTGGGCCTGGCCCACATGGCACCTCTCTCCTGTTGGATGGAGCCTTTGGCTGTACTTTTTTTTTTTTTTAATGAAGACATTTGACTTTTGTGGGGGCATTCTGTTGTTTCTTTTTTTACAAAAATATTTATTTATTTGGCTTCATTGGGTCTTAGTTGCGGCATGCAGGATCTTTCGTTGCAGTGCACAGGCTTCTCTCTAGTTGTGGCACATGGGCTCCAGAGCATGCGGGCTCAGTAGTTGCGGCACACAGGCTGTCTAATTATGGTGCAAGGGCTCAGTAGTTGCAGGGCATGGGCTTAGTTGCAGGCTTAGTTCCCCAACCAGGGATCAAACCCGCATCCCCTGCGTTGGAAGTGCAGAGTCTTAACCACTGAACTGCCAGGGAAGTCCCTGTGTCTTATTTATTTTAGATTCCACATACAAGTGATATCATGATAATCTCTAGTTGCATCCATGTTACTGCAACTGGCATCGTTTCATTCTTTTTTATGGCTGAGTAGTATCCCATTGTATATATGTACCACATCTTCTTTATCCATTCATCGGTCAATGGACATTTAGGTTGTTTCCGTGCCTTAGCTATTGTGAATAACGCTGCTATGAACATAGCGGTGCATGTATCTTTTTGAATTAGAGTTTTGTCTGGATATATGCCCAGGAGTGGGATTGCTGGGTCATATGGTAGTTCTGTTTTTAGTTTTTTAAGGAAGCTCCATACTGTTCTCTGTAGTGGTTATACCAATTTACATTCCCACCAACAGTGTAGGAGGGTTCCCTTTTCTCCACATCCTCTCCAGCATTTGTTATTTGTAGACTTTTTAATAATGGCCATTCTGACCAGTGTGAAGTGGTACCTCATTGTAGTTTTGATTTGAATTTCTCTAATAATTAGCGATGTTGAGCATCTTTTCATGTGCCTGTTGGCTATTTGTATTTCTTCTTTGGAGAAATGTTTATTTATGTCTTCTGCCCATTTTTCAATTGGGTTGTTTGTTTTTTTAATATTGAGCTGTATGAAATGTTTGCATACTTTGGAAATTAAGCCCTAGTTGGTCTCATCGTTTGTAAATATTTTCTCCCATTCTGTAGCTTGTCTTTTCGTTTTGTTTTTGATTTCCTTTGTTGTGCAAAAGCTTGTAAGTTGGGTTAGGTCCCATTTGTTTATTTTTGGTTTTATTTCTGTTGCCTTGAGAGACTGCAGGTTGCCATTTAAAGTGTCTGATTCAGTGGCTAGTGTGCATCCATCACCACGGTCAATTACAGAACCTTCATCACCCCAAAAAGACACCCTGCATCCCCTAGCTCTGTGTCCCCATCCCTCAGTTATACCCCCAGTCTACTTTCTGTCTCTGTGGATTTGCCTATTCTGGACACCGCGTACGAATGGAGTCACGTGATATGTGCCCTTTTATAATGGGCGTTTCACTCAGCATAAAGTTTCTGAGGTTCATCAGTGTTGGAGCGTGCGTCACACCTCCTTCACCTTAGGGGACCCCTAGAGCTCAAGTCATCTTGAAGCCAGAGGTTCTTGGGGACAGACCCCGCTCCCCACGTGGGCTGCCCATGAGGACATGGGCCAGGGAGCAGTCTCTGGACAGGCTGGGCTGCCCCGTGGGCTCAGGGCCTGGGCACAGCGGGCCCCACTCCCCTTGCGTCCGGCCTCTTCTCTGCAGACCACGCTGTGGTGGCCGGCACCAGGCATGTGGTGACCTTCGATGGCCAGGTGTGGGGCATCAGTGCCCACTGCAGTAGCCTGCTGCTGGCCAAGGACTTCGCTCATGACACATTCTCGCTGACACTAAACCGGGCGGGCTCGGGGCTCACGTCCCTGACCGTGAAGTTGAACCACACCACCCTCGTCCTCTATCCCAGCCTGAAGGTGAGCAGGGTAGGGGGGTAGGGCGCCCAGACACTTTCCTGCCTCCTGTCACATCCACACACCTGTGCCCCGTGGAGACTGTCACCTGTCCTGCTCAGCCCCTGTCTTGCCCACAGACCTACAGGCTGTACAACTCCTCCCTGCCTGGGGAGAGCTGTCTGGACCTGGATGTGCCTCCTGCCAAGACCAGGAGGAACAACGTCCCCAGGATCGAGCTGACTAGTGAGGACGGTGTCTCTGTCGTCTGTGACCTCCACGCCAGCCTCTGCAGCCTGACTCTCAGCGTCTGGCAGCACGGTGGGTCTAGGCCCCCGCTGGCAACCTCTGAGCCAGTGCGGTCAGCTTCCAGGGCTGAGATTGACAGATCCCAGTGGGCAGCACTCTGAGTCCTTGGGAGGCTGTGGGCGGGAGGCCCAGGGACCCTCTTGGGCCTCTGCTGCTCCTCGGGGCTGACAGCCCGAGCGGGTATCAGAACAGCCCAAACAGCTCAGAACTGGAAGAGGGTCAAAGGCCATCTCTCCCGGCTTTCATCACGTCCAGCACTGGGACAGCCCCTACTCCAGCGGCAGCGCAACTCTGGATACAGCCCCGCTGGTTGACCGCTGCCCTGTTTCAGGCGCTCCAGCACGCATCGTCTGCTCCTTCTCATGGGATCCTCCCACTGTTGTCCCCTGGGACACATGACATGACCCAGATTACTTACTGGTCCCCCACTCCTCCAGCCACGAACATCAGGGCCAGGCTTTGAGCCCAGAGCTCTGACCCCACGTTCTGCTCCCTTCTCTGGGACGTGCCGCTCCCCTTGATCTGGTTGGGCAGCCCCAGGAACACTTGTAAAGAGTTTGCGTCCCAAACACTTGGGACGGGGCTGGCAGATGGGGGAGGGCCCAGGGAGGGAACAAATGCTTTTCTCAGTCCTTTTTCTCTTCTCCCTCTGGTGAAATTTCAGAGCCAGGACCAGTGTTGGGGGGGTCAGGCATGGAGGGTGCAGGGTCTGGCCATGCCCCACCCGCCAACACTCGCCAGCAGGCTCTCACAGCCTTCCCTGCCCCACAGGCCTGTCCGCTGGCCTTCTGGGCACCAACGACAACGAGGCAGGCAATGAGCTGATGCTTCCGGATGGCACAGTGGCCAGCAGCCTGGAGGAGGTCACCCCCGCCTGGCAGGTGAGCTGGCTAGCCAGCCCTCCCTCCCTCGGGGCTGGGCGTCATCACTAGGAGGCCGTGGCTGTGGATGGAGAGGGGAACAGGTGTGACCCGGGCGCGCCCTGGAGAGGCAAGTCTCTGTGTGGATTGGCCGTGGACCTGAGGAGGGTGGGGCCCCCATCTCCGAGGCTCCTGGGCCTGCATGTTCCACACCTGCAGGGGACCTCTCAGTCCAAGAGGGTGGTGGTTCCCTCCTGGGGCTGCAGCCCCTGGTGGAGCTGCCTGGGAGAAAGGAGGTCCAGGCAGGAGCCTGAGTCTTGGGTTCGTCTCCCCAGGTGGGTGGTGACTGCAGGGCCATGGAGAAGACTCGGCTGGCATGCCCGGTACAGAGCCCCACCTGCCGGGCCTTCTTCCAGGACCCCCGCTCCAGCCTGGGGAACTGCTTCGGGGTGGTGAGTGTGCAGCTGCAGAGGCCGCTCAGCAGGTGGACCGCAGGACAAAGAAGGCCCTTGCCCTGATCTAGCCTATAGCCCTCCTCTGTGCTACCCCCCAGGGTGTGGTGGGCAAGGACACTGACTATGGGTGCTGGATTTCAGGTGGACCCCACACCCTTCCTCAGCCTATGTGTCCAGGACACCTGTGGCACCCAGGAGCGCCAACCTGCCTGCAACCTGGCGGCTGCCTACATCCACCTGTGTGCCCGGGGCTTCGTGCCCCTGGACCCTCCTCCACAGTGCGGTAAGCAGCCTGACCCCTGCCTGGGGGTGGAAGGTTGACTTCTGCCTTCCATCCCAGAGGGAAGACCAATTCTTTTCTCTTAGCTTCTGCCAAGAGGACAGGCACTCAGTTGTTGTACAGTGAGCTAAGAGTCAAAGCAAAGTTATGTGTAAAGGAGTACTTATTAAGAAAGAGAAAAAGAGGACCACAACCTCCACCCTCCACCCCAGGTCCAGTGAGCCCTGTGACATCCAGCACAGGAGACGAGAGCTCGGGGAGGTCAGGCAGCTATGAAGTCAGCTGCTGAAAACTCAGAACCACAGACTTGCTGTTAGGGGATGTGAATGTATACACCCTACAAGGTCTGGGAACCCCTGGGCACACCTGAAACCAATGTCGTGCATGATTCCCACGGCTCAAGTCCTGCTACATAGACACAGAAGTTGGTGACTGCAACAAACAACAGCAGTGGACCCCCTGATAACAGAGCAATTATTCATGACACTCGTAAAAGAACAGTTAGTAGTAGTAGCTACTGGGAGGAGGAGTGGGTGTGACTACAACAGGGTGGAAAAAGGGAGATGTTTGTGGTGATGGAACAGTTCTGTATTTTGATGGCGGTAGTGGTTACATGAATCCACACCTGTGACGAAATGTCATAGAACTATACACACACACATTCTACCAATGTCAATGTCTAGGTTTTGATATTGTACTATAATTATGGAAGATTTAACCATTGGGGGAAATGGGATGAAATATGTACAGGACACCCCGTACTATCTTTGAACTACCTGCAATTCTATAATTATTTTAAAATAAAAAGGCTTTAAAATTAAATATAAAACATCAGCGTCACATAGTTTTATAGGCAAGTTGTAATAATTTACTGTAACTGTTCCAGAGTATAAAAAGGAAACCTTCCTCTTCCCACCTCATTTTAATGAAGTTAGTGTTATCTTATGGGAGACAAAAACACAAGGACAATACAAGAGGAAAGTTAGAAGCCCAACTGCAAACTTGAATGTAGATGTTACTAATATGTTAGTGAGTGAAATTCAAAAATATGTTGAGACATAAGCTAAGAAAACATCATAACCAATTGGAAGTAATCTCTGGAACCCAAGGATGGTATTTAAGAACCGTGTACTAAAGTAGGCAATTTAAACTAGGTAATTCAAAACAGTCCTTCTGGTGGGATATCTAATAATGTTAGACAAGATAGAGAAAATGGGGTATTGGAAATATCTGGATCAAAATCCAGGGGAAGACAGGAGAGTGACATCAACAAGGTGGCAGGCTAGGAATCTACAAATCCTCAGTCCTCCATGGAAACACTGAATATAGAACAATATATGGACCAAAGTAACTTTGTGAGAACCCTAGAAACCAGTTAAGCAGCAGCAACAACCAAGTGACTGCCTGATTGAGAAAAAGTCTCACTCTAAACAGCAGGAAATTTCATGGCATTTGTGCTTGCCTTCCCCAGTACAGTTTTGAAGAAGCCAGCCAGTTCCTGGCTCATCCCTTGGGAGGGAAGGAAAGGAGTGGAACTTGCTTGCAGTGTTCTGACTTCTCTGGGACCTGCCAGAGGAACAGGTCTCTCTTGACTTAGTGGTGATGAGAATGGTGGCATAGTTTGGATATCATGTGAGTGATTGCTGAAAGCAGGAGTGGGTGCTGCTGCCAGAGACAGCTGCAGGGAGTCTGCAGTCCTGTAGGTGACTGGGAGCCAGACTACAAACAGAGGAATACAATACTATATCTAAACCCCTGAGAAGAAGCAGGGGTGAAAGCTAGGGAAACTAGGACATTTCAAAGCAGCTGTGTCTACTGGGGATGTGGAGTTAAAGCACACACTCAGGCCCAGGGAAGATGCACCCATAGAAAGTATTTGAGAGAACCCTGAGCTTTCATACCAGGTTGATTAATGAAGGCCTTCCCCTGCACAGGGACAGTCTGCAAAGAATGGGAGAGGTGGATGTCTTTTCAAATGCCCAGTTCCAACAAAAGATGACAAGACATACAAAGAAACAGTGAGATAGGGCCCATTCAGAGGAACACAGTAAATCTCCAGAAACTAACTCAAGAAACATAGGCCTCTTATTGACAGGATTTAAAACATCTGTCTTAAATATGCTCAATCAGATGAAGGAGAAGAAAGATGGCAGACAACTAAGTGAAATCAGGAAAACAATATATGAGAAAAATGAGAATATCAACAAAGAAGTAGAAATTACAGTAAACAAATTCTGGAGCTGAAAAATGCAATTTGTGCTGTCTTCAAGAGACTCACTTTAGATCTAAGGACACACACAGGTTGAAAGTGAAAGGATGGAAAAAAATATTCCATACAAATAGTAACCAAAAGAGAGCACACTTTCAATAATAGAACAACCAAAGAGAAGATCAATAAGGAAATAGAGAATTTGAACAACACTGTAGATCAACCAGACCTAGCAGATATATACAGAACACTCCACCCAACAGCATCAGGGTATCCATTTTTCTCAAGTGTACATTGAACATTCTCCAGGATAGACATTAGATAGATAGATATTAGGCCATAGAACAAGTCTTAATAAACCTCTAAAAATTGAAATCATACAAACTATTTTCCAATTACAATGGAAACTAGAAATAGAAAACTGGAAAAATCACAAATTGTACAAAATTAAACAGCACACTCTTAAACACCCAATGGGTCAAAGAAATCACAAAATAAATTAGAAAATATCTTGAGACAAATGAAAACAAAAACACAACACACCAAAACTATGGAATTTAGAGAAAGCAGTGCTACTAAGGAAATGTACAGCTGTAAATCCTCACATTAAAAAAGAGCTCAAATCAACACCCTAACTTTACTCCTTAAGGATCCTGGAAAAGAACAAATCAAACCCAAAACTAGCAGAAGGAAGGAAATCATAAAGATTAAGGCAGAGATAAATGAAGTAGAGTGTAGAAAAACAACAGAGAAAGTCAACAAAACTAAAAGTTGGTTTTTTGAAAAGATCAACATAATTGACAAATCTTTAGCTAAATTGACTAATAAGAAAAAAGAAGACTCAACTAAAATCAGAAGTGAAATAGGGAACATGACAACTGATCTTTACAGAACCAAAAAGGATTATGAGAGAGTACTATGAACACTTGTGTGACAACAAATTGGACAATCTAGATGAAATGGATAAATTCCCAGAAACATACTGCCTGCCAAAACTGAATCATGAAGAAACAGAAATCTGAAAAGACCTATAACTAGCAAGCAAATTGAATCAGTAATCAAAAACCTCCCAACAAAGGAAAGCCCAGGACCAGATGGCTTCACTAGTGAATTCTACCAAGCATTTAGAGAATTGAAACCAAGGCTCCTCAAACTCACACAAAAAACTGAAGGGGCTTCTCTGGTGGCACAGTGGTTGAGAATCTGCCTGCCAATGCAGGGGACATGGGTTCGAGCCCTGGTCTGGGAAGATCCCACATGCCGCAGAGCAACTAGGCCCGTGAGCCACAACTACTGAGCCTGCGTGTCTGGAGCCTGTGCTCCGCAACAAGAGAGGCCGTGATAGTGAGAGGCCCACGCACCGCCATGAAGAGTGGCCCCCACTTGCCGCAACTAGAGAAAGCCCTCGCACAGAAACAAAGACCCAACACAGCCAAAAAATAAGTAAGTAAATAAATAAATAAATTTAAATTA
Organism: Mesoplodon mirus; assembly: GCF_964341445.2. Taxonomy (NCBI): domain Eukaryota; kingdom Metazoa; phylum Chordata; class Mammalia; order Artiodactyla; family Ziphiidae; genus Mesoplodon; species Mesoplodon mirus. The sequence continues at coordinate 56,468,237 of NC_138991.1, forward strand.
TATTGGAAAAAAAAAAAAAACTGAAGAGGGAACATCTTCAAATCCATTTTAAGAGGCCAGAATTATCTTGATACCAAAGCCAGACAAAGACACTTCAAGAAAACTACAGAACAATATCCCTGATGCATATAGATGCAAAAATCATCAAAAAAAAAAATACAGTTGGCCCTCCATATCTATGATTTCCACATCCACAGATTCAATCAACCACAGATTGAAAATATTTGAAAAAAATCCAGAAAGTTCCAAAAGCAAAACTTGAATTTGCTGCATGCTGGCAACTATTTACATAGCATTTATATTGTATTAGGTACTATAAGTAATCTAGAGATGATTTAAACTATACAGGAGAATGTACATAGGCTGTATACAAATATTATGTCATGTTATATAAGGGACTTTAGCATCCACAGATTTTCGTATCCGTGGAACCAATCCTCATGGATACTGAGGAACAACTGTACTGGCAAACAGAATTCAAGAGCACATTAAAAGGATTATATACCATAACCAAGTGGGTTTATTCCTGAAATGCAAGGATGGTTCAACATAGGAAAATCACTGTAATACACTACATTAAAAGAATGAAGGGGAAAAAAAAACATGACCATCTCAACTGATGTAGAGAAAGCATTTGACAAAATTCAACACCCTTTCATGATAAAAACACTCAACAAACTAAGAATAGAAGGAAACTACCTCAACATAATAAAGGCCATATTTGACAAGCCCATAGATAACACCACATTCCATGGTAAAAGACTGAAAGCTTTTCCTCTAAGATCAGGAACAAGACAAGGATGCCTAGTTTTGCCACTTCAATTTAAAGTAGTATCAGAAGTCCAAGCCAGAACAATTCGTCAAGAAAAAGAAACAGAAAGCATCCAAATTGGAAAGAAAGAAGTAAAGTTCTCCGTTCTCAAATGACACAATCATATATATCTAAAAAACCATGTATATGTAGAAAACACTAAAGCTTAAAAAAATTTAAAAACCTATTAGAATTAGTAAACAAATTTGGCAAAGTTGCAGAATGTAAGTCAACACACAAAAATCAATTGTGTTGGGGCTTCCCTGGTGGCGCAGTGGTTGAGAGTCTGCCTGCCAATGCAGGGGACACGGGTTCGTGCCCTGGTCTGGGAGGATCCCACATGCCGCGGAGCGGCTGGGCCTGTGAGCCATGGCCGCTGAGCCTGTGCGTCCGGAGCCTGTGCTCCGCAACGGGAGAGGCCACAGCAGTGAGAGGCCCACATACCGCAAGGAAGAAAAAGGAAAAAAAAAAAAAAAAATCAATTGTGTTTCTATATACTAATGAGCATTCCAAAAAGGAAATTAAGAAAATAATTCCATTTACAATAATATCAAAAAGAGTAAAATACTTAGGAATAAACTTAACCAAAGAGGTGAAAAACTTATACACTGAAAAATACAAAGCACTGCTGAAAGAAATTAAAGAAGATACAAATAAATGGAAAGATATCCCATGTTCATGGATTGAAAGACTTAATATCATTAAGATAATACTAATACTCTCAGTGATCTACAGATTTAACGCAATCTCTGTCAAAATCCCAATGGCTTTTTTTGCAGAAATATAAAAACCTACCCTAAAATTCATACAGAATCTCAAGGGGGCCCCAAGTAGCCAAAACAATCTTGAAAAAGAACAAAGTTAGAGGTCTCACACTTCCTGGTTTCAAAACTTTTAACATAAGCTACAGTAATCAAAACAGTGTGGTACTGGCATAAAGACAGACATATAGACCAAAGGAATAAAATAGAGAGCCCAGAAATAAACCCTTGCATAGATGGTCAAATAATTTTTGACAAGGATGTCAAGACCATTCAATGGAGAAAGTACAATCTTTTCATCAAACAGTGCTGGGAAAACTGAATATCTACATGAAAAGAATGAAGTTGGACCCTTACCTTACACCCTATAAAAACATTAGCTCAAAATGGATCAAGTACATAAGTATAAGAACTAAAACTATAAAACTCTTACAAAAAAACATAGGGGGAAAGCTTCATGACATTGGATTTGGCATTGATTTCCTGGATATGACACCAAAGGCACAAGCAATAAAAGAATAAATAGACCAATTGGACTTCATTAAAATTAAAAACTTCTGTGCATGAAATGACACAATCAACAGAGTATAAAGGCAACGTATGGAATGGGAGAAAATATTTGCAAATGAAGTAACTGACAAAGGATTAATCTCCAAAATATACAAACAGCTCATGCAGCTCAATATCAAAAAAAACCCAAACAACCCAGTCAAAAAATGGGCAGAAGACCTAAATAGACATTTCTCCAAAGAAGACATACAGATGGCCAACAAACACATGAAAAGATGCTCAACATCACTAATTATTAGAGAAATGCTAATCAAAACTACAATGAGGTATCACCTCACACCAGTCAGAATGGCCACCATCAAAAAATCTACAAACAATAAATACTGGAGAGAGGGTGTGGAGAAAAGGGAACCCTCCTACACTGTTGGTAGGAATGTAAATTGGCACAGCCACTATGGAGAACAGTATGGAGGTGCCTCAAAAAACTAAAAATAGAACTCCCATATGACCCAGAAATCCCACTACTGGGCATATACCCAGAGAAAACCATAATTCAAAAAGATGCATGCACCCCAATGTTCATTGCAGCACTGTTTACAATAGCCAGGACATGGAAGCGACCTATATGTCCATCAACAGGAATGGATAAAGAAGATGTGGTACATATATACCATGGAATATTACTCAGCCATAAAAAGAAACAAAATTGGGTCATTTGTAGAGACATGGATGGACGTAAAGACTGTCATACAGAATGAAGTAAGTCAGAGAGAGAAAAGCAAATATCATATATTAACGCATATATGTGGAATCTGAAAAAATTGGTACAGACAATCTTATTTACAAAGTAGAAACAGAGGCACAGACGTAGAGAACACATGTATGGATACCAAGGGGGAAGTGGGGGGATGAACTGGGAGATTGGGATTGACATATATGCACTATTGATACTATGTATAAAATAGATAACTAATGAGAACCTACTGTATAGTACAGGGAACTCTACTCAGTGCTCTGTGGTGACCTAAATGAGAAGGAAATCCAAAAAAGAGGGGATATATGTATACATATAGCTGATTCACTTTGCTGTAAAGTATAAACAAACACAATATTGTAAAGCAACTATACTCTGATAAAAAATTAATAAAATTGGTCAAAGGACTTGAATAGACATTCCTCCAAAGAAGATATACAAATGACCAACAAGTACATGAGAAGATGCTCGATATCACCAATCATTAGGGAAATGTGAATCAAAACCACAATGATATATAAACTCACACCCATTAGGGTGGCTACTATCAAAAAATTAGAAAATTGTGTTAGCAAGGATGTGAAGAAATTGGAACCATCATGCACTGTTGGTGGCAACGTAAAATGGTGTAGCCAATATGGAAAACAGCATGGCAGTTCCTCAAAAAAATTAAAAGTAAAATTACCATATGATCCAGTCATTCCACTTCTGGGTATATACCCCAAAAGAATTGAAAGCAGGATCTCAAAGATATTTATACACCCATCATAGCATCATTATTCACAACAGCCAAAAGTTATAAGCAACCCAAGTGTCCATCAGCAACTGAATGGATAAGCAAAATATATATATACATACAATGGAATATCATTCAGCCTTAAAAAGGAAAGAAATTCTGACACAAGCTACAACATGAATGAACTTTGAGAACATTATGCTAAATGAAATAAGCCAGTCACAAAAAGACCAATACTGTATGATTCTCCTTCTATGAGATACCTAAAGTTGTCAGATTCATACAGACAGAACACAGAATGATGGTTGCCATGGGCTGGTCTAAGAGGATAATAGGAGTTGTTTAATGGGGACAGAGTTTCAGTTCTGCAAGATGAAAAGCGTTCTGGAGAATGGATGGTGGTGATGGTTGCACAGCAAAGTGAAAGTACTTAACACTACTGACCTGTGCACTTATTAAGATGGTCAGTTATTTTGTGATGTATATTTTGCCACAACTAAGAACTTTTTAATTAAAAATTTTTTACTGAGCACCTACTTTATATGCTAGGCATGGTGATACAACTCTAAACACTGAACTTGTAACCGCTGTAATTATAAAAAACGAACACACTTAAGGAGACAAAATTCTAAGAGCAAGAACCAGCATAGTCAGACAATAGACACAAACCCACAGGAATTCAGAAATGGGTTTATCCAACACAGACCGTAAATTTCGGCAGGGATTACAAGCAGCTCATGCAGCTCAATATCAAAAAAACAAACAACCCAATCCAAAATTGGGAAGAAGACCTAAACAGACATTTCTTCAAAGAAAATATACAGATTGCCAACAAACACGTGAAAGAATGCTCAACATCGTTAATCATTAGAGAAATGCAAATCAAAACTACAATGAGATATCACCTCACACCAGTCAGAATGGCCATCATCAAAAAATCTACAAACAATAAATGCTGGAGAGGGTGTGGAGAAAAGGGAACCCTCCTGCACTGTTGGTGGGAATGTAAATTGATACAGCCACTATGGAGAACAGTATGGAGGTTCCTTAAAAAACTAAAAATAGAACTACCATATGACCCAGCAATCCCACTACTGGGCATATACTCTGAGAAAACCATAATTCAAAAAGAGTCATGTACCAAAATGTTCATTGCAGCTCTGTTTACAATAGCCAGGACATGGAAGCAACCTACATGTCCATCGACAGATGAATGGATAAAGAAGATGTGGCACATATATACAATGGAATATTAAAGGAATATTTAATATTCCATTGTATATATGGAATATAAAAGGAAACCAAAAGGAACCATAAAAGGAAACGAAATTGAGTTATTTGTAGTGAGGTGGATGGACCTAGAGTCTGTCATACAGGGCGAAGTAAGTCAGAAAGAGAAAAACAAATACCGTATGCTAACACATATATATATGGAATCTAAAAAAAAAAGGTCATGAAGAACCTAGGGGCAGGATGGGAATAAAGACATAGACCTACTAGAGAATGGACTTGAGGACACGGGGAGGGGGAAGGGTAAGCTAGGACAAAGTGAGAGAGTGGCATGGACATATATACACTACCAAATGTAAAACAGGTAGCTAGTGGGAAGCAGCCACATAGCACAGGGAGATCAGCTCGGTGCTTTGTGACCACCTAGAGGGGTGGGATAGGGAGGGTGGGAGGGAGGGAAACGCAAGAGGGAAGAGATATGGGGATATACGTATATGTATAGCTGATTCACTTTGTTATAAAGCAGAAACTAACACACCATTGTAAAGCAATTATACTCCAATAAAGATGTTATAAAAATTTTTGGCAGGGAACTAGAAATTTTTAAAAATATCATATCTGGGGCTTCCCTGGTGGCGCAGTGGTTGAGAGTCCGCCTCCCGATGCAGGGGACACGGGTTCGTGCCCCGGTCTGGGAAGATCCCACATGCCGTGGAGCGGCTGGGCCCGTGAGCCATGGCCGCTGAGCCTGTGCGTCCGGAGCCTGTGCTCCACAACGGGAGAGGCCACAGCAGTGAGAGGCCCACACATGGCAAAAAATTAAAAAATTATATATATATATATATATATATATATATATATATATAAATAAAATAAAATAAATAAAATAAATAAATATCATATCCGGAAAGAACCAAAGATATCATATCAACAGATGACAGAAAAGGCATTTAATAAGATTGTCTAATGCTCATATTTTCTTTTTTAAAAATTCTCTTAGCAAATGAGGGCTAGGAGGGACCTTCCTTAACCTGGTAACTTGAGGTATTTGGTATCCAGCCTTTAACATCACAGTTGATGAAGAAACATCAGAAGCAGTTCCTTTAATGTCTGGAAGGAGATAGACACTCTTTCTCTCTGCTTCTGTTACGTATTGTATTGATGACCCCATCACACTCAGTAAGACCAGAAAAAGAAATGAAGTACAGAGATTAAAACTCACCTGCTGGGACTTCCTTGGTGGCACAGTGGTTAAGTATCTGCCTGCCAATGCTGGGGACATGGGTTCGAGCCCTGGTCTGGGAAGATCTCACATGCCGCAGAGCAACTAAGCCACGAGCCACCACTACTGAGCCCACGTGCCACAACTACTGAAGCGCGCACGCCTAGAGCCCATGCTCCACAACAAAGAGAAGCCACTGCAATGAGAAGCCCTCTCACCACAAGAGTAGCCCCCGCTCGCTGCAACTAGAGAAAGCCCGCACGTAGCAACGAAGACCCAACGCAGCCAAAAATTAATAAGTTTAACAAAAAACCAAAAAAAACTCACCTGCTGATGGTGTGCCTTGCCCAGAGAGGTGCTGAGGGTCTTCCTGGGTCTGTGACCCCTAAGTTGAAGAGATCCCTGCTTCAGTGTGAGCTGGATATCCAAGGGGTAAGGCTGGCTCCTTCTGAAAGTGCAGAGAAGTCATTCAGATGTCAGCAAATGTTCCGGAAACATCTGAATGTCCCTGCTGCTTTCATGACCTGGATACCCTCTCTTCATCAGGACTCAGCCCCTGAACTCGCCTCTACCCCCCACTTTGGGTGCACCCTCCATGCTCCCAAAGCATCACGTGCTGGGGTTCAGCCTTCTCCCAGGCCAGGAACTCCTGTGGTGGGGGTGAGGGCATGTCTCACAAGTGCAGGGAACCATCTAACCATACCCACTGCTCTTCCAAAGGGGGAGATGTCCTTTTAATGAGGGCCACTCAAGGCCTGACCCTGCTGGGCCTACAGAATGCCAGGGGCTATAACAGGGGCCCTCAGCTCGCTTCCAGGAAACAGAGGGAGCTCCCTGTCCTCTGGGCCCACAGCAAAGCCTTACTTCTTTTCTTTTTTCTTTGCAGTTTGAGATTTTGCCTGAGCCAGCACCAGGCTGCCAAAGATTTCAGACTCCCTCTCCTACCACAATCCCATCTCGTCAGCAAGGTCAAGATTCCCGTCTGGGGCAGAACAAGCAGCACGAAATGCCAAGAAACTCAGAGAAGACCAGGAAAGATACAGATCCAGGAAAGAAGGGCTGTTAGGCGTTGATTTCAGAATGCTTCTGGGGGCAGTAAAGCCCACACTGGTCTGGGTAATGCTCCACCTCCCTCAACACCTGCCCTGTAATTCCAGGAGGCAGCCTGGCCCGCAGGGCCCAGCTCTGGAGAGCGGACGCCACTCCAACTGTTCTGCCTGAGATATTTAGTCACTCGCCGGCTGCTGTTTCGGAAGCCTCTGCTGTATAAGCCAGGCTGCCCCAGGTCTCCTAGCTTGGGATTGGCTTCCCCTGCCCTCTTCAGGGTCTCCCCTGAGGCATGAGGTTCCTTGAGGGGAAATTGATGGTCCCAAATCCCTTAACCACAAGCCTGGTTGGGTGCTTCCCTCTTTGGGGTAGAGCCTGACTCTAAGACTGAATGCTCCAGGGGGCCGGTTTCCACAGACGTGTGCTCTGTGCACCTGGGCACTCAGACCCCAAGAGTACAGCCCTAAAAGTTGTTCATTTTCTTTGGGGGGAGGTTTTTCCCTTGAGTTTTCAACTGAAAAAATAAAGCTGGCGGATTCCAAGAACGTGTCCATTAGATTGCTGGGGTCAGCCATCCACTGGAGAGATTGGCGGGGGGGGTGTTGGGTGGCTGTGAAACCTGCCCACCAGTAGGGGGTCCCCAGGGCCCTCTCTACACCAAGTCCAGAGTCCAGAGCAAAGGGTGAAGCGTCAGCCATGAGGCATGGGGCCACCAGAGGGCCAGACGCCAGACTGTCCCTGGCCTCCGCACATGTAAATGCCTGGCACACAGCAGATTCTCAGTGAAGTTTAGAAGAAGGAGCTCTAGAGAGTTTTAGAGTTTTTAGGAGTGAATGGGAATCGGGGAGCCGGTCCTGCTCATTCCCACACTCTGGAGGGAAGCGGGAGGGGATGGCTGCCGTGATAGATTAAGCAGGTGCCATCCATGTTGCCATGGTTACAACTAGAAGATCCCAGAGTACAGGCACTGCTCTTTGAAAGACGTCTGCTCTTCTCTCAGACTTTATAATAACCCAGTGAGGAGTGGACGATCCCCATGTAATAGAAGCAGCAGGCTCAGAGAGCCCAGGGGATATACCCAAGGTCACACAACTAGCAGATGCCAGGCTGGCGCTGATCCCCAAGGCTGCCCAACAACAACCATCTGCCTTCTACTTTCTCAACAGCATTGTGCCATCTACAGGCACACCTTGTTTTATTGCACTTTGCAGATGTTGTGATTTTGTTTTTACAAATTGAACGTTTGTGGCAACCCTGAGTCGAGGAAATCTATCAGTGCCTTTTTTTTTTTTTTTTTTTTTTTTTTGCGGTACGCAGGCCTCTCACTGCTGTGGCCTCTCCCGTTGTGGAGCACAGGCTCTGGACGCGCAGGCTCAGCGGCCATGGCTCCCGGGCCCAGCCGCTCCGCGGCATGTGGGATCTTCCCGGACCAGGGCACAAACCCGTGTCCCCTGCATCAGCAGGCGGACTCTCAACCACTGCGCCACCAGGGAAGCCCTATCAGTGCCATTTATCACAGAGCATTGATCACTTCGTGTCTGTGTCACATTTTGGTAATTCTCACAATATTTCAGACGTTTTCATTATTATTATATGTGTTATGGTTTAATTAAGGTATGTACGTTGTTTTTTTAGAAGCAATGCTATTGCACACTTAATAGACTATAGTATAGTATAAACATAACTTAGATGCAGTGGGAAGCCAAAAAATTCACGTGACTTGCTTTATTGCAGCGGTCTGGAACTGAACCCCGTTATCTCTGAGGTGTGCCTGTAGTCTGCCATTTACTTTAAGAAAGAGTCAAATTAACTTTAGCCTTGTCCCAAGCCATGATGTGTAGTGCTTGTTCATTCTTTCCTAATATGCATCAAAACAGCCCATAAGCCGTGTGACACCCGAGCAGAAATGCACCCACAACTGTCTGAAGTGCTGTGCTAGGCCTTGTTGCTGGGAACTTGACTCTGGAAGAGGGAAGGAGACAACGGAAGAGAAAACTCTGGAATGCAGGGGCCTGAACAGGCCGGAGATAGATGCGCCTACAGTTTGCAACCACCTGTAGGTTTCTAAATCTGTGCAGTGGCTCAGCAATTTCTGGTCTAGAAAGGAAACTGCAGACTTCCCAGCCTGCCTCCCGGCTCTGTCCCTCACATGCTTACCAGGAACCCAGCAGTAGGCTGGGCACAGTGGGGGCCCCAGGAGGGAGAGCAGTTCTCCCTTCTCCAGGCTGACTTAAGATCAACACTTGGCAATTTGGGGTGTGTGGGTGGGTGTGCATGCACATGTACGGCATTTAAAGAAAAACAGAGAGGGAAGGATTCCATTAAAAATACCTATAAATATTCAACCCTCAGAATGGGAGAAAATATTTGCAAATGAAGCAACTGACAAAGGATTAATCTCCAAAATTTACAAGCAGCTCATGCAGCTCAATAACGAAAAACCAAACAACCCAATCCAAAAATGGGCAGAAGACCTAAATAGACATTTCTCCAAAGAAGATATACAGATTGCCAACAAACACTTGAAAGAATGCTCAACATCATTAATCATTAGAGAAATGCAAATCAAAACTACAATGAGATATCACCTCACACCAGTCAGAATGGCCATCATCAAAAAATCTACAAACAATAAATGCTGGAGAGGGTGTGGAGAAAAGGGAACACTCTTGCACTGCTGGTGGGAATGTGAATTGGTACAGCCACTATGGAGAACAGTATGGAGGTTCCTTAAAAAACTACAAATAGAACTACCATATGACCCAGCAATCCCACTCCTGGGCATATACCCTGAGAAAACCATAATTCAAAAAGAGGCATGTACCAAAATGTTCATTGCAGCTCTATTTACAATAGCCAGGAGATGGAAGCAACCTAAGTGTCCATCATTGGGTGAATGGATAAAGAAGATATGGCACATATATACAATGGAATATTACTCAGCCATAAAAAGAAACGAAATTGAGTTATTTGTAGTGAGGTGGATGGACCTAGAGTCTGTCATACAGAGTAAAGTAAGTCAGAAAGAGAAATACAAATACCATATGCTAACACATATATATGGAATCTAAGAAAAAATGTCATGAAGAACCTAGGGGTAAGACAGGAATAAAGACATAGACCTACTACAGAATGGACTTGCGAATATGGGGAGGGGGAAGGGTAAGCTGTGACAAAGTAAGAGAGTGGCATGGACTTATATACACTACCAAACATAAAATAGATAGCTAGTGGGAAGCAGCCTCATAGCACAGGGAGATCAGCTTGGTGCTTTGTGACCATCTAGAGGGGTGGGAGGGAGGGAGATGCAAGAGGGAAGAGATATGGGAACATATGTATATGTATAACTGATTCACTTTGTTATAAAGCAGAAACTAACACACCATTGTAAAGCAATTATACTCCAATAAAATGTTTAAAAAAATACCTATAAATATTCATACCTACAGCAAACAAAGAGAAGGTACAGATAAATTTCTTTGAAATTGACTCCCCATGAGATAACTTGGTAAAGGGTGGGAGAAGGCAATTCAAAAGTAGAAAAATACAACTGAGGAGTAAACATTAGGCAGAAAATTTAATTTTACTGGTAATCAAATGTGAATGAAAATAGTGATTATAACTTAATCTATTGCAAAATAGATACATAAATAATGATACCCAGAACTGGTGAGGCTGTCAGCAAAACCTATCCCCTCAAATTCTGTAAAGGGCAGTTTCAATTAGTACAACCTCAGTAGCATGTTTTGAAAGTCTTAAAACCATTCGTTCCTTTGACCTAATAAGCCCACTCCTGGGCCTTTATCCAAAACAAGGGAGGGAAGGAAGACATAAATGATTCCAAAAGATTTCAAAATAATGGAAAATTAAAAACAGCCAACAGGGAAATGGTTTTTTAAAGTTGTATTAGTTGCAAACATTATCTTGAACTCATCTGTCAAAAGTTCAGCATGAGGCAATGTATTAACATGAAACAAAGATTAGCCTCCAAGTAAAGCAGAAGACAAGACAGCATAAAAATCTGCACTAATAGTGACTGCATATGGACAAAAGCTGGGAGGGAATTAGAGGAAAATAAAAACAGTTCACATAAGAAGGGCAGGACACTGTAGCTGATTATTTTTCTTTTAAAATTTCCTTTATAATTATTATGATGTTTCTTGTCCCAGAGAGTTTTTAAAAACTAAAAAGCAAGGAGGGAGCTTCCCTGGTGGCTTAGTGGTTAAGAATCCGTCTGCCAATGCAGGGGACATGGGTTCAAGCCCTGGTCCGGGAAGATCCCACATGCCGCGGAGCAACTAAGCCCATGAGCCACAACTACCGAGCCTGTGCTCTAGAGCCTGCGAGCCACAACTACCGAAGCCCGCGTGACGACAGCCTGTGCTCTGTAACAAGAGAAGCCACCGCAATGAGAAGCCCGCGTGCCGCAATGAAGAGCAGTCTCTGCTCACTGCAACTAGAGAAAGCATGCGCGCAAGGAAGACCCAATGTGACCAAAAATGAATGGATAAAATAAATTAATTAATTTTTTTAAAAAAGGAGGGAAGGAAGGAAGAAGGAAGAAAGCAACCCAAGTGTCCATCAATGAATGAATGGATTAAAAAAGTGGTCTCTCCCATAACGTTATGAGATTAGAAATCAACTACAAGAAAAAAAGCTGTAAAAAACACAAACACGTGGAGGCTAAACAGTATGCTACTAAACAACCAATGGATCACTGAAAATATCAAAAGGGAAACCAAAAAATACTTAGAGACAAATGAAAATGAAAACACAATGATCCAAAACCTATGGGACACAGGAAAATCAGTTCTAAGAGGGAAGTTTATAGCACTACAATCTTATCTCAGGAAACAAGAAAAATCCCAAACAAACAACCTAAACTTAAACCCAAAGCAACTAGAGAAAGAACAAACAAAACCCCAAAGTTAGCAGAACAAAAGAAATCATAAAGTTCAGAGTAGAAATAAAGGAAATAGAGACAAAGAAAGCAATAGAGAATATCAATGAAACTAAAAGCTGGTTCTTTGAAAAGATAAACAAAATTGATAAACCTTTAGCCAGGCTCATCAAGAACAAAGGAAGAGGACTCAAATCAATAAAATTGGAAATGAAAAGAAGTTAACAATGGACATCACAGAAATACAAAGGATCATGAGCAACTATATGCCAATAAAATGGACAATGTAGAAGAAATGGACAAATTCTTAGAAAGGTACAATCTCCCAAAACTGAACCACGAAGAAATAGAAAATATGAACAGACCAATCAGAAGCACTGAAATTGAAACTGTAATTTAAAAACTCCCAATGAACAAAAGTCCAGGACCAGATAGCTTCACAGGTGAATTCTATCAAACATTTAGAGAAGAGTTAACACCTATCCTTCTGAAACTATTTCAAAAAATTGCAGAAGGGGCTTCCCTGGTGGCACAGTGGTTGAATCCGCCTGACGATGTGGGGGACACGGGTTCGTGCCCCGGTCTGGGAAGATCCCACATGCCACGGAGCGGCTGGGCCCGTGAGCCATGGCCACTGAGCCTGCGCGTCCGGAGCCTGTGCTCCGCAACGGGAGAGGCCACAACAGTGAGAGGCCCGCGTACCGCAAAAAAAACCAAAAACAAAAACAAAAAATTGCAGAGGAAGGAACACTCCCAAACTCATTCTGTGAAGCCACCCTGATACCAAAACCAGACAAGGATACCACCACAAAAAAAGAAATTACAGGCCAATATCACTGATGAACATAGTCGCAAAAATCCTCAGCAAAATACTAGCAAATCAAATCCAACAATACATTGAAAGGATCATACACCATAATCAAGTGGGATTTATCCCAGGGATACAAGGATTTTTCAATATCTGCAAGTCAGTCAGTGTGATACACCACTTAACAAATTGAAAATAAAAACCATATAATCATCTCAATAGATGCAGAAAAAGCTTTTGACAACATTCAATACTCATTTGTGATAAAAACTCTCCAGAAAGTGGGCATAGAGGGAACATACCTCAACATAATAAAGGCCATGTATGACAAACCCACAGCTAACATCATATTCAACAGTGAAAAGCTGAAAGCATTTCCTCTAAGATCAGGAACAAGACAAGGACGTCCACTCTCACCACTTTTATTCAACATAGTTTTGGAACTCCTAGCCACAGCAATCAGAAAATAAAAAGAAATAAAAGGAACCTGAATTGGAAAAGAAGTAAAACTGTCACTGTTTGCAGAGGACATGATACTATACATAGAAAATCCTAAAGAAGCTACCAGAAAACTACTAGAGCTCATCAATGAATTCGGTAAAGTTGCAGGATACAAAATTAATACACAGATATCTGTTGCATTTCTATACACTAACAACAAAAGGTCAGAAAGAGAAATTAAGGAAACAATCCCATTTACCATTGTGTCAAAAAAAAAAAAAAAAAAAAAAAAAACCTAGGAATAAACCTACCTAAGGAGGCAAAAAGACCAGTACTCAGAAAACTATAAGACACTGACGAAGAAATCGAAGATGACACAAACAGATGGAAAGATACACCATGTTCTTGGATTGGAAGAATCAATATTGTCAAAATGACTATATTACCCAAGGTAATCTACAGATTCGATGCAATCCCTATCAAATTACCAATGGCTTTTTTTTTTTTTTTTTTTTTACAGATCTAGAACAAAAAATATTTTGTATGGAAACACAAAAGACCTGGAATAGCCAAGGCAATCTTGAGAAGTAAAAATGGAACTAGAGGAATAAGGCTCCCTGACTTCAGACTATACTACAAAACTACAGTAATCAAAACAGTATGGTACTGGTACAAAAACAGAAATATAGATCAATGGAACAGGATAGAAAGCCCAGAAATAAACCCACGCACCTATGGTCAATTAATCTATGACAAAGGAGGCAAGAATATACAATGGAGAAAAGACAGTCTCTTCAATAAGTGGTGCTGGGAAACCTGGACAGCTACATGTAAAAGAATGAAATTAGAACATTCTATAACACCATACATAAAAATAAACTCAAAATGGATTAAAGACCTACATGTAAGACCAGATACTATAAAACTCTTAGAGGAAAACATAGGCAGAACACTCTTTGACATAAATCATAGCAATATCTTTTGGGATCCACAAGGGATTAATCTCCAAAATATACAAACATCTCGTGCAGCTCAATATTAAAAAACCCAAACAACCCAATCAAAAAATGGGCAGAAGATCCAAATAGACATTTCTCCAAAGAGACATACAGATGGCCTAAAAGCATATGAAAAGATGCTCAACAATGCTAATTATTAGAGAAATGCAAATCAAAACTACAATGAAGTACCACCTCACACTAGTCAGAATGGCCATCATCAAAAAGTCTACCAACAGGGCCTCCCTGGTGGCGCAGTGGTTGAGAGTCCGCCTGCCGATGCAGGGGATACGGGTTCGTGCCCCGGTCTGGGAGGATCCCATATGCCGCGGAGCGGCTGGGCCCGTGAGCCGTGGCCGCTGGGCCTGCGCGTCCGGAGCCTGTGCTCCGCAACGGGAGAGGCCACAACAGTGAGAGGCCCGCATACCGCAAAAAAAAAAAAAAAAAAAAAAAAAAGTCTACCAACAATAAATGCTGGAGAGGGTTTGGAGAAAAGGGAACCCTCCTACACTGTTGGTAGGAATGTAAATTGGTACAGCCACTATGGAGAACAGTATGGAGGTGCCTCAAAAAACTAAAAATAGAGTTGCCATATGATCCAGCAATCCTACTCCTGGGCATATATCTGGAGAAGACCAAGATACATGCACCCCAATGTTCACTGCAGCTCTATTTACAATAGCTAAGACATGGAAGCCACCTAAATGTCCATCGACAGATGAATGGATAAAGAAGATGTGGTATACACACACACACACGCATGCACACAATGGAATATTACTGAGCCATAAAAAGAACAAAATAATGCCATTTGCAGCAACATGGATGGACCTAGAGATGATCACACTAAGTGAAGTAAGTCAGGCAGAGAAAGACAAATATCATATGATAACACTTATATGCAGAATCTAAAAAATGATACAAATGAACTTATTTACAAAACAGAAACAGACTCACAGACTTAGGAAAAAAAACAACAACAACAACAACTTCTGGTTACCAAAGGGGAAAGGTGGGGCAGAGGGATAAATTAGAAAGCTGGGATTAACATATACACACTAGTATATATAAAATAGATAATCAAAAAGGACCTACTGTATAGCACAGGGAATTCTACCGAATACTCTGTAATAACCTATATGGGAAAAGAATCTGAAGAAGAATAGATATATGTATAACTAAATCATGTTGCTGTACACCTGAAACTAACACAGCATTGTAAATCAACTATACTCCAATATAAAATAAAAATTTTAAAAATAAAAAGTGGTCTCTCGGGGCTTCCCTGGTGGCGCAGTGGTTGAGAGTCCGCCTGCTGATGCAGGGGACACGGGTTCATGCCCCGGTCCGGGAGGATCCCACATGCCGCGGAGCGACTGGGCCCGTGAGCCATGGCCGCTGAGCCTGCGCGTCTGGAGCCTGTGCTCCACAACGGGAGAGGCCCTAACAGTGAGAGGCCCGCGTACTGCAAAAAAAAAAAAAAAAAAAAAAAAAAAAGAAGTGGTCTCTCCATGCAATGGAATACTATTCAGCCTTAAAAAGGAAGAAAATTCTGATGCATCTTACAACATGGATGAACTTTGAGGACATTATGCTAAGTGAAGTAAGCCAGACATAAAAGGACAAACGTCATAGAATTCCACTTATCTGAGGTTCCTAGAGTAGTCAAACCCTTAGAGACAGAAGGTAGGTGAGGGTTGCCAGGGCAGGGGAGAGGGGGAAGGGGACTTAGGGTTTAATGAGTGTAGAGTGTCAGTTGGGGAAGACCAAAATGTTCTGGAGATGGATGGTGGTGATGGTTGCACCGTCAATGTATTTAATGCCACTGAATTATCCACTTAAAAATGTTTAAGATGGTAAATGTTATATGTTTTTTACTACAATTTTTTTTAAAGGAAAAAAGAAAGGAAGGAAGGAAATAAGAGGCTTGAAGGATTTTTTTTCTGAAATTGAGGGGCTGGGGAGCAATGACCAGTGCATGTTTATAGGGACAGAAGCCTAGAGGGTGTGCGAAGGTAGACACAGCAGTGAGCGAGGAGAAGGAGGAGGAGGAAGGAGGTAGAGGCAGCTTGGTGAGGAAGCAAATACCCTTTCCTACTTGAAGGTGGAGTTCTAGTTTCAGGGAAAATAACATGCAAGCCATTTGCTGGCAGAAACTTCTGTAAGGAAGGGAAAAACTGCTTTTCTCTCTTCCCATCTTAGGTTCATTGGCTGGGGCCCTGTAAATGAGACTGAGCAAAGACAGATAGAAACAGAAGTTTATTAGCACCTGCACCAGGCATGCACATGGGAGCACTCAGAGATTAGTAGCTCAAAGGAGTGGTTAGCACTTGGGCTTATGTAGCATCGTAACCAAAGAACAAAACATTTTTAGAAAAGTGACCAGATAAAGGAAAGGGACTTGGAGCTTCTACGGGCAGTAAATTGTGGTGGGAGGGTAAATATACGGGGAACTAGGGGTAGAGAAAGGCTAGTTTTTGGCAGGATTTGTTATGTAGATTACTCTGTGCAGACAAGGGTCTAGTGTTGTCTCCAGTAATTAACCTCTGTCCCTCTGGTAGAGAGAGGAGGGGAGACACATTTACATATTACGTCCTGTTTTGAGGCAAATAAGGGGAAGGCAGAGCTTTTCTTATATCTGCTTCTTCTCAACTGCCTTCAGCTCAAAATAACCATTACACCGAAGTGGCATATTTTGGGGTGCCATGTTCTGCTCTCCTTCACCACCATCAGTCCCATTCTTGCCATGTGTTGGGGTTATGACCAAATTAAAGGGTGGCCATTGTTTAAGTGTGAGCCTGAGTTTTACAACAGAAGTGGAAGAGGAAAAACAGTTCATGTTGACCCTTGTCAAGTGAGGAGGAAAGTGACCCAGTCAACCCACATCTTATGAAAAACTTAGTCAGCTTTTATTACCTAACCTCGCTTTTCAATTATTTTCAAAGACAGGGAAGGAGTGGGTGGAAATGAGGTCACGCTGAAGCACTCTGGCCAGTAAACTTGGAATTGAGCTGCCCGGAGAGGAGCAAGACGCTTGACTGTCTAACAAAGATGCTTTCCAGCGAGTTCCTGCTGCCCCAGGGGGTCTGGGAAGTGATGCACATCTTAGTGCATTTCTCCTTGGCAGCATGTGTGCATTTCCTGAATGTAAAAGTTTCACAGTAAATGAACAGAAAAATGCTGACCTTAAGTCAGTCCAAAAGTTGTTTTGTTGGGGGTGGGGGGGTGTTGAGCTAATCAAGACTAGAAGGGGACAATCAAGGCTGACTGTCTATGCAAAAAACCTTGAAAACTTAGAGGAGATGGATATTTTCTAGGGGGGAAAAAAAGTACCCACAAGTACCAAAACAGAAAGTATCTAACTAGACTAGAAGAAACTACCACCATCCCCAAGCCCCCATGGTGGTGGTGGTGAGGAAGAGAGCCTGATCTCAGGCAGGAATGGTTTCCCAGGTGAAGTCAGCCAGTTTAAATGCTAACTCCAATGCTATTTAAACTGCTCCAGGGCCTAGAAGAAGAAGAAACACTTCCAAATTCTTGATCGGGAACCTGTAGAACACTGATACCAACAGCCAACTACAGCACAACAAAGGAAACCCACAGGCCAAGTTCACTTATCAGTGCAGAAGTCCAAAATAAAAGGTTAGCAAATAAAACCCACAGGAACATCGAAAGGGAAAAGTCACCAGAACTGAGGGAGACTTGTACAGTACGACAAGGACGGTTTGATATTAGGACGTCTTGTAAGTCACGTTATATGAATATATTAGAGAAGAAAAATCATGATTGTAACAGACGTTCAATGGCATTTGACAATATTTACCCATTTATTAGAAAATCTTTCACAGAATCAGAAAGGGGATACTTCATGAACATGATAAAATTACACACACAAACAAACGCACACACATCAAGCCAAAAATCAGCATCATTTGTGATGGGTGGAAGCAACAAGTTTCCATGAGACTCTGGAACAAAAGAATGCCCTGCACCACTACTTTGTTTGGAAGTTTCTAACTGATGAAAGTAGGCAAGAGAAAAAAATAAGCAATTTAAGGAGAAAGAAAGAGGTGAAATAATTACGTTTACTCTGGAAAATCCAAGAGAAGCAACCAAAAATGTGGCAGGCAGTGAGAGATTTCTCTAAGGGGTCAGAGAGAGAAGTAACCTACCAAAACAACTAGCTTTCCTATGTACAAACAGCAAGCAGCTGGCAAAGTTAACAGAAGAATATATCCCACTTACAACAGCACCCCTCCCCAGTAAACCTCCCAGAAATAAATGCACAAAGATGTGTACAATCTATGTGAAGAAATCTATTAAAAGCTGCAAGGGATGTAAAACACTACAAATGCAAAGAAAGCCGTACTGCATATGTTCTGATCTAGAAAGCTTCAACACTACAAAGATATAACTATCAATACCAAGCGTTAGGGAGTGTGTGGGACTGGAGCTCTCCCGCATGCTTGTGGGAATGTAAGATGGTGTGACCACCCTGGGAAACTAGCAATTTCTTAAAAGTTAAACATAGATTTACCATATGGCTCAATGATTCCACTCCTAGGTATCTACTCAAGAGAAATGAAAATGTACACTCACACAAAGACTTGTGCACAAATACCCATCAGCTGTTAAATGAATAAACAAATTGCAGTATGTCCATACTACAGGATGCCACTCAGCAATAAAAAGGAACAGAGATGAATCTTAAAAACATGGTGCTAAGTGAACGATAGATGCAAAAGACCACATATTGTATGATTCCATTTATATGAAATGTCCACAAAAGGAAATTAGACAGAAAGAGAAAACAGGTTGTTGTTGCCTAAGGATGTGGGTAGAGAAAGTGGCTGCAAATGGGCACAGGGAATCTTCTTGGGTGATGGAAATGTTCTAAAATATGCAAAGATGGCAGCACAACTCTAAATTCACTAAACATCATTGAAATGTACACTTAAAATGAGTGATTTTTATAGTATAAAAATAAAGCCATTACAAAAGTAACTTCTCGGGGCTTCCCTGGTGGCGTAGTGGTTGAGAGTCCGCCTGCCAATGCAGGCGACACGGGTTCGTGACCCGGTCCGGGAAGATCCCACATGCCATGGAGCAGCTGGGCCTGTGAACCATGGCCGCTGAGCCTGCATGTCCGGAGCCTGTGCTCCGCACTGGGAGAGGCCACAACAGTGAGAGGCCTGCATACTGCAAAAAAAAAAAAAAAAAAAAAAAAGAATTGAGGAGGGGCTTCCCTGGTGGTGCAGTGGTTGAGAGTCTGCCTGCCGATGCAGGGGACACGGGTTTGTGCCCTGGTCTGGGAAGATCCCACATGCCGCGGAGCGGCTGGGCCCGTGAGCCATGGCCACTGAGCCTGCGCGTCCGGAGCCTGTGCTCCGCAACGGGAGAGGCCACAACAGTGAGAGGCCCGTGTACCGCAAAAAAAAAAAAAAAAAAAAAGTACTAGAAGGAACTTTTTAAACCATCTCTTGTTAGGGAAGCCCTTTCTAAGCATGACTCAAAACCCAGATATCATATATATATATATATATATATATATATATAATCTAATAAAAAGTTATAAAAGTCTGCATGGCCAGCCCCAAAGGATTATCCGTCCCTCATCATAAACAACTCTAAAAGTAAACAGTATATATATACCAGTTGCTTGCAGGAACTGGGCAGTGCAGCACAGAGCTGCAATTCTTGAGAGAAGGGAAGTACTTGAGATAAAATCTCACCATGGCCTTCTTTGGAAAGGAGCACTTTCCAAACTGCTGAGTGAGGATGTATAGTTCAAATAGAAAGCAGCAGTCTTGTCAATTGGAGGAAATGGAGATCAGAGTTCAAGGATGTTAGGGTATTTGGGACTTGCAGGACAAGGCACAGAGGGGGAAGGAGCCACACAGAAGGAGGCACAGAAATCTGCACAGAGGATCCTTGGCCAAATTCTAAACCATGCTTGTATACAATGAGACTCTATGAGGTGTAGTGGAAAACCCATTCTAACAAAGTTGAAAACCAAGCCTTGATATGTTCAAAGGTGATCAGTCACTAATTTAACTCTCTGCAAGAACAAAGCTCAACATTCTTTAGAGGAAGATAATATATCTGGAATTTTTACATGTTATCCACAATGCTCAGCATACAATCCAAATTACTAGCTATGTGAAAACAGGAACACACTATTAATAAAAGCAGACCCATGTATGACCCAGATGTTGGAATTAGCAGACAAGGACTTTAAAATATGTTAAAGGGCTTCCCTGGTGGTGCAGTGGTTGAGAGTCCGCCTGCCGATGCAGAGGACACGGGTTCGTGCCCCGGTCCGGGAAGATCCCACATGCCACGGAGCGGCTGGGCCCATGAGCCATGGCTGCTGAGCCTGCGCGTCCAGAGCCTGTGCTCCGCAACGGGAGAGGCCATAACAGTGAGTGCATACCGCAAAAAAAAAAAAAAAGTTAAAGAATTTAGAGGTAAAACAAGACAATGGATGAAGAGATGGAAAATTAAAAGAAAAATGGAAACTCTAGAAAAGAACCAAATAGAAGTTTTAGAATTGAAAGATACAATACTGGAAATGAAAAATCCACTGAATGGATTTAACAGCAGACTGGACACAGCCCAAGAAAGAATCAGTGACTATGAAGACAGGTCAATAGTAATTATCCAAACTGAAGCACAGAAATAAAGAAGAATTATAAGAACCTGCTATAAAAAAAAGAAAGAAAGAAGAATTAAAAATAAAAATCACAAGAGGAAAAAGAGAGAAAGAAAGGAAGAAATAAAGAACAGATTCTGAGAAATGCAACTGGAGTCCTAAAAGGAGAAGAGAGAGAGAATAGGGCAGAAGAATATCTGAAGAGATAATAGGCAGCAATTTATCAAAGTTGATTAAAGATATCAAACCACAGATCCAAGAAGCTCAGCAAACCCCAAACAGGATTAATACAAAGAGGACCACACCAAGGCACATCATAATCAAACTAATGGAAACCAACGAAAAAAAGAAAATCTTAGAAGCATCTAGAGGATGAATATGTTACATTCGTGGGAATAACAACAATAGTGACAGCTGAATTCATTAGAAACAGTGAAAGCCAGAAGAAGGTGGAATGAAACTGTCAACCTGGTATTCTATATCCAAAGACAACATCTGTCAAAAATGAAGGCAAAATAAAAATTTCAGGCAAAGATGAGAGAATTGTCACCATCACATCCTCAGTGCAAGAGATATTAAAAGAAGTTCCCACCTAAGAGAAATGATCCTATGTGGAAGCCCAAATCTGTAGAACAGGATGAGAAGCAATCCAAAGAACTGATTTTTACAAGTGTTTTACTCCTGCTAATCTGAATTGGGAAGGAAAGGATAAGAAATTTTACCCTCCTCTCTCGACTGGGCACTACAGAGAGATCTGGGAGAGCTGACTTTCGTAAGAATTTTTATCCACTGGCTTCTGCCAGTTTACCCAGGATCCCATCTTCAGGCTCCAGAGCAAGTAGGGCATCCCAGTGGGTCTCATCTGGGTCACCAGAAACTGAAGGGGAGAAAACATAATTTTCCCTCTATCCTTCCTAGTTCTTGGATGAGACTTTTGTAATAAAAGACAGATTAACAACAGAAAAATGAATAGAAGTTTATTAATATGCCTACCTCATGTAAACATGGGAGATACTCAGGGGAAAAATGAGTTAACACCCCAGGTGACCTAAGCCACCAGCTTAAATGCTATCCTCAGCTAAAGACGAAAGATGTGGAGAAGTCAGTTGTGGGCAGGTTACCAGGAAAAGCAGAGTTAACAAGGGTAAGAGAGGGAGGCACCCTTACAAATAGAGATTTCCTTTAAAAATGTAAATTTCCCTTACAAAAGGGTAACTTTTGCTCTGTTTTTAAAGCTTCTCAGGTATCTTCTATTTCTCAAAATACTCCTATGTCAAAGAAACATATTTTGGGGTGGCATATTCTGTTACCCTTCAGTACTTTTGGATGGAATGGTTAAAAACTGAGAAATGGGCTTTTTTAACGAGGAATACCAAATACTATACTATCTGTTCCCTAACTTGCAAGTAAATGTTTCTGTTTTCTAGGAGCCAGGCACAGCTCTGAGATTTCTGCAGTTTCATTAGGTGTTAGGAGTCCCTTTTCCCAAAAACTAGAAACAACCAACTGCCCATTGACTGATGAATAAACAAAATATGGTCTCTCCATGCAATGGAATATAATTCAATCATAAAAAGGAATGAAGCACTGACACATGCTATAACATTGATGGGCCATGAAAACGTTATGCTAAGTGAAAGAAGTGTGAAAATTAAAACAGAAACCTCATTTAAAATGGAGTCAGGAGGCCTGAAGGGGGAGTTCTCATGCCCCACTACTGGATGTCAATTCCAGACCCCAATAGGAAGAGATGTACCTTGCATCTCCACAGTACTACTTTACTACCCCAGCAGGAGGAAGGTTTTCTCCTCACCCAGCAACTGCCCAGCCAATGAGAGACTGTCACAATTCAGCGAGTGAAAAGCCACTACACTTCAAACTCCCAGTTTCCTCCAATGGACTCTTTGTTTATAACAGCCCCTCCCAACTCTCCTTTCTCCTCTATACCAGAACCTGCCTCTCTTTTGTTCTCTATACTTGCCTGTGGTTCGCCATGGATTGCATGTCCTGAATTGCAATTCCTTGCTGTTCCCTAATAAACCTATTTTACTGGTAAAATAATTGGCTGTTTTATTGTTTTAGGTCAACAGAAGCCAGACACAAAATGCCACATGTTATATGATCCCGTATACAGGATATGTGCAGAACAGATAAACCCAAAGTGACAGAAAGTAGATTCATGGTTGTCAGGGCATGAGGGGGATGGGAGGACTGTGGGGAGATGATGGGTATAGAGTTTCTTTCAGGGGTGATGGAAATGTTCTGGAATTAGTGGTGATGGCCGCACAACCTTATGAATACACTAAAAACCACTGAACTGTACACTTTAAAGGGGTGAATTGTATATTATGTGAACTATACCTCGATTCTTTAAGAAAGACTAGTAGGAGAAGGAAAGTGCTGCAAATGGTATTTTGGTTTCATAATAAAACAAGGGATTTTCAAAAAAAAAAAAAAAGGAAGGAAGGA
This sequence comes from Mesoplodon mirus, assembly GCF_964341445.2. Lineage (NCBI taxonomy): Eukaryota > Metazoa > Chordata > Mammalia > Artiodactyla > Ziphiidae > Mesoplodon > Mesoplodon mirus. The sequence goes on from NC_138991.1 coordinate 56,491,576, forward strand.
AAAGAAAGAAAGAAAAGAAAAAGAAATCTCTTTCAGTTTCTGCAGACTTCTTTCATCCCCCCATCCACCCACCCAGAGAATCTTTTGTGTGCTCCCACCCGATCAGATAAAAGGCCTTTGTTTGGGCTTCCCTGGTGGCGCAGTGGTTGAGAATCCGCTTGTCGATGCAGGGGACACGGGTTCGTGCTCTGGTCCGGGAAGATCCCCCATGCCGCGGAGCGGCTGGGCCTGTGAGCCATGGCCGCTGAGCCTACGCGTCTGGAGCCTGTGCTCCGCAACAGGAGAGGCCACAGCGGTGAGAGGCCCGCGCACCGCAAAAAAAAAAAAAGGCCTTTGTTTGCCTTTGAATTTGGAGCCCAGCAGGTAAAATAGAAATAGAACCCTGCCCCCTCTTTGTCACTGCATGTCACACTCAGCCCACCTCTCAGCTCTGCTCATCTCACCAGCCTTCCCCAACCAACAGTCTAGAAAAGAGGCGTGTCCACTCACCCAAAGGGTAGGGTGACCAAATTCACCCAAGTACTGTGGACCAGCTGCCTGCCTTGTGCTCTCTCTCCAGATCAGGGCTGGCTTCACAGGTGAGCAAAGTATACAACCCGGGCCCTGTGCTCAGAAGGGCCCTCACACTTTCCTGCATGCTCTGTGTCACCATCTTGAATCTTAATTTTCTTTTTTTTGGCCTGCAGCCTGCAGCATGCAGGATCCTAGTTCTCCAACCAGGGATTGAACCCATGCCCTCTGCAGTGGAAGTATGGAGTCTTAACCACTGGACTGCCAGGGAAGTCCCTTGAATCTTAATTTTTGAATGAGGGGCCCTGCATTTTCATTTTATACTGGGCCCACCAAATTTGGTAGCAGGTTCTGCTTCAGAGCTGTTTAACGCAGGTCCTCAGGTGACTGGAACAGGTCAGAGTGTCCATAAAACAAGGGGCTGGCCAGCCATGGGACCCCTCCCTACAGGGAGACCCATCCCTGGCTCTAGAATCACTGTCTCGGAGCCAATTACTAATGCAGCCTTAAACAGCTTGGTAACCGACCCCAAGACTATTTTCAGATTGGCAGCCCACCGCTGCAAGAGCAGGTCTGTTTCACGTAGCTGTGGCATTAATAGTAACAAGAGGGGCCAGTGCCAAAGGACTAGGACCTGTTGTACGCGTTCTGTGCTAAAAATTCCCGGGAGGCACAGGACCAAGTCTGTCCTTATGGTGTTACTCTAAGTGGCATGTCCTGAGCGCAATAAGACCTGACCATCTTCTTCATCTGTGTTGGAGCACCTCCCAAGGGTGTACAAAGGCGATGTTTGCAGGATGGCTGGTAGCACCCAGCGGTTAGCCAGCTGTGCCTCAGTGGCCCTGGTGGATCAAACCCACAACCCAGCCTAGTCACCCTGGGCTCCAAGCCATTCCCAGCTGCGTGCCGGGATCTGAAAGGCCCTTCCTTTCCCGAGAAGCCTCTTCTGGAAGGAAGTGAAGACAGAGAGGAAACCGCAAACCCTTATAACTCTAATAGCAGTGTCACCTTCTGGTCCACAGCCCCCTCCTAGAGACACGCTAGGCGGGGGGGGGGGGGTGGAGGGATGGGGGAGGGCGCTGCACGTGCTGCATTTCATCCTGAAACCACCCTGGGGAGGGGAGGGGGTCATCCTCCCATCTTATAAGCAACGCCATAGTGGCTGTGAGAGATGAAGCCCAGGCACTGAGAGAGGCCAGCAAAGCCGGGACAGGGACATGCTGAGTCTCTCTGACCTGGGGGCCTGAGGTGGGCCATTTGTTTCTACGGCACCTGGACCAGAGGAGCAGTGGTGTCAGCCAGGGCTGAGTTTCACTCTGCTGACAGAGGCTTCCTTCTTAAGGACACTGGTGGGGCAGGGCCCAGCCAGACCATCTGTCCCTGGGAACATTCTCTTACAGAGAAACCCAGCAAGGAAGCGACCGTGGGACCATCAACTTCTGCATCTCTGAAAAGAACTTCGTAAAAGAATGGAAGGATGGGCTTCCCTGGTGGTGCAGTGGTTGAGAGTCCGCCTGCCGATGCAGGGGACACGGGTTCGTGCCCCGGTCCGGGAAGATCCCACATGCCGCGGAGCGGCTGGGCCCGTGAGCCATGGCCGCTGAGCCTGCACATCCGGAGCCTGTGCTCCGCAATGGGAGAGGCCACAACAGTGAGAATGGGAGGAGCCAAGCACTGTGCTTACAATCAAAGGCTCAGGGGTTTCTCAGCTCAGAGAGGACTGTTGGCAGTTTCCTTTTCCTGTCTGGGTCCCAAATTCTGCCTCCAGATTTCTCAGTTTCAAAGGCTAACTTTAAAGCCAGAATGAACCCCTACTCTCTGCTATGCCTGACACCTATCCCTTGGCCCTCGCCAGGAAGGCTGGTGACCCACCAGGTCTTTGCTCCTCTAGACCGAGCTGGCAATAGCTGCAGGACTCTCAGACGCAGGCATGAGGTCTTTTCCCCCTTTATCACCGTAATGACCACCCTGGGAGCCTACTGACCCCCCTTAAACCTTCTGGGAACACTTAAGGCCTGAGCACTGCAAAAAGGATTAAGGCAACCGAGAAGAGGCATGTTTTTCCAATTAGTTATAAACCACCCATGTTGAAACTTTTGCAAAACTGGCCACTCGCTTACGCATTATCCAAGATTCCTCATTCTTTCTTTCTGCATTAATAAGTTCACAAGGTTTTCAAGCAGACTTTGTACTAAAGGCCCATAACCATGGACTAAACATGGAATAAACCATGGCAAAATGCCTACACCAGAATCCCAACGCCAAAAGTCCCATCTTCCGTGAGCCGTGCAACGAGGGAGGAGATGGAAATTAACCTCTACCTACCAAACATTCCCCACCTCGGGCTATTAACACAGTCCAATGCGTGCAATTACCTTTATTTTGGATTTGGATATACATTTTACTATGCGCATACGTTTTTAAAAAGATTTTCCCTGCTGACATTTCTACCCCCTGTCAAGTCTGGTCCAGCCTGCCAAGAAGGGGAGACCAAGGTCCCAAGCCATGAGCTCATTCTCCTTAAAGAGCCGTGTAAGAAAGGCAGGGAATGTGGGGAAAGCAGGGGAAATGTCACTCTCACGTCTACAAAGACAAAGTAGGTCTGACAATGGACAGGGCGGCTCTGGCAGCAGAAAGAGAACAGCAGGAATGCCAGAGCATCAGTGCTAGATACAGGCCACCTGGTGAGCTAACAAGGTCATTGTGATTCCCATTTTGCAGATGAGGAAACGGGCTCGAAGAGGCTATGTGTCCCAGGCCACACACACTTTGAGTGGTGGTGGAGCTGGGCTCTGAAACCATGTTGTCTGTCTCTAGAACCTGCTTGACCCCTTATGCTGTTGCATCCAGTGGGTCCTTGTGATGGACAGAATTCTAAGATGTCCCCTCCCAAGAGTCCCACCCTTGGTGTGTACACATCTTCTCCGCAGTCATTCAATCCAACACTAATCTAGGTGTGGCTGTGAAGGGAATTTAGAGATGTAATGAAAGTCCCAAATCAGCTGACCTTGAGACAGATGGGCCTGACCTTATCGTATGAGCCCCTTAAACTGGGGCTGAGAGGACAAATGAAATCAGGTTGGAAGCACGAGAAGAATTTGACACTGTCTGGGGCTTGAAGATGGAGAGGGATACATGGCAAGGAATGAGGATGGCCCAGGAGCTAAGAGCAGTCCCCAACTTACAGCCAGCAAGGGAAGGGGACCTCAGTCCTGCAGATGCAACAGTGCTGCATCAGAGAAGCTGCTGAGTTTGGGCCGATGTGTTAGGAGACACTACAGTCCCTGACAAATGGTCTGGAGCACCAGTCCCGGCTGTCACACCTTCCAAAGACTGCATGCTCAATGCCTCTCCAGCCCTCCGAGGCCTCACGCTGCCCCTTCGGGCTCCCACAGGCCCTTAGAGCACTATTCTTTTCTGCAGGAACCAGGTAAGTGCAGTGAGAAGAGGACTGCCCTTGGAATTAGAAAATTCTGAGCAAGTCTTGAGCCTCTCAGGGCCTCACCTGCTTTAACTGCTGACCTCAGAGTGAGCCAGACAGCTCTACACCTGTGCCGCCCAAGACAACTATAGTCATTAGCCACAAATGGCTGTTTAAATTCAAATTAACTAGAAATTAAAATTAACTAGAATTAAAAATTCAGGGGATTCCCTGGTGGCACAGTGGTTGAGAGTCCGCCTGCTGATGCGGGGGACACGGGTTTGTGCCCCGGTCCGGGAAGATCCCACATGCCGCGGAGCGGCTGGGCCCGGGAGCCATGGCCGCTGAGCCTGCATGTCCGGAGCCTGCGCGTCCGGAGCCTGTGCTCCGCACCGGGAGAGGCCACAACAGTGAGAGGCCCGCGTACCGCAAAAAAAAAAAAAAAAAATTCAGTTTGGTGAGTTGGCTTGCCAGGTAAAATACAGGCCTCCCAGTTAAATTTGAATTTCAGATAAATCGTTTTTTAGTATAACCAAGTCCCAAATATTGCATGGGGCATACACTAAAAGAAGTTTTCGTTTCTCAAATTCAAACTTAATTGGGCAGCCTTATATTTTTTTTACTAATTCATTTTTCAGAACAGTTTTAGATCTACAGAAAAATCATGACAACAGCAGAGTTCCCATGTACCTCACACCCAGTACCACCTGTGGAATGGAGTTAACACATACCGCCCGTGCTTAAGGAGTGGGAGGCATCCTGTATTTTTATTTACTAAATTTGGCAACCCTATCAGTGGTACCCACCACATGTCAAGTGCTCAGTAGCTACCTGAGGCCAGTGGCTACCACAGTGGACAGCATCAAGTCAAAGCACACGGGCTGTCCAAACATGGGTTGTTCACGTACCACCCCCCACTACCGTTCACTTAACATTTTCCTGTAAATGGGCTCACTTTAAAAAAAAGGAAATGGAATATCACTACCTTACGACATCATTAGCAGCAGCCGAGCACCGAGGATGCCCCAGGACGTCCAAGAGTGCCTGTAGGTGGTCTGGCCCAGTTCCTCCCTGTTGGCTTTTTCCATCCTCTGTTTCTCCTCCTCTTCAGGGAAGCTGGGGGGTGAGTGGTCCCCTTGGTCCTGGTCCTGTGGGCTCCTGAGTTCTTCATTTGTCTTTCCTCTGGCCAAGGCCCATTTCCTCTGGACGCAGGATCCCCAACCGAGGAGGCAAAGGGCTCAGCAGTCAACCAGTGCAGGAGCAGCTCTGACTTCCGCCAGGTGCCTCCAAGCTAAGAAGCTGTAGATCTGCAGCTGCTACACCTGGTTGATTATAAGACTTGCCTGGAGAGCTTTCTAATGCTTATATTTTCCTGAGCCCCGCCCATGCGGATTCAAATTAAAGATGTTGGCAGACCAGTATTCATAGCAGCACTATTTACAATACAGTAGCCAAGACATGGAAGCAACCTAAATGTTCATACACGGAAGAATGAAGAAAGAAGATGTGGTGTATATATATGCAATGGAATAATACTCAACAATAAAAAGGAATGAAAGGACTTCCCTGGTGGCACAGTGGTTAAGAATCCGCCTGCCAATGCAGGAGACATGGGTTCGAGCCCTGGTCCAGGAAGATCCCACATACTGCAGAGCAACTAAGCCCGTGCGCCACAACTACTGAGCCTGGCTCTAGAGCCCACGAGCCACAACTACTGAAGCCCTCACGCCTAGAGCCCGTGCTCTGCAACAAGAGAAGCCACCGCAATGAGAAGCCCATGCACTGCAACAAAGATTAGGCCCCGCTCGCTGCAACTAGAGAAAGCCTGCATGCAGCAACAAAGACCCAAAGCAGCCAAAAATAAATAAAAATTAAAAAAAAAAGAATGAAATAATTCCATTTGCAGCAACATGGATGGACCTAGAGATTATCATACTAAATGAAGTAAGTCAGAAATAGAAAGACAAATACCATATGATATCCCTTATATGCAGAATCTAAATTTAATGACACAAATGAACCTATCCACAAAACGGAAACAGACTCACAGATGTAGAGGACAAACTTGTGGTTACCAAGGGGAGGGTGGGGTGGGGGAGGGACGGATTGGGAGTTTGGGATTAGCAGGTGCAAACTATATATAGGATGGATAAACAACAAGGTCCTACTGTATAGCACAGGGAACTATATTCAATATCCTGTGATAAGCTATAACGGAAAAGAATATGAAAACGAATATATATGTATAACTGCAGAAATTAACACGACATTGTAAATCAACTATACTTCAATTAAATAGATAAATAAAGATGTGGGTAGAGAAGAGGTTAAAAGCAGCCCAATGGGGCTGATAATCAGCCACATTAGACGGCCCTGAGGCTGCCGTGCAGGAGGCCCAGGCTGGGCAGTTCTCTGGGAAAGTCTGCAACCAGAGGCAGCGCAGTTGTACCCTGAAGACGCCAGGGCAGGGCCTGAGTCTGACTGATGTTTTAAAACAGGCCCTACCTGTTTGATGAGAAGTTCTGGTTCTGCTTCTTCCTCAGTGGACACAGAATTAGGTGCTAACAGACCCTTCAGAGAAACTCCTCTCCTCCTCCTTCTTGCCCAGGTGGAAGGGAAGCTTACTTGGTATTTTGTTATTTTCAGGTGCTAGAGCCTCATTGTTTCTTCTTTCTTCTGCTTTATCTTTCCTGCCCATAACACATCTCTGGTCCCCTTGGATCAGGGACAGAGCTAGACTACATCCCCTCTGGGTTGCCACCCATTGTATTTTGGGAGATTAACTTGTTTCTTGGGATCCACAGGTTCACAGATGGAGAGAAGCTGCTCTCAGGGTGAATTACATCCAGACCCTCCCCCCACCAGACATAGATAATTTAGATAATGAGATTTGGCTGAGGTGTGGGACTGAGTTGTGGTGTAAATGGGATGAGATCTTCGGGGACCCTGGGACCAGGTGAATGTATTCTGCATTTGGGATGGACGTGCATCTTTGTGGGGCAGAGGGCAGGCTGGGTAGGCTGAATGCCCTGCCCCAAAGGTGTCCATGTCCTAATCCCTGGAACCTGTAAATACGTTACCTTTCACGGCAAAGGGGACTTTGCAGATGTGATTGGAGATGGGGAGATTGCCCTGGTGAGCCTAATCTAATCACAGGAGTCCTTAAAAGTAGGGAAATTTCTTGGGTGCTAAGAAGGAGAGATGAGGCGGAGTGGGAGGGCAGAGAGACAACCACATGTCTTTTGTTCACGTGACTTTTCATGTCACGGAGCCTGGAACTTCTCAGGAAGTGCTTGGTGACAGAAAGACCAGTGAAGTGAACAATTTTTGAACCCCTGCTAAGACTGGATTCTATAACAGCCATGTAGACAAGTTACTTCACCTCTCTGACCCCAAATCATCCCTTTTCTACAGATGACAGAAATAAGGCTCAGAGAGGTGAAGTGACTCACCCAAGGTCACCCAGTTAATAAACAGCAGGGCTGAGATGCAAAAGTGGGACCATCGGAACCCATCTGGTTGACAAACTCTACCCACCCCATTAGGGCTTGGCGATAATGGGCGAAACTCCCGGGGTGGACAGCCTCGAAACTTCTCGTGGCCCCATTTGCTCCTTTGCTTCCTTCTGTGGCTTTTCATTCAGGTCACTGGCTGTCAGCCCGTTTCTGATGGAACGGGCCAGCTCTGCCCGGGACAGACCTGCAGAGGGTGCTAGCACCCAAGAGTAAAGGCCTAACGTTCCCAGAGGGTCTAAGGAGTTTCTCAGAAGGAAGGCCCTGGCCGCTTCCCCCACGGCGAGGGACACCAGCTGGCCTGAGACCCATCTCTGCCATAGCCTGCTGGCCAGATGTCCTTGGGCAAAGGGCTCCACTTCCTTGGTGGCACTTTTCCCAGAGGAGGGGGAAAGCACCTCCCAGGGGCATCTGACACAGAATGAAGTAACACAGGGGAAAGCTCCTAGCCCAGTCCCTGGCTTGCAACCCTTGGTTGAATTTGCATTCTTTATCAAGAGATGTTCCATGATTCTCATAGGACTATAATTTCAGATTCTGCCCAAACCACATGAATCTTTTATTTTGACTCAGCTGTCTCTCTCCTCTTCCTTTTATGTTTTTTACCAAGTCTTCCCTATTTGTACTTCAGAGGGCTCTCAAACATTCTGGCATGCGCCCTCAGGCCAATTATAAACTACCAAAGAAGCTTGATTCAAAAGGCCCTCTTAGACGGCCTGTCAGGGGGCTCCTTGCATTTGGAAACTCTGGAGTGCTGAGTGTAAATTCAGGAACATGGTGCCTTTCCATGTGTGTCTCCTCTGCCTTCCTACCTAAAAACCAGCCATTCACGGAACATTTACTGACTGCCGTGTGTGCTATGCATGTACGGAGACAGATAAATAAGATACAGTCACATCACCAGAGGCCCCTCCGACAGGGACAGAGATACTAACAGACATTTCAGAACAATTTATGTACCTGTCTACAAACCGCACTGGGAAGGGGCATCTAATCCAGTTCCCATGACCCTACCATGTACCATCCACTTCACAGACTGACCTCCAAGCCCAAGGTCAGATAGGCAAGAGCAGGACCAGGACTGCTCAGGTGTGGCTAAGCCTCTCACTCCCTCATCCTCAGCAGGCAGGGGCCCCTGAAAGTCATCCTTTGCACAGGCTCCACGATGTCTGCTAAATGTAGGTCACTATGGCCGAGGATATGTGTTTTCCCCTCATCCTGACACACAGGCAGCTGCTCAGTGAATCTGGACCATGGCCTGAGGTTTAGTAACACCAGCCTAGCCCATCTGGTGGCCCAACAGATTTCAGGGCCACACAGTCACAGCTGGATCCCTGGGGTTTGAAGGTAATTCTGTCCGCAGTGTATTCTCCAGGTTCTTTGCCTTCTCACCATTAAGTCACACACAACAGGCCAGGAAACAAAACACTCGACTTTTTCATGTGGTCATTCCTTCTCCTTCCTGCTTCACCTGATGCATAAAAATTTTGCGGTAAAACTTCAGCTTTACAAGAATATGCAACAGAAAGAATTAGGGAACTCAGTGATCCAAAACTAGCTAAATGAGGGTTTTTTTTTTTTTTTTCTTATAATGTAAAGCAGTTCCAAGAAAAGTGAAGTCACAGCCCAGGGTGCTTATTTTCAGTTCTTAGAAAAGAGCCAATTTCAAAAGGGAAGCTTTGCAGCCAGAGCACACAGCCTGCCCTTGTCTGGTGAGGGGAGCTTGCTGATAAACCAGCTTTGATTTGGCATCAGAAAACTAAAACCCCCGCCCGAGATGCATTTTCATTTGTGATGTCAAGGAGGAAACGCTAGCCGAAACAGTGAGAGTTCTTAATATTCAGGGAAACCACAACAGCTCAGCTAACAGCTAACATGCTGAGATGGCACACCGCCAGCTCGGAGCCACCGGGAGCCATCGGCAGTCTGTGCGGACTGTTGGAAAAGCATGGGGCACCCTCGTTTTCCCACCTCCCACACTCCTGAGGTTGTTCACTGCCCAGGCGACGATATCGGCCCAATCAGCGATTTTCAATCAGGCATTTGTTACCAGAAGTTTGGTGAGGACGAAGTGGGCAGGATATGCTTCTCAGCAGCCTGGGTCAGTCTTCTAGCAGAAGAGCAGGCGTCACATAAGGGAACCTCAGTAGGGTCGACTTCGGTTTTAAGGTCTTCGGGAGGCTACCACACACCCAGCTCAGGGGCTACTATTGGGAAACCCATACTAGTTTTGGAATAAAGTGTTGACCTAAGAATCCTATAATAGAGACGCCATGGACTACATCAAAATTAAATGTCAATGTAATCAAAAGCAACTGGTCAACCGTCCCAGCCAGAAGGAGCCTAAGGAGACAAGATGACTCCATGTCATAGGGTGTCCTGGATGGGATCCTGGAACAGAAAAAGGACATTAGGAAAAACACTAAGGGAATCTGAATAAAGGATAGAGTTTGGTTAATAACATCTCAGTGCTGGTTCACTACTTGTAACCAATGTGTCACATTCATGTAAGATGTTAATAAAGGAACCAGGAATAATAAAGGAAACAGGGTGCAGGTGTATGGGAACTCTTTGTATTGTGTCTTTGCAATTTTTCTGTGGATCTAAAGCTATCCTAAAAGTATATAGGGAATCCCCTGGCAGTCCAGTGGTTAGGACTCCACACTTTCACTGCCGAGGGCCTAGGTTCAATCCCCGGTCAGGGAACTAAGATCCTGCAAGCCGTGTGGTGTGGCCAAAAACAAGAAAAAAATAAAAATAATAAAAATAAGTAAAAATATATAAAAATTTTAAGAGGCAACTAATGGATGTGAGTAGGAACTTACTGCTCTTCCCAGCAACAATCATGTGGGGCCTACCATGTGCCAGACACATGTAAAAGTGATTTACACACACCTTCACAACAGTGCTGTGAGCCCGGTATAATCTACATTTTATAGATAAGGAAACTAAAGCACAGAGAAGGTGGGTAACTTGCTCACAGTCACACAGCAAGTTTAATGACAAATGAAGGGCTTGGGGGCTTTCCTGGTGGCACAGTGGTTAAGAATCCACCTGCCAATGCAGGGGACATGGGTTCGAGCCCTGGTCCGGGAAGCTCTCACATGCCGCGGAGCAACTAAGCTCGTGTGCCACAACTACTGAGCCTGCTCGCTAGAGCCCATGAGCCACAACTACTGAGCCCATGTGCCACAACTACCGAGCCCATGAGCCTAGAGCCTGTGCTCTGCAACGAGAAGCCACTGCAATGAGAAGTCTGTGCACTGCAACGAAGAGTAGCCCCCGCTCGCTGCAACTAGAGAAAGCCCACATGCAGCAACAAAGGCCCAAAACAGCCAAAAATAAATAAATTTATTATAAAAACAAACAAAAAAACAGTGCGCACTTTCCAATTTTCCCACCTTTAAAAGAAAATGCTAGAGTTTAAAATTATAGCACATCCAAAACACTGACAACATCAAATGCTGGTGAGGCTGTAGAACAAGAACTCCATACACTGCTGATGGGAAAGCAAAATGGTGCAGCCACGTGGGAAGACAGTGCTACAGATCGAATACGTTCCCTCCAAAGTGCTATAGACTGAATATGTATTCTAACCAGGAGGCTGCCTCCTCGCAGTGTCTCACCAAAAGTTATGAGGCAGAAGTTTAGTTCATGCCTGGAAGTTGTTCTTAGTCTTGATTTTTAGTTTCAACAAGAAATTCTGAAAGTGTTTCAACAGCCCTAAGTGAAGGAAGAAGGGCAGACATCATCGTCCACATCTGCAGGGAATGCACCTTACACATTTAGGGCTGAGTGGTGTCTGAAGCAGAAAGAGGGCTGGCTTTGAGAGGCCCCAGTGCCTGCAGTTAGAAAATGCCGTTTGACTTGCAAACTGGATACGGAAGCTGTTGATGGAGAAGACGGCGGAGCCATGAGGTCATTCCTTTTTTATGCAGCCTCTTTTCCTGCCCATAACCACACACTTTACTCTCTGCGGACAATGACTGAGGTTCAAATTCTGCCTCGTAAAGTAGGGTTGCAGTGGTAATGGAAAAAGTATCATCACTTGTAAAACTTGGAAAATGCAACATGAGATTTCTGTGTGCTTTAGAGAGAGAGAATTAACACACATAAAGAAAAAAAAAAAAAGGAGAGGAAAAAGAGAAAGAGAACAAAACATCTGCTTTTCATCAGCAAACAGTCAAAGCAAGGGGCAGCAGGGGCTGAGTTCACTGGAGTGTCCCAGCATTTAGAAATCCTACATCCAGACTCCTTGAAGCAAAGCTCTCTGATAAACTTTTGAGAAATACATATTGAGTGATGTCCATGAGATCCATACGGTATAAGAACCTAAGTTGTTTCTGAATTTCGGTTGTTTTTATTGACGGTTCCAACATCCTCTAAGGAATATTCCTGTGTAAATCTTCCACTTCCAGCTCCCACATGCTTTCATGGAGGGGATTATCAGAAAGATCTGTCATCTTCACAGCCTGCAGGCACGGCTCAGGGTTGCAGGCCTGAACCACTCCCATCACCATCACATACTTTCCTAGAAGAAGAAAAGCCCAGCGGTAAAGTTCACATTGATAGAGAAGGTAAAAACAAAACAGACACCTTAAGTCCTTGAGAGGGCTTAAATTTATCAGGGAGGCAAACTGGAGACAAAAAAAAAGCAGAGAGTAGATACCAAAGTGCCAAGGCAGCTAGTGGTCAAAATACATACATTGCCAGCAAATTCCGCATTTAACCTGGAGAATGACATTTGTATCTTCTTTGGTTTCTGGTTTTAAAATGCTAAAACAGGGACTTCCCTGGTGGCGCAGTGGATAGGACTCCACAATTCCAGTGCAGGGCACCCGGGTTCGATCCCTGGTCAGGGAACTAGATCCCACATGCATAACACAACTAAGAGTTCACGTGCCCCAACTAAGGAGCCGGTGAGCTGCAACTAAGACCCCACACAGGGCTTCCCTGGTGGTGCAGTGGTTGAGAGTCCGCCTGCCAATGCAGAGGACATGGGTTTGTGCCCCGGTCCGGGAAGATCCCACATGCCTCGGAGTGGCTGGGCCCGTGAGCCATGGCCGCTGAGCCTGCGCGTCCGGAGCCTGTGTTCCGCGACGGGAGAGGGGAAAAAAAAAAAAAAAAAAGACCCCCCACAACCAAATAAATAAATAAATAATTTTAAAAATTAAATAAAATGCTAAAACAAAATCACAGCACATTGCATAAAGCTATCACGCCCAAAGAGTGGAAGAGTCTCTCACATCAGAGGATGAGTTGTAATTAGACAGACTGCTCTAAGGCGGGGCCTGAAAACTCGAGCTTTTCTCTTCTCCCTGTTCCTTGCTCCATGCCAGAGTCTGTGCCAGAATCTGTGCACAGGACTGGTCCCCTTTCTGCAAAGACAACCCCTGACAGCCCCAAAGCAAATCCAATTTTCCCTTTATGTTGCCAAAAGAGCTGGGCAGGTGGTAGCACCCCCCATGCCGCCGTTATTCCAACTGCCTGGGACCAATCCCTGCCACCTCCTGCCACCAGCCGGGCATACGCAAGCAAATCAACAAGAGGGCAGGCTGCCATCACAATGATCTAATGACATATTAACCACGACTCTATTCCCATTCCCTTGGGGAAGTGGCTCTCCTTGAAAGCAAAAATGGCCAGTCTTAACCACACAAAACTCAACTGTGTAAAAAAACCCAAACACAGCAGGAAGAGCAGGCACGTTGCCAGCCCCCACGGAGTGCCCCTGCGAGGCCGCTTTAATCACACTGCTTCCAACATCAGGACTGGGTTTGTACGCGGGCCTGGGGCTCTGACTGAAGGAAGCCAGGCAAGCTGACACCTTACCCTCTGGTCTTTAGCTCCTGGCATGGCGTACTTAGGTTTCCCTGAACCCATCCCTACATTCTACCTGAGCAAGTAACGTGGGGTCCCTCAGTGACGGAGGCTCATTCTAAAATTACACTTGCCATACCCTCTGAATGGGCCTAAAAAGCTGGTGGAGATGGAGCCCTCAGAAAATGACTGAAGACCCTGGAAAGGAAGAACAAGCCCACAGAGAGTCCCAACAGGCGAGGTAAACACGGAATCCACAAACTCAAAACCTACATGCACCAAGGCGTATGACACAACAATACGGGTGAACTCAAAGGCCTGAGCTCTTTCCTCCCGAGAACAGACCACCTGGTTACTAGTCTGGTTCATTCTACCCACACCCTCTCCCCCAGCCAGAGTCTCTCTCCACTGTCTCTCCTTCTCCTTCCCCACCACGCCCCTCCCTCCTATCAGGCCTTCACCCCGACCATACAGGACTGGATCAGTTGTCCCTCTTCTGCGCCCACGGCACCCTGTGCTAAAGCTCAAGCCTATGACATCACTTTGTGTTTCAGTGGCCTGCTTACTCTTCAGGCTCCCTACCTGAAGCCAGTGTCAGACTTGTCAATCAAGCCCTGGTATTAATTAGCAAGAGGAAATGGTATGGCCCAGGCACACAGGCCAGTAGGTAAGTCAGATGGGTTCACCAACGCACAATGCCCACTCAGGTACCCACTGGTGCCAACCTTATGCCAAGGCTGGGGCCAGACAGGGGAGACAGCCCCAGCTTGCCTTCAAAGAGCATTGCCTGGGGACCAGCACACCAAACAGCTCGTGCTACATGCTATGCCAAGGGTGGCAAACTTTTTCTGTAAAGGGCCAGATACTAAATATTTCAGGCTTTGAGGCCATAGCGTCTCTGTTGCAACTATTCAGATCTATAGCTGTAATGGTAAAACAGCCCTAGACAATACCTAAATGACGGTGCTCCAATAAAACTTTACTTATGGACACGGATATTTGAATTTCATATATTGATACTTTTCCCATGTCATGAAATCTTCTGTTTTTTTTTTTTTTAACCATTTGAAAACATAAAAAACATTTTTAGCTCATGGGCCGTGCAAAAAGAGGTGGCAGCCTGTAGTTTGCCGATCTTGCGCTAGACTAACATTGCAATGGAGGGCAGACAGAGAGGGAGGCTGAAGGATGGAGCCAGGGTGGGGTGAGAAGCGTGCAGGAGCATTGCCTAGCAAAAAAAACAATGGTCACTATGGCCTAGGAGCTGTGTTAAGGACATTTTTAAAATGTATTGAATCCACACAACAGGCAGGAATTATTGGTCCCTTTGGTAAGAGGTCCAGAAAGGTTAAGAAAAGTGCTCCTGGGAGCTCAGCCAGAAAGGGCCAGGGCCAGAAAAGTTCAACCTAACACTGAGAATAGTTGTCAGAAAGACACAGAGCCCGCCCTGCCATAGTCTGGCCCAGTGGTTCTCAAAGTGTGGCCCCTAGGCCACTGGCACCAGCAGCACCAGGAAGCTGGTTGGAAATGCAAATTCACAGCCCCGCCCAGACCAACAGACTCAAACTCTAAGGGTGGTGCCCAGCCGTCAGTTTTAACAAGCCCTCAGGGTGAGTCTGATGCAAGCTCAAATTTGCGCACCACTGGTTTAAAAGGAAACAGTAGTGAACTACAGCCTAAGATAGTCCCACTTAGGAGGGGTACAGCAGGGCTCCTCATTCCTGGGAAATGGGGAGAGCTTCCCAAAGGAAGGTACATTTGAGTAGAGTCGTTAGGGATGAACCAAGTTCCCCACTATGATATTTTCCAAAACTTGATAGGGAGAAAAAAAATCACCCGTGGTGAAGGGACTCTGTTAACAAATACACATGCTGGGGGTCCCTCCCCCGGAGACTCCAGCTGGGAGGGCTGGTGGAGTCCTCGGAAACTGTATTATTATTATTATTTTTTGCGGTACGCGGGCCTCTCACCGCTGTGGCCTCTCCCGTTGCGGAGCACAGGCTCCGGACGCGCAGGCTCAGCGGCCATGGCTCACGGGCCCAGCTGCTTCGCGGCATGTGGGATCCTCCCGGACCGGGGCACGAAACCATGTCCCCTGCATCGGCAGGCGGACTCTCAACCACTGCGCCACCAGGGAAGCCCGGAAACTGTATTTTTTGAATGGGCTGCAAGTTATGCTTATCAGAACTGCTTGGGTGGCGCTTGGCTGGGGAGGGGAGGGAAGAAAGGGTATCGAGGCGGGGGACCAGCACCGCAAACACCGGGATGTAGGACGGCCAGGCCCCGCCCTCGGGCGGTACAAACCCAGGGTCAGCCACGGGGTTGAATACGGCTGTTACCTGGGACGAGGCAGGGCCGCCCCCGCGGCACCCGCTCCAGGCCGCAAACCGAGAAGGCCCCGCTCGGGTCCCGCAGCCGCGCCTCGCCGCCGCCCGCCACCAGCACCGTGCCCTGCATCCATACGGCCGTCAGCTCCAGCGGCTCGCGGCCCGCCGCCGCCCGCGACAGCCGCCACGCGCCCGGGCCGCCCTCCGCGTCGCGCCGCAGCTGCTCCGCCAGAACCTTGAGCGGCGGCGACCGCGGCAGCCTCACGGCCGTGGGGCACCCGCCGGGCAAGGAGGCCGTGGGCGCCGCCGCCATTCTGCCCCGCCGCCTCTTTCCCGCCAACCTTGATGAGCGGCGAGACCTGGTCCGCAGCCACCAATCAGGGGCGCGCTGGCGGAGCCGGCCAGTGGTCGGCGTCGGGAGGCGGGGCCGCCGGACAGAGCGGCCCCACTCCCACCCCAGGAGTGCGCAGGCGTACGTAAAGTAAATAACCGACCCGCAAGCTAGGAATGGATGAAATGAATTAAAAGAGAAAAAATAAATGGAGGGAGGTACAGAACTCCCTGTTTTCAGGCACCTCAAAATTTGGCGTGCACGCAAATCATCTGGAGAATGTGAGTATTCATCTCTATATCGCCTTGCTTAGTACGGTTCTCTGAGGCTAACAAATAACGTGCAAATACTGAAATGGATTGTAGCAATGGTGAGCCTATGTTTATTGGGAGTTATCAAGAATCGAGTCGAGAGATAAGGCTGTAAAGAGGGACAGGAACAGCTAGTAAAATTGCCCTTTTTTATTACTATTTTTATTTATTATATTTTAATAACAAAATAATTTAAAAGTTAATAAGATATATTACTATATTTTTCACAAAAGGCATGAACGTTCATTGTAGAAAATTTAGAAAAGGAAATCTAGAATAAGAAAAGAATTGTAAAAATCATTCAGCGATATCTACCCACTGTTGGTGTATTAGCATTCAGGTTTTAAAATATATACATGTGTATATATATTTTTATACACAAATATTGTTTTGTGTATTACTTTCACTTAATAATAAACATCTTTCCATATCAACAAATATCCCTCTGCTTCTTCTTGAATGACTGCGTTAAGATTCTATTTGTCTCATCACCTACCTAACCAATATCCTAGAGGTGGACATTAGGCTATTTCCAGTTTTTCACTTTATAAGTCACTACTGTGAACCTATATAGAGCTAAATCTTTGTGCATGTTTCAGGTAAATTTCTAGAAATGGAATTGCTCCCTAAAAATTGCATGTCCACAATCAGTCAAATCCACAAATCCTAAACCAAGCAATCCTGTAAGTCAAGACCAGTTGTCAGAAGACTTTGTCCTCCCGGGCCTCCCGCAATACCAGGCTTACAGAGGGTATTCACCAAGAGCTCGATTTTTATAAAGCAGCTAAGAAATACTCAGCCAGGTTCTGACCTAAGACCTTTGCAGGGAGTATCCCATGTACCCACACCCTGTAAATACTGTTCTAACAAAGGGGGAAATGGAGGCTCACAGAAGCTAGGTGGCTTGCCCCCAGCCTCTCTGGCAGTAGCCTCCGTGGGATCCTGGCCTCTATACCTCAACCCTAAGTTGTAGAGTAACCAGGCTCCTAACTTGAGAAGGAAGCAGAGATTTTAACCAAGAGAGAATCCCACCCCCTTCAAGCCTGGTGAGTCCCCACTGGCCTTCCCCAAGGCACCTGAAGACCAGAAAAGTGATGGGGAAGGGAGTTGAAGTAAAGGCCTGGGAATTTCCCACCATTCTCTTGGCCTTCAAATTTGTGTGTGTGTGTGCACGGACACACACACACACACACACACACACACTGGGCACTGATATGTTCAGACTAGAGTTTTGGAAAGATCACTCTGCCAGCAACACGCATGGAGCTTGAGGGGTGTCCTAGTTTATAACCTCCTATGGTGTCATCCCTCCACCTGGAATATGACCATCCCTCCAGGCAGAGCAAAATGTACAAGGAGGGCCCAGAAAGGAGAGAGAGCAGGAAGCATTGAGCAAACTGCCAGGATATCAGAACGGCTGGGACACAGAGTGCAAACAGAGGAGTGGGGATATAGGAGGCTGTACCTACATAACCTCACTTCTTACCCCCATTTTACAGATGATGAAACTGAGGTTCAGGCTAATGACAAGGCTGAGGCCACATGGCTAGCGAGGGGTGGAGCCAGGACTCAACCCAAGTCCATCTGACCCCAAACTTCATGCTCCTTGAACCACACCTGCCATCTCACTGTCCACACTATTGCCCATCTCCCCATCAAAGATGTCTCAGTACATTTGCTCATGCTGTTTGTTCTCTGCCCGACATGCCTTCCCCCAGTCTCTCCCAGCTAACTCAGTCACCACGTGCCTGCCACCACCAAGACCACTTCTCTTCAGCGAGCCATTCTTGAGCCCACAACTGGAGTCAACCCCTCCCTTCCAGACCAGGCTGCTGACACCCCTAATCCAGGGTTTCTCAGTCTCAGCCCCACTGACACTTGGGGCTGGGTAATCCTGTGTTTAGGGAGCTGTCCTATGTGCCTTGTGGGATGTTCAGCAGCATCCCTGGCCTCCAGCCACTAGATGCCAGTAGTACTCTCCTCAAGGTGGCAATCAAAAGTGGCTTCAGGGCTTCCCTGGTGGCGCAGTGGTTGAGAGTCCGCCTGCCGATGCAGGAGACATGGGTTCGTGCCCCGGTCTGGGAAGATCCCACATGCCGCGGAGCGGCTAGGTCCGTGAGCCATGGCCGCTGAGCCTGCGCGTCTGGAGCCTGTGCTCCACAACGGGAGAGGCCACAGCACTGAGAGGCCCGCGTACCGCAAAAAAAAAAGTGGTTTCAGACATTGCCAATGTCCCCTGGAGGGTGAAATCACCGCCTGCTGAGAGCCACTGCACGCATCTACAGACTCACTGCATTCTGTCTTGAACCATAAATACCTGAGTCTGAGTCCGTCTCACCAGCAGATCAGGGGTCCAAACTCTGATGCCAACAGCAGCCAGGCAGGTAACCCTGGTGGAGCAGTGACACACTAGCCTTCGCAGGCCCCAATAAAGGGGCCAATCACACTTGTGCAGGGCCTTCCTGGGCCCCAGCTTCCCAGTGAGATCAAAGACTCCTGCAAGGGGGTTTCCTGCCACCTTGAGGACAAAGGTAAGGCAAGGGGAATTCTGGGCCTTGGCCTCACACTCAACCTACACATTCACCAGTTCCTGGGCAGATAAGGCCAAAAACGCTTCTCATTGCCAGGAACAAAACCAAACCTTAGTGCCCAAGGAAAAGAGTTTGTTCTGGAAGATTATCCACGCAGTAACATCTACAAAATGGCAAAACTGTCAGTAGCCAAGCGCTTACTATGTACTAAACACCATGCCAGATGCTTCATGTGCAGAGTCTGTGACTCTTCAGAACAACCCTAAGATGTAAGTGCTTTTCTTTTCTTTTTTTTTTAACTTTTTATTTTATATTGGAATATAGTTGATTAACAATGTTATAGTTTCAGGTGTACAGCAAAGTGATTCAGTTATACATATACATGTATCTATTCTTTTTTTTTTACATCTTTATTGGAGTATAATTGCTTTACAATGGTGTGTTAGTTTCTGCTGTATAACAAAGTGAATCAGCTATATGTATGCATATGTCCCCATATCCCCTCCCTCTTGAGTCTCCCTCCCACCCTCCCTATCCCACCCCTCTAGGTCGTCACAAAACATCCAGCTGATCTCCCTGTGCTATGCAGCAGCTTCCCACTAGCCATCCCATGTATCTATTCTTTTTCAAATTCTTTTCCCATTTAGGTTGTTACGTAATATTGAGCAGAGTTCCCTGTGCTGTACAGTAGGTCCTTGCTGGTTATCCATTTTATTTTACTTTATTATTAATTAATTAATTTATTTATTTAGGCTGCGTTGGGTGTTTGTTGCTGTGAGTGGGCTTTCTCTAGTTGCCGTGAGCGGGGGCTACTCTTCGTTGCGGTGAGAGGGCTTCTCATTGCGGTGGCTTCTCTTGTTGCCGAGCACAGGCTCTAGGCGTGTGGGCTTCAACAGTTGCAGCACGCGGACTCAGTAATTGTGGCACACGGGCCCTAGAGTGTGTGGCCTTCAGTTGTTGCGGCACACGGGCTCCAGGGCGCACAGCCTTCAATAGTTGTGGCGCGCGGGCTCAGTAGTTGTGGCTCGCGGGCTGAAATATAGCAGCATGTACATGTCAATCCCAAACTCCCTAACTATTCCTTCTCCCCACCCTTCCCCCCCGGTAATCATAAGTTCATTCTCTAAGTCGGTGAGTCTGTTTCTGTTTTGTAAGTTCATTTGTACCATTTCTTTTTAGATTCTGCTTATGAGCGATATCATACAATATTTCCCTTACTCTCTCTGACTTACTTCACTCAGTGTGACAATCTCTAGGTCTGCCCATGTTGCTACAAATGGCATTAGTTCATTCTTTTTCATGGCTGAGTGATATTCCATTGTATATATGTGCCACATCTTCTTTAGTAAGTGCCTTTCTTAAGCCCATTTTATAGATGGGGAAACTGAGGCTTAGACAGGTGATGTGACCTGCCCAAAACCACACAGCTGGTAAGAGGTAGGGCCAGGGATTCCAATCCTCATCTGGAACAAAGCATCCCTCTCCCGTGTCTTTCAATAATCAGGACCCCAGATAAGGTGGGGTCTTACCCACTATTCTGGGTCATCACCAGGGTGAATTCCCTGGGGAAACATTTTAAAGTACAAGTTCTATCAAAAAGACATATCTTGGGGACTTCCCTGGTGGTCCAGTGGTAAAGAATCTGCCTTCCAGTGCAGGCAACGCAGGTTCAATCCCTGGTCAGGGAACTAAGATTCCCATATGCCTTGGGGCAACTAAGCCTGCGTGCCACAACTACTGAGCTTGGGTGCCTCAACTAGAGAGCCTGCATGCCACAAACTACAGAGCTCATGCACCCCGGGGCCCATGTGCTGCAACTAAGACCTGACTCAGGCAAAAAATAAAGAAAGAAAAAGAGAAAAAAATAAAGACATATCTTGAACTTCAGTTAACAAAATACACAGGGATAAGTGGGTGTACAGATGTCTGCAACTTGCTTTGAAGGTCAGTAAAAAGTAAGGTAGATTGAGGGGTGGACAGAGGGGAGGATTAGGAGACGAGATACATGATATGGCGAGTAAATTTCATTGTAGAATCTAAGTGGTGGATGCAGTGGGGGTCCACTGCACAATCCTTTCAATAATACAGTGATGGGGGATAATTCTAGGTTTCAGGGCCTCACCACAGCCTTCCTACATCAGAATCTCGGGGAGTGAGAACCTAGAATGATTCTGAGGCCCAGCCAACACGCAGCCCCCACCCAGTGACCAGCATGCTTCCTGTTCCTTCATCACAGAATATCACCAGACAGTCTCAGGACTGTCTCTGGTCGCCTCTTGGTCTCTGGCACCCCTTTTTCATGACTCCATGCCAGAGCACGATGTCCTCCTTCCTACAGGCCCCAGCCATAGCAGCCGCGGTGCAGGCTAGCTCTGGGCTGGGCTCAGAGGAGATCAGGAGGAAGAGGTGGAGTTTCATGCCTTAGTGCATGATGACCAGCACTCCCGGGCCCTGTGAAGCAATGGTGATGTCTGCTCTCCACTGCACATTCAAGGTGGCCAGCCGCTTTCCAGCTTCCTGGAGGAGCCCCGAAGCACAACCCACATTTTGAAAGTATCCTTCTAGGCTAATAATAATAATAATAAAAGCAACTGCTTCTGCCATGACCACTACAGGCCAGGCACGGTGCCAGCTGCTATATCTAAATCAGCTCATTTCATCCACAACCCCCTGCCGGGGACCTACCTCCAACCCTACTTTACAGAGGAGGAAACTGAGGCTCAAAAAGGCACTAAGCCTAAAACAATCAAACCCATGTGGTACTGACATAGGAGAGACATATAGATCAAGGGAATGTAATTGAGGGTCCAGACATAAACTCATATACCTAGGACCAGCTGCTTTTTGACAAGGGTCGACAAGATCATTCAGTGAAGAAAAAAATAGTCTGTTCAGTAAATGTGCTGGAACAACATGCAAAAGATGGAAGTTAGACCCCTACCTCATACCATACACAACATGGATCAAAGACCTACATATAAGAGCTAAAACTATAAGACTCTTAGAAGAAAACATAGGGATAGATTTTCATGACCTTGGATACAGTGATAGATTCTTGGAAATGGTACCAAAAGCACAAGTAACAAAAGAAAAAAAACAAACTGGACTTCATCAAAATTAAAAATGTTGGGCCTCCCTGGTGGCGCAGTGGTTGAGAGTCCGCCTGCCGATGCAGGGGATACGGGTTCGTGCCCCGGTCTGGGAGGATCCCATATGCCGCGGAGCGGCTGGGCCCGTGAGCCATGGCCGCTGGGCCTGCGCATCCGGAGCCTGTACTCCGCAACGGGAGAGGCCACAACAGTGAGAGGCCCGCATACCGAAAAAAAAAAAAAAAAATTAAAAATGTTTGCACATCAAAGGACATTATAAAGAAAGAAAAGACAATCCACAGAATGGGAGAAAATATTTACAAATCGTATATCTGATGAAAGTCCAGTATCCAGAATATATTCAAGAACACTTGCAACTCAGTAATAAAAAGACAACTCGATTTAAAACGGGACTTGAATTTTCTCCAAAGAAGATATACAAATGGCCAATAGGCACATGAATAGATGCTCAATGTCATTAGTCATCAGGGAAATGCAAAAAAGCACTAAGCTAGAATTTGAGCCTGGATCTGTCTGACTCCAGAGCCCTGAGCTTCCTGGGTCTGCTCTCTTACCGCCCCCCAACATGAGCCCACACCCTCTAAGGGCCTCTACGGGCTAGCCCAGGGAGCTGAAGCACAGTCAGGTCACCTGGCCACGGCGGCAGGGGGTGGGGCTGGCAATGGTGCGGCTGGGAGATGAGTTGGTCTTGGTGAAGTCTGAAAACCTGATTGCCAACATCCCTCAAACAAACAGTCTTGGTCTGTCTGGAGTTGCTGCTGGACCCCAAAACAATGTCTGGGACATAGTAGTTGTTCAATACATATTTGTTGAATGAATGAATGCTGGTCCAGCTGGAACAGCCCCACAGGGGTGTCCTACCTGGGGAAAGAGGGCTGGACCTTTGTACTCCACAAAGGCCAGTCATTGGAGTGGGATGTATGACTTTGGGTCATTTCCAGAGAGGGACGCAGGTGGGTGCCATCAGTCAGCCAGCAACTTTCTCAGCAGCCGAGGAGTGAGCACCTCAGTCCAGAAGGTGGATCCAGGCACACACCACAGTCGCCACTGCAACGGGCAATTTGTCCTCTCCCTCCTGGCTGCTCAGTTCAGTTCAGCTACGTTCAGTTCCCACTGACATGCATTCATTCATTCACCAGGCATATAACAGGCACTTACTATAAGGCAGGCACTGTGCTGACCTCTGGAGTTATAAAGACCTACAAGGCAGACCCAGCCCCTGCCCCAAAGGAGCAACATTCAAGTGGGGGGACAGACAGAGGAACAGATACCACAGGGTCACCTCTCTGCCTTCATCTCCTCTCTCTTTCTCTCCGTTTCCTCCACTCCAACCCCACTTGCCTCCCTGCTGTGCCTCAAATATGCCAGGCACCCTCCTGCCTCAGGACCTTTGCACATACCGAGTCTTTGAAATCCATAGTGTATTGACACTGACAGCCCATCTCAACTCACATTACCCACAGCTCAAGTGCTCAGTCATCTCATGTGGCTAGTGGCTTCCGTGCTAGACAGTGCAGCTCTGAGTAGTAGAAGGCAGGGTGCTCTCAGCTGCTGGCCACAGGGCCCTGGGCATGACTTGACCCACGTTTTCCTTGACTTTTCAATAAATCACAAACCACTGAGAAGCAGATCTGTTCTGTCTCTGGCAGATCCATCAATGCCCTGAAGTCTGTTTGCAACCCTGCCATGTTCCTGTCATTAATTCCTTCATTAAGAAAGTTAGCTTTTATTGACACTTACTGTGTGCCTGGCACTGTTACGAGCCTTTGCATACTTAACTCATTTAAGCCTCTTTATGACTGTATTTGGTAGACACAATCATTATGCCCATTTTATAGATAAAGAAATTGAGGTTCACCTCCTACATTGTTGGTGGGAATGTAAATTGGTGCAGCCA
Organism: Mesoplodon mirus; assembly: GCF_964341445.2. NCBI lineage: Eukaryota > Metazoa > Chordata > Mammalia > Artiodactyla > Ziphiidae > Mesoplodon > Mesoplodon mirus. The sequence continues at coordinate 56,515,346 of NC_138991.1, forward strand.
CTATGGAAAACAATATGGAGGTTCCTCAAAAAACTAAAAATAGAGTTGCCATATGATCCAGCAATCCCACTCCTGGGCATATATCTGAACGAAACTATAATTCAAAAAGATACATGCACCCCTATGTTCAATGCAGTGCTATTTACAATAGCCAAGACATGGAAGCAACCTAAATGTCCATCGACAGATGAATGGATAAAGAAGATGTCATATATGTGTGTGTGTGTGTGTGTGTGTGTGTGTGTGTATAATGGAATATTACTCAGCCATAAAAAAATGAAATAATGCCATTTGTAGCAACAGTGGATGGACCTACAGATTACCATACTAAGTGAAGTAAGAAAAAGACAAATGCCATATGATATCATTTATATGTGGAATCTTAAAAAATGACACAAATGAACTTATCTCAGAAACAGAAACAGACTCATAGACATAGAGAACAGACTTGTGGTTGCCAAGGGGCAGGGGGGAGGGGTGGATTAGGAGTTGGGGACTAGCAGGTGCAAACTATGATATAGGGAATGGATCAACAGCAAGGTCTTACTGTATAGCACAGGGAACTATATTCAATATCCTGTGATAAACCTAATAGAAAAGAATATTAAAAAGAATATATATATATATAAAAAACGGAATCACTTTGCTGTACACCAGAAACTAACACATTGTGAATTAACTATACTTCAAAAAAATAAATTAGGGGCTTCCCTGGTGGCGCACTGGTTAAGAATCCGCCTGCCAATGCAGGGGACATGGGTTCGAGCCCTGGTCCAGGAAGATCCCACTTGCCGTGGACCAACTAAGCCCATGCGCCACAACTACTGAAGCCCGCTCGCCTAGAGCCTGTGCTCCACAACAAGAAAAGCCACCACTATGAGAAGCCCACGCACCGCAACGAAGAATAGCCTCCGCTCTCCGCAACTAGAGAAAGCCCACACAGCAACAAAGACCCAACGCAGCCAAAAATAAATAAATTAAATAAATAAATATATTTTAAAAAAATAAATTAAAAAAAAAGAAATTGAGCTTCAGCGACGTCAAGACGCATGCTCAAGTCACACAGTTCTATAAGAGGAAGAGCTAGATGTGAAAACCTGGAAGGCTGGCTGCAGAGTCTGTGCTCACACCTGTTACACTGCTCTCACTCACTCATTCACTCATTTAGCAAACAGTGGGCCCTGGAATCAAGGTGGGGTTACACTGGGCTGGCACATCAGGAGCCCTGGGGCCAGGTCCTTCTCTGCTGCAGGCTGGCTGGGTGGCCTTGGGCAAGACTCCATCCCTCTCTGAGCTTCAGTTTCCCCTTCTGTGGATTTAAGGAGCTAGGTCATCCTAACTCACAGCTCTCCTGCAGATAGGACCTCTGTCTGCAGCCAGACTTGAAAATGAATTCCCCAGGCATTCAACATCTGGCCCCAGAAGGGAAATCCTCTGGTCCCAAGGAAATCCTCACATCTCAGCTCTCATGCCAACATTGGCTGGTAACCCCCCCACTGAAGGTGAAAAGTTGGCCAAAAACATGGATGACCACACACCCCTAAAAGAGCTAGAACATTTACTCTATGCCTTATGTACGTCATTGCATTTCATCCTCACAATAACCTGATGAGGCAGCAGTGTTATTATGCCCATTTTACAGATGTGAGAGACTGAGGCCCCATGTGGTTTAACTTACCCAGGGTCAAACGTAGAAGAATCACACACACTCACCTTACAACCCAGCGTTCCCACTTCTGAGAATCTAGCCTAGAGAAATGAAAACTTAGGTTTGCACAAAAACACGGATGTTTATGGCAGTCTATTCATGATTGCCCCAAACTGTAGACAACCCAGATGTCATTCAACAGGTGAATGGAGAAGCAAACTGCGGTACATCCACACCACAAAATACTACTCAGCCATAACCAGGAATGGACAGCTAAGACACACAGCAACTTGGACGAATCTCAAATCCATTACATTGGGCAAAGGAAGCCAGACTCAAAAGTTCACATACTGTAGGATTCCATTTATGCGACATTCTTGAATGGCTAAAACTACAGGGACAGAAAACAGATGAGTGGTTGCCAGGGGCTGGGGGAGGTGGAGGGGGCTACTAGAAAGGGGCATGAGGAGGGAACTTTTGGGGTGCTAGAATTATTTTGTGTGCTGGCTGTAGTTACATCACACAGTGTCTACCTGTGTTAAAATTCAAAGAACTGTACACACACACACATACACACCCAAAGCAGAATCCTAGCCCCAGGATAGGCAACTTCATGAAATTGACAGCAGGTTGCCTGTTGTCACTGGCTGTGGCCCAGCTGGAAAACACCATTTCTTCTTCACTCAGCCTAGGAGACCCAGGGAAGTCCGGCATTATGCAAATTAATGCTTAGAAGTACTGAAGAAGTGGGGAGAGTGATTGCTAATGGGTACAGTGTCTCATTTTGGGCTGCTGAAAATGTTTTGGAACTAGATAAAGGTGGTGGTTGTACACCATTGTGAATGTGCTAAATACCATTGAATTGTTCACTTTAAAATGGTTAACTTTATGCTATGTGAATTTCATCTTTATTTTTTAAGAAGTTTCAAACAAGAAAAAAAAAAAGTATCCAGGGATAACTGTGCCCTAAATCTACCCCAGGGAAGCCAGGCCTCAGAGAGGTGAAGTAACTTGCCCAAGGCCACACAGCCAGTAGGAGGCTGACCCTGAGTCAGTCTGCCTCCAAAGCTTGAGTCCTTTCCACGGGCAGATGTGATAGAATGGGTTAAATATTACCCCCAAAAGTGAGTGGTTATTACCTAGAAGCTCTAGCCGACCTTTTCTCCTTTGCCAAGGACAACCTCTGATCAGTATATGTGTGGCTTCAAAGAACGTATTTTTCAAACCAAAATCAGGGACACAAATCCTAGTCCAGGTTTCCTTCCTCCCTGAATGGTGTGACCTGATTTACATGAAAAGTCTTCCAGGGCTGTAAACAAGAAACCTGGGCCAATATATTGTACTGTAATGAACCCCTTTCCCAAAAGGATCACAATTCTGTGAAAGTAGAACTATTCTAGAAAATCAAGGCTGAGCACCACTGTGCACATTTGCACAGAAAAAAAACCTTCTGAGCAAGACAGGGAATAGGAGTGCCTTATTTTGTGGGGTAGGAAGGAAAAGTAGGGGACATGTGATGTTGAAATGGCCCCCCAAGGGCAGCAGGTGCCTTTTTCTGCTGGGTTTCAGGCAGTCTTAGGCTGGGAGGCAAAGGGGTGGACATGATGACTGCCCGCAAAAGCCTCAAAGCAGTTTCTCCAAACTGGAATGCCCCAAGTGCCAGAAAGAGTTGTTTCCCAACTGTCTTGAGATTGAGGTTCTCGAGGAGGGGCATGATCCTCATTACAGGGTCACTGAGGCAGACAGCAGAGTCAAACCTCAGCCTTGCAAAACAGCAACACTCTTGAGTGAACCCAGCTGGGAACAAAGGAAGTATGAGTCAACCCCAAAAGGTTCTTTTAAAAAGGCTGTATTAGGGTGCCACAGCTGCTGGGCTGGGAGAAGAGTTTGCATGAGCCTGGGGCTGGGGCTCTGGGGGCCAAGCCCTCAGCCATCCTCAGGGACCTGTGGGCAGAGAGCCAGCTGCAGAGAGCTGGCTGGACTGGGCAGTGCCAGTGCAGGAGCTCGCAGGACAGCCCTTGGACGAGGGGAGAGGAACTCTGGCTATGTGTAAGCATTACCTCTGAGCCATACCTCCCTGTCAGGGAGCTCTGATGAGGCCCCACTTTCCAGACAGAAAGACTGAGTCTGATATCTCTACTCATTTCTCCACTTCAGGTATTCACCTGGGACTTCCCTGGCGGTCCGGTGGTTAAGACTCTGAGCTTCCACTACAGGGGGCACGGGTTCGATCCCTGGTCAGGGAACTAAGATCCCACATGCCGCCGGCCGCAGCCAAACAAAAACAAACGAACAAAGAAAAAACAAGTATTCACCAAATGCCTGCTATATGCCAGGCAGTGGGATGCAGGAGTAAACAAAACAGACGAGGACTCTGAGTTTATGAAATTTATAGCTTCGTGAAGGGTGAGGAGATAGAGGCCGTGTATGTGTATGGGTGATGTGTATGCAGGGGGCCAGGGAGAAGGTCTTTATCTGGAAAGGCTCTGTCAGCTGGCGATGTTTAGTCTGAGACCTGAAGGATGAGAAGGAACCAGTGATTCGAGGAAGGGCACTCCTGGCAGAGGGAACAACACAGGCAAAGGCCCTGAGGTGGGAATGACCCTTGTGAGAGGAACAGAGAGGCCAGCATGGGTGGGTGACCTGAGTGGTGGGTAGTGGGCGGTGAGGTCAAGAGGTCGGCGGGGGCCTGATCAGTCAGGGACTCATGTTTTGTTCTAAATGCAACAGGGATTCTCTGGAGGGTTGAGAGAGAGAGGGAGAGAGGTGTGCTCTGATTTCCATTGTTAGCAGATGCTGCCGGGGCAGAGGCGCAGGGAGATCAGACAGGAGGCCTGCAGTAACTGGAGATGCCGAGGCTTGGGCAGGAGGTACGAGGAGATGAGGGGAAGTGGCTGGTTTCAGCCCAACCCCTGTGGCCCGATAAGGGGTGACAAAGAGAGGGGTCAAGGATGATGGCCTGGTTTGGAGCTTGAGCAACTGGATGACTGAGACAAGGACGATATGAGCAAGTCACCCAGCCAGGAACTGACTCTGCCGGTCCCCCTGGGACTCCCATCACCCGCTCCCGCCACCCCCGCCCCCCGCCCGAAAAGCCTAGAGTGCTCATGGCCGCATTCAAGGACCGCTGTGCTCCGACCTTCTGGCTTCTCCGTCCTCATCCCCACCTCACGCTGCTCCACAAGGCGCTCTTCCCACTCTCTCCCCTGACATGCCACGCTCATGCTCCGTCCCACCTCCTCACCTTTGCTTTCTCCCTTCCTCCAGCCTGTTCCTCCTGCCTGAGGGCTCTCCCTCCTCCTGGGACTAAGTGGAAGCCCCACCCCCTTCTACGGAGGCCTCTGAAGGGCTGGCTATCTGGGGCAGCGGCTCTAAAGCCAGTCCTACTTGATTAGAATTCCCACTTCACCACCTCCCAGCAGGGTATCCTGAGCAAGTTCCTTAATGGGATTCAGTTTCTTCATCTGCAAAATGGGTTGAAAATAAAAGTACCCACCACACGTGGGTAGGTGCAGGATTAACAAAGGACCACTCACTCATCTGGCCACTCCAACATAACGACGGTTAGCCAGTGTTATTTCCAGGTGGAACAGAAGTGGCATGGGGAAGCAACTGCTCTTTGATACGTCCGTGCTCAGGCCTCTGTGCTCACTCAGGGAAGCACGTATGGGTGTAGGAAGAGGCTGGCGCCCACGAGGACTGTCCCATTCATGTCTGAGTCTCCAAGGTCTCACCAATGGATGCATGAATGAATGCATGTTCCCCTGCACGGAGGACTTACTACCCCACTTTTACAGGAGGGGAAACTGAAGCCCAGGGCCATATGGCTGGATATGCTGATAGTGGATTTCTTCACCAGTCATTCACTCTGGCCAGTTGGACCCGGGTGACCCCTGAGAAGGGGTCCCAAGATGCACCCACATTTCCTGAGGCAGCTGTGCCCTGGCCAGCCTAGGTAGTGTGTGTGACTTTCCTCGGGCTCTTACAGTTGGCTTCATGCCACAAATGCCACAGCCGGCGAGCCTGCAGCTGGCAGTGGGGACAGATGTCCTGCCCTCATTAACATCCCCTCCACCCACTGCAGCCAGAGGAGTGAGAATAGGAAGCCACAAATCAGACGAAACCGAGGTCTTGGTGCCCACCGCCACTGCTGTCTGCTGGAAACCAGACCAAGAGGTTTACAGGAATCGGGGCCTCTGAGCAGCACTGAATGCGAAAGCAAAACTCTCTCTCTCATACACACAAAGACACACACACACACAGAGACATACATGTGTGTGCACATGCATATGTGCACACACACACACACACCCTTCATACAGGTACATGCAGAGACGATCATAAGGCAGGCACTTGCAAGGCACACACACTCCTGTCCCTACAAACCACCACCCATCCAAGTGGTCAGCTCTCACCAGCCCCACCCACTAGGAAGCCCCCTCCAGCAATCATTGCTGCTCAGAAGTGGGGGAGACCTGGGCTGGGGTCCTGGCTCTCTCTCTCTGCTGGCTTGGTGCCTTCCACAAAGGATTTACCCTCTCTGGACCTCGGTCTCCCTTGTTACTAAAGTTGAGATAATTATAATCATAACAAGAACCCTTGTCCTTGAGAGGGGTTGCATGGCCAGCCAAGCAGGCAGTAGGTACTCAGTAAAAGCTCATTAAAGGAACAAGAATGACATTTGTGGCAGACGAAGGCTGGCCATGTTTACAGGAGGAGCCCTGTGAATGCTCCAGTGACTGCAGGAGGCCAGAGGGCTCTCATCTCACAGAAGAGGAAACTGAGGCCCTGAGGGTCGTGGTGTCTTGTCCAAGTCACCAAGGTCAGCAACGGAGCCCAATCTACTGACCCCAGCCTCGCCTGTCTGCATGGGAGACAGGTCTAGGCACAAACCCACCGCGGCCCATCCAGTGCTGTCCCAGGGGAGGCTCCCCGGCCCGCCACACTCCCCACAGGTCCTGAAGGGGTCCCCGGGCAGCTGGCGTCAGGGGCCAGTGAGCAGGGGACCTGGCAGCTGCACGGTGGGAGCTGAGAGGAAAGCGGACTTGCCCAGGGTTACCCAGCATATCAGTTTCCTAGGGCTGCGGTAACGAATGAACTTGATGGCTTAAAACAATAGAAATTTAGTCGCTCACAGTTCTGGAGGCCAGAAGTCTCAAATCAAGGTGGCTGCATGACTCTAGTCTCTGACTCCATCTTCTTATGGCCCCTGCCCACCCCATTCCCCGCTCCCCACCCCCATGTCTGTGTGTCTCAAACCTCCCTCTGCCTTTCTCTAATAAGAACACCTGGTGATGGATTTAGGGCCCACCTTACATCCAGGAGGGTCTCAACTCCAGATCCTTAATTACATTTGCAAAGACCTTCCTCCCTCCCCAAATAAGGTCACATTCACAGGTTCTGGGGTGTAGAACACAGACCTATCTCTTTGGGGGACACTGTTTAACCCACTACACCCAGTAAGCCAGGGTTAGTACCAGGCAGAGCTCTCCCCACACCCCAGCCCTGATCTGGGCTATCATTACCAAGACCACAGGTGGGACAAGGGACAGATTCTGGAGGCTTCGAGCCTGGCTTGGAATCCTGACCTTACCTCTTATGTGCTGTGAGACCTCAGGCAAGTAACTTACCCTCTCTGTCCCTCCGTTTCTTCACCTGTAAAATGAGGATAAGCTAGTCCATTATCCTTCTCGTAATGGAAATTAAGTGAGTTGATAAACATAAAACCTCAGAGCAGTGCCTGCCTGGAACCTAGAGAGCTCTCAATAAATGTTTGATAACTAAATACATAAAACCGTGTCTGGCACACTGTGAATGCTCAGTAAATGCTAACTATCATCTGAGGGCTCCTGGTAAAAAGGATTCCTTACCAATCATCTCCTGGTTCCCCTCCTTACTCCCCTGCCCCCTGGAGAGAGACAGAGAGGGTCACAATAGTCCCATTTATCAGATGGGACCACTGAGCCCTGGTGGTAGGGGGGCAGCCCAAATCTGGCATCCTGGCCCCACTGAGGGTACCATGTGCTGGCTCCCAGAATAGGTCTGACCCCTGACAACACCTTCAAAGCAAAAAGAGAAAAGCAGAACAAGTTAGCAGCTGTTTCCTAGAGTTAAAGCTAACCACAGGGACAGTATGACAAAGACTAGTGGTTCCCAGAGGGTGATCCCCGGGCCACCGTCACCTGGGGACTTGTTAAGAATGCACGTTCCCACTGATGCCTGAAGTTGGGGACCACTGGCCTAGGGGTGCAAAGCACAGGTGGAGAGCTGGCCCCCGTGGGCTAGAGTTATGTATCTGCCACCTAAGGGCTCTGTGGCCTCAGGCACATCCCTTCATGTCCCGCAGCATCCACTTCCCAGATGGAAACGATGTGTCTGGCTCCTGGGGCTGCACCTCAGTGAGTTCAGACCTGGCGCCGTGCAAGCACTGATCACTGTAATTATCCCCTAGGACTAGCCTGCATTTGACATTATGAACTTCCTTGTGTGCGTGCGTGTGTGCACGTATGTGTGTGTGTATGCACACATGCACAGTGAACATTTTTCCTTTTAGGAAGGGATGAAAATGGTAGATATTAGTTGGTTTCTTCAAAACTCCACACTTTGTACATTTTTTTAAAAATTAACTAATTTATTTATTTTTGGCTGCATTGGGTCTTCGTTGCTGTGCACAGGCTTTCTCTAGTTGCGGTGAGTGGGGGCTACTCTTCGTTGCGGTGCACGGCCTTCTTATTGCAGTGGCTTCTCTTGTTGCAGAGCACGGGCTCTAGGTGCATGGGCTTCAGTAGTTGTGGCATGTGGGCTCAGTAGTTGTGGCTCACGGGCTTAGTTGCTCCGCGGCGTGTGGGATCTTCCTGGACCAGGGCTTGAACCCGTGTCCCCTGCATTGGCAGGCGGATTCTTAACCACTGTGCCACCAGGGAAGTCTTAGAATTTTAATATTAAAATATTTGCACATTTCATTCTCACAAACGTCCCCACGAGGTCGCTTTTAACAGGCAAGAAAATCAGGGCACAAAGAAGTTAGGTAGCGGCCCACGGTCATACAGCAGGTCAGTGTGGAGCGATTCTGACCTCACACACCGGTTCCAGAGCCCACACTTGGCACCCCTCAGCTCCGTGGCCCTGGGGGACCGGAGACTGAGTGGGGAAATGAAGAAACAGAGAGCGGCAGTAGGGTCTGGAGGAGCCGGGCAGGACACAGCGAGAGGGGCCAAGGGTAGGGGCAGGTGGGCTGGGCAGAAAGCCGTGGGGGTTGCCGACAGCAAGGGGTTGGGGGGGCAGCGGGAGAGTGGGCCCTGCTGCAGAATCACCCCTGCCTGGGCCTCACTAAGCAAAGCAGGGCTTGTCTGGGCCCTTCCGGAAGGCAGTTATCAGCCGCCTTGAGCCGTGCACTCCCTTCACAGCAGTAATCCCACTTCTTGGAAACACTCCTAAGGAAATTCTCTCCTTCCTCCTCCTGGGGCTAAGCTACTAAGAGGGTGGCTTTGTCTCTCAGCCCGGGGACCACACACATTTCCTGAGAAAGGCGAGGCTGCTGGGTGTAAGGAGCTCCCCTCCCCCCAGCACCTGGTGGGAAGGGTAATGCGGTGGGGTATGGAAGGCGGAGGGCTGAGGGACCCTGTGGGTGGCCAAGGCCAGGCCAGGGTTCATTAACCTTTCTGAGTTCCTCTTGAGACCATTTTTGGGATGAATTTTTTTCTGAATGTTATTTAATGATGTTTAATTCCCTGTCCATGTGGCACCCAAAATCGATCGTGTGTGTGTGTGTGTGTGTGTGTGTGAGTGTGTGTGTGGTTTTTTTCATCGAGGTATATACAACCTACATACAGTAAAGTGTACAGCTTTGTGAATTTTTACACCTACGTACACATTCGTAAACCGAGACCCAGATCAAGATTCGAGCCCCGGCTACTCCAAGCGTGGTCCTTAGACCAGCAGCATCCACCTCTCCAGGGAGCTCTGGGAAATGCAGAACTGCAGGCCCCACCAGCATCTCGTGGGTCAGAATCTGTTTCCACTGAACGAGACCCCAGGGGATCAATCAGGTCCTGGGTCTGGAAGCAGGCTCAGCCGGGCCTGGACTTCACTCTCTCACCAGGCCTCACTCTCTCACGACTGCTCAGAGAGCCTTTCCAACTGAGGGAGGGGAGTCACACAGCAGGTGACTAACAGGTCCAGGGCACCAGTTGCCCCAACCAGGCCTCTTGCCCTGGACATTGCTACTTTGTGTCTCTACTTACCCATCTGCAAATAGGCATAAAGATCTCTTCCCAACCGCCTCCCACAGCCGTGGGAGCCCTTGTAACACTGGGGGCTTATGCCCCACCGGGCACTTTCTCAGGCATGTCTGTGCACCACCTCACTTAAGCCAACAAACTTAGAAGACAGGAACTATTATTAATATCAACACCATATCGATACAAACATATCATCTCAATAACGGGCCATTTTACAGGGCAGAAAACCAAGGCTTGGGGAGGTTAGACAACTTTCCCGAGATCACTACAAAGCAGTGCAGCCAAGATTTGAACCCATTCTGTCTGAATCCAGAGCCCTACCTGATTTTAACCTGAGTCTCTCACACAGTGAGCAACATGGGATGTCCCTCCAGCAAGCTAGTTTAAGAAAGAAAGCTTCTGGACTTCCCTGGTGGCACAGTGGTTAAGAATCTCCCTGCCAATGCAGGGGACATGGGTTCGAGCCCTGGTCGGGGAAGATCCCACATGCCATGGAGCAACTGGGCCCGTGCGACACAACTACTGAGCCTACGCTCTAGAGCCCGTGCTCCGCAGCAAAAGCCACCGCGATGAGAAGCCCACGCACTGCAACAAAGACCCAATGCAGCCAGAAATAAATAAAATAAATTTAAAAAAAAAGAAAAGAAAGAAAGCTTCTTTCTTCTCTTTCTTCCTTTGGGAAAAAACAAAAACAAACCGAAAAACCCAACCACAAGAATAATGCATGCACATGATGTAAACAAAAATTCAAAGCATCCAAAGGCTTTGCAGGAGAAAGCATCCAAAGGCTTTGCAGGAGATGTAAACAAAAATTTAAAGCATCCAAAAGCTTTGCAGGAGAAAGTCGGCTTCCCTCCCATGCCACCCCCAGCCTCCCGTTGCCCTCCCTGGAGGCAATCCCTGTGATCAATTTCTCGTGCCCCCTTTCAAAGATGCTCTGCGTGGACAGTACGTGGAAATAAATACACAGTGTTTTCTCACTTATGTTGTACAAACGGGGGCATATTCTATATCCAGACCTGCTCCTTGCTTTTACTGCCCTGCACTTCGTCTTCCTATCAGCCCATAAAACCCGCGTTACGGTATGGCTGTGCTGTAATTCACCTCGCTGCCTCCAGACTGCCCGGCACACGGGTCGTCTCCAGTCTTTTATGACCACAGCATTGCTGTGCCCAGGCCCCTTGCACTCCCATTCTTTCGAGCTCCGATGAACCTTTCTGTAAGATGCCGCCCAGAGGTGGAACGCCCAGCCCTGGGTGTGTGTGGTTTCAGGCTTGGCAGATACAAGGGGCATTTCTTATCTGCCAGCCTTGGACCGGGCTCAAGATGCCTGGAGCCTCTGGTGCCCAGATCCTGGGTGGGGGCTGACGGGAGGGGCCCAGGGTAGGGAAGGTCAGTGCTTTCCAAGAAACTAAAAATGGAACCAGAGAAAGGTGTTAGCAGCTCCTTGGGACAGAGGGACCTGGCTGTGCAGCTACTTCTCCAGAGATAAGGGTCTGGAGCTTCCCTTTCCCTGAATGTCTTGGGGGACAGCCCTGCCGCACACCCACCCCACTCCCATCCTTCGAGGCCTCTCAGACCTGAGCTTTGCCTTGGACCAGGGCCTGGAAGGCAGCGGAAGATTTTCTGTGTGTTCACTTCATCGACAGTCATACGGCAGCGATGTGCCAGGCTGCGTTGGTGCTAACCTCCCTGGGCCAGGCAGAGCCCCTCTTTTCGTTTCACAGCTATTTGTTGGGTGCTAGCTAGGCGCCAGTGTTTATTTCAAGTTCCAGTGACTGTGTAGACATTAGTTCACTTAATCCTTGAAAATATACCGTGAGGTAGGTATGGTTATTATGCCCATTTTACAGATGAGGAAACAGAGGCCTGACAAGTTAAGAACCACATCAAGATGACACAGCTAATGAGAAGCAGAGCCCATGTCCTCACCATTAAGCTACAGGCAGTGGCTCTCACGGGTGGGTGAGCTCCAGCAGCCCCCGGAGGACTTGTTAAAACATGTTGTGCTGTCCACATCCCCCCAAGTTCTTGACTCCATAGGTATGAGTTGGTCATCAAGGCCCTCAGACCAGGGATTCCTCACGAAAGGTCTCATGTGCGCCCACCCCCACCCCACGGCCTGTGGCCTCGGCTTCACCAGCGTCCCCAGCCCCAAATAAGGAGCCACTCAGGACACACCCACCAGAAGGTGCAAAATGAAAAAGAGGCCGGGCGTGGTGAGGGAGGGCGGAGCCGCTGCTTGCTGCTGGGGTGAAGGTGGTACAACACTGCAGACGTCTGTTTGGCAGCATTGACTGAGGCTGGACGCAACCCCACAATCCCACCTCTGAGTCAATGCAGCTGCGTGTTCACCAAAAGACAGACAAGAGTGCTCGGATCGGCGCTATTCATAACAGCCCAGTTGGGGACGTAGAACTCATCGGTAATAGAGCAGATAAATAAACTGTGGTCTATTCATACAACAGAATATTATACAGCGATGAAGATGAACTAATGTAACCACACACAACAGAGTGAGGAACACAGACCTAGCGTTCAGACAAAGAAGCCAGACACGATAGAGGACGCGCTGCAGGACCGCATTTACGGGGAACAGGGCAGGGACTCTGGTGACAGAGTCTGATGGCCAGGGACCTGTTGGGGGAGGGGCATCGGCTGTGCAGGGCGGGTGGGAGCTGCTGGGAGCTGCCTGTCCTCTGTCTCAGTCTGGTGGCCACCACACGAGCGTGCACACAGGCGTGCACACATGTAACATTCCATCAAAGTTCTGGGAACTCTCCTATTGACGTTTTCCCACAGTAATTTATTTTACAATACAATAAAATTTATTTTAATTGTAGCAAAATACACATAAAACTTACCATCTTAACCATTTTTAAGCGTCCAGTAGTGGTAAGTAGGTCCATATTGTTGATAGCCAATCTCCGGATCTCTTTCCTGCTCACGAAACGGAAACTCTACACCTAGGAAGAAACCACACCCCATCTCTCCACTCCCTCCAGTCCCTGGCAACCACCATTCCACTGTGTCTCTGTGACTGTAACTACTCTAGGGACACACGTAAGTGGAATCATACAATAGCTGTCCTTTTGTGACTGGCTTCTTTCACTGAGCATAGTGACCATAAGGTTCACGCATGCTGTAAGATGTCAGAATTTCCTTCCTTTTTATTTTTTAATTTTTTTTGCGGTACGCGGGCCTCTCACTGCTGTGGCCTCTCCCGTTGCGGAGCACAGGCTCTGGACGCGCAGCCTCAGCGGCCATGGCTCACGGGCCCAGCCGCTCCGCGGCATGTGGGATCTTCCCGGACCGGGGCACGAACCCGTGTCCCCTGCATCGGCAGGCGGACTCTCAACCACTGTGCCACCAGGGAAGCCCTCCTTCCTTTTTAAAGCTGAGTAATATTCCATTGTATGGATACACCACATTTTGTTTATCCATTCCCCCGTGATGGACACTTGGGTTGTTTCCACCTTTTGGCCATTGTGAAGAATGCTGCTATGAACGTGAGTGTGCAAATGCACAATTTTGTTTTATAATTTCACACCCGCAAATGATGAGGCATGGAGGCTGGCAGGACAGAGGTTCTAAGGCAGAGTTCTGGAGTCAGACTGGGTTGGAGACCCAGCCCGGGCACTGTCAAACTGTGTGACCTTGGGTCAGACACTTTCCCTCTCTGAGCTTCCATCCGTATGTCCTCATCTGTACGGGGTGAATAATGGAGAGCACTTAGCATATCAGCTACTGTTACTATTCTCATCATCATCACCCCCCCAAAGACACACACACACACAGCCTCTGTACTCAGCTCCCAGACCCCAGAAAGGGTTTTGATCTCCCTAGATCAGTCATTCTCACAGAGTGGGGCAGGGGCCAGGAGAACCCCCCGAGGAGTGCCAAAACAACTGAAAATCCAAAGGCTGCCATCTTTTCCTGAAGGCCAGGATCTACCTGTTTTTCAGTAGGGGTGGGGGGCGGGGGGCTGTGGAGATGTGGAGGGAGGCTTCTTACTAGGAACGGAGTGAGTTATTGAGGGTCATTAAAAATGGGACAGTTTTAACTTTACTTTATTGCCCTCCAATCCTTTGTTACCACCAAGCTGATTGCTCTTCAGTTACAAGCTGCTCGCAGTTGTGTCCTGTGTCCCCAGGGCCCAGGGGTCCTCAAGCCCCTGAGATCTCGGCATCGTGCAGTTTCTGGGCAGAGGGTCCTAACGCTCGGCAGCTGGGCCCCCTCACGCACACAGCTGTCTTAAACCAGAGGGTTTAGTCCTCGCATGTGGAGGTGTATTAAGATCCACATTCCCAGCCCCATTTCTCTACAGCATCGGATGCGGGGCTGGGGTCGACCCCCAGAACCTGCATTTTAATAAAACTGCAGGAGAGGCCACAGCCCACGCTTGGAACTACCCAGCGCCCACCTCGTCCCGGCCTCCTCTGCCTCTGGGGGCCCGTGGGTACCAGGTCCTCTGTGCTCACCTGCCCCAGCACTATGGTTCCGGGCCAGGGCGAGAAGATTTCCTCTTCTAGAAAGTTTTAAAATAACAGCTCTATTGAGATACAACCCACAAACCATACACTTCACCCATTTAAAGTGGTTTTCAGCGCATTCACAGAGTTGTGCAACCATCACCACAATCAATTCCAGAACGTTCTCATCATCCCAAAAAGACACCCTGTACCCGTTTACGGTCCCTCCCCACGTCACCTCCCCCAGCCCTAGGCAACCACTAGTCTACTTTCTGCCTCTACGATTCATATTTAAACATTTCCTATAAATGGAATCATACAAAATGTGGTCTTTTGTGTCTAGCTTCCTTCAAATAGCATGTTCTCAAGTTTGATCTGCGGTGTAGCATGTGTCAGCACTTCATTTTTTTTTTTTTTACATCTTTATTGGCGTATAATTGCTTTACAATGCTGTGTCAGACTTCACTCATTTTTTATGTTATTTATTTTTTATACAGCAGGTTCTTATTAGTTATCCATTTTATACATATTAGTGTATAGATGACAATCCCAATCTCCCAATTCATCCCACCCCCTACCCCTCACCACATCCAGATCTAGAGTCTGTCATACAGAGTGAAGGAAGTCAGAAAGAGAAAAACAAATATCGTATATTAACGCATATATGTGGAACCTAGAAACAAGGTACTGATGAACCGGTTTGCAGGGCAGAAATAAAAGCACAGATAAAGAGACTTCATTCATTTTTATTGCCAAATGATATTCTGTCATACACCCAGGAACTTTTTTTTGATTGATTGATGATTTTTTTGGGGGGGGTCTTCCTTGCTGTGTGTGGGCTTTCTTTAGTTGCGGCGAGCGGGGGCTACACTTCGTTGTGGTGCCTGGGCTTCTTATTGCTGTGGCTCCTCTTGTTGCGGAGCTCAGGCTCTAGGTGTGCAGGCTTCAGTAGTTGCAGCACGTGGACTCAGTAGTTGTGGCTCACGGGCTCTAGAACGCAGGCTCACTATTTGTGGCACACAGGCTTAGTTGCTCCGCGGCATGTGGGATCTTCTTGGACCAGGGTTCGAACCTGTGTCCCCTTCATTGGCAGGCAGATTCTTAACCACTGCACCACCAGGGAAGTCCCACCCAGGAGCTTTTATTTATTTATTTATTTATTATTATTTTTTGGTTTTATGGCCTCAAGGCATATGGGATCTTAGCTCCCTGACCAGGGATCGAACCCACGCCCCCCGCATTGGAAGGCAAAGGCTTAACCACTGGACCGCCTGGGAAGTCCCCACCCAGGAGCTTTTAAAACATACTGATGTGGCCGCCCCACCCCAGACTGATCCAGTTAGTTGGAGGGGAGGGGACAGGACAGGATTTGTAAAGCTCCCTGGACAGACTAGGAGAATCCCTGCTGTCACTCCTTCAAAACTCCAAGCCATAAAAAAAAGATAAAATCTTGCCATCTGTGATGAGGTGGATGGACCTTGAGGGTATTATGCTAAGTGAAATAAGTCAGATGGAGAGAGACAAATACCGCATGATTTCACTCATATGTGGAATAGAAAAAACAACAACAACAGAAATGCACACACAAAATAAATGAACACATCAAACAAGAACAAACAATTTGATTCAGAGAACAGAGTGGTGGTTACCAGGGGAGTGGGCGGGGGATTGAAATGGGTAAAGAGGATCAACTGTGATGTATAGAAACTAAATTTTTGGTGTTGAGCACGCTACAGTGTATACAAAAGTAGAAACATAATGTTGTACACATGAAACATATGTTATAAACCAATGTTACCGCAATAAAAAATAAATTGAAAAAAAAAAGATTCCAGGGCAGATCTTTTGAGCACCGTTTCACAGACTAGGAAATTGGGGCTCAGAGAGGGGATTGTGTCACCAGCCCAGGGTCCTGCAGACAGAACTGCTGAAGTGGACCTGACTTCCTCCCTCCACTTGTTCAACATTAATGAGGTGCCAACTGTATGCCTGGCACCATGAGATTCAAATGATCCAATAACTGAGACATTCCTTCATGTTATTTAGTTATTTAGCCTGGCCTCTGTTTAACCACAAGTAGAATGAATGGAATGAGGATGGGAAGGCAGAGCGACTGCAGCAAGGGCAGGTGATGGGTTCCTAAGTGTTTTAAATCAAGTGGTGCTTCTCAGTCTTTGGGGAGTGCCCACCCCATAGAGAATCTGATGGACACAATGGGAAATGCTTTTATGGTGACCACATTTTTGCCTATAATTATAGGGGATTCTCCATCCTTTGAAGCCCACCGGTAAGAACATAACCATACACTGAATACATTCTTCTCTGAGCATCTGTGATTCGCCAGGCGCTGGGGCTGCAGCCATGAGCTGGTCCACGTCCTTGCTCTCAAGGGGACTGAGATCTGGCACAGAGTGGCAAACAAATAAGGAGGCGGTACCGTCCAGCCGTGTGGAGGACAGAGAATGCAAGCAGGCTGGGAAAGGCTCCCTGTGCCTGGGAGGGCAGGGCAGACCTGTGACTTTTTGCTGAGATCTGATGATAAGAAGGGCATTCCAGGCAGAGGGAACAGCCCGGCAAAGGCCCTGAGGTGGGAACAGGATTGGAATTCCGGGAACTGAAAGGGGGCCATACATAATGTGTAAGAAGGTGGGTAGGGGCCAGGGTTAGAGAGGTACGCAGGGCAGGGGGAGAGGTCTCAGCTATTCAATGGACAAATGTCTGTGTCTGGCTCTTTTCTAGGCAAGAGGACGGGGCAGTGAACAGGCCAGATTTGGCCGAGTCCTCTTGGAGCTAGGGGTGGACAGAGCCAGCGCTTTTACAAAACCCATCTCAACAGCCGGGAAGGGGGAGGGCAGGGGCACGGTGTCTAGGCAGGGAGAAGCAGAGGCCTGAGGCTGGGCAAACAAAGGCCCATTTGCAGGCAAAGTGTCACAGGAGGGACTTGCACAGACCTGAAGCTGGAATAGTGGTTGTTTCCCAAGAGGAGAATGAGACTAAAGGTGGTTTCAACAAAGTCCTGAGAGAAGGGGTCCCAGATGCAGTCAAACCCACTGGCGTTTGCTAAAACTTCTAAATGGGGCAAAACCAGAGCGCCCAAATGTTTTCTCTGAGCCGGAACATTTTATATATGGAAATAAATGTAGACATTCTTTTGAGCACCCACAATGTGCCTGGCACTGGGCTGTAGGCTGCTCTAACTACTATTCATATCCTGGTTGTTATTTTCAGACAGCTTCCTGAGTCCTTTCAGCATTTACCTGCATCTCCCATGGAGTGGGTTGAACAGTGGCTCTAAAGAGATATGTCCCTGTCCTAACCCCCAAAACCTGTGAAGACGACCTTATTTGGAAATAGGTTCTTTGCAGATGTAATTAAAATAAGGCTCTCAAGTTTGGGATTGACTGCTATATTTAAAAAGGATAACCAGAAAGTATAGCACAGGGAACTCTGCTCAATGTTGTGTGGCAGCCTGGATGGGAGGGGAGTTTGGGGGAGAATGGATACATGTATATGTATGGCTGAGTCCCTTTGCTGTGCACCTGAAACTATCACAACATTGTTAATTGGCTATACTCCGATATAAAATAAACAGTTTAAAAAAACATATAAAATAAGGCTCTCAAGATGAGCTAATCCTGGACTAGGGTAAGCCCTAACTCCAGAGACAAGAAGGCTATGTGAAGATGCAGGCAGAGCTTGGAGTGACATATCTACAATCCGAGGAACACTAAAGATTTCTGATGGCCTCCAGAATCGGGGAAAGAGGCCTGGGGATTCTCCCCCAGAGCCTCCAAGAGAAACCAGCCCTACGGACACCTTTTTTCAGACTTCTGGCCTCCAGAACTGTGGGAGAAGACATTTCTGTAGTTTGAAGCCACCCAGTCTGTGGTCACTTGTTACAGCAGTCCGAGGAAACTAACACAACATATATAATTTATTACGGGGTTCACATACACAGGGGTTTGTGCTAATCTTCTACATTGATATGGGAATGGAGGTCAAAAACTTTGGGGGAGGGCTTCCCTGGCGGTGCAGTGGTTGAGAATCTGCCTGCCAATGCAGGGGACACGGGTTCGAGCCCTGGTCTGGGAAGATCCCACATGCTGCGGAGCAACTAGGCCCGTGAGCCACAACTACTGAGCCTGCGCGTCTGGAGCTTGTGCTCCGCAACAAGAGAGGCTGCGACGGTGAGAGGCCTGCGCACCGCGATGAAGAGTGGCCCCTGCTCGCTGCAACTAGAAGAGAAAGCCCTCACACAGAAACGAAGACCCAACACAGCCATAAATAAATAAATAAATAAATAAATAAAAAACCAACTTTGGGGGACCCCTCGCTTAGCCTGCCTGATTTCGAATCTCCCCCTCATGCTGTAACCTTGGACAAGTTCTTTGGTTTCTCTGGCTTCAGTTGCCTCATCTGTCCAAAGAGATTAACCAATGGGTTAAGTGAAATTCTGATATGAGGCTCATGTGGTGTGGACATGTAGTGGATCTCCATCACCAGCTGCTGGGAGTTCTGTTGTCAGGGCTGCTGCCTTAGAGTCAGTGGTGGCTTCCGCTCCGGCAAGCCCTGTCTGGCCCCACGATCCCCCTCCCTTCAGGAAAGGGGCAGAAGGAGTAGGTTTCAGGGCGATGGGGTACAGCCTCCAGGTGGGATTCTGCAGAGGGAAGGCTGCTCCCTGAAAAATTCTGGGCCAGGTTTTCAGTCCAGCAATGGAGGCCTCCCAAGAAGAGGTCAGGGGGGTGATTTATGATCTGAGAAAGCCCAAGCAGGGTGACCTCTCTGCTGGGCTCAGAAGGAACAGTCCTTGTGGCCAGGATACTTCTGGGGGCCCACTGAAATGTTCTGAGTGCTTTTAACATAGGAGGGAAAAACAGATGTGGTAATAATGAATATATAATAATGACTCCAGCCTAGATTATAGTCACTTCATACAATGCGGCCATAAAATACAGCTTTAATTTTCCTTTTTTATGGAGGAGGTATTCATGGAAGCATCCCTGGACAAACGATCCCGGAGAGGGATGGAAGCTGAGGGACAAGAGGGCTTGGCCGGCCCAAGTAAGGAGTTTCAGAACCCAGACCAGCAAGGGAGCAGAGAGGCCTGATCTGGAAAGCGGTGCCGGCCATGCCCATACTCCCTGCCCTATTGGTCATCAGGCCACCATTGTGGGAGGGTCGCTGCTCCTGGAACAGCAAACCAAGTGCTCGCTGACAAGGTGCTGTGCCCAGGCTACATGGGGAAAATAATATTTAATCCTTCCCGTGACCCTGTGCAGGAGGACTGTTATTCCCATTGGGCAGATGGAGAAACTGAGGCCAAGAGAGTCCCTGCACATACCGCAGGGCCTCAACAAATGTCTGCTGAGTGTGAACTGGATGCATAGAAGGTCCTGCGCCCAAACTAGCACCACCGGTAAGGGTAGAGCTGGGATTTGAACCCAAGCATCCCTGCTCCAGACCCTCAGCTATAACCACCACCTTTTACTGCCTTCCGGTGCACATGCCAGCCCTGCTCTGGTGGTATTTCTAATCCTGTAAGGTTGATCTTACCAGCCCTGTTTCCAGGTGAGGAAACCGAGGCTCAGAGGGGTGAACACGCCTGTCCAATTTCCACTTGATTCTGTAAGTGGCTTCCTTTCCCTCCCTCTGCAGTGTCCTTTGGTCCAAAAGCCGGGGAGGGGCAAGCGGCAGTGCCCATCCAGGCAGCAGAGTGTTGGTGTTTACCTGACGCCATACCCGACCACAGCAGGCTGACCGTTGCCCATTATCCCAGCAGGAAAACAAGGGAGGGGTTCCTGCCAGCCCTGGGGGCAGGGGCAGGGCTGGCTGCTGCCCACCCCTGTTGTCTTGATAGCCAAAGGGCCACCATCTGAATTTCAGGGACAGGCCTCCCCAGGCTACGGGGCAAGAGAGAAGGGTCTGGGCAGGGGAGGCTCCCCCAGGGGAATGAAAAGAACCTCAGACCCAAGTTCCCCCAGTTGGCTCTCACCTTGGATAAGTCAGTTCATCCCTCTGATCCACCTGTAAAATGGGGCCTTCCAAGAGGGGCTTCAGGGATGAGAGAGCCAGTGTGGGCCAGCCTCAGCTTCCTCATCTTTAAACTGGGGATAAGGACACCGACCCTGAGGGCTTCTCCTGGAGTGCAGATGTGGGAGGTGCCCAGCACAGCTGCCCTCATCAGATGATGCATGTAGGCTCCTGCATTTTTTTAAAAAAAAATAATTAATTAATTTTGTAATGGCTGCGTTGGGTCTTCATTGCTGCGAGCAGGCTTTCTCTAGTTGCGGCGAGCGGGGGCTACTCTTCTTTACGGTGCACGGGCTTCTCATTGTGGTGGCTTCTCTTGTTGCAGAACACAAGCTCTAGGCGCATGGGCTCAGTAGTTGTGGCATGCGGGCTCAGAAGTTGTGGCTCGCAGGCTTCAGAGCGCAGGCTCAGTAGTTGTGGCGCATGGGCTTAGTTACTCCACGGCATGTGGGATCTTCCTGGACCAGGGCTCGAACCTGTGTCCCCTGCATTGGCAGGCGGAGTCTTAACCACTGAGCCACCAGGGAAGCCCAGACTCCTGCTTTTAAACAGATGTCATGGAGGTTCTGACCCATAGGATCTGAGGACAGCTATAAATAGTTCTCAAAGCACCTTTTTCTCTGGTCTTATTAGCTTTTAGTTGCTGTTGTTTTTTAAACCACAAAAATACCACCATGTGTGCTGGATCATGTCACCCAGGACAAGGCAGCTGTGCTGAAGGGCCCATCATCTCCCTTCCTTTAATCCAACCTTTGGGGGAAAACAGGGGTAACAGTTCGGTGTTATACGAGTTCCACACTTTTCTCTCTTCTCAGACAAACATATTTGGACATAATTTGGGTTCCCTTCTTCTAGGTTTTTTTTTTTTTTTTTGGTCATGCTTGTGGGATTTTAGTTCCCCTACCAGGAATCAAACCTGGGCCCTCAGCAGTGATCACATGGAGTCCTAACTGCTGGACCGCCAAGGAATTCCCTAGTTTTTTTTTTAAATTGAGGTATAGGGCTTCCCTGGTGGCGCAGTGGTTGAGAGTCTGCCTGCCAATGCAGGGGACACGGGTTCGAGCCCTGGTCTGGGAAGAGCCCACATGCCACGGAGCAATTAGCCCCGTGAGCCACAATTACTGAGCCTGCGCGTCTGGAGCCTGTGCTCCGCAACAAGAGAGGCCACGATAGTGAGAGGCCTGCGCACCGCGATGAAGAGTGGCCCCCACTTGCCACAACTAGAGAAAGCCCTCGCACAGAAACGAAGACCCAGCACAGCCATAAATAAATAAATAAATAAATAAATAATTAAAAAAAAAAATCCTAAGAGCCCCTTCTAATTGTAGTCTTGAAACAAGCCTGCAGAACTGTGTGGCTGGGGGGAGGGGCGGCCCTTTAAAAAAAAATGTGTAAAATAAATAAATAAATAAAAATAAAAAAAATAATAAAATTGAGGTATAGTTGATGTACCGTATTATATGTTACAGATGTACAACATAGTGATTCACAATTTTTAAACGTTATACTCCATTTATAGTTATTATAGATTATTGGCTATATTCCCTGTGTTGTACAGCATTTCCTTGTAGCTTATTTTATACATAATAGTTTGTACATCTTACTCCCCTACCCCGATGTTGCCCCTCCCCCCTTTCCTCTCCCCACTGGTAACCACTAGTTTGCTATCTACATCTGTGCATCTGCTTTTTTGTCATATTCACTAGTTTGTTGTATTTTTTAGATTCCACATGTAAATGATATCATAGAGTATTTGTCTTTCTCTGTCTGACTTATTTCACTTAGCATAATGACCTCCAAGTCCATCCTTGTTGCTGTAAATGGGAATATTTCATTCTTTTTTATGGCTGATATTTTAAAAATTTTATTTAAAAAAAAACAGGGGCTCATAACCATTCATGTTTTCTGCATTCTTGTTTTGACAGCCTCTAGTGTCGACACACAGAGCATGGAGGAGGGGGCTTTAGGGAAACGGAGGCCCGCCTGGAGGGAGTCCCAGCGGAGGCACTGCAGCCTCGGAGGTGATCTGGGGACCGGGTGGCCCAGCAGGGGTACCTGGGCTTCCTGCAGTCCTCCCCGGGGAGCTGCTCACGTGCTGCCTCCCCTGCCCTGGTGGGTGAGGGCTGCATAGCCCGGTCAACCGCAGACCAGGCGGGAAAGTGAAAATAAACGCTGGCTGGCATCCGAGTTTCTGTTTCCTGTCACACAAATGCCTTATCGTCCCCTGGGCCATGTGTGCAGTGGGGTCACCTGGGCTGCTTTTGATTTTCTTAAGGAATAACATTTACATAATGAGTGTATGAACTATATCAAAAAATTGTCAGTGCCCAGCTAGACAATTTTATACATTCGCCACTCAAATCAAAATCAAGGTCATTCCCAGCCTCCCAGAGGGTTTCTTTACACCCTTTCCCACCCACCCCCCAGCAGAGGTAACCACTGCTCTGCCTTCTAGAAATATCAGTTAGCTGTGCCTGTTCTTGAACTGTGTACAAAGCAAGCAGTCACACGGTATGAGTCTTTCTTTTCTGGTTTCTTTCACCCAGCGTGACGTGGGTGAGGGTCATGTATGATGTTTCATGATGGGCAGTCTGCTCCGTTTTATTGCTGAGATGTGTCCTACTGCACGGATATACCTCAGTTTGTTTATCCAATCTCCTGTTGATGGATATTTGGGATGTTTCCAGTTTGGGCCTGTTAGGAACAAAGTTGCTGTGAACATTTGTGTACAAGTCTTTGCGGGGACACAGGCTTTCTTTCCTCTTGGGTAAATAACCTAGGAATGGGACTGCTGGGTCATAAGGTAGGTGTATGTTTAACTTTATAAGAGACTGCCAAATGGTTTTCCTCGCTGGCTGCTCACAGCTGTTTCTAGACCTCAGAGGCCCCGCTCCACATCACAGCAAACCTATAAAATGACCCGTGAGCCACATTAAGCATCTTTTTTTTTTTTGGAGTAAAAATAGTTTTTTTCAGGGGCTTTTCTAATTTTGCTTTTTTAAATAATTTGGCCCGAGTAACTCATTTGCTCAGTTGGGTCTGCTGGAGTTTCTCAGCAATCACGTTTGGGCAGTCTGACAAGGGAGATAACTGAACACCCAAATTGTTTTTCATTTAGAGTCAGGTTTTTATGAATAATACACTTAGAACCCATGAAGGTCCCTCCCTTTCTCAATGGATTTGTGAACTCCTTTGCACCCCTCAAAACCCCACTCAAAGGTCCACACATCCATGAAGGCTTCTGGTTATAGACAATGGCAGCCTCTCCTCCCCCACCCAACCCCAAGCGCAAAGCCTGATGTGTGACCCTGACGGCACGCTCCCTTGGAGGACAGCACTGGGCACTATCACAGTTCGTGCACCGAGGTGCATGTATCTGGAGTACAGGGAGTGCTTCACGCCTTCCTGGATGCTTGGCCCAGGCTGGATGCCTGGCACATGTTTGTTGATCTGATTTTTCCAGAATTCTCTGTATGTCAGATGCCCTTACCCAGAACTGCAGGGTCCGGTGGCAGAGGAGCTCGTAGCACCTTGAACATGTATGTAAAATACTAAGTGCTGGGGGGGCAAAGACCATGTTTTCTTCCGATTCTCTGAGAAGCTGTCTGTGACCCCCAAAGGACTGAGGGGGAGAACCTTTGATGGCCCTGGAAGGAGTGTTCCCTGGGAGAGGGCACTGGTGACTTGTAACCATGGGGAACAAAGGAGGGGACAGAGAGGGTTCATTCAATGAGCATTTAGAACACACCATCACCCCTGCACTGGGCCCTGGGGATGTGGCAGGAACAAGACAGACAAGGTCTAGGGGTAGACAGTAAGCAAAGAAAGATGACTTTAGATGTGAAAGATGTGATAAAGAGGAGGAGGAGGAACATCAGACAGGGAGGTCAGGGAGGACCTCTCTGAAGAGCCAGTGCAACGGTCCTAAGGCTGGAACACCTTGCTGTGTTGGAAGGCTAGCCAGGTGGCCCTTGGGATCCCGGGTGTCTGCAGCATGCAGAGTGGCGGAGGTGAAGATGGGTGTGTGCAGGGGAGGGGAGTGGGTTTGTCTCAGGCCAGCTCTGGGGGCCCATGGGACTTGGGGCTGAGGGGATTCCAGGCATAGTGACAGCCTGGTGCCTCTAAGTACAACCAGGACAACCCAAGTACACCCAAGTACACCTTTGGGTGGGTGGCAGATTAGACAAGGGACAAGTGACTTGTCCAAGGTCTCTTGGCACCCTGTGCCATGCTCCCTCACTGCACCCCAGCCTGCTGGTCCTCTAGCACGTCCTGACTCCCCAAACTCTCTCCCTCCTCAGGGCTGTTCCACTGCCCAGAACACCCTTCCCTGTGCTCCTCCCAGCCAACTCCTACCTGCCCTGTCGGGTCTCAGCTTAAAGACCATGTATCAGAGATGCCGCCCAGACTGCACCCCCAACTTAAACTAGGTCCTCCCTTCAATCTCCCCCTTACAAGCTTGACCTTTTCCTTTGTGGCGTTTAACACAACTGGCAATTTATTTTATGTGTGTATTTGTGTAAGTCTTTGTTTACCGAGGGTATCCCCACCTGAGAGGCCCTGGGAGGCTCATGTTCTCTGCCATCTCGCCCCACAGCACAGTGCTGGCCCATGCTTACTACAGAAGGGAAAGGCCTGGATTCTAAGACCAGCCCCCTCCGAGCCTCTTCGCCCTCTCCAGCTTCCTCTACACAGGGGACCCGAGTCCCCTTCCCCAACCTCTCCCATGTCCCCAAGATGTAAAAGCCCAGGTTATCCCCGATCCCTCTAATTACAACGCTGACCTGGGAGCCCACCCACCCCAGGGCCTGAAGGGATGAAAAAGCCTCCCCCCAGCCCCAGCCGGCCAGAGGAGCAGGTCCCTTGGCCAGAGGGGAGAGGGACCCACCAAGGGAGCCAAGCCCCTGGCCCTCTAGCACTGACCCTTCCCCGACTCCTCATGGAACACATCTGCACTTGTGGGGGTTTCCCCAGGTTTGCTCATTACTAAATTAATTTTAAAAGGAATACACCAAATGCAACATGGAATTCTGATTTAGATCCTCGAACAGAAAGAGGACATTAGTGGAAAAACTTGAAATCTGAATAAAGTCGGTAGCATCTTAATAGTGATGTACCAATGCTGTGTTTCTAGTTTTCACTAAGGTAATGTGACAAAGTAAGATGTGAACAGTGGGGGAAACTGGGTGAGGTGGTTTACGGGAACTCTCTGTACTAACCTCGCGAGTTTTCTGTAAATCTACAATTATTCAAACAGAAGAGGTTTGGTTTCAAAAAATAAATTAAAGGAAAAAAAAAAGAAAAGCAAGCCACCCATCAGATTGGTAAAAAAAGGTAAAGCCAGACAATGCCAAACATCCGTGAGGACTTGGATAAAGAACAGGGGTGTGTGTGTGTGTGTGTGTGTGTGAAGTGGGACAAGCACTCTGTAAAGCCAGGTAGCACCTGGGGTCAAGTTCAAAACGGGTCTATCCTGTAGCCCCACAATCTTCTACTGCAGGGGCTCTCAGAGTGTGGTACTCAGGCCAGCAGTATCAGCATCTCCTGGAAACTTATTAGAAATGCAGGCCCACTAGAGATTATCATACTAAGTGAAGTAAGTCAGAAAGAGAAAGACTAATACCATATGATATCACTTATATGTGGAATCTAAAATATGACACAAATGAACCTATCTACAAAACAGAAATAGACTCACAGACAGAGAACAGACTGGTGGCTGCTAAGGGGGAGGGGTGGGGGAGGGAGGATTGGGAGCTTGGGATTAATAGATGCAAACTCTTATATAAAGGATGGATAAACAACAAGGTCCTACTGTATAGCACAGGGAACTATATTCTATCCTGTAATAAACCATAATGGAAAAAGAATATGAGAAAGAACGCATATATATGTATAACTGAATCACTTTGCTGTACAGCAGAAATTAACACAACACTGTAAATCAATTAAACTATAACAAAATAAGTTAAAAAAAAAAAAAAAAAGGAAAGAAAGAAATACATGTCTGCAGGCTCCACCCCAGACAAACTGAAAAAAAGGAAAACAAAACCCAAAACAAGTCAAACCCCTGAGCTGGGTGGCAGCAATGGGTGTTTTCACAAGCCCTCCAGGTGACTCTGATGCGTGCTGAAATTTGAGAACTACTAGTCTACCAATGTATTCTAGAGTAATCCTTGAGCATGGTCACAGAGAGAACTGGAATCAGCCTAAGTGTCCGTCACGAGGAAATGAAGATATTAGGGAAAAGGCAGAGTGCAACAGTGCAAATGAGGCTCAGCCCCACTGATCTCTTCCTTGCGTGTCCACAGGGGTGAGTCTTACACACAAAACCCCGCAAACAAAGCAAGTCACAAGATACATGCAAAGGTTTCGGCGTCCAAAAGTGTTCTGATTGGGAACATACATGTATGGATATAAAGATGGGCCCAGGAATGATAAACACCAATATTCTGGGAGAGAGAGGGAAAGGGAATGAGGTGGGGAAGGAAGGATTCAGATCGGCCTAAAGCATTTTAAGTTTTAAGCCAGGGACTGGGGAGAAGATACTTTGCATGCCTGAGAAGGTTGGTTAACATAATTTTAATGAGTACGTGCTCTTTAAAAATGATTCATCGAGACCCACACAGAGTTAAAAGTGAGGGCCCCTCATTTCAACCCCACAACTACTCTGAATATTTGGTGAATATACCTGCAAAATTGGGTCTCTGCATTCTTTAAAAAATAATGAATGTAATATGCTGGAAAAGACAAAACTATGGAGACAGTAAAGAGATCAGTGGTTGCCAGGGTAGGGGAGAGGAGGAAGGGATGAACAGTTGGAGCACAGAGAATTTTTAGGCCCGTGAAACTATTCTGTACGATACCATCACTGGGGACACATGTCATTATACATCTGTCAAAACCCTAATATAAGCCATAAACTTTAGCTAATAATAATGTATCAATATTGGTTCATTAGTTATAACAAAGGCACCACAGCAATGCGAGATGTTAATAAGAACAGGGGGAAAGTGGGCTGCCGGGAGGGGTTGGAGAGGGGGTATATGAGAACTCCCTGTACTTGCTGCTCAATTATCTGTAAACCTAAAACCGCTCTTAAAAAAAAAAAAAAGCAATTCATTTAGAGAAATAAATTAACCCCCAAAATGAATGTTTTCTTTGATGATGGATGTTTTAATGTTTTGTAAAATGCAAAGCAGCTCTCAGTAACACGTGGACCTCACCCTCCAGGTGCGTATTCTCTGAGCAGGTAGCCTTGCAATGGACCTGCTGTAAGTTTCTGGCCAGCCCCCAGTGAGGGGCACTGAGATTGGCTGCAACGCTGGCCAGCAGGGCTGCAACGCACTGTGACCTAGTCTCTGCTCATCCGTGACAGCTTATGGCTCATCACCGTGGGCCGCACTTTCCAACGCAGGAGCCTCGAGCCCTGCGTGGCAGATGAACACCTGAAACGTGGCTTGTCTGAACTGAGGAGTGCCGTGAGGGGGAACCTACCCAGACTTCCCGGACTTGGCACAAAGAGAAGGTAAAGCATGCCGTCATTTCTATATTGACGGCAGCCGTCCCTCCTTCCGCCAGCACTGACACAGCCGCCCCTTCCCTCCGCCAGGCAGCCCTTCTCCACGTGGCTCCCAGGACTCTGTACACTCTCCCAACTCCCTCAGACCCGGCTGCTCCCCAGCTCCCCAGCTTCCTAACACTGGGGGGCCCCAGGCCTAGTGCTTGGGACAGTCTTTGTCTCCAGCTCCACTCACTCCCTTGGTGCTCGCAGTGGGTCCCCAGAGATGTCCCCATCCTAATCCCCGAACCCATGAACATGTTACCTTACATGGCAAAAGGATTTTGCAAGTATGACTAAATTAAGCATCGTGAGATGGGGCGATTATCCTGGATTGTGCAGGTGAGACTAACGCAATCACAAGCAACCAGAAAAGGGAAAGAAGGAGGGAGGAGGAGAGCCAGAGTTGGAGGTGTCTGAAGATGGAGGGCAGAAAACACCGTGGGCAGCCAGAGGCTGAGAGAGGCGAGGGAACGGATTCTCCCCTGGAGCCTCCAGAAAGGACTTCAGCCCTGTGGACACCTTGATTTTAGCCCCATAAGACCAATTTTGTAAGTATCAATATTATGTCACAGCAGCAATAGGAAACCGAGACAGTGATATGATCCAGTCTCATAATTTAAATGCTGACAATGCCCAAATGTATCACCTCCAGCCCCGATGTCAGGCTCAGATACTGAACTGCCCACTCAGCACCTCCTCTTAGATGTCTGAATTCTGGACCTTTTCCCACAAGCCTTCTCTACTCCTTGCCTCCTACATCTCAGCTGATGGCAACTCCATCCTTCCAGGTGCTCATGCCAAAAGCCTCAGCTTTGAAGAGTCCTTGACTCTTCTTTCTCTCTTGCTCCCCTCATTCAGGCTGCTAGTAAGCCCTGTTGGCTCCATCTACAAAACTGAGCCAGAATCTGACCACTCCTCACCAAGCCCACCACTAACACCCTGGTCTGAGCCACGATCGCCTCTCCTCTGCATGATGGACACAGCCTCCGAACTGGACCCTCTGCCTCCACCCCTGTCCCCCACGTCCTTCCAACACAGCAGCAGCAGGGGGGCCCCTGAGTCAGAGAATGTCATCCCTGTGGTCCCCATCTCCTTCAGAGTAAAGGCCAAATCCTTAGCATGGCCAACAAAGCCATCCATACTGTGCTACTCCCCCCCGACCTCTATGACCTTGTCTCCCCCAACCCCTCGCCTCTCTCTGCTGCAGGCACACTGGCCTCCTTGCTGTTCCTTGAACACGGCAGATACATTCCCAACCAGGAGCCTTTGCACTGGCTGTTCCCTCTGCCTGAGTATACTTCCCAGATAACCACATCACCGACTCCCTCACTGCCTTCAGGATTTGCTCAAATGTCACCTTATCAACAAGGCCCAGGACTTCCCTGGTGGCGCAGTAGTTAAGAATCCACCTGTCTGGGCTCCCCTGGTGGCACAGTGGTTGAGAATCTGCCTGCTAATGCAGGGGACACGGGTTCGAGCCCTGGTCTGGGAGGATCCCACATGTCACGGAGCAACTGGGCCCGTGAGCCACAACTACTGAGCCTGCACGTCTGGAGCCTGTGCTCCGCAGCAAGAGAGGCCGCCATAGTGAGAGGCCCGCGCACCACGATGAAGAGTGACCCCCGCTTGCCACAACTAGAGAAAGCCCTCGCACAGAAACGAAGATGCAACACAGCCAAAAAAAAAAATTAATTAATAAACTCCTACCCCAAACATCTTTAAAAAAAAAAAAAAGAATCCACCTGTCAACACAGGGGACATGGGTTTGAGCCCTGGTCCAGGAAGATCCCATGTGCCACAGAGCAACTAAGCCCGTGTGCCACAACTACCGAGCCTGCGCTCTAGAGCCCGTGGGCCACAACTACTGAGCCTGCATGCCACAACTATTGAGCCCGCGTGCCTAGAGCCTGTGCTCCGCAACAAGAGAAGCCACCGCAATGAGAAGCCCATGCACTGCAGCGAAGAGTAACTCTCTGCCACTAGAGATAGCCTGCGTGCTGCAACGAAGACCCAACGCAGCCAAAAATAAATATAAATAAATAAATAATTTTATATTAAAAAAAAAAAGAAACAAAAAACAAGGCCTGCCCTGATCACCCTGAATTGCCACTCATCCCAACCACCCGCAGCAAGCCCAGCCATCCTCATCCTGCTCTACTTTCTCCGTTTTCCTTTCAACATACTATATGATTATTTATCATACTTATTGCTCTGTTGCCTGCACTAGAATATAAACTCCATGCGGGCAGGGATCTTTGTTTTGTTTATTGTGTTTAGAACAGTGCTCAGCACAAAAGGCATTCAATAAATATCAGCTGAATAAATTCATAAAAGGAAAGGTATCGGGGTAAAGGTTAACAATTCTAAAACCACTATACATGCATACTGGAGTTGAACATGAGAAAATGGATGGTGGATGGTAGGAGCCAGGTCTTCCACTGTTGGGGTAAGAAGTTAACAGCTAAGCAAGGGGAGGAGGCTGGAGGCTAGAATGATCCATGTGGTGGTGGATTAGAGTTAGAGACATCAGGATGAACGTATGTTTAAAAGTGATACAGATGGCCACACATACAAATATTCATAGATTTGTATACATACACAGGTTAGTATATACATTATATTCCCCAGAGAGCCTAGAAGAAACAACACCCCATAGCGATGAGCACACCTAGCATCCAGACTTTGGTTCCTCACACCATTCTCCAATAAACGGAACTAGGGCTCCTTGGAGAAGTGGTTGATTCTAGGTTTAAAGCAGGAAATACACAAGATGGGCCTGGGGTATCTAACAGGGCCAGAAAGCAAGGAGGTACTCAAAAACTCACAGTGATGGGCCGTGTCAAAGGGACACAGGGGCCAATTGAAGAGCTCCTACAGGCCAAAGGGGGAACAATTTGAGCAATACAATAAAGGAGTATTGGATTATAACCCACAGTATGAAATATCCATGAGTCTATACTGATGTAAATATATGACTGAATAAATAAAGGAGGGAGCACAGGCAAATTTCCAGTGCAGAAGAATTTCAAATAATTTATGTATATACTCTGCCCTCAAGGAGGTGGGGCATAACTTTCCAGCCCTTACATGTGGGATGCACATGACTCACCTCCAAATATTGAATTAAATAAAGTAGAGAAACCTGACACACAGTGCCTCAGTCAGGTGATCAAGGTCAACTTCAACCGTTGTAAGGCAGCTCAAGAGCATGTGCCCTTGTTAGGAGGTGAGGAGAAGGACCCTTTCCCTCTGTGATATTCCCCCTCAAACACATAATCCCCAGTCTAATCATGAGAAAACATTAGACAAATCCTAAGTGACGTTCTGCAAAATACCTGACTAGTGCTCCTCAAAACTGTCACAATCATCAAAGACAAGTCTGAGAAACCAGCTCAGTCCAGAGGAACCGAAGGAGACGTGATGATTAAATGAGATCCTGGAACAGAAAAAGGATATTAAGGAAAAACTAAGGGAATCTGAATAAGGCATAGACTTTAGTTAATAAGAATGCATCAAAATCGGTTTATTAATTGTAACAAACACACTATCCCTAATAAGATGTTAATAATAAGGAAAACTGGATGTGATATCCTGAACTAGATCCTGGAACAAAAATGGGCATTAGTGGAAAAATTGGTGAAATCCAAAGAGAGTCTGGAGTTGGTTAATAGTAACGTTCCGACGTTGGTTTCTTAGTTGTGACAAATGTGTCATGGTGATATAAGATGTTAACAACGGGGGAAACTGCGTGAGATGTAAATGGGAACTCTCTGTAACTAACTTTTCAACCTTTCCCCAAAGAAAAGTGTATTAAAGGAAAAAAAAATAACCTGTATTAAAGGAAAAGAAAATAACCTGACAACTAAATGGGATCACGGCACATGGCAGTTGCTCAGGTAACAAGGTAACGTGTATTATGAGTTTCCGTTATTTTTTTTCACATGATGGAAATAACTCATCCAGTATTCAGCAATGCAATGGCCCTTGGACAGGTAAAAAATTCCAAACAATAAAAAAGTGAATAAAGTAGAAAGTGAAACCTTCCATGATTCCACTCCCCACTGCTAAGTCAATATATTATATTCTGGACTTTTCCCTATGCTTATGTAAACATTTATTTTAAAATGTTTACAAACATGGGGTGACACCCTACATTTCAGTTTGCTTACAGCTGATAACACTGTGGACTTCCTTTCGTATCAGGGCACATCACTCTAGCGTTCTTTTTTTTTTTTTAATTGGAGTAGAGTTGAGTAACAACGTTGTGTCAGTTTCAGGTGTACAGCAAAGTGGTTCAGTTATACATAGACATGAATCTATTCTTTTTCAAATGCTTTTCCCATTTAGCTTATTACAGAATATTGAGCAGAGTTCCCTGTGCTCTACAGTAGGTCCTTGTTGATTGTCTATTTTAAATAGAGCAGTGTGTACATGTCAATCCCAGACTCCCAATCTATCCCTCCCCCCTTCCCCTTGGTAACCATAAATTCATTCTCTAAGTCTGTGCGTCTGTTTTTTAAATAAATTCATTTGTAGGTTTTTTTTTTTTAGATTCCACATATAAGTGATATCACATGATATTTGTCTTTCTCTGCCTGACTTACTTCACTTAGTATGATAATCTCCAGGTCCATCCATGTTGCTGCAAATGGCATTATTTCATATATAAAATGGGATATTACTCAGCCATTAAAAAGAATGAAATATAGTGTTCTCCTGAACAGCTGCAATATGGATGTAACAATGGACCATTTCCTTAAGGTCAATAGTAAGGTATTGCCAATTTTCTTCCCACAAACAGTGCTCTAGTGGGCACCCTCCTACACACACCTTCATGCCCACATGTGGGAATTCCTGCAGGACAGACCCCTGGCTGCAGATGGTGGGCACAGTGGTACATTTAAAACATTGTCTTCCTACTGCTGATCGTCCTCTCCTTACCCTGAGAATGAACTGCCTGGCTCTGTCCTTCTCAAAGGCAGAGGGGAGGACGTAGTTCCTACCCCTCCCTTCATCTCTTTGGTGACATCTCCCCTTGATCCAGGCAGGGGTGGGGGGGACACAGGACACACCATGTGATTGACCAACTGGGACCTCAGAGGACAGAATTGGACCTCCTTCCGAGATTCAGGTTGTGTTTGAGATGACAGGAGTCTTGGGGGTTTCTCAGCAGCACTAGGGCAGCGGGCAGGGAGGGGGTGTGTGACATTTCAAAAGTCGTAATCTGAAACCATGATTTTATATTTGGAAAATGACAATAAAAGAATTTTACCACACAAAGCATCCATTTATTGTTCAGTTCTTCAACAAATATTTGGATTTCTTTTATGTACTGATTACTCAGTGCTAGGATGGCCTCAGTGAACAAAATTAAGTTCCTGATCACACAGAACTTATATTCTCCTTGGACACAAATAATAAACGCAATAAGTCTGAGTTAGTAGCAAGTGCTGCATTATTTAGGGTAACAGGTGGCTGCTAGAACCCAAAATCCCAACATTTCTGGTGGCCCCCACAGTCCTCCGACTCCAGAGCAGACCAAACGCCCCATCCCAGAACTCCAAGGGCCTCCTCTTTCCAGGACGCCTCACCTATTTCTGTGTTGATTTGACTCATACCCGTCTCCTCCACTAAACCGTAAGGCCGAGAACTGCTTCCTCCTCTACAGCCACAGGGGCCTCCTTTCAGTTCCAAACTTTTTCCTGTTCCCCTGCCGAGTCCCCAAACCAATGGGCCGCTCCTGCCAGCCAAGTCTCAGCTCACATGTCCCTTCCGCCGAGCAGAGTCCCTGAGTGACCGCGTGGAACAGAGCCACTCGCTCCCTCCCCAGCTGGGAGACCCACACGGGACAGATGTTGGCACGGCTGGCTCCTTCTTCCCACTCAGCTCTTAGCTCAAATGTTGCCTCCTCAAGAAGGCCTGTCCCCAGCATCCTAAAGTAAACCTCCAGTCAGCTGCTGTCTTATCAACTGATTCTATGCACACTGGCAATAAAATTCAAAGCCTTTTGTTCAGTTGTTTGTTCACTTGAATAATGCCGTCTGTCCCAACTAGAATGTAAGCTTCTTGGCGGCAGGAACTCTGACCTCTCTTGCTCACGCTGTAATCCCAGCGCCTAGAAGAGTGCGTGGCACAGAGTAGATGCTCAATAAAAACCTGAGTGAGGGAGGGATCTGGCCTGGATGTCTCAAATTCCTCATCAGCAAAACAGGGTAAATTCCCATCTCTGTCATCTCATGGGGTTCCTCCGGGATCCTGTAGGTTATCTTCAAAAAGTACTAAGTATTACAAGATTGGGGGTGATCATTTTAAGTCAGTCTAGACAGGAGTCAATAACTGAGAATTTGCTGACCTCCTATGTGCCAAGTGCAACACGCTTGTAACTTATTGGACTTCAGCTTCAAATTCATGGTTTTCCCACCTTGTTGTGGGTTGCGGGGTGGGGTCCTGAAAGTTTCTGGCTGCACACCCCCTCTGGATATTAACTATCCACTGGCCCCGTTCTCCTTCCTAAGAACCACAGCTTTATCCTCGGGGGCAGGGTGCTATCACGGTAAGGCAAGTGATCAGAAGAATTTGCTGGGTGGGGGTGTCTGGGAAAGCTCTTTATAGAGTTATAACTCCTTTGCCCCCCCACCCCCTTTCTTCTTCTTCATTTATTCTTGCACAGTGGATATAACTGAATCTCCAGCAGGGCCGAGGCTAGCCCTTAATGTGCCTTTGTTCAAATTAGGAAAGACTTCCACTGTGAGCAGTCTAATTAGAAAAAGACAGCTCCCATGGGCAGAAGCATGCTTATGGGTGCTGGGCCTGGCCTGCACCATTCAATGCCCTGGCTGAGAGCTTTGAGCAGTACACGAACTGCACAACCGTCCATGGCAGCCCTGATTTTGGACTCCGAGTCAACCTTGAGGATGGAAAGTACTTGTCTAGGGCAGAGGCGAAAGATAAAAGAAGTCTGGGCTCTTGTTAAGGGCGGAGTCCTTATACCAGCCCTGGAAGGCCTTACTCCTGACTTTTTTCCCTTTTTTAAAAAAAATTATCTCAATAATTTATTTCGAAATAACTTCGAATTAGAGAAAAGTTGCAAGAACCATACAAAGAACTTCCCTTCATCCAGACTGGTCAATTGTTAATATTCTATTCCATTTACTCCACTCCCCCTCCCTTCCTCCCTCCCTCCCTCTCCCTCTTTCTCTATGTAGATACGCACCCCTTGTTACTGTTCTTTTTCTGAATCACCTGACAGCAGTTGGCAAACGTGATACCAATTATCCCCAAATACTCCAGCGTGTAGAGCCCCCAAACAAGACACTCTAATGACAATCCAAATCAACTCTGACTTCTTCAATGAAACAAAACTTCTACGCCCAGGTCACTTGTTTTGGTTTCCTGTTATAATTAATGAAATGGAATTCTAAACGCTGCCCTCTTTACCCCTCAACTTCATGGGGATGTGGGAAATGTTAGACGAAGCTGAGAGTGGTCTGGCGCTGTCTTGCCCCCGTCCGCCACAGTCTCTGCTCCTCCTCCTGGGCCTCCTTTGGATTCCTTACATCTTTCAAGCACCTTTCAGCCTCAGAACTTTTTTTTTTCAATTGAGGTAAAATTCACATCATATAAAATCCAGCCTTCTAAAGTGAAAATGCAGTGTCATTGAGTACAATCACAGCATTGGGTAACCATGGCTACTCTCTGGGTACGAAGCATGTTCATCACCCCAAAAGGAGACCCTGCCCCCGCTGAGCAGCCCGTTCCCATTCCAGCCGCTTCTAGGCCACCACCCACCCACCTCTGTGTCTCTGGCTCTCCCTCTCTGGACATTGCACGTGAGTGGAATCACACGCACGTGCTGCCTCTGAGCTTCGCCACAGCTGTTCCCTCTTCCCAGATGCTTTTCCCACCTCCCATTCTGACTCATCCTCCTTAGGAGGCTTTCCTAGGGCCTCTCCTGAGGTCAAGCCCCCCCGACAACACGCATTCTCATGAAAACCTGAACTTCCTCTCCTCGGCACTTTTCACAATTATCATTACTCCGTGTGGTAATTTCATTCACGTCTCCTGTACTTAGACTGTAAAGTTTATTAGGCAGGAACACGTCTGCCTCGTTTATCACTGTGTGCTGGGGCCTCGCCAGAATCTGGCACATAGCAGGTGTTCAGTGATGTCTTGCAAACTGACTGACTGACGAACTGAAGGAGCGAGTGAGCGTCCTTACAGGGAAGTCACCTCGTCTCCCCTCCGCTGATGACCTGGAGGCCCACACGCATCACGGCCCCGCCCTCCTTCAGCGAGGGCCTCCCACATGCCCATATATGGACATGATGCATATATGGACATGATGCATATTCCAGGCCTCTGTGACTTCACAGGGACCAGGGACCTCGCCACGCCTATAAGAGGCCTGGGGGTCAGCCCCTGGTTTACAGCCCACAAAGTTCCACCTGCTCACAGGTTGGCTGGCTCAACCAAGGCGGTATCCCCTGCTCTGAGCATCCAGGCCGAATCCATCCATCACCATGGCCAGAAACAGATGTTGCCGCAGCCAGAGCCAGAGCAGACGCCGCCGCCCGAGACGAAGATATCGCAGCAGGAGGAAGCAATGCTGCCAGAAGCGGAGGAGAGGTGAGGGGGTCCGCTCCGTGGGTGGGGGCCGGGGAGCTGGGGGGGAGCTGGGGGTTCAGCCCGTGCTGAAGTCTGCTCTCGCCCCCTCGTTCTCCGCAGTGTGCTGCCGCCGCTACACCGCGATAAGGTGTGCAAGGCAGTAAGCGCCCAGCAGCAAGACCGCCACACTCCTGCCACTCCTGCCACTCCTGCCTGAAACGCTCCCAGCCTTCAAGGCCCTCTTGCCACGTCTCGAACATGCCACCGTTCCGATGAAATGAACAGGAGCCTGCCAGCAAACAATGCTGCCTGCCAATAAACGCTGAAGGAAAAATGCCACTCTCGTCTCTTTGCTTTGAGGGACTCGGTCGCGAGGAGGGCTTGGGCACACCGGGAAGAGGGGACACGAGGGATGGTTGTCGCACGGGATCTTGTTTCAAACTCTTGACTACTCCCAAGTCACAACCCAAATCTGCCTCCCCGGCCACCCCTTTACAGGCCCCACGGCCGTGCTGGTTTCTGAACGCACGCTCCCCAGCTCTGTGCTCAGTGCCTTTCTGCTGGCAGCCTGAAATGGGCCACAAACTGGCAAATGCTACCAATCAAGACTGGCTTGCCACCCCTACTCCCCACCCCCGAGAGCCAGTAAACATTTCCCAGCTCAAGCTCGATTCACCAGCCATCACTACATCCCACCAATCCCCCAAGGTGCCAGATGCCGAAATTCCCATTTTTTAAAAAGATGCCTCCGTTTGGGTACAGTGAGAGTAACCTGTCCAGACAGTGGTTGAGCTAAGCTTCCATTTAATCCTCGGGTACAATATCGTCCCTGGCTGAGGAAACAAGGTAACTTGGTCCACTAACCATAGGATACACTGAGATACGTGAAGGTGGTTCACAAAACACTGTCAGAACTGTCAGATCTTTTAACACAAGAGCCTGGGTCACGATCTCAGTGCAGAGCAAAGCCCAGGGCATTTCATCAGTGACCAGAACCCTGACCCAGTTGCCTTGACAGGGCCACAGAAATGTCGCGGGCATGGCTTCCAGTTTTTTTTTTTTTCTTCATTGCAAAGAAGGTCATTTTTTTTGACGTTGGGGGTAGGAGTTCATTAATTTATTTTTTTGCTGTGTTGGGTCTTCGTTTCTGTGTGAGGGCTTTCTCTAGTTGTGGCAAGCAGGGGCCACTCTTCATCGCGGTGCGCGGGCCTCTATCGCGGCCTTTCTTGTCGCGGAGCACAGGCTCCAGACGCGCAGGCTCAGTAGTTGTGGCTCACGGGCCCAGCCGCTCTGCGGCGTGTGGGATCCTCCCAGACCAGGGCTCGAACCCGTGTCCCCTGCATCAGCAGGCAGGTTCTCAACCACTGCGCCACCAGGGAAGCCCCATGCCTTCCATTTATAGAGCACCGTGGAGCACAGGTATCGGGCATTCGCCACTTCCAGGCCTCACATCCAACCTGCAAGGCAGGTATTGACGGCCTCGTCTTTGCAGGTGAGGCCACTGAGCTGGGAGATGAACTCGCTTCCATGACCCACCTACTAGATTGGTTCCACAGCCAGTCAGAAGATGCTGGCAGGATGGCCGAACATGGATCCCCGGGCAGGCTTTTACAAAATAGATCAAGCTCCAGCCATGGAGATTCTGACTTAGCAGGGTCTGCGGGTAAGGCCTGGGCATTCGTATTTTGAGCAAGTGCCCTGGGGGAGCCTGAGGGCACTAATGTAAGAGGCCTCTGTATTAGTTTCCTGTCACCATTGTAATACATTTCCATGAACTTCATAGCTTAAAACACAAATTATCTCACACGGGCCTTATGGCGCTAAAAGCAAGGTGCAAGCAGGTCCTGAAGGCTCTCGGGGAGCATAACCTTTCTCCTTGTCTTTCAGCTCCTAGAGGCCTCCGGCTTTCCTGGGATCGGGGCCCCTCCCTCCACCCTCCAAGCCAGTGGCGTAGCATCTTCACATCTCTTCCTGTGACCCTCCTGTCTCCCTCTCCCATGCTTCCCAAGCATGTTCATCACCCCAAAAGGAGACCCTGCCCCCGCTGAGCAGCCCGTTCCCATTCCAGCCGCTTCTAGGCCACCACCCACCCACCTCTGTGTCTCTGGCTCTCCCTCTCTGGACATTGCACGTGAGTGGAATCACACGCACGTGCTGCCTCTGAGCTTCGCCACAGCTGTTCCCTCTTCCCAGATGCTTTTCCCACCTCCCATTCTGACTCATCCTCCTTAGGAGGCTTTCCTAGGGCCTCTCCTGAGGTCAAGCCCCCCCGACAACACGCATTCTCATGAAAACCTGAACTTCCTCTCCTCGGCACTTTTCACAATTATCATTACTCCGTGTGGTAATTTCATTCACGTCTCCTGTACTTAGACTGTAAAGTTTATTAGGCAGGAACACGTCTGCCTCGTTTATCACTGTGTGCTGGGGCCTCGCCAGAATCTGGCACATAGCAGGTGTTCAGTGATGTCTTGCAAACTGACTGACTGACGAACTGAAGGAGCGAGTGAGCGTCCTTACAGGGAAGTCACCTCGTCTCCCCTCCGCTGATGACCTGGAGGCCCACACGCATCACGGCCCCGCCCTCCTTCAGCGAGGGCCTCCCACATGCCCATATATGGACATGATGCATATATGGACATGATGCATATTCCAGGCCTCTGTGACTTCACAGGGACCAGGGACCTCGCCACGCCTATAAGAGGCCTGGGGGTCAGCCCCTGGTTTACAGCCCACAAAGTTCCACCTGCTCACAGGTTGGCTGGCTCAACCAAGGCGGTATCCCCTGCTCTGAGCATCCAGGCCGAATCCATCCATCACCATGGCCAGAAACAGATGTTGCCGCAGCCAGAGCCAGAGCAGACGCCGCCGCCCGAGACGAAGATATCGCAGCAGGAGGAAGCAATGCTGCCAGAAGCGGAGGAGAGGTGAGGGGGTCCGCTCCGTGGGTGGGGGCCGGGGAGCTGGGGGGGAGCTGGGGGTTCAGCCCGTGCTGAAGTCTGCTCTCGCCCCCTCGTTCTCCGCAGTGTGCTGCCGCCGCTACACCGCGATAAGGTGTGCAAGGCAGTAAGCGCCCAGCAGCAAGACCGCCACACTCCTGCCACTCCTGCCACTCCTGCCTGAAACGCTCCCAGCCTTCAAGGCCCTCTTGCCACGTCTCGAACATGCCACCGTTCCGATGAAATGAACAGGAGCCTGCCAGCAAACAATGCTGCCTGCCAATAAACGCTGAAGGAAAAATGCCACTCTCGTCTCTTTGCTTTGAGGGACTCGGTCGCGAGGAGGGCTTGGGCACACCGGGAAGAGGGGACACGAGGGATGGTTGTCGCACGGGATCTTGTTTCAAACTCTTGACTACTCCCAAGTCACAACCCAAATCTGCCTCCCCGGCCACCCCTTTACAGGCCCCACGGCCGTGCTGGTTTCTGAACGCACGCTCCCCAGCTCTGTGCTCAGTGCCTTTCTGCTGGCAGCCTGAAATGGGCCACAAACTGGCAAATGCTACCAATCAAGACTGGCTTGCCACCCCTACTCCCCACCCCCGAGAGCCAGTAAACATTTCCCAGCTCAAGCTCGATTCACCAGCCATCACTACATCCCACCAATCCCCCAAGGTGCCAGATGCCGAAATTCCCATTTTTTAAAAAGATGCCTCCGTTTGGGTACAGTGAGAGTAACCTGTCCAGACAGTGGTTGAGCTAAGCTTCCATTTAATCCTCGGGTACAATATCGTCCCTGGCTGAGGAAACAAGGTAACTTGGTCCACTAACCATAGGATACACTGAGATACGTGAAGGTGGTTCACAAAACACTGTCAGAACTGTCAGATCTTTTAACACAAGAGCCTGGGTCACGATCTCAGTGCAGAGCAAAGCCCAGGGCATTTCATCAGTGACCAGAACCCTGACCCAGTTGCCTTGACAGGGCCACAGAAATGTCGCGGGCATGGCTTCCAGTTTTTTTTTTTTTCTTCATTGCAAAGAAGGTCATTTTTTTTGACGTTGGGGGTAGGAGTTCATTAATTTATTTTTTTGCTGTGTTGGGTCTTCGTTTCTGTGTGAGGGCTTTCTCTAGTTGTGGCAAGCAGGGGCCACTCTTCATCGCGGTGCGCGGGCCTCTATCGCGGCCTTTCTTGTCGCGGAGCACAGGCTCCAGACGCGCAGGCTCAGTAGTTGTGGCTCACGGGCCCAGCCGCTCTGCGGCGTGTGGGATCCTCCCAGACCAGGGCTCGAACCCGTGTCCCCTGCATCAGCAGGCAGGTTCTCAACCACTGCGCCACCAGGGAAGCCCCATGCCTTCCATTTATAGAGCACCGTGGAGCACAGGTATCGGGCATTCGCCACTTCCAGGCCTCACATCCAACCTGCAAGGCAGGTATTGACGGCCTCGTCTTTGCAGGTGAGGCCACTGAGCTGGGAGATGAACTCGCTTCCATGACCCACCTACTAGATTGGTTCCACAGCCAGTCAGAAGATGCTGGCAGGATGGCCGAACATGGATCCCCGGGCAGGCTTTTACAAAATAGATCAAGCTCCAGCCATGGAGATTCTGACTTAGCAGGGTCTGCGGGTAAGGCCTGGGCATTCGTATTTTGAGCAAGTGCCCTGGGGGAGCCTGAGGGCACTAATGTAAGAGGCCTCTGTATTAGTTTCCTGTCACCATTGTAATACATTTCCATGAACTTCATAGCTTAAAACACAAATTATCTCACACGGGCCTTATGGCGCTAAAAGCAAGGTGCAAGCAGGTCCTGAAGGCTCTCGGGGAGCATAACCTTTCTCCTTGTCTTTCAGCTCCTAGAGGCCTCCGGCTTTCCTGGGATCGGGGCCCCTCCCTCCACCCT
The DNA here is from genome assembly GCF_964341445.2 of Mesoplodon mirus. Lineage (NCBI taxonomy): Eukaryota > Metazoa > Chordata > Mammalia > Artiodactyla > Ziphiidae > Mesoplodon > Mesoplodon mirus. The sequence continues at coordinate 56,556,747 of NC_138991.1, forward strand.
CCAAGCCAGTGGCGTAGCATCTTCACATCTCTTCCTGTGACCCTCCTGTCTCCCTCTCCCATGCTTCCCAAGCATGTTCATCACCCCAAAAGGAGACCCTGCCCCCGCTGAGCAGCCCGTTCCCATTCCAGCCGCTTCTAGGCCACCACCCACCCACCTCTGTGTCTCTGGCTCTCCCTCTCTGGACATTGCACGTGAGTGGAATCACACGCACGTGCTGCCTCTGAGCTTCGCCACAGCTGTTCCCTCTTCCCAGATGCTTTTCCCACCTCCCATTCTGACTCATCCTCCTTAGGAGGCTTTCCTAGGACCTCTCCTGAGGTCAAGCCCCCCCGACAACACGCATTCTCATGAAAACCTGAACTTCCTCTCCTCGGCACTTTTCACAATTATCATTACTCCGTGTGGTAATTTCATTCACGTCTCCTGTACTTAGACTGTAAAGTTTATTAGGCAGGAACACGTCTGCCTCGTTTATCACTGTGTGCTGGGGCCTCGCCAGAATCTGGCACATAGCAGGTGTTCAGTGATGTCTTGCAAACTGACTGACTGACGAACTGAAGGAGCGAGTGAGCGTCCTTACAGGGAAGTCACCTCGTCTCCCCTCCGCTGATGACCTGGAGGCCCACACGCATCACGGCCCCGCCCTCCTTCAGCGAGGGCCTCCCACATGCCCATATATGGACATGATGCATATATGGACATGATGCATATTCCAGGCCTCTGTGACTTCACAGGGACCAGGGACCTCGCCACGCCTATAAGAGGCCTGGGGGTCAGCCCCTGGTTTACAGCCCACAAAGTTCCACCTGCTCACAGGTTGGCTGGCTCAACCAAGGCGGTATCCCCTGCTCTGAGCATCCAGGCCGAATCCATCCATCACCATGGCCAGAAACAGATGTTGCCGCAGCCAGAGCCAGAGCAGACGCCGCCGCCCGAGACGAAGATATCGCAGCAGGAGGAAGCAATGCTGCCAGAAGCGGAGGAGAGGTGAGGGGGTCCGCTCCGTGGGTGGGGGCCGGGGAGCTGGGGGGGAGCTGGGGGTTCAGCCCGTGCTGAAGTCTGCTCTCGCCCCCTCGTTCTCCGCAGTGTGCTGCCGCCGCTACACCGCGATAAGGTGTGCAAGGCAGTAAGCGCCCAGCAGCAAGACCGCCACACTCCTGCCACTCCTGCCACTCCTGCCTGAAACGCTCCCAGCCTTCAAGGCCCTCTTGCCACGTCTCCAACATGCCACCGTTCCGATGAAATGAACAGGAGCCTGCCAGCAAACAATGCTGCCTGCCAATAAACGCTGAAGGAAAAATGCCACTCTCGTCTCTTTGCTTTGAGGGACTCGGTCGCGAGGAGGGCTTGGGCACACCGGGAAGAGGGGACACGAGGGATGGTTGTCGCACGGGATCTTGTTTCAAACTCTTGACTACTCCCAAGTCACAACCCAAATCTGCCTCCCCGGCCACCCCTTTACAGGCCCCACGGCCGTGCTGGTTTCTGAACGCACGCTCCCCAGCTCTGTGCTCAGTGCCTTTCTGCTGGCAGCCTGAAATGGGCCACAAACTGGCAAATGCTACCAATCAAGACTGGCTTGCCACCCCTACTCCCCACCCCCGAGAGCCAGTAAACATTTCCCAGCTCAAGCTCGATTCACCAGCCATCACTACATCCCACCAATCCCCCAAGGTGCCAGATGCCGAAATTCCCATTTTTTAAAAAGATGCCTCCGTTTGGGTACAGTGAGAGTAACCTGTCCAGACAGTGGTTGAGCTAAGCTTCCATTTAATCCTCGGGTACAATATCGTCCCTGGCTGAGGAAACAAGGTAACTTGGTCCACTAACCATAGGATACACTGAGATACGTGAAGGTGGTTCACAAAACACTGTCAGAACTGTCAGATCTTTTAACACAAGAGCCTGGGTCACGATCTCAGTGCAGAGCAAAGCCCAGGGCATTTCATCAGTGACCAGAACCCTGACCCAGTTGCCTTGACAGGGCCACAGAAATGTCGCGGGCATGGCTTCCAGTTTTTTTTTTTTTCTTCATTGCAAAGAAGGTCATTTTTTTTGACGTTGGGGGTAGGAGTTCATTAATTTATTTTTTTGCTGTGTTGGGTCTTCGTTTCTGTGTGAGGGCTTTCTCTAGTTGTGGCAAGCAGGGGCCACTCTTCATCGCGGTGCGCGGGCCTCTATCGCGGCCTTTCTTGTCGCGGAGCACAGGCTCCAGACGCGCAGGCTCAGTAGTTGTGGCTCACGGGCCCAGCCGCTCTGCGGCGTGTGGGATCCTCCCAGACCAGGGCTCGAACCCGTGTCCCCTGCATCAGCAGGCAGGTTCTCAACCACTGCGCCACCAGGGAAGCCCCATGCCTTCCATTTATAGAGCACCGTGGAGCACAGGTATCGGGCATTCGCCACTTCCAGGCCTCACATCCAACCTGCAAGGCAGGTATTGACGGCCTCGTCTTTGCAGGTGAGGCCACTGAGCTGGGAGATGAACTCGCTTCCATGACCCACCTACTAGATTGGTTCCACAGCCAGTCAGAAGATGCTGGCAGGATGGCCGAACATGGATCCCCGGGCAGGCTTTTACAAAATAGATCAAGCTCCAGCCATGGAGATTCTGACTTAGCAGGGTCTGCGGGTAAGGCCTGGGCATTCGTATTTTGAGCAAGTGCCCTGGGGGAGCCTGAGGGCACTAATGTAAGAGGCCTCTGTATTAGTTTCCTGTCACCATTGTAATACATTTCCATGAACTTCATAGCTTAAAACACAAATTATCTCACACGGGCCTTATGGCGCTAAAAGCAAGGTGCAAGCAGGTCCTGAAGGCTCTCGGGGAGCATAACCTTTCTCCTTGTCTTTCAGCTCCTAGAGGCCTCCGGCTTTCCTGGGATCGGGGCCCCTCCCTCCACCCTCCAAGCCAGTGGCGTAGCATCTTCACATCTCTTCCTGTGACCCTCCTGTCTCCCTCTCCCATGCTTCCCAAGCATGTTCATCACCCCAAAAGGAGACCCTGCCCCCGCTGAGCAGCCCGTTCCCATTCCAGCCGCTTCTAGGCCACCACCCACCCACCTCTGTGTCTCTGGCTCTCCCTCTCTGGACATTGCACGTGAGTGGAATCACACGCACGTGCTGCCTCTGAGCTTCGCCACAGCTGTTCCCTCTTCCCAGATGCTTTTCCCACCTCCCATTCTGACTCATCCTCCTTAGGAGGCTTTCCTAGGGCCTCTCCTGAGGTCAAGCCCCCCCGACAACACGCATTCTCATGAAAACCTGAACTTCCTCTCCTCGGCACTTTTCACAATTATCATTACTCCGTGTGGTAATTTCATTCACGTCTCCTGTACTTAGACTGTAAAGTTTATTAGGCAGGAACATGTCTGCCTCGTTTATCACTGTGTGCTGGGGCCTCGCCAGAATCTGGCACATAGCAGGTGTTCAGTGATGTCTTGCAAACTGACTGACTGACGAACTGAAGGAGCGAGTGAGCGTCCTTACAGGGAAGTCACCTCGTCTCCCCTCCGCTGATGACCTGGAGGCCCACACGCATCACGGCCCCGCCCTCCTTCAGCGAGGGCCTCCCACATGCCCATATATGGACATGATGCATATATGGACATGATGCATATTCCAGGCCTCTGTGACTTCACAGGGACCAGGGACCTCGCCACGCCTATAAGAGGCCTGGGGGTCAGCCCCTGGTTTACAGCCCACAAAGTTCCACCTGCTCACAGGTTGGCTGGCTCAACCAAGGCGGTATCCCCTGCTCTGAGCATCCAGGCCGAATCCATCCATCACCATGGCCAGAAACAGATGTTGCCGCAGCCAGAGCCAGAGCAGACGCCGCCGCCCGAGACGAAGATATCGCAGCAGGAGGAAGCAATGCTGCCAGAAGCGGAGGAGAGGTGAGGGGGTCCGCTCCGTGGGTGGGGGCCGGGGAGCTGGGGGGGAGCTGGGGGTTCAGCCCGTGCTGAAGTCTGCTCTCGCCCCCTCGTTCTCCGCAGTGTGCTGCCGCCGCTACACCGCGATAAGGTGTGCAAGGCAGTAAGCGCCCAGCAGCAAGACCGCCACACTCCTGCCACTCCTGCCACTCCTGCCTGAAACGCTCCCAGCCTTCAAGGCCCTCTTGCCACGTCTCGAACATGCCACCGTTCCGATGAAATGAACAGGAGCCTGCCAGCAAACAATGCTGCCTGCCAATAAACGCTGAAGGAAAAATGCCACTCTCGTCTCTTTGCTTTGAGGGACTCGGTCGCGAGGAGGGCTTGGGCACACCGGGAAGAGGGGACACGAGGGATGGTTGTCGCACGGGATCTTGTTTCAAACTCTTGACTACTCCCAAGTCACAACCCAAATCTGCCTCCCCGGCCACCCCTTTACAGGCCCCACGGCCGTGCTGGTTTCTGAACGCACGCTCCCCAGCTCTGTGCTCAGTGCCTTTCTGCTGGCAGCCTGAAATGGGCCACAAACTGGCAAATGCTACCAATCAAGACTGGCTTGCCACCCCTACTCCCCACCCCCGAGAGCCAGTAAACATTTCCCAGCTCAAGCTCGATTCACCAGCCATCACTACATCCCACCAATCCCCCAAGGTGCCAGATGCCGAAATTCCCATTTTTTAAAAAGATGCCTCCGTTTGGGTACAGTGAGAGTAACCTGTCCAGACAGTGGTTGAGCTAAGCTTCCATTTAATCCTCGGGTACAATATCGTCCCTGGCTGAGGAAACAAGGTAACTTGGTCCACTAACCATAGGATACACTGAGATACGTGAAGGTGGTTCACAAAACACTGTCAGAACTGTCAGATCTTTTAACACAAGAGCCTGGGTCACGATCTCAGTGCAGAGCAAAGCCCAGGGCATTTCATCAGTGACCAGAACCCTGACCCAGTTGCCTTGACAGGGCCACAGAAATGTCGCGGGCATGGCTTCCAGTTTTTTTTTTTTTCTTCATTGCAAAGAAGGTCATTTTTTTTGACGTTGGGGGTAGGAGTTTATTAATTTATTTTTTTGCTGTGTTGGGTCTTCGTTTCTGTGTGAGGGCTTTCTCTAGTTGTGGCAAGCAGGGGCCACTCTTCATCGCGGTGCGCGGGCCTCTATCGCGGCCTTTCTTGTCGCGGAGCACAGGCTCCAGACGCGCAGGCTCAGTAGTTGTGGCTCACGGGCCCAGCCGCTCTGCGGCGTGTGGGATCCTCCCAGACCAGGGCTCGAACCCGTGTCCCCTGCATCAGCAGGCAGGTTCTCAACCACTGCGCCACCAGGGAAGCCCCATGCCTTCCATTTATAGAGCACCGTGGAGCACAGGTATCGGGCATTCGCCACTTCCAGGCCTCACATCCAACCTGCAAGGCAGGTATTGACGGCCTCGTCTTTGCAGGTGAGGCCACTGAGCTGGGAGATGAACTCGCTTCCATGACCCACCTACTAGATTGGTTCCACAGCCAGTCAGAAGATGCTGGCAGGATGGCCGAACATGGATCCCCGGGCAGGCTTTTACAAAATAGATCAAGCTCCAGCCATGGAGATTCTGACTTAGCAGGGTCTGCGGGTAAGGCCTGGGCATTCGTATTTTGAGCAAGTGCCCTGGGGGAGCCTGAGGGCACTAATGTAAGAGGCCTCTGTATTAGTTTCCTGTCACCATTGTAATACATTTCCATGAACTTCATAGCTTAAAACACAAATTATCTCACACGGGCCTTATGGCGCTAAAAGCAAGGTGCAAGCAGGTCCTGAAGGCTCTCGGGGAGCATAACCTTTCTCCTTGTCTTTCAGCTCCTAGAGGCCTCCGGCTTTCCTGGGATCGGGGCCCCTCCCTCCACCCTCCAAGCCAGTGGCGTAGCATCTTCACATCTCTTCCTGTGACCCTCCTGTCTCCCTCTCCCATGCTTCCCAAGCATGTTCATCACCCCAAAAGGAGACCCTGCCCCCGCTGAGCAGCCCGTTCCCATTCCAGCCGCTTCTAGGCCACCACCCACCCACCTCTGTGTCTCTGGCTCTCCCTCTCTGGACATTGCACGTGAGTGGAATCACACGCACGTGCTGCCTCTGAGCTTCGCCACAGCTGTTCCCTCTTCCCAGATGCTTTTCCCACCTCCCATTCTGACTCATCCTCCTTAGGAGGCTTTCCTAGGGCCTCTCCTGAGGTCAAGCCCCCCCGACAACACGCATTCTCATGAAAACCTGAACTTCCTCTCCTCGGCACTTTTCACAATTATCATTACTCCGTGTGGTAATTTCATTCACGTCTCCTGTACTTAGACTGTAAAGTTTATTAGGCAGGAACATGTCTGCCTCGTTTATCACTGTGTGCTGGGGCCTCGCCAGAATCTGGCACATAGCAGGTGTTCAGTGATGTCTTGCAAACTGACTGACTGACGAACTGAAGGAGCGAGTGAGCGTCCTTACAGGGAAGTCACCTCGTCTCCCCTCCGCTGATGACCTGGAGGCCCACACGCATCACGGCCCCGCCCTCCTTCAGCGAGGGCCTCCCACATGCCCATATATGGACATGATGCATATATGGACATGATGCATATTCCAGGCCTCTGTGACTTCACAGGGACCAGGGACCTCGCCACGCCTATAAGAGGCCTGGGGGTCAGCCCCTGGTTTACAGCCCACAAAGTTCCACCTGCTCACAGGTTGGCTGGCTCAACCAAGGCGGTATCCCCTGCTCTGAGCATCCAGGCCGAATCCATCCATCACCATGGCCAGAAACAGATGTTGCCGCAGCCAGAGCCAGAGCAGACGCCGCCGCCCGAGACGAAGATATCGCAGCAGGAGGAAGCAATGCTGCCAGAAGCGGAGGAGAGGTGAGGGGGTCCGCTCCGTGGGTGGGGGCCGGGGAGCTGGGGGGGAGCTGGGGGTTCAGCCCGTGCTGAAGTCTGCTCTCGCCCCCTCGTTCTCCACAGTGTGCTGCCGCCGCTACACCGCGATAAGGTGTGCAAGGCAGTAAGCGCCCAGCAGCAAGACCGCCACACTCCTGCCACTCCTGCCTGAAACGCTCCCAGCCTTCAAGGCCCTCTTGCCACGTCTCGAACATGCCACCGTTCCGATGAAATGAACAGGAGCCTGCCAGCAAACAATGCTGCCTGCCAATAAACGCTGAAGGAAAAATGCCACTCTCGTCTCTTTGCTTTGAGGGACTCGGTCGCGAGGAGGGCTTGGGCACACCGGGAAGAGGGGACACGAGGGATGGTTGTCGCACGGGATCTTGTTTCAAACTCTTGACTACTCCCAAGTCACAACCCAAATCTGCCTCCCCGGCCACCCCTTTACAGGCCCCACGGCCGTGCTGGTTTCTGAACGCACGCTCCCCAGCTCTGTGCTCAGTGCCTTTCTGCTGGCAGCCTGAAATGGGCCACAAACTGGCAAATGCTACCAATCAAGACTGGCTTGCCACCCCTACTCCCCACCCCCGAGAGCCAGTAAACATTTCCCAGCTCAAGCTCGATTCACCAGCCATCACTACATCCCACCAATCCCCCAAGGTGCCAGATGCCGAAATTCCCATTTTTTAAAAAGATGCCTCCGTTTGGGTACAGTGAGAGTAACCTGTCCAGACAGTGGTTGAGCTAAGCTTCCATTTAATCCTCGGGTACAATATCGTCCCTGGCTGAGGAAACAAGGTAACTTGGTCCACTAACCATAGGATACACTGAGATACGTGAAGGTGGTTCACAAAACACTGTCAGAACTGTCAGATCTTTTAACACAAGAGCCTGGGTCACGATCTCAGTGCAGAGCAAAGCCCAGGGCATTTCATCAGTGACCAGAACCCTGACCCAGTTGCCTTGACAGGGCCACAGAAATGTCGCGGGCATGGCTTCCAGTTTTTTTTTTTTCTTCATTGCAAAGAAGGTCATTTTTTTTGACGTTGGGGGTAGGAGTTCATTAATTTATTTTTTTGCTGTGTTGGGTCTTCGTTTCTGTGTGAGGGCTTTCTCTAGTTGTGGCAAGCAGGGGCCACTCTTCATCGCGGTGCGCGGGCCTCTATCGCGGCCTTTCTTGTCGCGGAGCACAGGCTCCAGACGCGCAGGCTCAGTAGTTGTGGCTCACGGGCCCAGCCGCTCTGCGGCGTGTGGGATCCTCCCAGACCAGGGCTCGAACCCGTGTCCCCTGCATCAGCAGGCAGGTTCTCAACCACTGCGCCACCAGGGAAGCCCCATGCCTTCCATTTATAGAGCACCGTGGAGCACAGGTATCGGGCATTCGCCACTTCCAGGCCTCACATCCAACCTGCAAGGCAGGTATTGACGGCCTCGTCTTTGCAGGTGAGGCCACTGAGCTGGGAGATGAACTCGCTTCCATGACCCACCTACTAGATTGGTTCCACAGCCAGTCAGAAGATGCTGGCAGGATGGCCGAACATGGATCCCCGGGCAGGCTTTTACAAAATAGATCAAGCTCCAGCCATGGAGATTCTGACTTAGCAGGGTCTGCGGGTAAGGCCTGGGCATTCGTATTTTGAGCAAGTGCCCTGGGGGAGCCTGAGGGCACTAATGTAAGAGGCCTCTGTATTAGTTTCCTGTCACCATTGTAATACATTTCCATGAACTTCATAGCTTAAAACACAAATTATCTCACACGGGCCTTATGGCGCTAAAAGCAAGGTGCAAGCAGGTCCTGAAGGCTCTCGGGGAGCATAACCTTTCTCCTTGTCCTTCAGCTCCTAGAGGCCTCCGGCTTTCCTGGGATCGGGGCCCCTCCCTCCACCCTCCAAGCCAGTGGCGTAGCATCTTCACATCTCTTCCTGTGACCCTCCTGTCTCCCTCTCCCATGCTTCCCAAGCATGTTCATCACCCCAAAAGGAGACCCTGCCCCCGCTGAGCAGCCCGTTCCCATTCCAGCCGCTTCTAGGCCACCACCCACCCACCTCTGTGTCTCTGGCTCTCCCTCTCTGGACATTGCACGTGAGTGGAATCACACGCACGTGCTGCCTCTGAGCTTCGCCACAGCTGTTCCCTCTTCCCAGATGCTTTTCCCACCTCCCATTCTGACTCATCCTCCTTAGGAGGCTTTCCTAGGGCCTCTCCTGAGGTCAAGCCCCCCCGACAACACGCATTCTCATGAAAACCTGAACTTCCTCTCCTCGGCACTTTTCACAATTATCATTACTCCGTGTGGTAATTTCATTCACGTCTCCTGTACTTAGACTGTAAAGTTTATTAGGCAGGAACATGTCTGCCTCGTTTATCACTGTGTGCTGGGGCCTCGCCAGAATCTGGCACATAGCAGGTGTTCAGTGATGTCTTGCAAACTGACTGACTGACGAACTGAAGGAGCGAGTGAGCGTCCTTACAGGGAAGTCACCTCGTCTCCCCTCCGCTGATGACCTGGAGGCCCACACGCATCACGGCCCCGCCCTCCTTCAGCGAGGGCCTCCCACATGCCCATATATGGACATGATGCATATATGGACATGATGCATATTCCAGGCCTCTGTGACTTCACAGGGACCAGGGACCTCGCCACGCCTATAAGAGGCCTGGGGGTCAGCCCCTGGTTTACAGCCCACAAAGTTCCACCTGCTCACAGGTTGGCTGGCTCAACCAAGGCGGTATCCCCTGCTCTGAGCATCCAGGCCGAATCCATCCATCACCATGGCCAGAAACAGATGTTGCCGCAGCCAGAGCCAGAGCAGACGCCGCCGCCCGAGACGAAGATATCGCAGCAGGAGGAAGCAATGCTGCCAGAAGCGGAGGAGAGGTGAGGGGGTCCGCTCCGTGGGTGGGGGCCGGGGAGCTGGGGGGGAGCTGGGGGTTCAGCCCGTGCTGAAGTCTGCTCTCGCCCCCTCGTTCTCCGCAGTGTGCTGCCGCCGCTACACCGCGATAAGGTGTGCAAGGCAGTAAGCGCCCAGCAGCAAGACCGCCACACTCCTGCCACTCCTGCCACTCCTGCCTGAAACGCTCCCAGCCTTCAAGGCCCTCTTGCCACGTCTCGAACATGCCACCGTTCCGATGAAATGAACAGGAGCCTGCCAGCAAACAATGCTGCCTGCCAATAAACGCTGAAGGAAAAATGCCACTCTCGTCTCTTTGCTTTGAGGGACTCGGTCGCGAGGAGGGCTTGGGCACACCGGGAAGAGGGGACACGAGGGATGGTTGTCGCACGGGATCTTGTTTCAAACTCTTGACTACTCCCAAGTCACAACCCAAATCTGCCTCCCCGGCCACCCCTTTACAGGCCCCACGGCCGTGCTGGTTTCTGAACGCACGCTCCCCAGCTCTGTGCTCAGTGCCTTTCTGCTGGCAGCCTGAAATGGGCCACAAACTGGCAAATGCTACCAATCAAGACTGGCTTGCCACCCCTACTCCCCACCCCCGAGAGCCAGTAAACATTTCCCAGCTCAAGCTCGATTCACCAGCCATCACTACATCCCACCAATCCCCCAAGGTGCCAGATGCCGAAATTCCCATTTTTTAAAAAGATGCCTCCGTTTGGGTACAGTGAGAGTAACCTGTCCAGACAGTGGTTGAGCTAAGCTTCCATTTAATCCTCGGGTACAATATCGTCCCTGGCTGAGGAAACAAGGTAACTTGGTCCACTAACCATAGGATACACTGAGATACGTGAAGGTGGTTCACAAAACACTGTCAGAACTGTCAGATCTTTTAACACAAGAGCCTGGGTCACGATCTCAGTGCAGAGCAAAGCCCAGGGCATTTCATCAGTGACCAGAACCCTGACCCAGTTGCCTTGACAGGGCCACAGAAATGTCGCGGGCATGGCTTCCAGTTTTTTTTTTTTCTTCATTGCAAAGAAGGTCATTTTTTTTGACGTTGGGGGTAGGAGTTCATTAATTTATTTTTTTGCTGTGTTGGGTCTTCGTTTCTGTGTGAGGGCTTTCTCTAGTTGTGGCAAGCAGGGGCCACTCTTCATCGCGGTGCGCGGGCCTCTATCGCGGCCTTTCTTGTCGCGGAGCACAGGCTCCAGACGCGCAGGCTCAGTAGTTGTGGCTCACGGGCCCAGCCGCTCTGCGGCGTGTGGGATCCTCCCAGACCAGGGCTCGAACCCGTGTCCCCTGCATCAGCAGGCAGGTTCTCAACCACTGCGCCACCAGGGAAGCCCCATGCCTTCCATTTATAGAGCACCGTGGAGCACAGGTATCGGGCATTCGCCACTTCCAGGCCTCACATCCAACCTGCAAGGCAGGTATTGACGGCCTCGTCTTTGCAGGTGAGGCCACTGAGCTGGGAGATGAACTCGCTTCCATGACCCACCTACTAGATTGGTTCCACAGCCAGTCAGAAGATGCTGGCAGGATGGCCGAACATGGATCCCCGGGCAGGCTTTTACAAAATAGATCAAGCTCCAGCCATGGAGATTCTGACTTAGCAGGGTCTGCGGGTAAGGCCTGGGCATTCGTATTTTGAGCAAGTGCCCTGGGGGAGCCTGAGGGCACTAATGTAAGAGGCCTCTGTATTAGTTTCCTGTCACCATTGTAATACATTTCCATGAACTTCATAGCTTAAAACACAAATTATCTCACACGGGCCTTATGGCGCTAAAAGCAAGGTGCAAGCAGGTCCTGAAGGCTCTCGGGGAGCATAACCTTTCTCCTTGTCTTTCAGCTCCTAGAGGCCTCCGGCTTTCCTGGGATCGGGGCCCCTCCCTCCACCCTCCAAGCCAGTGGCGTAGCATCTTCACATCTCTTCCTGTGACCCTCCTGTCTCCCTCTCCCATGCTTCCCAAGCATGTTCATCACCCCAAAAGGAGACCCTGCCCCCGCTGAGCAGCCCGTTCCCATTCCAGCCGCTTCTAGGCCACCACCCACCCACCTCTGTGTCTCTGGCTCTCCCTCTCTGGACATTGCACGTGAGTGGAATCACACGCACGTGCTGCCTCTGAGCTTCGCCACAGCTGTTCCCTCTTCCCAGATGCTTTTCCCACCTCCCATTCTGACTCATCCTCCTTAGGAGGCTTTCCTAGGGCCTCTCCTGAGGTCAAGCCCCCCCGACAACACGCATTCTCATGAAAACCTGAACTTCCTCTCCTCGGCACTTTTCACAATTATCATTACTCCGTGTGGTAATTTCATTCACGTCTCCTGTACTTAGACTGTAAAGTTTATTAGGCAGGAACATGTCTGCCTCGTTTATCACTGTGTGCTGGGGCCTCGCCAGAATCTGGCACATAGCAGGTGTTCAGTGATGTCTTGCAAACTGACTGACTGACGAACTGAAGGAGCGAGTGAGCGTCCTTACAGGGAAGTCACCTCGTCTCCCCTCCGCTGATGACCTGGAGGCCCACACGCATCACGGCCCCGCCCTCCTTCAGCGAGGGCCTCCCACATGCCCATATATGGACATGATGCATATATGGACATGATGCATATTCCAGGCCTCTGTGACTTCACAGGGACCAGGGACCTCGCCACGCCTATAAGAGGCCTGGGGGTCAGCCCCTGGTTTACAGCCCACAAAGTTCCACCTGCTCACAGGTTGGCTGGCTCAACCAAGGCGGTATCCCCTGCTCTGAGCATCCAGGCCGAATCCATCCATCACCATGGCCAGAAACAGATGTTGCCGCAGCCAGAGCCAGAGCAGACGCCGCCGCCCGAGACGAAGATATCGCAGCAGGAGGAAGCAATGCTGCCAGAAGCGGAGGAGAGGTGAGGGGGTCCGCTCCGTGGGTGGGGGCCGGGGAGCTGGGGGGGAGCTGGGGGTTCAGCCCGTGCTGAAGTCTGCTCTCGCCCCCTCGTTCTCCGCAGTGTGCTGCCGCCGCTACACCGCGATAAGGTGTGCAAGGCAGTAAGCGCCCAGCAGCAAGACCGCCACACTCCTGCCACTCCTGCCACTCCTGCCTGAAACGCTCCCAGCCTTCAAGGCCCTCTTGCCACGTCTCGAACATGCCACCGTTCCGATGAAATGAACAGGAGCCTGCCAGCAAACAATGCTGCCTGCCAATAAACGCTGAAGGAAAAATGCCACTCTCGTCTCTTTGCTTTGAGGGACTCGGTCGCGAGGAGGGCTTGGGCACACCGGGAAGAGGGGACACGAGGGATGGTTGTCGCACGGGATCTTGTTTCAAACTCTTGACTACTCCCAAGTCACAACCCAAATCTGCCTCCCCGGCCACCCCTTTACAGGCCCCACGGCCGTGCTGGTTTCTGAACGCACGCTCCCCAGCTCTGTGCTCAGTGCCTTTCTGCTGGCAGCCTGAAATGGGCCACAAACTGGCAAATGCTACCAATCAAGACTGGCTTGCCACCCCTACTCCCCACCCCCGAGAGCCAGTAAACATTTCCCAGCTCAAGCTCGATTCACCAGCCATCACTACATCCCACCAATCCCCCAAGGTGCCAGATGCCGAAATTCCCATTTTTTAAAAAGATGCCTCCGTTTGGGTACAGTGAGAGTAACCTGTCCAGACAGTGGTTGAGCTAAGCTTCCATTTAATCCTCGGGTACAATATCGTCCCTGGCTGAGGAAACAAGGTAACTTGGTCCACTAACCATAGGATACACTGAGATACGTGAAGGTGGTTCACAAAACACTGTCAGAACTGTCAGATCTTTTAACACAAGAGCCTGGGTCACGATCTCAGTGCAGAGCAAAGCCCAGGGCATTTCATCAGTGACCAGAACCCTGACCCAGTTGCCTTGACAGGGCCACAGAAATGTCGCGGGCATGGCTTCCAGTTTTTTTTTTTTTCTTCATTGCAAAGAAGGTCATTTTTTTTGACGTTGGGGGTAGGAGTTCATTAATTTATTTTTTTGCTGTGTTGGGTCTTCGTTTCTGTGTGAGGGCTTTCTCTAGTTGTGGCAAGCAGGGGCCACTCTTCATCGCGGTGCGCGGGCCTCTATCGCGGCCTTTCTTGTCGCGGAGCACAGGCTCCAGACGCGCAGGCTCAGTAGTTGTGGCTCACGGGCCCAGCCGCTCTGCGGCGTGTGGGATCCTCCCAGACCAGGGCTCGAACCCGTGTCCCCTGCATCAGCAGGCAGGTTCTCAACCACTGCGCCACCAGGGAAGCCCCATGCCTTCCATTTATAGAGCACCGTGGAGCACAGGTATCGGGCATTCGCCACTTCCAGGCCTCACATCCAACCTGCAAGGCAGGTATTGACGGCCTCGTCTTTGCAGGTGAGGCCACTGAGCTGGGAGATGAACTCGCTTCCATGACCCACCTACTAGATTGGTTCCACAGCCAGTCAGAAGATGCTGGCAGGATGGCCGAACATGGATCCCCGGGCAGGCTTTTACAAAATAGATCAAGCTCCAGCCATGGAGATTCTGACTTAGCAGGGTCTGCGGGTAAGGCCTGGGCATTCGTATTTTGAGCAAGTGCCCTGGGGGAGCCTGAGGGCACTAATGTAAGAGGCCTCTGTATTAGTTTCCTGTCACCATTGTAATACATTTCCATGAACTTCATAGCTTAAAACACAAATTATCTCACACGGGCCTTATGGCGCTAAAAGCAAGGTGCAAGCAGGTCCTGAAGGCTCTCGGGGAGCATAACCTTTCTCCTTGTCTTTCAGCTCCTAGAGGCCTCCGGCTTTCCTGGGATCGGGGCCCCTCCCTCCACCCTCCAAGCCAGTGGCGTAGCATCTTCACATCTCTTCCTGTGACCCTCCTGTCTCCCTCTCCCATGCTTCCCAAGCATGTTCATCACCCCAAAAGGAGACCCTGCCCCCGCTGAGCAGCCCGTTCCCATTCCAGCCGCTTCTAGGCCACCACCCACCCACCTCTGTGTCTCTGGCTCTCCCTCTCTGGACATTGCACGTGAGTGGAATCACACGCACGTGCTGCCTCTGAGCTTCGCCACAGCTGTTCCCTCTTCCCAGATGCTTTTCCCACCTCCCATTCTGACTCATCCTCCTTAGGAGGCTTTCCTAGGGCCTCTCCTGAGGTCAAGCCCCCCCGACAACACGCATTCTCATGAAAACCTGAACTTCCTCTCCTCGGCACTTTTCACAATTATCATTACTCCGTGTGGTAATTTCATTCACGTCTCCTGTACTTAGACTGTAAAGTTTATTAGGCAGGAACATGTCTGCCTCGTTTATCACTGTGTGCTGGGGCCTCGCCAGAATCTGGCACATAGCAGGTGTTCAGTGATGTCTTGCAAACTGACTGACTGACGAACTGAAGGAGCGAGTGAGCGTCCTTACAGGGAAGTCACCTCGTCTCCCCTCCGCTGATGACCTGGAGGCCCACACGCATCACGGCCCCGCCCTCCTTCAGCGAGGGCCTCCCACATGCCCATATATGGACATGATGCATATATGGACATGATGCATATTCCAGGCCTCTGTGACTTCACAGGGACCAGGGACCTCGCCACGCCTATAAGAGGCCTGGGGGTCAGCCCCTGGTTTACAGCCCACAAAGTTCCACCTGCTCACAGGTTGGCTGGCTCAACCAAGGCGGTATCCCCTGCTCTGAGCATCCAGGCCGAATCCATCCATCACCATGGCCAGAAACAGATGTTGCCGCAGCCAGAGCCAGAGCAGACGCCGCCGCCCGAGACGAAGATATCGCAGCAGGAGGAAGCAATGCTGCCAGAAGCGGAGGAGAGGTGAGGGGGTCCGCTCCGTGGGTGGGGGCCGGGGAGCTGGGGGGGAGCTGGGGGTTCAGCCCGTGCTGAAGTCTGCTCTCGCCCCCTCGTTCTCCGCAGTGTGCTGCCGCCGCTACACCGCGATAAGGTGTGCAAGGCAGTAAGCGCCCAGCAGCAAGACCGCCACACTCCTGCCACTCCTGCCACTCCTGCCTGAAACGCTCCCAGCCTTCAAGGCCCTCTTGCCACGTCTCGAACATGCCACCGTTCCGATGAAATGAACAGGAGCCTGCCAGCAAACAATGCTGCCTGCCAATAAACGCTGAAGGAAAAATGCCACTCTCGTCTCTTTGCTTTGAGGGACTCGGTCGCGAGGAGGGCTTGGGCACACCGGGAAGAGGGGACACGAGGGATGGTTGTCGCACGGGATCTTGTTTCAAACTCTTGACTACTCCCAAGTCACAACCCAAATCTGCCTCCCCGGCCACCCCTTTACAGGCCCCACGGCCGTGCTGGTTTCTGAACGCACGCTCCCCAGCTCTGTGCTCAGTGCCTTTCTGCTGGCAGCCTGAAATGGGCCACAAACTGGCAAATGCTACCAATCAAGACTGGCTTGCCACCCCTACTCCCCACCCCCGAGAGCCAGTAAACATTTCCCAGCTCAAGCTCGATTCACCAGCCATCACTACATCCCACCAATCCCCCAAGGTGCCAGATGCCGAAATTCCCATTTTTTAAAAAGATGCCTCCGTTTGGGTACAGTGAGAGTAACCTGTCCAGACAGTGGTTGAGCTAAGCTTCCATTTAATCCTCGGGTACAATATCGTCCCTGGCTGAGGAAACAAGGTAACTTGGTCCACTAACCATAGGATACACTGAGATACGTGAAGGTGGTTCACAAAACACTGTCAGAACTGTCAGATCTTTTAACACAAGAGCCTGGGTCACGATCTCAGTGCAGAGCAAAGCCCAGGGCATTTCATCAGTGACCAGAACCCTGACCCAGTTGCCTTGACAGGGCCACAGAAATGTCGCGGGCATGGCTTCCAGTTTTTTTTTTTTTTTTCATTGCAAAGAAGGTCATTTTTTTTGACGTTGGGGGTAGGAGTTTATTAATTTATTTTTTTGCTGTGTTGGGTCTTCGTTTCTGTGTGAGGGCTTTCTCTAGTTGTGGCAAGCAGGGGCCACTCTTCATCGCGGTGCGCGGGCCTCTATCGCGGCCTTTCTTGTCGCGGAGCACAGGCTCCAGACGCGCAGGCTCAGTAGTTGTGGCTCACGGGCCCAGCCGCTCTGCGGCGTGTGGGATCCTCCCAGACCAGGGCTCGAACCCGTGTCCCCTGCATCAGCAGGCAGGTTCTCAACCACTGCGCCACCAGGGAAGCCCCATGCCTTCCATTTATAGAGCACCGTGGAGCACAGGTATCGGGCATTCGCCACTTCCAGGCCTCACATCCAACCTGCAAGGCAGGTATTGACGGCCTCGTCTTTGCAGGTGAGGCCACTGAGCTGGGAGATGAACTCGCTTCCATGACCCACCTACTAGATTGGTTCCACAGCCAGTCAGAAGATGCTGGCAGGATGGCCGAACATGGATCCCCGGGCAGGCTTTTACAAAATAGATCAAGCTCCAGCCATGGAGATTCTGACTTAGCAGGGTCTGCGGGTAAGGCCTGGGCATTCGTATTTTGAGCAAGTGCCCTGGGGGAGCCTGAGGGCACTAATGTAAGAGGCCTCTGTATTAGTTTCCTGTCACCATTGTAATACATTTCCATGAACTTCATAGCTTAAAACACAAATTATCTCACACGGGCCTTATGGCGCTAAAAGCAAGGTGCAAGCAGGTCCTGAAGGCTCTCGGGGAGCATAACCTTTCTCCTTGTCCTTCAGCTCCTAGAGGCCTCCGGCTTTCCTGGGATCGGGGCCCCTCCCTCCACCCTCCAAGCCAGTGGCGTAGCATCTTCACATCTCTTCCTGTGACCCTCCTGTCTCCCTCTCCCATGCTTCCCAAGCATGTTCATCACCCCAAAAGGAGACCCTGCCCCCGCTGAGCAGCCCGTTCCCATTCCAGCCGCTTCTAGGCCACCACCCACCCACCTCTGTGTCTCTGGCTCTCCCTCTCTGGACATTGCACGTGAGTGGAATCACACGCACGTGCTGCCTCTGAGCTTCGCCACAGCTGTTCCCTCTTCCCAGATGCTTTTCCCACCTCCCATTCTGACTCATCCTCCTTAGGAGGCTTTCCTAGGGCCTCTCCTGAGGTCAAGCCCCCCCGACAACACGCATTCTCATGAAAACCTGAACTTCCTCTCCTCGGCACTTTTCACAATTATCATTACTCCGTGTGGTAATTTCATTCACGTCTCCTGTACTTAGACTGTAAAGTTTATTAGGCAGGAACACGTCTGCCTCGTTTATCACTGTGTGCTGGGGCCTCGCCAGAATCTGGCACATAGCAGGTGTTCAGTGATGTCTTGCAAACTGACTGACTGACGAACTGAAGGAGCGAGTGAGCGTCCTTACAGGGAAGTCACCTCGTCTCCCCTCCGCTGATGACCTGGAGGCCCACACGCATCACGGCCCCGCCCTCCTTCAGCGAGGGCCTCCCACATGCCCATATATGGACATGATGCATATATGGACATGATGCATATTCCAGGCCTCTGTGACTTCACAGGGACCAGGGACCTCGCCACGCCTATAAGAGGCCTGGGGGTCAGCCCCTGGTTTACAGCCCACAAAGTTCCACCTGCTCACAGGTTGGCTGGCTCAACCAAGGCGGTATCCCCTGCTCTGAGCATCCAGGCCGAATCCATCCATCACCATGGCCAGAAACAGATGTTGCCGCAGCCAGAGCCAGAGCAGACGCCGCCGCCCGAGACGAAGATATCGCAGCAGGAGGAAGCAATGCTGCCAGAAGCGGAGGAGAGGTGAGGGGGTCCGCTCCGTGGGTGGGGGCCGGGGAGCTGGGGGGGAGCTGGGGGTTCAGCCCGTGCTGAAGTCTGCTCTCGCCCCCTCGTTCTCCGCAGTGTGCTGCCGCCGCTACACCGCGATAAGGTGTGCAAGGCAGTAAGCGCCCAGCAGCAAGACCGCCACACTCCTGCCACTCCTGCCACTCCTGCCTGAAACGCTCCCAGCCTTCAAGGCCCTCTTGCCACGTCTCGAACATGCCACCGTTCCGATGAAATGAACAGGAGCCTGCCAGCAAACAATGCTGCCTGCCAATAAACGCTGAAGGAAAAATGCCACTCTCGTCTCTTTGCTTTGAGGGACTCGGTCGCGAGGAGGGCTTGGGCACACCGGGAAGAGGGGACACGAGGGATGGTTGTCGCACGGGATCTTGTTTCAAACTCTTGACTACTCCCAAGTCACAACCCAAATCTGCCTCCCCGGCCACCCCTTTACAGGCCCCACGGCCGTGCTGGTTTCTGAACGCACGCTCCCCAGCTCTGTGCTCAGTGCCTTTCTGCTGGCAGCCTGAAATGGGCCACAAACTGGCAAATGCTACCAATCAAGACTGGCTTGCCACCCCTACTCCCCACCCCCGAGAGCCAGTAAACATTTCCCAGCTCAAGCTCGATTCACCAGCCATCACTACATCCCACCAATCCCCCAAGGTGCCAGATGCCGAAATTCCCATTTTTTAAAAAGATGCCTCCGTTTGGGTACAGTGAGAGTAACCTGTCCAGACAGTGGTTGAGCTAAGCTTCCATTTAATCCTCGGGTACAATATCGTCCCTGGCTGAGGAAACAAGGTAACTTGGTCCACTAACCATAGGATACACTGAGATACGTGAAGGTGGTTCACAAAACACTGTCAGAACTGTCAGATCTTTTAACACAAGAGCCTGGGTCACGATCTCAGTGCAGAGCAAAGCCCAGGGCATTTCATCAGTGACCAGAACCCTGACCCAGTTGCCTTGACAGGGCCACAGAAATGTCGCGGGCATGGCTTCCAGTTTTTTTTTTTTTTTTCATTGCAAAGAAGGTCATTTTTTTTGACGTTGGGGGTAGGAGTTTATTAATTTATTTTTTTGCTGTGTTGGGTCTTCGTTTCTGTGTGAGGGCTTTCTCTAGTTGTGGCAAGCAGGGGCCACTCTTCATCGCGGTGCGCGGGCCTCTATCGCGGCCTTTCTTGTCGCGGAGCACAGGCTCCAGACGCGCAGGCTCAGTAGTTGTGGCTCACGGGCCCAGCCGCTCTGCGGCGTGTGGGATCCTCCCAGACCAGGGCTCGAACCCGTGTCCCCTGCATCAGCAGGCAGGTTCTCAACCACTGCGCCACCAGGGAAGCCCCATGCCTTCCATTTATAGAGCACCGTGGAGCACAGGTATCGGGCATTCGCCACTTCCAGGCCTCACATCCAACCTGCAAGGCAGGTATTGACGGCCTCGTCTTTGCAGGTGAGGCCACTGAGCTGGGAGATGAACTCGCTTCCATGACCCACCTACTAGATTGGTTCCACAGCCAGTCAGAAGATGCTGGCAGGATGGCCGAACATGGATCCCCGGGCAGGCTTTTACAAAATAGATCAAGCTCCAGCCATGGAGATTCTGACTTAGCAGGGTCTGCGGGTAAGGCCTGGGCATTCGTATTTTGAGCAAGTGCCCTGGGGGAGCCTGAGGGCACTAATGTAAGAGGCCTCTGTATTAGTTTCCTGTCACCATTGTAATACATTTCCATGAACTTCATAGCTTAAAACACAAATTATCTCACACGGGCCTTATGGCGCTAAAAGCAAGGTGCAAGCAGGTCCTGAAGGCTCTCGGGGAGCATAACCTTTCTCCTTGTCTTTCAGCTCCTAGAGGCCTCCGGCTTTCCTGGGATCGGGGCCCCTCCCTCCACCCTCCAAGCCAGTGGCGTAGCATCTTCACATCTCTTCCTGTGACCCTCCTGTCTCCCTCTCCCATGCTTCCCAAGCATGTTCATCACCCCAAAAGGAGACCCTGCCCCCGCTGAGCAGCCCGTTCCCATTCCAGCCGCTTCTAGGCCACCACCCACCCACCTCTGTGTCTCTGGCTCTCCCTCTCTGGACATTGCACGTGAGTGGAATCACACGCACGTGCTGCCTCTGAGCTTCGCCACAGCTGTTCCCTCTTCCCAGATGCTTTTCCCACCTCCCATTCTGACTCATCCTCCTTAGGAGGCTTTCCTAGGGCCTCTCCTGAGGTCAAGCCCCCCCGACAACACGCATTCTCATGAAAACCTGAACTTCCTCTCCTCGGCACTTTTCACAATTATCATTACTCCGTGTGGTAATTTCATTCACGTCTCCTGTACTTAGACTGTAAAGTTTATTAGGCAGGAACACGTCTGCCTCGTTTATCACTGTGTGCTGGGGCCTCGCCAGAATCTGGCACATAGCAGGTGTTCAGTGATGTCTTGCAAACTGACTGACTGACGAACTGAAGGAGCGAGTGAGCGTCCTTACAGGGAAGTCACCTCGTCTCCCCTCCGCTGATGACCTGGAGGCCCACACGCATCACGGCCCCGCCCTCCTTCAGCGAGGGCCTCCCACATGCCCATATATGGACATGATGCATATATGGACATGATGCATATTCCAGGCCTCTGTGACTTCACAGGGACCAGGGACCTCGCCACGCCTATAAGAGGCCTGGGGGTCAGCCCCTGGTTTACAGCCCACAAAGTTCCACCTGCTCACAGGTTGGCTGGCTCAACCAAGGCGGTATCCCCTGCTCTGAGCATCCAGGCCGAATCCATCCATCACCATGGCCAGAAACAGATGTTGCCGCAGCCAGAGCCAGAGCAGACGCCGCCGCCCGAGACGAAGATATCGCAGCAGGAGGAAGCAATGCTGCCAGAAGCGGAGGAGAGGTGAGGGGGTCCGCTCCGTGGGTGGGGGCCGGGGAGCTGGGGGGGAGCTGGGGGTTCAGCCCGTGCTGAAGTCTGCTCTCGCCCCCTCGTTCTCCGCAGTGTGCTGCCGCCGCTACACCGCGATAAGGTGTGCAAGGCAGTAAGCGCCCAGCAGCAAGACCGCCACACTCCTGCCACTCCTGCCACTCCTGCCTGAAACGCTCCCAGCCTTCAAGGCCCTCTTGCCACGTCTCGAACATGCCACCGTTCCGATGAAATGAACAGGAGCCTGCCAGCAAACAATGCTGCCTGCCAATAAACGCTGAAGGAAAAATGCCACTCTCGTCTCTTTGCTTTGAGGGACTCGGTCGCGAGGAGGGCTTGGGCACACCGGGAAGAGGGGACACGAGGGATGGTTGTCGCACGGGATCTTGTTTCAAACTCTTGACTACTCCCAAGTCACAACCCAAATCTGCCTCCCCGGCCACCCCTTTACAGGCCCCACGGCCGTGCTGGTTTCTGAACGCACGCTCCCCAGCTCTGTGCTCAGTGCCTTTCTGCTGGCAGCCTGAAATGGGCCACAAACTGGCAAATGCTACCAATCAAGACTGGCTTGCCACCCCTACTCCCCACCCCCGAGAGCCAGTAAACATTTCCCAGCTCAAGCTCGATTCACCAGCCATCACTACATCCCACCAATCCCCCAAGGTGCCAGATGCCGAAATTCCCATTTTTTAAAAAGATGCCTCCGTTTGGGTACAGTGAGAGTAACCTGTCCAGACAGTGGTTGAGCTAAGCTTCCATTTAATCCTCGGGTACAATATCGTCCCTGGCTGAGGAAACAAGGTAACTTGGTCCACTAACCATAGGATACACTGAGATACGTGAAGGTGGTTCACAAAACACTGTCAGAACTGTCAGATCTTTTAACACAAGAGCCTGGGTCACGATCTCAGTGCAGAGCAAAGCCCAGGGCATTTCATCAGTGACCAGAACCCTGACCCAGTTGCCTTGACAGGGCCACAGAAATGTCGCGGGCATGGCTTCCAGTTTTTTTTTTTTTTTTCATTGCAAAGAAGGTCATTTTTTTTGACGTTGGGGGTAGGAGTTTATTAATTTATTTTTTTGCTGTGTTGGGTCTTCGTTTCTGTGTGAGGGCTTTCTCTAGTTGTGGCAAGCAGGGGCCACTCTTCATCGCGGTGCGCGGGCCTCTATCGCGGCCTTTCTTGTCGCGGAGCACAGGCTCCAGACGCGCAGGCTCAGTAGTTGTGGCTCACGGGCCCAGCCGCTCTGCGGCGTGTGGGATCCTCCCAGACCAGGGCTCGAACCCGTGTCCCCTGCATCAGCAGGCAGGTTCTCAACCACTGCGCCACCAGGGAAGCCCCATGCCTTCCATTTATAGAGCACCGTGGAGCACAGGTATCGGGCATTCGCCACTTCCAGGCCTCACATCCAACCTGCAAGGCAGGTATTGACGGCCTCGTCTTTGCAGGTGAGGCCACTGAGCTGGGAGATGAACTCGCTTCCATGACCCACCTACTAGATTGGTTCCACAGCCAGTCAGAAGATGCTGGCAGGATGGCCGAACATGGATCCCCGGGCAGGCTTTTACAAAATAGATCAAGCTCCAGCCATGGAGATTCTGACTTAGCAGGGTCTGCGGGTAAGGCCTGGGCATTCGTATTTTGAGCAAGTGCCCTGGGGGAGCCTGAGGGCACTAATGTAAGAGGCCTCTGTATTAGTTTCCTGTCACCATTGTAATACATTTCCATGAACTTCATAGCTTAAAACACAAATTATCTCACACGGGCCTTATGGCGCTAAAAGCAAGGTGCAAGCAGGTCCTGAAGGCTCTCGGGGAGCATAACCTTTCTCCTTGTCTTTCAGCTCCTAGAGGCCTCCGGCTTTCCTGGGATCGGGGCCCCTCCCTCCACCCTCCAAGCCAGTGGCGTAGCATCTTCACATCTCTTCCTGTGACCCTCCTGTCTCCCTCTCCCATGCTTCCCAAGCATGTTCATCACCCCAAAAGGAGACCCTGCCCCCGCTGAGCAGCCCGTTCCCATTCCAGCCGCTTCTAGGCCACCACCCACCCACCTCTGTGTCTCTGGCTCTCCCTCTCTGGACATTGCACGTGAGTGGAATCACACGCACGTGCTGCCTCTGAGCTTCGCCACAGCTGTTCCCTCTTCCCAGATGCTTTTCCCACCTCCCATTCTGACTCATCCTCCTTAGGAGGCTTTCCTAGGGCCTCTCCTGAGGTCAAGCCCCCCCGACAACACGCATTCTCATGAAAACCTGAACTTCCTCTCCTCGGCACTTTTCACAATTATCATTACTCCGTGTGGTAATTTCATTCACGTCTCCTGTACTTAGACTGTAAAGTTTATTAGGCAGGAACACGTCTGCCTCGTTTATCACTGTGTGCTGGGGCCTCGCCAGAATCTGGCACATAGCAGGTGTTCAGTGATGTCTTGCAAACTGACTGACTGACGAACTGAAGGAGCGAGTGAGCGTCCTTACAGGGAAGTCACCTCGTCTCCCCTCCGCTGATGACCTGGAGGCCCACACGCATCACGGCCCCGCCCTCCTTCAGCGAGGGCCTCCCACATGCCCATATATGGACATGATGCATATATGGACATGATGCATATTCCAGGCCTCTGTGACTTCACAGGGACCAGGGACCTCGCCACGCCTATAAGAGGCCTGGGGGTCAGCCCCTGGTTTACAGCCCACAAAGTTCCACCTGCTCACAGGTTGGCTGGCTCAACCAAGGCGGTATCCCCTGCTCTGAGCATCCAGGCCGAATCCATCCATCACCATGGCCAGAAACAGATGTTGCCGCAGCCAGAGCCAGAGCAGACGCCGCCGCCCGAGACGAAGATATCGCAGCAGGAGGAAGCAATGCTGCCAGAAGCGGAGGAGAGGTGAGGGGGTCCGCTCCGTGGGTGGGGGCCGGGGAGCTGGGGGGGAGCTGGGGGTTCAGCCCGTGCTGAAGTCTGCTCTCGCCCCCTCGTTCTCCACAGTGTGCTGCCGCCGCTACACCGCAATAAGGTGTGCAAGGCAGTAAGCGCCCAGCAGCAAGACCGCCACACTCCTGCCACTCCTGCCTGAAACGCTCCCAGCCTTCAAGGCCCTCTTGCCACGTCTCCAACATGCCACCGTTCCGATGAAATGAACAGGAGCCTGCCAGCAAACAATGCTGCCTGCCAATAAACGCTGAAGGAAAAATGCCACTCTCGTCTCTTTGCTTTGAGGGACTCGGTCGCGAGGAGGGCTTGGGCACACCGGGAAGAGGGGACACGAGGGATGGTTGTCGCACGGGATCTTGTTTCAAACTCTTGACTACTCCCAAGTCACAACCCAAATCTGCCTCCCCGGCCACCCCTTTACAGGCCCCACGGCCGTGCTGGTTTCTGAACGCACGCTCCCCAGCTCTGTGCTCAGTGCCTTTCTGCTGGCAGCCTGAAATGGGCCACAAACTGGCAAATGCTACCAATCAAGACTGGCTTGCCACCCCTACTCCCCACCCCCGAGAGCCAGTAAACATTTCCCAGCTCAAGCTCGATTCACCAGCCATCACTACATCCCACCAATCCCCCAAGGTGCCAGATGCCGAAATTCCCATTTTTTAAAAAGATGCCTCCGTTTGGGTACAGTGAGAGTAACCTGTCCAGACAGTGGTTGAGCTAAGCTTCCATTTAATCCTCGGGTACAATATCGTCCCTGGCTGAGGAAACAAGGTAACTTGGTCCACTAACCATAGGATACACTGAGATACGTGAAGGTGGTTCACAAAACACTGTCAGAACTGTCAGATCTTTTAACACAAGAGCCTGGGTCACGATCTCAGTGCAGAGCAAAGCCCAGGGCATTTCATCAGTGACCAGAACCCTGACCCAGTTGCCTTGACAGGGCCACAGAAATGTCGCGGGCATGGCTTCCAGTTTTTTTTTTTTTTTTCATTGCAAAGAAGGTCATTTTTTTTGACGTTGGGGGTAGGAGTTTATTAATTTATTTTTTTGCTGTGTTGGGTCTTCGTTTCTGTGTGAGGGCTTTCTCTAGTTGTGGCAAGCAGGGGCCACTCTTCATCGCGGTGCGCGGGCCTCTATCGCGGCCTTTCTTGTCGCGGAGCACAGGCTCCAGACGCGCAGGCTCAGTAGTTGTGGCTCACGGGCCCAGCCGCTCTGCGGCGTGTGGGATCCTCCCAGACCAGGGCTCGAACCCGTGTCCCCTGCATCAGCAGGCAGGTTCTCAACCACTGCGCCACCAGGGAAGCCCCATGCCTTCCATTTATAGAGCACCGTGGAGCACAGGTATCGGGCATTCGCCACTTCCAGGCCTCACATCCAACCTGCAAGGCAGGTATTGACGGCCTCGTCTTTGCAGGTGAGGCCACTGAGCTGGGAGATGAACTCGCTTCCATGACCCACCTACTAGATTGGTTCCACAGCCAGTCAGAAGATGCTGGCAGGATGGCCGAACATGGATCCCCGGGCAGGCTTTTACAAAATAGATCAAGCTCCAGCCATGGAGATTCTGACTTAGCAGGGTCTGCGGGTAAGGCCTGGGCATTCGTATTTTGAGCAAGTGCCCTGGGGGAGCCTGAGGGCACTAATGTAAGAGGCCTCTGTATTAGTTTCCTGTCACCATTGTAATACATTTCCATGAACTTCATAGCTTAAAACACAAATTATCTCACACGGGCCTTATGGCGCTAAAAGCAAGGTGCAAGCAGGTCCTGAAGGCTCTCGGGGAGCATAACCTTTCTCCTTGTCCTTCAGCTCCTAGAGGCCTCCGGCTTTCCTGGGATCGGGGCCCCTCCCTCCACCCTCCAAGCCAGTGGCGTAGCATCTTCACATCTCTTCCTGTGACCCTCCTGTCTCCCTCTCCCATGCTTCCCAAGCATGTTCATCACCCCAAAAGGAGACCCTGCCCCCGCTGAGCAGCCCGTTCCCATTCCAGCCGCTTCTAGGCCACCACCCACCCACCTCTGTGTCTCTGGCTCTCCCTCTCTGGACATTGCACGTGAGTGGAATCACACGCACGTGCTGCCTCTGAGCTTCGCCACAGCTGTTCCCTCTTCCCAGATGCTTTTCCCACCTCCCATTCTGACTCATCCTCCTTAGGAGGCTTTCCTAGGGCCTCTCCTGAGGTCAAGCCCCCCCGACAACACGCATTCTCATGAAAACCTGAACTTCCTCTCCTCGGCACTTTTCACAATTATCATTACTCCGTGTGGTAATTTCATTCACGTCTCCTGTACTTAGACTGTAAAGTTTATTAGGCAGGAACACGTCTGCCTCGTTTATCACTGTGTGCTGGGGCCTCGCCAGAATCTGGCACATAGCAGGTGTTCAGTGATGTCTTGCAAACTGACTGACTGACGAACTGAAGGAGCGAGTGAGCGTCCTTACAGGGAAGTCACCTCGTCTCCCCTCCGCTGATGACCTGGAGGCCCACACGCATCACGGCCCCGCCCTCCTTCAGCGAGGGCCTCCCACATGCCCATATATGGACATGATGCATATATGGACATGATGCATATTCCAGGCCTCTGTGACTTCACAGGGACCAGGGACCTCGCCACGCCTATAAGAGGCCTGGGGGTCAGCCCCTGGTTTACAGCCCACAAAGTTCCACCTGCTCACAGGTTGGCTGGCTCAACCAAGGCGGTATCCCCTGCTCTGAGCATCCAGGCCGAATCCATCCATCACCATGGCCAGAAACAGATGTTGCCGCAGCCAGAGCCAGAGCAGACGCCGCCGCCCGAGACGAAGATATCGCAGCAGGAGGAAGCAATGCTGCCAGAAGCGGAGGAGAGGTGAGGGGGTCCGCTCCGTGGGTGGGGGCCGGGGAGCTGGGGGGGAGCTGGGGGTTCAGCCCGTGCTGAAGTCTGCTCTCGCCCCCTCGTTCTCCGCAGTGTGCTGCCGCCGCTACACCGCGATAAGGTGTGCAAGGCAGTAAGCGCCCAGCAGCAAGACCGCCACACTCCTGCCACTCCTGCCACTCCTGCCTGAAACGCTCCCAGCCTTCAAGGCCCTCTTGCCACGTCTCCAACATGCCACCGTTCCGATGAAATGAACAGGAGCCTGCCAGCAAACAATGCTGCCTGCCAATAAACGCTGAAGGAAAAATGCCACTCTCGTCTCTTTGCTTTGAGGGACTCGGTCGCGAGGAGGGCTTGGGCACACCGGGAAGAGGGGACACGAGGGATGGTTGTCGCACGGGATCTTGTTTCAAACTCTTGACTACTCCCAAGTCACAACCCAAATCTGCCTCCCCGGCCACCCCTTTACAGGCCCCACGGCCGTGCTGGTTTCTGAACGCACGCTCCCCAGCTCTGTGCTCAGTGCCTTTCTGCTGGCAGCCTGAAATGGGCCACAAACTGGCAAATGCTACCAATCAAGACTGGCTTGCCACCCCTACTCCCCACCCCCGAGAGCCAGTAAACATTTCCCAGCTCAAGCTCGATTCACCAGCCATCACTACATCCCACCAATCCCCCAAGGTGCCAGATGCCGAAATTCCCATTTTTTAAAAAGATGCCTCCGTTTGGGTACAGTGAGAGTAACCTGTCCAGACAGTGGTTGAGCTAAGCTTCCATTTAATCCTCGGGTACAATATCGTCCCTGGCTGAGGAAACAAGGTAACTTGGTCCACTAACCATAGGATACACTGAGATACGTGAAGGTGGTTCACAAAACACTGTCAGAACTGTCAGATCTTTTAACACAAGAGCCTGGGTCACGATCTCAGTGCAGAGCAAAGCCCAGGGCATTTCATCAGTGACCAGAACCCTGACCCAGTTGCCTTGACAGGGCCACAGAAATGTCGCGGGCATGGCTTCCAGTTTTGTTTTTTTTTTTCATTGCAAAGAAGGTCATTTTTTTTGACGTTGGGGGTAGGAGTTTATTAATTTATTTTTTTGCTGTGTTGGGTCTTCGTTTCTGTGTGAGGGCTTTCTCTAGTTGTGGCAAGCAGGGGCCACTCTTCATCGCGGTGCGCGGGCCTCTATCGCGGCCTTTCTTGTCGCGGAGCACAGGCTCCAGACGCGCAGGCTCAGTAGTTGTGGCTCACGGGCCCAGCCGCTCTGCGGCGTGTGGGATCCTCCCAGACCAGGGCTCGAACCCGTGTCCCCTGCATCAGCAGGCAGGTTCTCAACCACTGCGCCACCAGGGAAGCCCCATGCCTTCCATTTATAGAGCACCGTGGAGCACAGGTATCGGGCATTCGCCACTTCCAGGCCTCACATCCAACCTGCAAGGCAGGTATTGACGGCCTCGTCTTTGCAGGTGAGGCCACTGAGCTGGGAGATGAACTCGCTTCCATGACCCACCTACTAGATTGGTTCCACAGCCAGTCAGAAGATGCTGGCAGGATGGCCGAACATGGATCCCCGGGCAGGCTTTTACAAAATAGATCAAGCTCCAGCCATGGAGATTCTGACTTAGCAGGGTCTGCGGGTAAGGCCTGGGCATTCGTATTTTGAGCAAGTGCCCTGGGGGAGCCTGAGGGCACTAATGTAAGAGGCCTCTGTATTAGTTTCCTGTCACCATTGTAATACATTTCCATGAACTTCATAGCTTAAAACACAAATTATCTCACACGGGCCTTATGGCGCTAAAAGCAAGGTGCAAGCAGGTCCTGAAGGCTCTCGGGGAGCATAACCTTTCTCCTTGTCTTTCAGCTCCTAGAGGCCTCCGGCTTTCCTGGGATCGGGGCCCCTCCCTCCACCCTCCAAGCCAGTGGCGTAGCATCTTCACATCTCTTCCTGTGACCCTCCTGTCTCCCTCTCCCATGCTTCCCAAGCATGTTCATCACCCCAAAAGGAGACCCTGCCCCCGCTGAGCAGCCCGTTCCCATTCCAGCCGCTTCTAGGCCACCACCCACCCACCTCTGTGTCTCTGGCTCTCCCTCTCTGGACATTGCACGTGAGTGGAATCACACGCACGTGCTGCCTCTGAGCTTCGCCACAGCTGTTCCCTCTTCCCAGATGCTTTTCCCACCTCCCATTCTGACTCATCCTCCTTAGGAGGCTTTCCTAGGGCCTCTCCTGAGGTCAAGCCCCCCCGACAACACGCATTCTCATGAAAACCTGAACTTCCTCTCCTCGGCACTTTTCACAATTATCATTACTCCGTGTGGTAATTTCATTCACGTCTCCTGTACTTAGACTGTAAAGTTTATTAGGCAGGAACACGTCTGCCTCGTTTATCACTGTGTGCTGGGGCCTCGCCAGAATCTGGCACATAGCAGGTGTTCAGTGATGTCTTGCAAACTGACTGACTGACGAACTGAAGGAGCGAGTGAGCGTCCTTACAGGGAAGTCACCTCGTCTCCCCTCCGCTGATGACCTGGAGGCCCACACGCATCACGGCCCCGCCCTCCTTCAGCGAGGGCCTCCCACATGCCCATATATGGACATGATGCATATATGGACATGATGCATATTCCAGGCCTCTGTGACTTCACAGGGACCAGGGACCTCGCCACGCCTATAAGAGGCCTGGGGGTCAGCCCCTGGTTTACAGCCCACAAAGTTCCACCTGCTCACAGGTTGGCTGGCTCAACCAAGGCGGTATCCCCTGCTCTGAGCATCCAGGCCGAATCCATCCATCACCATGGCCAGAAACAGATGTTGCCGCAGCCAGAGCCAGAGCAGACGCCGCCGCCCGAGACGAAGATATCGCAGCAGGAGGAAGCAATGCTGCCAGAAGCGGAGGAGAGGTGAGGGGGTCCGCTCCGTGGGTGGGGGCCGGGGAGCTGGGGGGGAGCTGGGGGTTCAGCCCGTGCTGAAGTCTGCTCTCGCCCCCTCGTTCTCCACAGTGTGCTGCCGCCGCTACACCGCGATAAGGTGTGCAAGGCAGTAAGCGCCCAGCAGCAAGACCGCCACACTCCTGCCACTCCTGCCTGAAACGCTCCCAGCCTTCAAGGCCCTCTTGCCACGTCTCCAACATGCCACCGTTCCGATGAAATGAACAGGAGCCTGCCAGCAAACAATGCTGCCTGCCAATAAACGCTGAAGGAAAAATGCCACTCTCGTCTCTTTGCTTTGAGGGACTCGGTCGCGAGGAGGGCTTGGGCACACCGGGAAGAGGGGACACGAGGGATGGTTGTCGCACGGGATCTTGTTTCAAACTCTTGACTACTCCCAAGTCACAACCCAAATCTGCCTCCCCGGCCACCCCTTTACAGGCCCCACGGCCGTGCTGGTTTCTGAACGCACGCTCCCCAGCTCTGTGCTCAGTGCCTTTCTGCTGGCAGCCTGAAATGGGCCACAAACTGGCAAATGCTACCAATCAAGACTGGCTTGCCACCCCTACTCCCCACCCCCGAGAGCCAGTAAACATTTCCCAGCTCAAGCTCGATTCACCAGCCATCACTACATCCCACCAATCCCCCAAGGTGCCAGATGCCGAAATTCCCATTTTTTAAAAAGATGCCTCCGTTTGGGTACAGTGAGAGTAACCTGTCCAGACAGTGGTTGAGCTAAGCTTCCATTTAATCCTCGGGTACAATATCGTCCCTGGCTGAGGAAACAAGGTAACTTGGTCCACTAACCATAGGATACACTGAGATACGTGAAGGTGGTTCACAAAACACTGTCAGAACTGTCAGATCTTTTAACACAAGAGCCTGGGTCACGATCTCAGTGCAGAGCAAAGCCCAGGGCATTTCATCAGTGACCAGAACCCTGACCCAGTTGCCTTGACAGGGCCACAGAAATGTCGCGGGCATGGCTTCCAGTTTTTTTTTTTTTTTTCATTGCAAAGAAGGTCATTTTTTTTGACGTTGGGGGTAGGAGTTTATTAATTTATTTTTTTGCTGTGTTGGGTCTTCGTTTCTGTGTGAGGGCTTTCTCTAGTTGTGGCAAGCAGGGGCCACTCTTCATCGCGGTGCGCGGGCCTCTATCGCGGCCTTTCTTGTCGCGGAGCACAGGCTCCAGACGCGCAGGCTCAGTAGTTGTGGCTCACGGGCCCAGCCGCTCTGCGGCGTGTGGGATCCTCCCAGACCAGGGCTCGAACCCGTGTCCCCTGCATCAGCAGGCAGGTTCTCAACCACTGCGCCACCAGGGAAGCCCCATGCCTTCCATTTATAGAGCACCGTGGAGCACAGGTATCGGGCATTCGCCACTTCCAGGCCTCACATCCAACCTGCAAGGCAGGTATTGACGGCCTCGTCTTTGCAGGTGAGGCCACTGAGCTGGGAGATGAACTCGCTTCCATGACCCACCTACTAGATTGGTTCCACAGCCAGTCAGAAGATGCTGGCAGGATGGCCGAACATGGATCCCCGGGCAGGCTTTTACAAAATAGATCAAGCTCCAGCCATGGAGATTCTGACTTAGCAGGGTCTGCGGGTAAGGCCTGGGCATTCGTATTTTGAGCAAGTGCCCTGGGGGAGCCTGAGGGCACTAATGTAAGAGGCCTCTGTATTAGTTTCCTGTCACCATTGTAATACATTTCCATGAACTTCATAGCTTAAAACACAAATTATCTCACACGGGCCTTATGGCGCTAAAAGCAAGGTGCAAGCAGGTCCTGAAGGCTCTCGGGGAGCATAACCTTTCTCCTTGTCTTTCAGCTCCTAGAGGCCTCCGGCTTTCCTGGGATCGGGGCCCCTCCCTCCACCCTCCAAGCCAGTGGCGTAGCATCTTCACATCTCTTCCTGTGACCCTCCTGTCTCCCTCTCCCATGCTTCCCAAGCACGTTCATCACCCCAAAAGGAGACCCTGCCCCCGCTGAGCAGCCCGTTCCCATTCCAGCCGCTTCTAGGCCACCACCCACCCACCTCTGTGTCTCTGGCTCTCCCTCTCTGGACATTGCACGTGAGTGGAATCACACGCACGTGCTGCCTCTGAGCTTCGCCACAGCTGTTCCCTCTTCCCAGATGCTTTTCCCACCTCCCATTCTGACTCATCCTCCTTAGGAGGCTTTCCTAGGGCCTCTCCTGAGGTCAAGCCCCCCCGACAACACGCATTCTCATGAAAACCTGAACTTCCTCTCCTCGGCACTTTTCACAATTATCATTACTCCGTGTGGTAATTTCATTCACGTCTCCTGTACTTAGACTGTAAAGTTTATTAGGCAGGAACACGTCTGCCTCGTTTATCACTGTGTGCTGGGGCCTCGCCAGAATCTGGCACATAGCAGGTGTTCAGTGATGTCTTGCAAACTGACTGACTGACGAACTGAAGGAGCGAGTGAGCGTCCTTACAGGGAAGTCACCTCGTCTCCCCTCCGCTGATGACCTGGAGGCCCACACGCATCACGGCCCCGCCCTCCTTCAGCGAGGGCCTCCCACATGCCCATATATGGACATGATGCATATATGGACATGATGCATATTCCAGGCCTCTGTGACTTCACAGGGACCAGGGACCTCGCCACGCCTATAAGAGGCCTGGGGGTCAGCCCCTGGTTTACAGCCCACAAAGTTCCACCTGCTCACAGGTTGGCTGGCTCAACCAAGGCGGTATCCCCTGCTCTGAGCATCCAGGCCGAATCCATCCATCACCATGGCCAGAAACAGATGTTGCCGCAGCCAGAGCCAGAGCAGACGCCGCCGCCCGAGACGAAGATATCGCAGCAGGAGGAAGCAATGCTGCCAGAAGCGGAGGAGAGGTGAGGGGGTCCGCTCCGTGGGTGGGGGCCGGGGAGCTGGGGGGGAGCTGGGGGTTCAGCCCGTGCTGAAGTCTGCTCTCGCCCCCTCGTTCTCCACAGTGTGCTGCCGCCGCTACACCGCGATAAGGTGTGCAAGGCAGTAAGCGCCCAGCAGCAAGACCGCCACACTCCTGCCACTCCTGCCTGAAACGCTCCCAGCCTTCAAGGCCCTCTTGCCACGTCTCGAACATGCCACCGTTCCGATGAAATGAACAGGAGCCTGCCAGCAAACAATGCTGCCTGCCAATAAACGCTGAAGGAAAAATGCCACTCTCGTCTCTTTGCTTTGAGGGACTCGGTCGCGAGGAGGGCTTGGGCACACCGGGAAGAGGGGACACGAGGGATGGTTGTCGCACGGGATCTTGTTTCAAACTCTTGACTACTCCCAAGTCACAACCCAAATCTGCCTCCCCGGCCACCCCTTTACAGGCCCCACGGCCGTGCTGGTTTCTGAACGCACGCTCCCCAGCTCTGTGCTCAGTGCCTTTCTGCTGGCAGCCTGAAATGGGCCACAAACTGGCAAATGCTACCAATCAAGACTGGCTTGCCACCCCTACTCCCCACCCCCGAGAGCCAGTAAACATTTCCCAGCTCAAGCTCGATTCACCAGCCATCACTACATCCCACCAATCCCCCAAGGTGCCAGATGCCGAAATTCCCATTTTTTAAAAAGATGCCTCCGTTTGGGTACAGTGAGAGTAACCTGTCCAGACAGTGGTTGAGCTAAGCTTCCATTTAATCCTCGGGTACAATATCGTCCCTGGCTGAGGAAACAAGGTAACTTGGTCCACTAACCATAGGATACACTGAGATACGTGAAGGTGGTTCACAAAACACTGTCAGAACTGTCAGATCTTTTAACACAAGAGCCTGGGTCACGATCTCAGTGCAGAGCAAAGCCCAGGGCATTTCATCAGTGACCAGAACCCTGACCCAGTTGCCTTGACAGGGCCACAGAAATGTCGCGGGCATGGCTTCCAGTTTTTTTTTTTTTTTTCATTGCAAAGAAGGTCATTTTTTTTGACGTTGGGGGTAGGAGTTTATTAATTTATTTTTTTGCTGTGTTGGGTCTTCGTTTCTGTGTGAGGGCTTTCTCTAGTTGTGGCAAGCAGGGGCCACTCTTCATCGCGGTGCGCGGGCCTCTATCGCGGCCTTTCTTGTCGCGGAGCACAGGCTCCAGACGCGCAGGCTCAGTAGTTGTGGCTCACGGGCCCAGCCGCTCTGCGGCGTGTGGGATCCTCCCAGACCAGGGCTCGAACCCGTGTCCCCTGCATCAGCAGGCAGGTTCTCAACCACTGCGCCACCAGGGAAGCCCCATGCCTTCCATTTATAGAGCACCGTGGAGCACAGGTATCGGGCATTCGCCACTTCCAGGCCTCACATCCAACCTGCAAGGCAGGTATTGACGGCCTCGTCTTTGCAGGTGAGGCCACTGAGCTGGGAGATGAACTCGCTTCCATGACCCACCTACTAGATTGGTTCCACAGCCAGTCAGAAGATGCTGGCAGGATGGCCGAACATGGATCCCCGGGCAGGCTTTTACAAAATAGATCAAGCTCCAGCCATGGAGATTCTGACTTAGCAGGGTCTGCGGGTAAGGCCTGGGCATTCGTATTTTGAGCAAGTGCCCTGGGGGAGCCTGAGGGCACTAATGTAAGAGGCCTCTGTATTAGTTTCCTGTCACCATTGTAATACATTTCCATGAACTTCATAGCTTAAAACACAAATTATCTCACACGGGCCTTATGGCGCTAAAAGCAAGGTGCAAGCAGGTCCTGAAGGCTCTCGGGGAGCATAACCTTTCTCCTTGTCTTTCAGCTCCTAGAGGCCTCCGGCTTTCCTGGGATCGGGGCCCCTCCCTCCACCCTCCAAGCCAGTGGCGTAGCATCTTCACATCTCTTCCTGTGACCCTCCTGTCTCCCTCTCCCATGCTTCCCAAGCATGTTCATCACCCCAAAAGGAGACCCTGCCCCCGCTGAGCAGCCCGTTCCCATTCCAGCCGCTTCTAGGCCACCACCCACCCACCTCTGTGTCTCTGGCTCTCCCTCTCTGGACATTGCACGTGAGTGGAATCACACGCACGTGCTGCCTCTGAGCTTCGCCACAGCTGTTCCCTCTTCCCAGATGCTTTTCCCACCTCCCATTCTGACTCATCCTCCTTAGGAGGCTTTCCTAGGGCCTCTCCTGAGGTCAAGCCCCCCCGACAACACGCATTCTCATGAAAACCTGAACTTCCTCTCCTCGGCACTTTTCACAATTATCATTACTCCGTGTGGTAATTTCATTCACGTCTCCTGTACTTAGACTGTAAAGTTTATTAGGCAGGAACACGTCTGCCTCGTTTATCACTGTGTGCTGGGGCCTCGCCAGAATCTGGCACATAGCAGGTGTTCAGTGATGTCTTGCAAACTGACTGACTGACGAACTGAAGGAGCGAGTGAGCGTCCTTACAGGGAAGTCACCTCGTCTCCCCTCCGCTGATGACCTGGAGGCCCACACGCATCACGGCCCCGCCCTCCTTCAGCGAGGGCCTCCCACATGCCCATATATGGACATGATGCATATATGGACATGATGCATATTCCAGGCCTCTGTGACTTCACAGGGACCAGGGACCTCGCCACGCCTATAAGAGGCCTGGGGGTCAGCCCCTGGTTTACAGCCCACAAAGTTCCACCTGCTCACAGGTTGGCTGGCTCAACCAAGGCGGTATCCCCTGCTCTGAGCATCCAGGCCGAATCCATCCATCACCATGGCCAGAAACAGATGTTGCCGCAGCCAGAGCCAGAGCAGACGCCGCCGCCCGAGACGAAGATATCGCAGCAGGAGGAAGCAATGCTGCCAGAAGCGGAGGAGAGGTGAGGGGGTCCGCTCCGTGGGTGGGGGCCGGGGAGCTGGGGGGGAGCTGGGGGTTCAGCCCGTGCTGAAGTCTGCTCTCGCCCCCTCGTTCTCCACAGTGTGCTGCCGCCGCTACACCGCGATAAGGTGTGCAAGGCAGTAAGCGCCCAGCAGCAAGACCGCCACACTCCTGCCACTCCTGCCTGAAACGCTCCCAGCCTTCAAGGCCCTCTTGCCACGTCTCCAACATGCCACCGTTCCGATGAAATGAACAGGAGCCTGCCAGCAAACAATGCTGCCTGCCAATAAACGCTGAAGGAAAAATGCCACTCTCGTCTCTTTGCTTTGAGGGACTCGGTCGCGAGGAGGGCTTGGGCACACCGGGAAGAGGGGACACGAGGGATGGTTGTCGCACGGGATCTTGTTTCAAACTCTTGACTACTCCCAAGTCACAACCCAAATCTGCCTCCCCGGCCACCCCTTTACAGGCCCCACGGCCGTGCTGGTTTCTGAACGCACGCTCCCCAGCTCTGTGCTCAGTGCCTTTCTGCTGGCAGCCTGAAATGGGCCACAAACTGGCAAATGCTACCAATCAAGACTGGCTTGCCACCCCTACTCCCCACCCCCGAGAGCCAGTAAACATTTCCCAGCTCAAGCTCGATTCACCAGCCATCACTACATCCCACCAATCCCCCAAGGTGCCAGATGCCGAAATTCCCATTTTTTAAAAAGATGCCTCCGTTTGGGTACAGTGAGAGTAACCTGTCCAGACAGTGGTTGAGCTAAGCTTCCATTTAATCCTCGGGTACAATATCGTCCCTGGCTGAGGAAACAAGGTAACTTGGTCCACTAACCATAGGATACACTGAGATACGTGAAGGTGGTTCACAAAACACTGTCAGAACTGTCAGATCTTTTAACACAAGAGCCTGGGTCACGATCTCAGTGCAGAGCAAAGCCCAGGGCATTTCATCAGTGACCAGAACCCTGACCCAGTTGCCTTGACAGGGCCACAGAAATGTCGCGGGCATGGCTTCCAGTTTTTTTTTTTTTTTTTCATTGCAAAGAAGGTCATTTTTTTTGACGTTGGGGGTAGGAGTTTATTAATTTATTTTTTTGCTGTGTTGGGTCTTCGTTTCTGTGTGAGGGCTTTCTCTAGTTGTGGCAAGCAGGGGCCACTCTTCATCGCGGTGCGCGGGCCTCTATCGCGGCCTTTCTTGTCGCGGAGCACAGGCTCCAGACGCGCAGGCTCAGTAGTTGTGGCTCACGGGCCCAGCCGCTCTGCGGCGTGTGGGATCCTCCCAGACCAGGGCTCGAACCCGTGTCCCCTGCATCAGCAGGCAGGTTCTCAACCACTGCGCCACCAGGGAAG
This sequence comes from Mesoplodon mirus, assembly GCF_964341445.2. Taxonomy (NCBI): domain Eukaryota; kingdom Metazoa; phylum Chordata; class Mammalia; order Artiodactyla; family Ziphiidae; genus Mesoplodon; species Mesoplodon mirus. The sequence continues at coordinate 56,593,923 of NC_138991.1, forward strand.
CCCCATGCCTTCCATTTATAGAGCACCGTGGAGCACAGGTATCGGGCATTCGCCACTTCCAGGCCTCACATCCAACCTGCAAGGCAGGTATTGACGGCCTCGTCTTTGCAGGTGAGGCCACTGAGCTGGGAGATGAACTCGCTTCCATGACCCACCTACTAGATTGGTTCCACAGCCAGTCAGAAGATGCTGGCAGGATGGCCGAACATGGATCCCCGGGCAGGCTTTTACAAAATAGATCAAGCTCCAGCCATGGAGATTCTGACTTAGCAGGGTCTGCGGGTAAGGCCTGGGCATTCGTATTTTGAGCAAGTGCCCTGGGGGAGCCTGAGGGCACTAATGTAAGAGGCCTCTGTATTAGTTTCCTGTCACCATTGTAATACATTTCCATGAACTTCATAGCTTAAAACACAAATTATCTCACACGGGCCTTATGGCGCTAAAAGCAAGGTGCAAGCAGGTCCTGAAGGCTCTCGGGGAGCATAACCTTTCTCCTTGTCTTTCAGCTCCTAGAGGCCTCCGGCTTTCCTGGGATCGGGGCCCCTCCCTCCACCCTCCAAGCCAGTGGCGTAGCATCTTCACATCTCTTCCTGTGACCCTCCTGTCTCCCTCTCCCATGCTTCCCAAGCATGTTCATCACCCCAAAAGGAGACCCTGCCCCCGCTGAGCAGCCCGTTCCCATTCCAGCCGCTTCTAGGCCACCACCCACCCACCTCTGTGTCTCTGGCTCTCCCTCTCTGGACATTGCACGTGAGTGGAATCACACGCACGTGCTGCCTCTGAGCTTCGCCACAGCTGTTCCCTCTTCCCAGATGCTTTTCCCACCTCCCATTCTGACTCATCCTCCTTAGGAGGCTTTCCTAGGGCCTCTCCTGAGGTCAAGCCCCCCCGACAACACGCATTCTCATGAAAACCTGAACTTCCTCTCCTCGGCACTTTTCACAATTATCATTACTCCGTGTGGTAATTTCATTCACGTCTCCTGTACTTAGACTGTAAAGTTTATTAGGCAGGAACACGTCTGCCTCGTTTATCACTGTGTGCTGGGGCCTCGCCAGAATCTGGCACATAGCAGGTGTTCAGTGATGTCTTGCAAACTGACTGACTGACGAACTGAAGGAGCGAGTGAGCGTCCTTACAGGGAAGTCACCTCGTCTCCCCTCCGCTGATGACCTGGAGGCCCACACGCATCACGGCCCCGCCCTCCTTCAGCGAGGGCCTCCCACATGCCCATATATGGACATGATGCATATATGGACATGATGCATATTCCAGGCCTCTGTGACTTCACAGGGACCAGGGACCTCGCCACGCCTATAAGAGGCCTGGGGGTCAGCCCCTGGTTTACAGCCCACAAAGTTCCACCTGCTCACAGGTTGGCTGGCTCAACCAAGGCGGTATCCCCTGCTCTGAGCATCCAGGCCGAATCCATCCATCACCATGGCCAGAAACAGATGTTGCCGCAGCCAGAGCCAGAGCAGACGCCGCCGCCCGAGACGAAGATATCGCAGCAGGAGGAAGCAATGCTGCCAGAAGCGGAGGAGAGGTGAGGGGGTCCGCTCCGTGGGTGGGGGCCGGGGAGCTGGGGGGGAGCTGGGGGTTCAGCCCGTGCTGAAGTCTGCTCTCGCCCCCTCGTTCTCCACAGTGTGCTGCCGCCGCTACACCGCGATAAGGTGTGCAAGGCAGTAAGCGCCCAGCAGCAAGACCGCCACACTCCTGCCACTCCTGCCTGAAACGCTCCCAGCCTTCAAGGCCCTCTTGCCACGTCTCGAACATGCCACCGTTCCGATGAAATGAACAGGAGCCTGCCAGCAAACAATGCTGCCTGCCAATAAACGCTGAAGGAAAAATGCCACTCTCGTCTCTTTGCTTTGAGGGACTCGGTCGCGAGGAGGGCTTGGGCACACCGGGAAGAGGGGACACGAGGGATGGTTGTCGCACGGGATCTTGTTTCAAACTCTTGACTACTCCCAAGTCACAACCCAAATCTGCCTCCCCGGCCACCCCTTTACAGGCCCCACGGCCGTGCTGGTTTCTGAACGCACGCTCCCCAGCTCTGTGCTCAGTGCCTTTCTGCTGGCAGCCTGAAATGGGCCACAAACTGGCAAATGCTACCAATCAAGACTGGCTTGCCACCCCTACTCCCCACCCCCGAGAGCCAGTAAACATTTCCCAGCTCAAGCTCGATTCACCAGCCATCACTACATCCCACCAATCCCCCAAGGTGCCAGATGCCGAAATTCCCATTTTTTAAAAAGATGCCTCCGTTTGGGTACAGTGAGAGTAACCTGTCCAGACAGTGGTTGAGCTAAGCTTCCATTTAATCCTCGGGTACAATATCGTCCCTGGCTGAGGAAACAAGGTAACTTGGTCCACTAACCATAGGATACACTGAGATACGTGAAGGTGGTTCACAAAACACTGTCAGAACTGTCAGATCTTTTAACACAAGAGCCTGGGTCACGATCTCAGTGCAGAGCAAAGCCCAGGGCATTTCATCAGTGACCAGAACCCTGACCCAGTTGCCTTGACAGGGCCACAGAAATGTCGCGGGCATGGCTTCCAGTTTTTTTTTTTTTTTTCATTGCAAAGAAGGTCATTTTTTTTGACGTTGGGGGTAGGAGTTTATTAATTTATTTTTTTGCTGTGTTGGGTCTTCGTTTCTGTGTGAGGGCTTTCTCTAGTTGTGGCAAGCAGGGGCCACTCTTCATCGCGGTGCGCGGGCCTCTATCGCGGCCTTTCTTGTCGCGGAGCACAGGCTCCAGACGCGCAGGCTCAGTAGTTGTGGCTCACGGGCCCAGCCGCTCTGCGGCGTGTGGGATCCTCCCAGACCAGGGCTCGAACCCGTGTCCCCTGCATCAGCAGGCAGGTTCTCAACCACTGCGCCACCAGGGAAGCCCCATGCCTTCCATTTATAGAGCACCGTGGAGCACAGGTATCGGGCATTCGCCACTTCCAGGCCTCACATCCAACCTGCAAGGCAGGTATTGACGGCCTCGTCTTTGCAGGTGAGGCCACTGAGCTGGGAGATGAACTCGCTTCCATGACCCACCTACTAGATTGGTTCCACAGCCAGTCAGAAGATGCTGGCAGGATGGCCGAACATGGATCCCCGGGCAGGCTTTTACAAAATAGATCAAGCTCCAGCCATGGAGATTCTGACTTAGCAGGGTCTGCGGGTAAGGCCTGGGCATTCGTATTTTGAGCAAGTGCCCTGGGGGAGCCTGAGGGCACTAATGTAAGAGGCCTCTGTATTAGTTTCCTGTCACCATTGTAATACATTTCCATGAACTTCATAGCTTAAAACACAAATTATCTCACACGGGCCTTATGGCGCTAAAAGCAAGGTGCAAGCAGGTCCTGAAGGCTCTCGGGGAGCATAACCTTTCTCCTTGTCTTTCAGCTCCTAGAGGCCTCCGGCTTTCCTGGGATCGGGGCCCCTCCCTCCACCCTCCAAGCCAGTGGCGTAGCATCTTCACATCTCTTCCTGTGACCCTCCTGTCTCCCTCTCCCATGCTTCCCAAGCATGTTCATCACCCCAAAAGGAGACCCTGCCCCCGCTGAGCAGCCCGTTCCCATTCCAGCCGCTTCTAGGCCACCACCCACCCACCTCTGTGTCTCTGGCTCTCCCTCTCTGGACATTGCACGTGAGTGGAATCACACGCACGTGCTGCCTCTGAGCTTCGCCACAGCTGTTCCCTCTTCCCAGATGCTTTTCCCACCTCCCATTCTGACTCATCCTCCTTAGGAGGCTTTCCTAGGGCCTCTCCTGAGGTCAAGCCCCCCCGACAACACGCATTCTCATGAAAACCTGAACTTCCTCTCCTCGGCACTTTTCACAATTATCATTACTCCGTGTGGTAATTTCATTCACGTCTCCTGTACTTAGACTGTAAAGTTTATTAGGCAGGAACACGTCTGCCTCGTTTATCACTGTGTGCTGGGGCCTCGCCAGAATCTGGCACATAGCAGGTGTTCAGTGATGTCTTGCAAACTGACTGACTGACGAACTGAAGGAGCGAGTGAGCGTCCTTACAGGGAAGTCACCTCGTCTCCCCTCCGCTGATGACCTGGAGGCCCACACGCATCACGGCCCCGCCCTCCTTCAGCGAGGGCCTCCCACATGCCCATATATGGACATGATGCATATATGGACATGATGCATATTCCAGGCCTCTGTGACTTCACAGGGACCAGGGACCTCGCCACGCCTATAAGAGGCCTGGGGGTCAGCCCCTGGTTTACAGCCCACAAAGTTCCACCTGCTCACAGGTTGGCTGGCTCAACCAAGGCGGTATCCCCTGCTCTGAGCATCCAGGCCGAATCCATCCATCACCATGGCCAGAAACAGATGTTGCCGCAGCCAGAGCCAGAGCAGACGCCGCCGCCCGAGACGAAGATATCGCAGCAGGAGGAAGCAATGCTGCCAGAAGCGGAGGAGAGGTGAGGGGGTCCGCTCCGTGGGTGGGGGCCGGGGAGCTGGGGGGGAGCTGGGGGTTCAGCCCGTGCTGAAGTCTGCTCTCGCCCCCTCGTTCTCCACAGTGTGCTGCCGCCGCTACACCGCGATAAGGTGTGCAAGGCAGTAAGCGCCCAGCAGCAAGACCGCCACACTCCTGCCACTCCTGCCTGAAACGCTCCCAGCCTTCAAGGCCCTCTTGCCACGTCTCGAACATGCCACCGTTCCGATGAAATGAACAGGAGCCTGCCAGCAAACAATGCTGCCTGCCAATAAACGCTGAAGGAAAAATGCCACTCTCGTCTCTTTGCTTTGAGGGACTCGGTCGCGAGGAGGGCTTGGGCACACCGGGAAGAGGGGACACGAGGGATGGTTGTCGCACGGGATCTTGTTTCAAACTCTTGACTACTCCCAAGTCACAACCCAAATCTGCCTCCCCGGCCACCCCTTTACAGGCCCCACGGCCGTGCTGGTTTCTGAACGCATGCTCCCCAGCTCTGTGCTCAGTGCCTTTCTGCTGGCAGCCTGAAATGGGCCACAAACTGGCAAATGCTACCAATCAAGACTGGCTTGCCACCCCTACTCCCCACCCCCGAGAGCCAGTAAACATTTCCCAGCTCAAGCTCGATTCACCAGCCATCACTACATCCCACCAATCCCCCAAGGTGCCAGATGCCGAAATTCCCATTTTTTAAAAAGATGCCTCCGTTTGGGTACAGTGAGAGTAACCTGTCCAGACAGTGGTTGAGCTAAGCTTCCATTTAATCCTCGGGTACAATATCATCCCTGGCTGAGGAAACAAGGTAACTTGGTCCACTAACCATAGGATACACTGAGATACGTGAAGGTGGTTCACAAAACACTGTCAGAACTGTCAGATCTTTTAACACAAGAGCCTGGGTCACGATCTCAGTGCAGAGCAAAGCCCAGGGCATTTCATCAGTGACCAGAACCCTGACCCAGTTGCCTTGACAGGGCCACAGAAATGTCGCGGGCATGGCTTCCAGTTTTTTTTTTTTTTTTCATTGCAAAGAAGGTCATTTTTTTTGACGTTGGGGGTAGGAGTTTATTAATTTATTTTTTTGCTGTGTTGGGTCTTCGTTTCTGTGTGAGGGCTTTCTCTAGTTGTGGCAAGCAGGGGCCACTCTTCATCGCGGTGCGCGGGCCTCTATCGCGGCCTTTCTTGTCGCGGAGCACAGGCTCCAGACGCGCAGGCTCAGTAGTTGTGGCTCACGGGCCCAGCCGCTCTGCGGCGTGTGGGATCCTCCCAGACCAGGGCTCGAACCCGTGTCCCCTGCATCAGCAGGCAGGTTCTCAACCACTGCGCCACCAGGGAAGCCCCATGCCTTCCATTTATAGAGCACCGTGGAGCACAGGTATCGGGCATTCGCCACTTCCAGGCCTCACATCCAACCTGCAAGGCAGGTATTGACGGCCTCGTCTTTGCAGGTGAGGCCACTGAGCTGGGAGATGAACTCGCTTCCATGACCCACCTACTAGATTGGTTCCACAGCCAGTCAGAAGATGCTGGCAGGATGGCCGAACATGGATCCCCGGGCAGGCTTTTACAAAATAGATCAAGCTCCAGCCATGGAGATTCTGACTTAGCAGGGTCTGCGGGTAAGGCCTGGGCATTCGTATTTTGAGCAAGTGCCCTGGGGGAGCCTGAGGGCACTAATGTAAGAGGCCTCTGTATTAGTTTCCTGTCACCATTGTAATACATTTCCATGAACTTCATAGCTTAAAACACAAATTATCTCACACGGGCCTTATGGCGCTAAAAGCAAGGTGCAAGCAGGTCCTGAAGGCTCTCGGGGAGCATAACCTTTCTCCTTGTCTTTCAGCTCCTAGAGGCCTCCGGCTTTCCTGGGATCGGGGCCCCTCCCTCCACCCTCCAAGCCAGTGGCGTAGCATCTTCACATCTCTTCCTGTGACCCTCCTGTCTCCCTCTCCCATGCTTCCCAAGCATGTTCATCACCCCAAAAGGAGACCCTGCCCCCGCTGAGCAGCCCGTTCCCATTCCAGCCGCTTCTAGGCCACCACCCACCCACCTCTGTGTCTCTGGCTCTCCCTCTCTGGACATTGCACGTGAGTGGAATCACACGCACGTGCTGCCTCTGAGCTTCGCCACAGCTGTTCCCTCTTCCCAGATGCTTTTCCCACCTCCCATTCTGACTCATCCTCCTTAGGAGGCTTTCCTAGGGCCTCTCCTGAGGTCAAGCCCCCCCGACAACACGCATTCTCATGAAAACCTGAACTTCCTCTCCTCGGCACTTTTCACAATTATCATTACTCCGTGTGGTAATTTCATTCACGTCTCCTGTACTTAGACTGTAAAGTTTATTAGGCAGGAACACGTCTGCCTCGTTTATCACTGTGTGCTGGGGCCTCGCCAGAATCTGGCACATAGCAGGTGTTCAGTGATGTCTTGCAAACTGACTGACTGACGAACTGAAGGAGCGAGTGAGCGTCCTTACAGGGAAGTCACCTCGTCTCCCCTCCGCTGATGACCTGGAGGCCCACACGCATCACGGCCCCGCCCTCCTTCAGCGAGGGCCTCCCACATGCCCATATATGGACATGATGCATATATGGACATGATGCATATTCCAGGCCTCTGTGACTTCACAGGGACCAGGGACCTCGCCACGCCTATAAGAGGCCTGGGGGTCAGCCCCTGGTTTACAGCCCACAAAGTTCCACCTGCTCACAGGTTGGCTGGCTCAACCAAGGCGGTATCCCCTGCTCTGAGCATCCAGGCCGAATCCATCCATCACCATGGTCAGAAACAGATGTTGCCGCAGCCAGAGCCAGAGCAGACGCCGCCGCCCGAGACGAAGATATCGCAGCAGGAGGAAGCAATGCTGCCAGAAGCGGAGGAGAGGTGAGGGGGTCCGCTCCGTGGGTGGGGGCCGGGGAGCTGGGGGGGAGCTGGGGGTTCAGCCCGTGCTGAAGTCTGCTCTCGCCCCCTCGTTCTCCACAGTGTGCTGCCGCCGCTACACCGCGATAAGGTGTGCAAGGCAGTAAGCGCCCAGCAGCAAGACCGCCACACTCCTGCCACTCCTGCCTGAAACGCTCCCAGCCTTCAAGGCCCTCTTGCCACGTCTCGAACATGCCACCGTTCCGATGAAATGAACAGGAGCCTGCCAGCAAACAATGCTGCCTGCCAATAAACGCTGAAGGAAAAATGCCACTCTCGTCTCTTTGCTTTGAGGGACTCGGTCGCGAGGAGGGCTTGGGCACACCGGGAAGAGGGGACACGAGGGATGGTTGTCGCACGGGATCTTGTTTCAAACTCTTGACTACTCCCAAGTCACAACCCAAATCTGCCTCCCCGGCCACCCCTTTACAGGCCCCACGGCCGTGCTGGTTTCTGAACGCACGCTCCCCAGCTCTGTGCTCAGTGCCTTTCTGCTGGCAGCCTGAAATGGGCCACAAACTGGCAAATGCTACCAATCAAGACTGGCTTGCCACCCCTACTCCCCACCCCCGAGAGCCAGTAAACATTTCCCAGCTCAAGCTCGATTCACCAGCCATCACTACATCCCACCAATCCCCCAAGGTGCCAGATGCCGAAATTCCCATTTTTTAAAAAGATGCCTCCGTTTGGGTACAGTGAGAGTAACCTGTCCAGACAGTGGTTGAGCTAAGCTTCCATTTAATCCTCGGGTACAATATCGTCCCTGGCTGAGGAAACAAGGTAACTTGGTCCACTAACCATAGGATACACTGAGATACGTGAAGGTGGTTCACAAAACACTGTCAGAACTGTCAGATCTTTTAACACAAGAGCCTGGGTCACGATCTCAGTGCAGAGCAAAGCCCAGGGCATTTCATCAGTGACCAGAACCCTGACCCAGTTGCCTTGACAGGGCCACAGAAATGTCGCGGGCATGGCTTCCAGTTTTTTTTTTTTTTTTCATTGCAAAGAAGGTCATTTTTTTTGACGTTGGGGGTAGGAGTTTATTAATTTATTTTTTTGCTGTGTTGGGTCTTCGTTTCTGTGTGAGGGCTTTCTCTAGTTGTGGCAAGCAGGGGCCACTCTTCATCGCGGTGCGCGGGCCTCTATCGCGGCCTTTCTTGTCGCGGAGCACAGGCTCCAGACGCGCAGGCTCAGTAGTTGTGGCTCACGGGCCCAGCCGCTCTGCGGCGTGTGGGATCCTCCCAGACCAGGGCTCGAACCCGTGTCCCCTGCATCAGCAGGCAGGTTCTCAACCACTGCGCCACCAGGGAAGCCCCATGCCTTCCATTTATAGAGCACCGTGGAGCACAGGTATCGGGCATTCGCCACTTCCAGGCCTCACATCCAACCTGCAAGGCAGGTATTGACGGCCTCGTCTTTGCAGGTGAGGCCACTGAGCTGGGAGATGAACTCGCTTCCATGACCCACCTACTAGATTGGTTCCACAGCCAGTCAGAAGATGCTGGCAGGATGGCCGAACATGGATCCCCGGGCAGGCTTTTACAAAATAGATCAAGCTCCAGCCATGGAGATTCTGACTTAGCAGGGTCTGCGGGTAAGGCCTGGGCATTCGTATTTTGAGCAAGTGCCCTGGGGGAGCCTGAGGGCACTAATGTAAGAGGCCTCTGTATTAGTTTCCTGTCACCATTGTAATACATTTCCATGAACTTCATAGCTTAAAACACAAATTATCTCACACGGGCCTTATGGCGCTAAAAGCAAGGTGCAAGCAGGTCCTGAAGGCTCTCGGGGAGCATAACCTTTCTCCTTGTCCTTCAGCTCCTAGAGGCCTCCGGCTTTCCTGGGATCGGGGCCCCTCCCTCCACCCTCCAAGCCAGTGGCGTAGCATCTTCACATCTCTTCCTGTGACCCTCCTGTCTCCCTCTCCCATGCTTCCCAAGCATGTTCATCACCCCAAAAGGAGACCCTGCCCCCGCTGAGCAGCCCGTTCCCATTCCAGCCGCTTCTAGGCCACCACCCACCCACCTCTGTGTCTCTGGCTCTCCCTCTCTGGACATTGCACGTGAGTGGAATCACACGCACGTGCTGCCTCTGAGCTTCGCCACAGCTGTTCCCTCTTCCCAGATGCTTTTCCCACCTCCCATTCTGACTCATCCTCCTTAGGAGGCTTTCCTAGGGCCTCTCCTGAGGTCAAGCCCCCCCGACAACACGCATTCTCATGAAAACCTGAACTTCCTCTCCTCGGCACTTTTCACAATTATCATTACTCCGTGTGGTAATTTCATTCACGTCTCCTGTACTTAGACTGTAAAGTTTATTAGGCAGGAACACGTCTGCCTCGTTTATCACTGTGTGCTGGGGCCTCGCCAGAATCTGGCACATAGCAGGTGTTCAGTGATGTCTTGCAAACTGACTGACTGACGAACTGAAGGAGCGAGTGAGCGTCCTTACAGGGAAGTCACCTCGTCTCCCCTCCGCTGATGACCTGGAGGCCCACACGCATCACGGCCCCGCCCTCCTTCAGCGAGGGCCTCCCACATGCCCATATATGGACATGATGCATATATGGACATGATGCATATTCCAGGCCTCTGTGACTTCACAGGGACCAGGGACCTCGCCACGCCTATAAGAGGCCTGGGGGTCAGCCCCTGGTTTACAGCCCACAAAGTTCCACCTGCTCACAGGTTGGCTGGCTCAACCAAGGCGGTATCCCCTGCTCTGAGCATCCAGGCCGAATCCATCCATCACCATGGCCAGAAACAGATGTTGCCGCAGCCAGAGCCAGAGCAGACGCCGCCGCCCGAGACGAAGATATCGCAGCAGGAGGAAGCAATGCTGCCAGAAGCGGAGGAGAGGTGAGGGGGTCCGCTCCGTGGGTGGGGGCCGGGGAGCTGGGGGGGAGCTGGGGGTTCAGCCCGTGCTGAAGTCTGCTCTCGCCCCCTCGTTCTCCGCAGTGTGCTGCCGCCGCTACACCGCGATAAGGTGTGCAAGGCAGTAAGCGCCCAGCAGCAAGACCGCCACACTCCTGCCACTCCTGCCTGAAACGCTCCCAGCCTTCAAGGCCCTCTTGCCACGTCTCGAACATGCCACCGTTCCGATGAAATGAACAGGAGCCTGCCAGCAAACAATGCTGCCTGCCAATAAACGCTGAAGGAAAAATGCCACTCTCGTCTCTTTGCTTTGAGGGACTCGGTCGCGAGGAGGGCTTGGGCACACCGGGAAGAGGGGACACGAGGGATGGTTGTCGCACGGGATCTTGTTTCAAACTCTTGACTACTCCCAAGTCACAACCCAAATCTGCCTCCCCGGCCACCCCTTTACAGGCCCCACGGCCGTGCTGGTTTCTGAACGCACGCTCCCCAGCTCTGTGCTCAGTGCCTTTCTGCTGGCAGCCTGAAATGGGCCACAAACTGGCAAATGCTACCAATCAAGACTGGCTTGCCACCCCTACTCCCCACCCCCGAGAGCCAGTAAACATTTCCCAGCTCAAGCTCGATTCACCAGCCATCACTACATCCCACCAATCCCCCAAGGTGCCAGATGCCGAAATTCCCATTTTTTAAAAAGATGCCTCCGTTTGGGTACAGTGAGAGTAACCTGTCCAGACAGTGGTTGAGCTAAGCTTCCATTTAATCCTCGGGTACAATATCGTCCCTGGCTGAGGAAACAAGGTAACTTGGTCCACTAACCATAGGATACACTGAGATACGTGAAGGTGGTTCACAAAACACTGTCAGAACTGTCAGATCTTTTAACACAAGAGCCTGGGTCACGATCTCAGTGCAGAGCAAAGCCCAGGGCATTTCATCAGTGACCAGAACCCTGACCCAGTTGCCTTGACAGGGCCACAGAAATGTCGCGGGCATGGCTTCCAGTTTTTTTTTTTTTTTTTCATTGCAAAGAAGGTCATTTTTTTTGACGTTGGGGGTAGGAGTTTATTAATTTATTTTTTTGCTGTGTTGGGTCTTCGTTTCTGTGTGAGGGCTTTCTCTAGTTGTGGCAAGCAGGGGCCACTCTTCATCGCGGTGCGCGGGCCTCTATCGCGGCCTTTCTTGTCGCGGAGCACAGGCTCCAGACGCGCAGGCTCAGTAGTTGTGGCTCACGGGCCCAGCCGCTCTGCGGCGTGTGGGATCCTCCCAGACCAGGGCTCGAACCCGTGTCCCCTGCATCAGCAGGCAGGTTCTCAACCACTGCGCCACCAGGGAAGCCCCATGCCTTCCATTTATAGAGCACCGTGGAGCACAGGTATCGGGCATTCGCCACTTCCAGGCCTCACATCCAACCTGCAAGGCAGGTATTGACGGCCTCGTCTTTGCAGGTGAGGCCACTGAGCTGGGAGATGAACTCGCTTCCATGACCCACCTACTAGATTGGTTCCACAGCCAGTCAGAAGATGCTGGCAGGATGGCCGAACATGGATCCCCGGGCAGGCTTTTACAAAATAGATCAAGCTCCAGCCATGGAGATTCTGACTTAGCAGGGTCTGCGGGTAAGGCCTGGGCATTCGTATTTTGAGCAAGTGCCCTGGGGGAGCCTGAGGGCACTAATGTAAGAGGCCTCTGTATTAGTTTCCTGTCACCATTGTAATACATTTCCATGAACTTCATAGCTTAAAACACAAATTATCTCACACGGGCCTTATGGCGCTAAAAGCAAGGTGCAAGCAGGTCCTGAAGGCTCTCGGGGAGCATAACCTTTCTCCTTGTCTTTCAGCTCCTAGAGGCCTCCGGCTTTCCTGGGATCGGGGCCCCTCCCTCCACCCTCCAAGCCAGTGGCGTAGCATCTTCACATCTCTTCCTGTGACCCTCCTGTCTCCCTCTCCCATGCTTCCCAAGCATGTTCATCACCCCAAAAGGAGACCCTGCCCCCGCTGAGCAGCCCGTTCCCATTCCAGCCGCTTCTAGGCCACCACCCACCCACCTCTGTGTCTCTGGCTCTCCCTCTCTGGACATTGCACGTGAGTGGAATCACACGCACGTGCTGCCTCTGAGCTTCGCCACAGCTGTTCCCTCTTCCCAGATGCTTTTCCCACCTCCCATTCTGACTCATCCTCCTTAGGAGGCTTTCCTAGGGCCTCTCCTGAGGTCAAGCCCCCCCGACAACACGCATTCTCATGAAAACCTGAACTTCCTCTCCTCGGCACTTTTCACAATTATCATTACTCCGTGTGGTAATTTCATTCACGTCTCCTGTACTTAGACTGTAAAGTTTATTAGGCAGGAACACGTCTGCCTCGTTTATCACTGTGTGCTGGGGCCTCGCCAGAATCTGGCACATAGCAGGTGTTCAGTGATGTCTTGCAAACTGACTGACTGACGAACTGAAGGAGCGAGTGAGCGTCCTTACAGGGAAGTCACCTCGTCTCCCCTCCGCTGATGACCTGGAGGCCCACACGCATCACGGCCCCGCCCTCCTTCAGCGAGGGCCTCCCACATGCCCATATATGGACATGATGCATATATGGACATGATGCATATTCCAGGCCTCTGTGACTTCACAGGGACCAGGGACCTCGCCACGCCTATAAGAGGCCTGGGGGTCAGCCCCTGGTTTACAGCCCACAAAGTTCCACCTGCTCACAGGTTGGCTGGCTCAACCAAGGCGGTATCCCCTGCTCTGAGCATCCAGGCCGAATCCATCCATCACCATGGCCAGAAACAGATGTTGCCGCAGCCAGAGCCAGAGCAGACGCCGCCGCCCGAGACGAAGATATCGCAGCAGGAGGAAGCAATGCTGCCAGAAGCGGAGGAGAGGTGAGGGGGTCCGCTCCGTGGGTGGGGGCCGGGGAGCTGGGGGGGAGCTGGGGGTTCAGCCCGTGCTGAAGTCTGCTCTCGCCCCCTCGTTCTCCACAGTGTGCTGCCGCCGCTACACCGCGATAAGGTGTGCAAGGCAGTAAGCGCCCAGCAGCAAGACCGCCACACTCCTGCCACTCCTGCCTGAAACGCTCCCAGCCTTCAAGGCCCTCTTGCCACGTCTCGAACATGCCACCGTTCCGATGAAATGAACAGGAGCCTGCCAGCAAACAATGCTGCCTGCCAATAAACGCTGAAGGAAAAATGCCACTCTCGTCTCTTTGCTTTGAGGGACTCGGTCGCGAGGAGGGCTTGGGCACACCGGGAAGAGGGGACACGAGGGATGGTTGTCGCACGGGATCTTGTTTCAAACTCTTGACTACTCCCAAGTCACAACCCAAATCTGCCTCCCCGGCCACCCCTTTACAGGCCCCACGGCCGTGCTGGTTTCTGAACGCACGCTCCCCAGCTCTGTGCTCAGTGCCTTTCTGCTGGCAGCCTGAAATGGGCCACAAACTGGCAAATGCTACCAATCAAGACTGGCTTGCCACCCCTACTCCCCACCCCCGAGAGCCAGTAAACATTTCCCAGCTCAAGCTCGATTCACCAGCCATCACTACATCCCACCAATCCCCCAAGGTGCCAGATGCCGAAATTCCCATTTTTTAAAAAGATGCCTCCGTTTGGGTACAGTGAGAGTAACCTGTCCAGACAGTGGTTGAGCTAAGCTTCCATTTAATCCTCGGGTACAATATCATCCCTGGCTGAGGAAACAAGGTAACTTGGTCCACTAACCATAGGATACACTGAGATACGTGAAGGTGGTTCACAAAACACTGTCAGAACTGTCAGATCTTTTAACACAAGAGCCTGGGTCACGATCTCAGTGCAGAGCAAAGCCCAGGGCATTTCATCAGTGACCAGAACCCTGACCCAGTTGCCTTGACAGGGCCACAGAAATGTCGCGGGCATGGCTTCCAGTTTTTTTTTTTTTTTTCATTGCAAAGAAGGTCATTTTTTTTGACGTTGGGGGTAGGAGTTTATTAATTTATTTTTTTGCTGTGTTGGGTCTTCGTTTCTGTGTGAGGGCTTTCTCTAGTTGTGGCAAGCAGGGGCCACTCTTCATCGCGGTGCGCGGGCCTCTATCGCGGCCTTTCTTGTCGCGGAGCACAGGCTCCAGACGCGCAGGCTCAGTAGTTGTGGCTCACGGGCCCAGCCGCTCTGCGGCGTGTGGGATCCTCCCAGACCAGGGCTCGAACCCGTGTCCCCTGCATCAGCAGGCAGGTTCTCAACCACTGCGCCACCAGGGAAGCCCCATGCCTTCCATTTATAGAGCACCGTGGAGCACAGGTATCGGGCATTCGCCACTTCCAGGCCTCACATCCAACCTGCAAGGCAGGTATTGACGGCCTCGTCTTTGCAGGTGAGGCCACTGAGCTGGGAGATGAACTCGCTTCCATGACCCACCTACTAGATTGGTTCCACAGCCAGTCAGAAGATGCTGGCAGGATGGCCGAACATGGATCCCCGGGCAGGCTTTTACAAAATAGATCAAGCTCCAGCCATGGAGATTCTGACTTAGCAGGGTCTGCGGGTAAGGCCTGGGCATTCGTATTTTGAGCAAGTGCCCTGGGGGAGCCTGAGGGCACTAATGTAAGAGGCCTCTGTATTAGTTTCCTGTCACCATTGTAATACATTTCCATGAACTTCATAGCTTAAAACACAAATTATCTCACACGGGCCTTATGGCGCTAAAAGCAAGGTGCAAGCAGGTCCTGAAGGCTCTCGGGGAGCATAACCTTTCTCCTTGTCTTTCAGCTCCTAGAGGCCTCCGGCTTTCCTGGGATCGGGGCCCCTCCCTCCACCCTCCAAGCCAGTGGCGTAGCATCTTCACATCTCTTCCTGTGACCCTCCTGTCTCCCTCTCCCATGCTTCCCAAGCATGTTCATCACCCCAAAAGGAGACCCTGCCCCCGCTGAGCAGCCCGTTCCCATTCCAGCCGCTTCTAGGCCACCACCCACCCACCTCTGTGTCTCTGGCTCTCCCTCTCTGGACATTGCACGTGAGTGGAATCACACGCACGTGCTGCCTCTGAGCTTCGCCACAGCTGTTCCCTCTTCCCAGATGCTTTTCCCACCTCCCATTCTGACTCATCCTCCTTAGGAGGCTTTCCTAGGGCCTCTCCTGAGGTCAAGCCCCCCCGACAACACGCATTCTCATGAAAACCTGAACTTCCTCTCCTCGGCACTTTTCACAATTATCATTACTCCGTGTGGTAATTTCATTCACGTCTCCTGTACTTAGACTGTAAAGTTTATTAGGCAGGAACACGTCTGCCTCGTTTATCACTGTGTGCTGGGGCCTCGCCAGAATCTGGCACATAGCAGGTGTTCAGTGATGTCTTGCAAACTGACTGACTGACGAACTGAAGGAGCGAGTGAGCGTCCTTACAGGGAAGTCACCTCGTCTCCCCTCCGCTGATGACCTGGAGGCCCACACGCATCACGGCCCCGCCCTCCTTCAGCGAGGGCCTCCCACATGCCCATATATGGACATGATGCATATATGGACATGATGCATATTCCAGGCCTCTGTGACTTCACAGGGACCAGGGACCTCGCCACGCCTATAAGAGGCCTGGGGGTCAGCCCCTGGTTTACAGCCCACAAAGTTCCACCTGCTCACAGGTTGGCTGGCTCAACCAAGGCGGTATCCCCTGCTCTGAGCATCCAGGCCGAATCCATCCATCACCATGGCCAGAAACAGATGTTGCCGCAGCCAGAGCCAGAGCAGACGCCGCCGCCCGAGACGAAGATATCGCAGCAGGAGGAAGCAATGCTGCCAGAAGCGGAGGAGAGGTGAGGGGGTCCGCTCCGTGGGTGGGGGCCGGGGAGCTGGGGGGGAGCTGGGGGTTCAGCCCGTGCTGAAGTCTGCTCTCGCCCCCTCGTTCTCCACAGTGTGCTGCCGCCGCTACACCGCGATAAGGTGTGCAAGGCAGTAAGCGCCCAGCAGCAAGACCGCCACACTCCTGCCACTCCTGCCTGAAACGCTCCCAGCCTTCAAGGCCCTCTTGCCACGTCTCGAACATGCCACCGTTCCGATGAAATGAACAGGAGCCTGCCAGCAAACAATGCTGCCTGCCAATAAACGCTGAAGGAAAAATGCCACTCTCGTCTCTTTGCTTTGAGGGACTCGGTCGCGAGGAGGGCTTGGGCACACCGGGAAGAGGGGACACGAGGGATGGTTGTCGCACGGGATCTTGTTTCAAACTCTTGACTACTCCCAAGTCACAACCCAAATCTGCCTCCCCGGCCACCCCTTTACAGGCCCCACGGCCGTGCTGGTTTCTGAACGCACGCTCCCCAGCTCTGTGCTCAGTGCCTTTCTGCTGGCAGCCTGAAATGGGCCACAAACTGGCAAATGCTACCAATCAAGACTGGCTTGCCACCCCTACTCCCCACCCCCGAGAGCCAGTAAACATTTCCCAGCTCAAGCTCGATTCACCAGCCATCACTACATCCCACCAATCCCCCAAGGTGCCAGATGCCGAAATTCCCATTTTTTAAAAAGATGCCTCCGTTTGGGTACAGTGAGAGTAACCTGTCCAGACAGTGGTTGAGCTAAGCTTCCATTTAATCCTCGGGTACAATATCGTCCCTGGCTGAGGAAACAAGGTAACTTGGTCCACTAACCATAGGATACACTGAGATACGTGAAGGTGGTTCACAAAACACTGTCAGAACTGTCAGATCTTTTAACACAAGAGCCTGGGTCACGATCTCAGTGCAGAGCAAAGCCCAGGGCATTTCATCAGTGACCAGAACCCTGACCCAGTTGCCTTGACAGGGCCACAGAAATGTCGCGGGCATGGCTTCCAGTTTTTTTTTTTTTTTTCATTGCAAAGAAGGTCATTTTTTTTGACGTTGGGGGTAGGAGTTTATTAATTTATTTTTTTGCTGTGTTGGGTCTTCGTTTCTGTGTGAGGGCTTTCTCTAGTTGTGGCAAGCAGGGGCCACTCTTCATCGCGGTGCGCGGGCCTCTATCGCGGCCTTTCTTGTCGCGGAGCACAGGCTCCAGACGCGCAGGCTCAGTAGTTGTGGCTCACGGGCCCAGCCGCTCTGCGGCGTGTGGGATCCTCCCAGACCAGGGCTCGAACCCGTGTCCCCTGCATCAGCAGGCAGGTTCTCAACCACTGCGCCACCAGGGAAGCCCCATGCCTTCCATTTATAGAGCACCGTGGAGCACAGGTATCGGGCATTCGCCACTTCCAGGCCTCACATCCAACCTGCAAGGCAGGTATTGACGGCCTCGTCTTTGCAGGTGAGGCCACTGAGCTGGGAGATGAACTCGCTTCCATGACCCACCTACTAGATTGGTTCCACAGCCAGTCAGAAGATGCTGGCAGGATGGCCGAACATGGATCCCCGGGCAGGCTTTTACAAAATAGATCAAGCTCCAGCCATGGAGATTCTGACTTAGCAGGGTCTGCGGGTAAGGCCTGGGCATTCGTATTTTGAGCAAGTGCCCTGGGGGAGCCTGAGGGCACTAATGTAAGAGGCCTCTGTATTAGTTTCCTGTCACCATTGTAATACATTTCCATGAACTTCATAGCTTAAAACACAAATTATCTCACACGGGCCTTATGGCGCTAAAAGCAAGGTGCAAGCAGGTCCTGAAGGCTCTCGGGGAGCATAACCTTTCTCCTTGTCTTTCAGCTCCTAGAGGCCTCCGGCTTTCCTGGGATCGGGGCCCCTCCCTCCACCCTCCAAGCCAGTGGCGTAGCATCTTCACATCTCTTCCTGTGACCCTCCTGTCTCCCTCTCCCATGCTTCCCAAGCATGTTCATCACCCCAAAAGGAGACCCTGCCCCCGCTGAGCAGCCCGTTCCCATTCCAGCCGCTTCTAGGCCACCACCCACCCACCTCTGTGTCTCTGGCTCTCCCTCTCTGGACATTGCACGTGAGTGGAATCACACGCACGTGCTGCCTCTGAGCTTCGCCACAGCTGTTCCCTCTTCCCAGATGCTTTTCCCACCTCCCATTCTGACTCATCCTCCTTAGGAGGCTTTCCTAGGGCCTCTCCTGAGGTCAAGCCCCCCCGACAACACGCATTCTCATGAAAACCTGAACTTCCTCTCCTCGGCACTTTTCACAATTATCATTACTCCGTGTGGTAATTTCATTCACGTCTCCTGTACTTAGACTGTAAAGTTTATTAGGCAGGAACACGTCTGCCTCGTTTATCACTGTGTGCTGGGGCCTCGCCAGAATCTGGCACATAGCAGGTGTTCAGTGATGTCTTGCAAACTGACTGACTGACGAACTGAAGGAGCGAGTGAGCGTCCTTACAGGGAAGTCACCTCGTCTCCCCTCCGCTGATGACCTGGAGGCCCACACGCATCACGGCCCCGCCCTCCTTCAGCGAGGGCCTCCCACATGCCCATATATGGACATGATGCATATATGGACATGATGCATATTCCAGGCCTCTGTGACTTCACAGGGACCAGGGACCTCGCCACGCCTATAAGAGGCCTGGGGGTCAGCCCCTGGTTTACAGCCCACAAAGTTCCACCTGCTCACAGGTTGGCTGGCTCAACCAAGGCGGTATCCCCTGCTCTGAGCATCCAGGCCGAATCCATCCATCACCATGGCCAGAAACAGATGTTGCCGCAGCCAGAGCCAGAGCAGACGCCGCCGCCCGAGACGAAGATATCGCAGCAGGAGGAAGCAATGCTGCCAGAAGCGGAGGAGAGGTGAGGGGGTCCGCTCCGTGGGTGGGGGCCGGGGAGCTGGGGGGGAGCTGGGGGTTCAGCCCGTGCTGAAGTCTGCTCTCGCCCCCTCGTTCTCCGCAGTGTGCTGCCGCCGCTACACCGCGATAAGGTGTGCAAGGCAGTAAGCGCCCAGCAGCAAGACCGCCACACTCCTGCCACTCCTGCCACTCCTGCCTGAAACGCTCCCAGCCTTCAAGGCCCTCTTGCCACGTCTCGAACATGCCACCGTTCCGATGAAATGAACAGGAGCCTGCCAGCAAACAATGCTGCCTGCCAATAAACGCTGAAGGAAAAATGCCACTCTCGTCTCTTTGCTTTGAGGGACTCGGTCGCGAGGAGGGCTTGGGCACACCGGGAAGAGGGGACACGAGGGATGGTTGTCGCACGGGATCTTGTTTCAAACTCTTGACTACTCCCAAGTCACAACCCAAATCTGCCTCCCCGGCCACCCCTTTACAGGCCCCACGGCCGTGCTGGTTTCTGAACGCACGCTCCCCAGCTCTGTGCTCAGTGCCTTTCTGCTGGCAGCCTGAAATGGGCCACAAACTGGCAAATGCTACCAATCAAGACTGGCTTGCCACCCCTACTCCCCACCCCCGAGAGCCAGTAAACATTTCCCAGCTCAAGCTCGATTCACCAGCCATCACTACATCCCACCAATCCCCCAAGGTGCCAGATGCCGAAATTCCCATTTTTTAAAAAGATGCCTCCGTTTGGGTACAGTGAGAGTAACCTGTCCAGACAGTGGTTGAGCTAAGCTTCCATTTAATCCTCGGGTACAATATCGTCCCTGGCTGAGGAAACAAGGTAACTTGGTCCACTAACCATAGGATACACTGAGATACGTGAAGGTGGTTCACAAAACACTGTCAGAACTGTCAGATCTTTTAACACAAGAGCCTGGGTCACGATCTCAGTGCAGAGCAAAGCCCAGGGCATTTCATCAGTGACCAGAACCCTGACCCAGTTGCCTTGACAGGGCCACAGAAATGTCGCGGGCATGGCTTCCAGTTTTTTTTTTTTTTTTCATTGCAAAGAAGGTCATTTTTTTTGACGTTGGGGGTAGGAGTTTATTAATTTATTTTTTTGCTGTGTTGGGTCTTCGTTTCTGTGTGAGGGCTTTCTCTAGTTGTGGCAAGCAGGGGCCACTCTTCATCGCGGTGCGCGGGCCTCTATCGCGGCCTTTCTTGTCGCGGAGCACAGGCTCCAGACGCGCAGGCTCAGTAGTTGTGGCTCACGGGCCCAGCCGCTCTGCGGCGTGTGGGATCCTCCCAGACCAGGGCTCGAACCCGTGTCCCCTGCATCAGCAGGCAGGTTCTCAACCACTGCGCCACCAGGGAAGCCCCATGCCTTCCATTTATAGAGCACCGTGGAGCACAGGTATCGGGCATTTGCCACTTCCAGGCCTCACATCCAACCTGCAAGGCAGGTATTGACGGCCTCGTCTTTGCAGGTGAGGCCACTGAGCTGGGAGATGAACTCGCTTCCATGACCCACCTACTAGATTGGTTCCACAGCCAGTCAGAAGATGCTGGCAGGATGGCCGAACATGGATCCCCGGGCAGGCTTTTACAAAATAGATCAAGCTCCAGCCATGGAGATTCTGACTTAGCAGGGTCTGCGGGTAAGGCCTGGGCATTCGTATTTTGAGCAAGTGCCCTGGGGGAGCCTGAGGGCACTAATGTAAGAGGCCTCTGTATTAGTTTCCTGTCACCATTGTAATACATTTCCATGAACTTCATAGCTTAAAACACAAATTATCTCACACGGGCCTTATGGCGCTAAAAGCAAGGTGCAAGCAGGTCCTGAAGGCTCTCGGGGAGCATAACCTTTCTCCTTGTCTTTCAGCTCCTAGAGGCCTCCGGCTTTCCTGGGATCGGGGCCCCTCCCTCCACCCTCCAAGCCAGTGGCGTAGCATCTTCACATCTCTTCCTGTGACCCTCCTGTCTCCCTCTCCCATGCTTCCCAAGCATGTTCATCACCCCAAAAGGAGACCCTGCCCCCGCTGAGCAGCCCGTTCCCATTCCAGCCGCTTCTAGGCCACCACCCACCCACCTCTGTGTCTCTGGCTCTCCCTCTCTGGACATTGCACGTGAGTGGAATCACACGCACGTGCTGCCTCTGAGCTTCGCCACAGCTGTTCCCTCTTCCCAGATGCTTTTCCCACCTCCCATTCTGACTCATCCTCCTTAGGAGGCTTTCCTAGGGCCTCTCCTGAGGTCAAGCCCCCCCGACAACACGCATTCTCATGAAAACCTGAACTTCCTCTCCTCGGCACTTTTCACAATTATCATTACTCCGTGTGGTAATTTCATTCACGTCTCCTGTACTTAGACTGTAAAGTTTATTAGGCAGGAACACGTCTGCCTCGTTTATCACTGTGTGCTGGGGCCTCGCCAGAATCTGGCACATAGCAGGTGTTCAGTGATGTCTTGCAAACTGACTGACTGACGAACTGAAGGAGCGAGTGAGCGTCCTTACAGGGAAGTCACCTCGTCTCCCCTCCGCTGATGACCTGGAGGCCCACACGCATCACGGCCCCGCCCTCCTTCAGCGAGGGCCTCCCACATGCCCATATATGGACATGATGCATATATGGACATGATGCATATTCCAGGCCTCTGTGACTTCACAGGGACCAGGGACCTCGCCACGCCTATAAGAGGCCTGGGGGTCAGCCCCTGGTTTACAGCCCACAAAGTTCCACCTGCTCACAGGTTGGCTGGCTCAACCAAGGCGGTATCCCCTGCTCTGAGCATCCAGGCCGAATCCATCCATCACCATGGCCAGAAACAGATGTTGCCGCAGCCAGAGCCAGAGCAGACGCCGCCGCCCGAGACGAAGATATCGCAGCAGGAGGAAGCAATGCTGCCAGAAGCGGAGGAGAGGTGAGGGGGTCCGCTCCGTGGGTGGGGGCCGGGGAGCTGGGGGGGAGCTGGGGGTTCAGCCCGTGCTGAAGTCTGCTCTCGCCCCCTCGTTCTCCACAGTGTGCTGCCGCCGCTACACCGCGATAAGGTGTGCAAGGCAGTAAGCGCCCAGCAGCAAGACCGCCACACTCCTGCCACTCCTGCCTGAAACGCTCCCAGCCTTCAAGGCCCTCTTGCCACGTCTCGAACATGCCACCGTTCCGATGAAATGAACAGGAGCCTGCCAGCAAACAATGCTGCCTGCCAATAAACGCTGAAGGAAAAATGCCACTCTCGTCTCTTTGCTTTGAGGGACTCGGTCGCGAGGAGGGCTTGGGCACACCGGGAAGAGGGGACACGAGGGATGGTTGTCGCACGGGATCTTGTTTCAAACTCTTGACTACTCCCAAGTCACAACCCAAATCTGCCTCCCCGGCCACCCCTTTACAGGCCCCACGGCCGTGCTGGTTTCTGAACGCACGCTCCCCAGCTCTGTGCTCAGTGCCTTTCTGCTGGCAGCCTGAAATGGGCCACAAACTGGCAAATGCTACCAATCAAGACTGGCTTGCCACCCCTACTCCCCACCCCCGAGAGCCAGTAAACATTTCCCAGCTCAAGCTCGATTCACCAGCCATCACTACATCCCACCAATCCCCCAAGGTGCCAGATGCCGAAATTCCCATTTTTTAAAAAGATGCCTCCGTTTGGGTACAGTGAGAGTAACCTGTCCAGACAGTGGTTGAGCTAAGCTTCCATTTAATCCTCGGGTACAATATCGTCCCTGGCTGAGGAAACAAGGTAACTTGGTCCACTAACCATAGGATACACTGAGATACGTGAAGGTGGTTCACAAAACACTGTCAGAACTGTCAGATCTTTTAACACAAGAGCCTGGGTCACGATCTCAGTGCAGAGCAAAGCCCAGGGCATTTCATCAGTGACCAGAACCCTGACCCAGTTGCCTTGACAGGGCCACAGAAATGTCGCGGGCATGGCTTCCAGTTTTTTTTTTTTTTTCATTGCAAAGAAGGTCATTTTTTTTGACGTTGGGGGTAGGAGTTTATTAATTTATTTTTTTGCTGTGTTGGGTCTTCGTTTCTGTGTGAGGGCTTTCTCTAGTTGTGGCAAGCAGGGGCCACTCTTCATCGCGGTGCGCGGGCCTCTATCGCGGCCTTTCTTGTCGCGGAGCACAGGCTCCAGACGCGCAGGCTCAGTAGTTGTGGCTCACGGGCCCAGCCGCTCTGCGGCGTGTGGGATCCTCCCAGACCAGGGCTCGAACCCGTGTCCCCTGCATCAGCAGGCAGGTTCTCAACCACTGCGCCACCAGGGAAGCCCCATGCCTTCCATTTATAGAGCACCGTGGAGCACAGGTATCGGGCATTCGCCACTTCCAGGCCTCACATCCAACCTGCAAGGCAGGTATTGACGGCCTCGTCTTTGCAGGTGAGGCCACTGAGCTGGGAGATGAACTCGCTTCCATGACCCACCTACTAGATTGGTTCCACAGCCAGTCAGAAGATGCTGGCAGGATGGCCGAACATGGATCCCCGGGCAGGCTTTTACAAAATAGATCAAGCTCCAGCCATGGAGATTCTGACTTAGCAGGGTCTGCGGGTAAGGCCTGGGCATTCGTATTTTGAGCAAGTGCCCTGGGGGAGCCTGAGGGCACTAATGTAAGAGGCCTCTGTATTAGTTTCCTGTCACCATTGTAATACATTTCCATGAACTTCATAGCTTAAAACACAAATTATCTCACACGGGCCTTATGGCGCTAAAAGCAAGGTGCAAGCAGGTCCTGAAGGCTCTCGGGGAGCATAACCTTTCTCCTTGTCTTTCAGCTCCTAGAGGCCTCCGGCTTTCCTGGGATCGGGGCCCCTCCCTCCACCCTCCAAGCCAGTGGCGTAGCATCTTCACATCTCTTCCTGTGACCCTCCTGTCTCCCTCTCCCATGCTTCCCAAGCATGTTCATCACCCCAAAAGGAGACCCTGCCCCCGCTGAGCAGCCCGTTCCCATTCCAGCCGCTTCTAGGCCACCACCCACCCACCTCTGTGTCTCTGGCTCTCCCTCTCTGGACATTGCACGTGAGTGGAATCACACGCACGTGCTGCCTCTGAGCTTCGCCACAGCTGTTCCCTCTTCCCAGATGCTTTTCCCACCTCCCATTCTGACTCATCCTCCTTAGGAGGCTTTCCTAGGGCCTCTCCTGAGGTCAAGCCCCCCCGACAACACGCATTCTCATGAAAACCTGAACTTCCTCTCCTCGGCACTTTTCACAATTATCATTACTCCGTGTGGTAATTTCATTCACGTCTCCTGTACTTAGACTGTAAAGTTTATTAGGCAGGAACACGTCTGCCTCGTTTATCACTGTGTGCTGGGGCCTCGCCAGAATCTGGCACATAGCAGGTGTTCAGTGATGTCTTGCAAACTGACTGACTGACGAACTGAAGGAGCGAGTGAGCGTCCTTACAGGGAAGTCACCTCGTCTCCCCTCCGCTGATGACCTGGAGGCCCACACGCATCACGGCCCCGCCCTCCTTCAGCGAGGGCCTCCCACATGCCCATATATGGACATGATGCATATATGGACATGATGCATATTCCAGGCCTCTGTGACTTCACAGGGACCAGGGACCTCGCCACGCCTATAAGAGGCCTGGGGGTCAGCCCCTGGTTTACAGCCCACAAAGTTCCACCTGCTCACAGGTTGGCTGGCTCAACCAAGGCGGTATCCCCTGCTCTGAGCATCCAGGCCGAATCCATCCATCACCATGGCCAGAAACAGATGTTGCCGCAGCCAGAGCCAGAGCAGACGCCGCCGCCCGAGACGAAGATATCGCAGCAGGAGGAAGCAATGCTGCCAGAAGCGGAGGAGAGGTGAGGGGGTCCGCTCCGTGGGTGGGGGCCGGGGAGCTGGGGGGGAGCTGGGGGTTCAGCCCGTGCTGAAGTCTGCTCTCGCCCCCTCGTTCTCCGCAGTGTGCTGCCGCCGCTACACCGCGATAAGGTGTGCAAGGCAGTAAGCGCCCAGCAGCAAGACCGCCACACTCCTGCCACTCCTGCCTGAAACGCTCCCAGCCTTCAAGGCCCTCTTGCCACGTCTCGAACATGCCACCGTTCCGATGAAATGAACAGGAGCCTGCCAGCAAACAATGCTGCCTGCCAATAAACGCTGAAGGAAAAATGCCACTCTCGTCTCTTTGCTTTGAGGGACTCGGTCGCGAGGAGGGCTTGGGCACACCGGGAAGAGGGGACACGAGGGATGGTTGTCGCACGGGATCTTGTTTCAAACTCTTGACTACTCCCAAGTCACAACCCAAATCTGCCTCCCCGGCCACCCCTTTACAGGCCCCACGGCCGTGCTGGTTTCTGAACGCACGCTCCCCAGCTCTGTGCTCAGTGCCTTTCTGCTGGCAGCCTGAAATGGGCCACAAACTGGCAAATGCTACCAATCAAGACTGGCTTGCCACCCCTACTCCCCACCCCCGAGAGCCAGTAAACATTTCCCAGCTCAAGCTCGATTCACCAGCCATCACTACATCCCACCAATCCCCCAAGGTGCCAGATGCCGAAATTCCCATTTTTTAAAAAGATGCCTCCGTTTGGGTACAGTGAGAGTAACCTGTCCAGACAGTGGTTGAGCTAAGCTTCCATTTAATCCTCGGGTACAATATCGTCCCTGGCTGAGGAAACAAGGTAACTTGGTCCACTAACCATAGGATACACTGAGATACGTGAAGGTGGTTCACAAAACACTGTCAGAACTGTCAGATCTTTTAACACAAGAGCCTGGGTCACGATCTCAGTGCAGAGCAAAGCCCAGGGCATTTCATCAGTGACCAGAACCCTGACCCAGTTGCCTTGACAGGGCCACAGAAATGTCGCGGGCATGGCTTCCAGTTTTTTTTTTTTTTTTTCATTGCAAAGAAGGTCATTTTTTTTGACGTTGGGGGTAGGAGTTTATTAATTTATTTTTTTGCTGTGTTGGGTCTTCGTTTCTGTGTGAGGGCTTTCTCTAGTTGTGGCAAGCAGGGGCCACTCTTCATCGCGGTGCGCGGGCCTCTATCGCGGCCTTTCTTGTCGCGGAGCACAGGCTCCAGACGCGCAGGCTCAGTAGTTGTGGCTCACGGGCCCAGCCGCTCTGCGGCGTGTGGGATCCTCCCAGACCAGGGCTCGAACCCGTGTCCCCTGCATCAGCAGGCAGGTTCTCAACCACTGCGCCACCAGGGAAGCCCCATGCCTTCCATTTATAGAGCACCGTGGAGCACAGGTATCGGGCATTCGCCACTTCCAGGCCTCACATCCAACCTGCAAGGCAGGTATTGACGGCCTCGTCTTTGCAGGTGAGGCCACTGAGCTGGGAGATGAACTCGCTTCCATGACCCACCTACTAGATTGGTTCCACAGCCAGTCAGAAGATGCTGGCAGGATGGCCGAACATGGATCCCCGGGCAGGCTTTTACAAAATAGATCAAGCTCCAGCCATGGAGATTCTGACTTAGCAGGGTCTGCGGGTAAGGCCTGGGCATTCGTATTTTGAGCAAGTGCCCTGGGGGAGCCTGAGGGCACTAATGTAAGAGGCCTCTGTATTAGTTTCCTGTCACCATTGTAATACATTTCCATGAACTTCATAGCTTAAAACACAAATTATCTCACACGGGCCTTATGGCGCTAAAAGCAAGGTGCAAGCAGGTCCTGAAGGCTCTCGGGGAGCATAACCTTTCTCCTTGTCTTTCAGCTCCTAGAGGCCTCCGGCTTTCCTATGATCGGGGCCCCTCCCTCCACCCTCCAAGCCAGTGGCGTAGCATCTTCACATCTCTTCCTGTGACCCTCCTGTCTCCCTCTCCCATGCTTCCCAAGCATGTTCATCACCCCAAAAGGAGACCCTGCCCCCGCTGAGCAGCCCGTTCCCATTCCAGCCGCTTCTAGGCCACCACCCACCCACCTCTGTGTCTCTGGCTCTCCCTCTCTGGACATTGCACGTGAGTGGAATCACACGCACGTGCTGCCTCTGAGCTTCGCCACAGCTGTTCCCTCTTCCCAGATGCTTTTCCCACCTCCCATTCTGACTCATCCTCCTTAGGAGGCTTTCCTAGGGCCTCTCCTGAGGTCAAGCCCCCCCGACAACACGCATTCTCATGAAAACCTGAACTTCCTCTCCTCGGCACTTTTCACAATTATCATTACTCCGTGTGGTAATTTCATTCACGTCTCCTGTACTTAGACTGTAAAGTTTATTAGGCAGGAACACGTCTGCCTCGTTTATCACTGTGTGCTGGGGCCTCGCCAGAATCTGGCACATAGCAGGTGTTCAGTGATGTCTTGCAAACTGACTGACTGACGAACTGAAGGAGCGAGTGAGCGTCCTTACAGGGAAGTCACCTCGTCTCCCCTCCGCTGATGACCTGGAGGCCCACACGCATCACGGCCCCGCCCTCCTTCAGCGAGGGCCTCCCACATGCCCATATATGGACATGATGCATATATGGACATGATGCATATTCCAGGCCTCTGTGACTTCACAGGGACCAGGGACCTCGCCACGCCTATAAGAGGCCTGGGGGTCAGCCCCTGGTTTACAGCCCACAAAGTTCCACCTGCTCACAGGTTGGCTGGCTCAACCAAGGCGGTATCCCCTGCTCTGAGCATCCAGGCCGAATCCATCCATCACCATGGCCAGAAACAGATGTTGCCGCAGCCAGAGCCAGAGCAGACGCCGCCGCCCGAGACGAAGATATCGCAGCAGGAGGAAGCAATGCTGCCAGAAGCGGAGGAGAGGTGAGGGGGTCCGCTCCGTGGGTGGGGGCCGGGGAGCTGGGGGGGAGCTGGGGGTTCAGCCCGTGCTGAAGTCTGCTCTCGCCCCCTCGTTCTCCACAGTGTGCTGCCGCCGCTACACCGCGATAAGGTGTGCAAGGCAGTAAGCGCCCAGCAGCAAGACCGCCACACTCCTGCCACTCCTGCCTGAAACGCTCCCAGCCTTCAAGGCCCTCTTGCCACGTCTCGAACATGCCACCGTTCCGATGAAATGAACAGGAGCCTGCCAGCAAACAATGCTGCCTGCCAATAAACGCTGAAGGAAAAATGCCACTCTCGTCTCTTTGCTTTGAGGGACTCGGTCGCGAGGAGGGCTTGGGCACACCGGGAAGAGGGGACACGAGGGATGGTTGTCGCACGGGATCTTGTTTCAAACTCTTGACTACTCCCAAGTCACAACCCAAATCTGCCTCCCCGGCCACCCCTTTACAGGCCCCACGGCCGTGCTGGTTTCTGAACGCACGCTCCCCAGCTCTGTGCTCAGTGCCTTTCTGCTGGCAGCCTGAAATGGGCCACAAACTGGCAAATGCTACCAATCAAGACTGGCTTGCCACCCCTACTCCCCACCCCCGAGAGCCAGTAAACATTTCCCAGCTCAAGCTCGATTCACCAGCCATCACTACATCCCACCAATCCCCCAAGGTGCCAGATGCCGAAATTCCCATTTTTTAAAAAGATGCCTCCGTTTGGGTACAGTGAGAGTAACCTGTCCAGACAGTGGTTGAGCTAAGCTTCCATTTAATCCTCGGGTACAATATCGTCCCTGGCTGAGGAAACAAGGTAACTTGGTCCACTAACCATAGGATACACTGAGATACGTGAAGGTGGTTCACAAAACACTGTCAGAACTGTCAGATCTTTTAACACAAGAGCCTGGGTCACGATCTCAGTGCAGAGCAAAGCCCAGGGCATTTCATCAGTGACCAGAACCCTGACCCAGTTGCCTTGACAGGGCCACAGAAATGTCGCGGGCATGGCTTCCAGTTTTTTTTTTTTTTTTTCATTGCAAAGAAGGTCATTTTTTTTGACGTTGGGGGTAGGAGTTTATTAATTTATTTTTTTGCTGTGTTGGGTCTTCGTTTCTGTGTGAGGGCTTTCTCTAGTTGTGGCAAGCAGGGGCCACTCTTCATCGCGGTGCACGGGCCTCTATCGCGGCCTTTCTTGTCGCGGAGCACAGGCTCCAGACGCGCAGGCTCAGTAGTTGTGGCTCACGGGCCCAGCCGCTCTGCGGCGTGTGGGATCCTCCCAGACCAGGGCTCGAACCCGTGTCCCCTGCATCAGCAGGCAGGTTCTCAACCACTGCGCCACCAGGGAAGCCCCATGCCTTCCATTTATAGAGCACCGTGGAGCACAGGTATCGGGCATTCGCCACTTCCAGGCCTCACATCCAACCTGCAAGGCAGGTATTGACGGCCTCGTCTTTGCAGGTGAGGCCACTGAGCTGGGAGATGAACTCGCTTCCATGACCCACCTACTAGATTGGTTCCACAGCCAGTCAGAAGATGCTGGCAGGATGGCCGAACATGGATCCCCGGGCAGGCTTTTACAAAATAGATCAAGCTCCAGCCATGGAGATTCTGACTTAGCAGGGTCTGCGGGTAAGGCCTGGGCATTCGTATTTTGAGCAAGTGCCCTGGGGGAGCCTGAGGGCACTAATGTAAGAGGCCTCTGTATTAGTTTCCTGTCACCATTGTAATACATTTCCATGAACTTCATAGCTTAAAACACAAATTATCTCACACGGGCCTTATGGCGCTAAAAGCAAGGTGCAAGCAGGTCCTGAAGGCTCTCGGGGAGCATAACCTTTCTCCTTGTCTTTCAGCTCCTAGAGGCCTCCGGCTTTCCTGGGATCGGGGCCCCTCCCTCCACCCTCCAAGCCAGTGGCGTAGCATCTTCACATCTCTTCCTGTGACCCTCCTGTCTCCCTCTCCCATGCTTCCCAAGCATGTTCATCACCCCAAAAGGAGACCCTGCCCCCGCTGAGCAGCCCGTTCCCATTCCAGCCGCTTCTAGGCCACCACCCACCCACCTCTGTGTCTCTGGCTCTCCCTCTCTGGACATTGCACGTGAGTGGAATCACACGCACGTGCTGCCTCTGAGCTTCGCCACAGCTGTTCCCTCTTCCCAGATGCTTTTCCCACCTCCCATTCTGACTCATCCTCCTTAGGAGGCTTTCCTAGGGCCTCTCCTGAGGTCAAGCCCCCCCGACAACACGCATTCTCATGAAAACCTGAACTTCCTCTCCTCGGCACT
Source organism: Mesoplodon mirus (assembly GCF_964341445.2). Classification (NCBI taxonomy): domain Eukaryota; kingdom Metazoa; phylum Chordata; class Mammalia; order Artiodactyla; family Ziphiidae; genus Mesoplodon; species Mesoplodon mirus. Next base: position 56,623,841 of record NC_138991.1, read on the forward strand.
TTTCACAATTATCATTACTCCGTGTGGTAATTTCATTCACGTCTCCTGTACTTAGACTGTAAAGTTTATTAGGCAGGAACACGTCTGCCTCGTTTATCACTGTGTGCTGGGGCCTCGCCAGAATCTGGCACATAGCAGGTGTTCAGTGATGTCTTGCAAACTGACTGACTGACGAACTGAAGGAGCGAGTGAGCGTCCTTACAGGGAAGTCACCTCGTCTCCCCTCCGCTGATGACCTGGAGGCCCACACGCATCACGGCCCCGCCCTCCTTCAGCGAGGGCCTCCCACATGCCCATATATGGACATGATGCATATATGGACATGATGCATATTCCAGGCCTCTGTGACTTCACAGGGACCAGGGACCTCGCCACGCCTATAAGAGGCCTGGGGGTCAGCCCCTGGTTTACAGCCCACAAAGTTCCACCTGCTCACAGGTTGGCTGGCTCAACCAAGGCGGTATCCCCTGCTCTGAGCATCCAGGCCGAATCCATCCATCACCATGGCCAGAAACAGATGTTGCCGCAGCCAGAGCCAGAGCAGACGCCGCCGCCCGAGACGAAGATATCGCAGCAGGAGGAAGCAATGCTGCCAGAAGCGGAGGAGAGGTGAGGGGGTCCGCTCCGTGGGTGGGGGCCGGGGAGCTGGGGGGGAGCTGGGGGTTCAGCCCGTGCTGAAGTCTGCTCTCGCCCCCTCGTTCTCCGCAGTGTGCTGCCGCCGCTACACCGCGATAAGGTGTGCAAGGCAGTAAGCGCCCAGCAGCAAGACCGCCACACTCCTGCCACTCCTGCCACTCCTGCCTGAAACGCTCCCAGCCTTCAAGGCCCTCTTGCCACGTCTCCAACATGCCACCGTTCCGATGAAATGAACAGGAGCCTGCCAGCAAACAATGCTGCCTGCCAATAAACGCTGAAGGAAAAATGCCACTCTCGTCTCTTTGCTTTGAGGGACTCGGTCGCGAGGAGGGCTTGGGCACACCGGGAAGAGGGGACACGAGGGATGGTTGTCGCACGGGATCTTGTTTCAAACTCTTGACTACTCCCAAGTCACAACCCAAATCTGCCTCCCCGGCCACCCCTTTACAGGCCCCACGGCCGTGCTGGTTTCTGAACGCACGCTCCCCAGCTCTGTGCTCAGTGCCTTTCTGCTGGCAGCCTGAAATGGGCCACAAACTGGCAAATGCTACCAATCAAGACTGGCTTGCCACCCCTACTCCCCACCCCCGAGAGCCAGTAAACATTTCCCAGCTCAAGCTCGATTCACCAGCCATCACTACATCCCACCAATCCCCCAAGGTGCCAGATGCCGAAATTCCCATTTTTTAAAAAGATGCCTCCGTTTGGGTACAGTGAGAGTAACCTGTCCAGACAGTGGTTGAGCTAAGCTTTCATTTAATCCTCGGGTACAATATCGTCCCTGGCTGAGGAAACAAGGTAACTTGGTCCACTAACCATAGGATACACTGAGATACGTGAAGGTGGTTCACAAAACACTTCCGTCCCCTGGCCTGAAAGAGAACTGTCACATCTTTTAACACAAGAGTCTGGGTCATGATCTCATTGCAGAGCAAAGCCCAGGGCATTTCATCAGTGACCAGAACCCAGACCCAGTTGCCTTGACAGCGCCAGAGAAACGTCGCAGCCATGCCTCCGTTTATTTTTGTTTGTTTTTTTTTATTTCAAAGAAGGTCAGTTGCAGAACGCCGTACATATTATTAACATTTTTTTTTGATGTTGGGGGTAGGAGTTTATTAATTAATATTTTTTTTGTTTGTTTGTTTGCTGTGTTGGGTCTTCGTTTCTGTGTGAGGGCTTTCTCTAGTTGTGGCAAGCAGGGGCCACTCTTCATCGTGGTGCACGGGCCTCTCACTATCGTGGCGTTTCTTGTCGCGGAGCACAGGCTCCAGACGCGCAGGCTCAGTAGTTGTGGCTCACGGGCCCAGCCGCTCTGCGGCATGTGGGATCCTCCCAGACCAGGGCTCGAACCCGTGTCCCCGGCATCAGCAGGCAGGTTCTCAACCACTGCACCACCAGGGAAGCCCCATGCCTTCCATTTATAGAGCACCGTGGAGCACAGGTATTGGGCATCCGCCACTTCCAGGCCTCACATCCAACCTGCAAGGCAGGTATTGACGGCCTCGTCTTTGCAGGTGAGGCCATTGAGCTGGGAGATGAACTCACTTCTACGACCCGACTACCTGATTGGTTCCACAGCCAGTCAGAAGATGCTGGCAGGATGGCCGAACATGGATCCCCGGGCAGGCTTTTACAAATAGATCAAGCTCCAGCCATGGAGATTCTGACTTAGCAGGGTCTGTGGGTAAGGCCTGGGCATTCGTATTTTGAGCAAGTGCCCTGGGGGAGCCTCAGGGCACTAATATAAGAGGTCTCTGTATTAGTTTCCTATCACCATTGTAATAAATTTCCATGAACTTCATAGCTTAAAACACAAATTATCTCACACGGGCCTTATGGCGCTAAAAGCAAGGTGCAAGCAGGTTTTGAAAGCTCTCGGGAAGCATAACCTTTCTCCTTGTCTTTCAGCTCCTAGAGGCCTCCGGCTTTCCTGGGCTCGGGCCCCTCCCTCCATCTTCAAAGCCAGTGGCGTAGCATCTTCAAATCTCTTCCTGTGACCCTCCTGTCTCCCTCTCCCATCTTATAAGGACCCATGTGATTACACTGAACCCACACTGAATCTTCCATCTCCTTAAGTTACTCACATCCAGAAAGTCCCTTCTGCACGTCAGGTGACAGTCACAGGTTCAGGGCTTAGGGCACGGACATCTTTGGGAGGAGGCATTAATGTGTCTACCACATCCTTCGTGCAGTTGCTATGACTCTAATTATGGATTTTAATGGGTCATCAAAGTACAGTGAGAGGTGCAGGAGGAGGCCAGAGGTGGAGGGAAGAGGACACATTTGGAGGAGGGAAGAGTGTCCCCGGGGCTGGGGAGGGGCCGGAGGGCCAAGGGCATGGAGTCTGCAGCCCAGCCTTGCCTCTTATTTGCAGGGACCATGAGCAAGTCACTTAACCTCTTCGTGCCTCAGTTAATGAGTAAATTAATGGAATTTCTGGAATTTCTGGCATAGAGTAAGCAGAAGATAACTGTGTGGACAGATAAGCCCCACCCCGACCCCTGAGAGACCCCGGCACAGCTGCAAAGGCACAGCTGCAAAGGCGGCGAGGAAGCTTCCGGAAGGATGACGTGTGGATTCGCACCAGCTGGATGGGGTGGGGAATGAGGGCTTGGATTTGGACAAGAAGGCTGGCGCTCTTCTTGTGAGAGTCCCCCCGTTACTAGGCACAGGGACACGTTTTATGGGTGGGGCGAGGGGTGGCTGCCGCGCTCTGTGCTGCTTTCCCAGAAGGGGCCAAGGTGGGGGGACTTATACACTCCTTATACACAAGGCCCCAGAGAGCTGCCGACAGACCCGACCAACACTGTTAACAGTAAGAGCAGGAGGGCAGGCTTGGCCAGCTGCAGCCTCAGCCTCAGCCCCAGCCGCCCCGCCCACGAGCATGATGGTCGGATGCCGCCTGAGGAGTCCGAGCGAAGGTCCCAGTCCGCAGCAGGGCTCCGGGCAGCAGGGTGAAAGCGAGCGCCTGCAGCAGGCGAAGGAGCTGAGGCCAGAGGCTGTCCCGATCTACGGGAGGACCCACAGAGGCCCTATCATGACAGACAGGAGCCACAGGCGGGGGGGCTCGTGCAGTGCTGGGACACCCCACCCTGTCTGAAAGCCCCCAAGCCCACCCCCACCCAGATTCCCCCATAACTAGAACTTTTTCCAAAAGGCTGCAGAAAGATCGGGAGAAGGAGAAGCATAAGGCAGCTCCCAGCCTCCCTGGGCCCACCAGGAAGAGTCGCCTGGCAGGAAGCACTTCGCGAGACCATAGCAAGTCCTCCTCAGATGCCCAAGCCCCGAGTTTGCAAGAAGCCCACAAGATCTTGAGTAAAATGAGCAAAAGTCATCTGCCAGATAGAGCTTGAGATAAGAAACTTGCTGGCCTGTCAGGGTCTCCATTATGCAAACGGCACAAACAAGGCTTCTATTCACCATGGGGTCAGGGGAGGAGGAGGGGGTCAGGGCAGGGGGCTCATCCCTGAGTAATGTGCTGGTGTGTTACCCTGTGACACTGTGCGTGTCCTCTCACCCGGAGCCATCATGATGCCCAAGGCCACGCTACTCCCCCCTTGACCTTTCCATTTCCTTGTCAACTCCCAGCCCATGTGAAGAACCTGAAGGGGTGTTGGACAGCTGGGGAAAGTGTGACTCGTTACGAGATGGGAAGCAGGTCTAGCATGCTCCAGCAAGAGCAAGGCCAGCGTGGGGGGAACAAAAGGCAAGGGGCATAATTGGGTGAGGCCTTGTGGGCCGCTAGGATTCTGAGATGGGACCCTCATTATCACAACAGGGCCATGGAGGCTCACGGGCAGAATCCATTCCTGCCTCTTCCGAGCTTCTGGGGGCTCCTCGTAATCCTTGGCGTTCCTCTGCCGTGGCCACATCTCCAGTCTCTGCTTCCTGTGTGAAATCTCTCTGCCTCCCTCTTAGAGGGATGCTTGTGGTTGCACTCAGCGTCCACCCAGATAATCCAGGATCATCTCCCTATCTCCCCGTCTCACTCGAGGCTGGGGAAGTTGGCAGTCAGAGTGGAGGGGTGCGAGGAGTGGTGGAGAGGGTCCAGAGACCCAGACACAGTCTTCACCACACGGCCCCCAACCAGCCCTACTGAGACCACACCAGGCAGGGCCGTTAGAACAGAGACACACGTGCCTCCTTAATCCCCTCGGAGGCCTTAGTGACCACGAGGCTGGACTAGAGGGGACCAGGCCCGACTCTGAATCCTGGCTCCACCACTGACTAGCTGTGGGGCTCTGGGCTGGTTACTCAGCCTCTCTGAGCCTGACTCTCCCTTTGTAAAATGTAACAATCGTACCTACCTCACGGGCTACATTAGTTTCTCAGGGCTGCTGTAACAAATGATCACAAACCTGGTGGCTTAAAACAAAAGAATTGTATCCTTTCACTTCTAGAGGCCAGAAGTCTGAAATCAAGGAGTTCTCTGGGCCACAGTCCCCCGGAGGCCCCAAGGGAGAATCCTCCCTCCCTTGTCGAGCTCACGCTGGCTTGTGGCTGCACAGCTCTAACCTTGGCCTCTGACTTCCCATGGTCTCTTCTCCCTGAGCCTTCTCTTCTGTCTCTTATAAGGACACTTGCCGTTAGATTTAGGGCCCACCTGGATAATCCAGGATGCTCTAAATATCCGTACATCTGCAAAGAGGTTTTTTCCAAATATGATCACACTGACAGGTTTCAGGGGATAGGATGTGGACACATCTTTTGGAGGGGCCACTGTTCAGCCCACTATGAAGGGTCACTAAAGCCGCCTAGAAGGAGTGGGGCCCGGACGGAGCCCAGCCATGTAGAAAGTGCTCTGTGAACGAGGGTGGTTTTCACCGTGAGTGCTATGACATGTTTATTAAGAAATAAACTACAATAAGAGCAGACGACAGCAAAGTTGTGCACAAGCTACAGAAAGGGGTAAGTAGACATGGGCCGGGGGGCCTGCCAGTGGGAGGGGAGATGTAGACGGAGGGAGTTTCCTGAAGGGAGGGGCAGGCTGAGAGTGGCCAAGAGCTAAGACCAAGGGCTTCGGCCAAGGCGTGGGGAGGGGTGGGTGGCTGTGGAGAGAACACCCGAGACTAGGGAGCTCCCATTGGGCCCCGTGGGCACACACAGGTGGGCTTTCTTCCACAGGAGGTCTGAGCAGGGATGCAGGGCCCTCATTAGCAGGGAAGGGAGCTGAGTCGGCAGGCAGGAATCTCCTGAGGGAGGAAAACAGTTTTCAAGGGCCTCCTGTGGCTTGACAGGCATCTCAGGCTCACCAGAATACCAGGAAGGAAGGGATGACATTCCTTTGTCAGATAAGAAAACCAGGCCTTGAAAACCAAAACGAACTACCCAAGATTGGACATCAGAACAAAGTGGGCTTTGATCCTGACTCTAAATCTCCTGGCTTTAAGTCTTGCTGGGGAGGTAGGCCTGCCAGGCAGGCCCCAGGACCACCGTCAGTCCATGTGGTTATTCTTATCGTCTATCCAGTAAGTCATCCAGTCATTCACCCATCCAATTCATTCATGGATGTATGATAAGTGGATGGGATAAATGGATGGATTTGCAAGTCAAAAGGACCTTAATGACTGTCTCATTTCTATCCATGCCCCATATTCAAATACACATGAGCATCCAAAACCCAACGGATACAGTTAAGTGACTTTAGGAAGCGCTCAGCTATTAAAGGCTCCCTTTCCCATTCCTATCTCTTAGGATGAAAGTACAACTAAGATGGCACCCCATGGCTTTGTTCCTGTGTCAGTTTCACCCAGATGAGAAACACCATCATGCACAGAATGCTAGAAGGAAGAAGTCAAACTTTTTGCGGGAACATGTTACTACAGTGATTTCTATGCAACACTGATTAAAGCTTGTACACTGGATGACTTATCCTTGAGTCGGCATTTTGATTTCATTAAACGTGTCACGTGTCTGGGGGCCTGGTTTGGAAGCACAAAGCAGGGAAGAGGTTGGGTAGGGAGGAGGGACGTGCCTTGTGATGGGACCTCATGAAAGTATAAGGAACAAATCCTCACACAGGGGCAGAAATGAACGGGAGGTGGAGACATCAAGAAGACTTTGGAGTAGATGGACGACACTCTCCTTGGGCAGAGCCCTCCTTTGTCCTATATGCTCCCATGTTCATGCACACAGGTGCACACACACACACACACTCACTCACGGGATGCCCACGGGCCCACACACTGTTCCTGTGACCCACGTGCAGTAGGCAGTCCAGGACTGTGGCAGGAGAGAGGCAGGAAGAGGGGTTAGGTATGTGCGTCTTACAGTCCACAGCATCCTGAGTTTGAATCCTGGCTCATCCTGTTTCCCTGCTGCGTGGCCTTGGGCTGGTGATCAACCTCTGAGCCTCACTTGTTTCAACAAACTTTGCTAAGGGACCAAGTGTTTTCAGGGGCTGGGTTAGGTTCTGGGAACACAGAGGACACACAAGACCCTGTCCACAGAAAGAATACAAACATGTAAGCACAAGATTTGCCGGTCACAATAAGCAGGATCAAAGGAGCAAGGTCTGGATGTAACGCAGAGCAACTCTGGTGCAGCAGGGGTGGGGCCAGAGGTCGAGGAAGGCCCAGTGGAGGAGACCTGAGGGAAGCACATTCCAGGCCAAGGGAACAGTATGTGCAAAGCCCCAGGGAAGGAAAGAGCTTGAGGTGTTCCAAAGACTGGCGTGGCTGGCACAGATGTGCAGGTGGCCGCCAGGGGGTGGCAGCACCAGGTGGGGGCCAGGCCACACAGGATTTGCAGGGCCGTGGGGAGCTTGGACATTTTATTTGGTGTGATAAGTCACGGGAGGGTCTTAATCAGGCAAGAGACAGGGTCTAGTGTCTTTGCTGGGTGGAGACTGAATGGTAGGGGACAGAAGGGACAAGAGGAAGAGCTGTGGGAGGTCATGGCCAGGAGGGAGGGAGCAGGGCCTGGACCAAGGGTGGCACAGGAGGCCTTCCTCTTGGAGGGCAGGTCTGAGATCCGAGATTCGTGCTTCCTTCCCCCCAAACCTCCTGGTTCCCTGTTTAAAAACAAAAGCCACATAATGCCATGATAGTCATTGACACCTCAGTGCTAAAGAGTCTGGGAAGTGCTTCTAGAGAGCATGTTTTAAGGGAGGAGGTGGAGACAGGGTCAGGGGATAAGGTCAGGGCCTTTGAGCCCCACTCACCAAAGGACTTCCCTATTCCCTGGACAGTGTCCTTTTATGATACAGTCACTGAAGGCAGGAGCTCTACTGTAGAGACATCAACTCTCTAATAGAGGAAGTGAACTGGGAAGCAGACAGACTGGGTCGCGTGTGTGGTTTATGGCCCCATCTTAACCCCACATTTCCCTGAAACCAACACTCAGAAAAAAGTGGTACAAATACACAGACGTCCAGTCACATATACAAAGAAACTGCCATTCAAACCCACTCAGACGCAGAGCCTGAGGTTCACGTGCAGACTCCCAGATACACACACCCCCATACACACACGCAGGCTCTCACCTGCCTCCCCTCCCACACACCGAAACACACACAAGCAAGCACATGCGGGCATACAGCTACCCTCCCGCAGTCAGACACACGATGACAAGAGGACAAAAATCAAACCACAGATTCATTCTTTCACTTGCTTGGTTTGGGGTGGGGCGGTAGTAGTTTGGGGGCAGGCCTGCTGAAAACCCAAATTCAGGAAACAGAGAAATAGGTGCTAAATTCAGCCACCTAGAGATCCTGCACATCCCCCCAACCCCGCAATCCGCTGTGTTGGGATGTTGGGGTGAAGTGAGATCTGAGAAATAGACACAGACCCGCCTGTGGTGGGACGGCTCACTCAGCTGCCCGGGCACCACTAAGGGGACCCAACAGTCCTGGGGGTGGTGGGGGGGAGCAGCCAGGGAAGAGGGTACAGAGCCTGCGTTGAGATGCCCATTTGAGGTACGATTCAGGAGGAAAAAGACCTCAAACTCTGTAGATTCAGCTCCCCTACTCCCTCGCTGGGTGACCCTAGGGATGTCTCTTAACCTCTCTGAGTCTTATTTGCACCTCAGGCTTTGTCAAGAGGTCCAAGGCGCCATGCTCTTCTTGATCGCTGCATCCGCTGTACTTAGCACATATCAGAAGCTCAGCAAATATTTGCTGAATAAATGAAAGAATGTGCAGGCATTAAAGCAACAGTGAGGGGCTTCCCTGGTGGCGCGTGGTTAAGAATCCGCCTGCCAGTGCAGGGGACACAGGTTCGAGCCCTGGTCCGGGAAGATCCCACATGCCGCGGAGCAACTAAGCCCTGGCACCACAACTACTGAGCCCGCATGTCACAACTGCTTAAGCCCATATGCCTAGAGCCCGTGCTCCACAACAAGAGAAGCCACTGCGATGAGAAGCCCACGCACCACAACAAAGAGCAGCCCCCGCTCGCCACAACTAGAGAAAGCCTGTGCACAGCAACGAAGACCCAACGCAGCCAAAAATAAATACATAAATAAATTTATTTTTTAAAAAAAGCAACAGTGAGATGCCACTTTTGAACCCAGTGAATGGGGAAAACCAGAAAAATTTTGATAATAGCAAGTCCTGGAAGGACCCAGAGAAGCAGATACAGTTGGACGCAGTTGCCAAGGGGTCAAATGTGCATGCACGTGTTGGCAGGCGAACAGGGCAGCGTCTATGAACATCTACAGTGTGCAAAGCATTTCTCTCATGTGTGCCAGGGCCACATGGCTTGCAAGAGCAAAAAACTGCAAACAACCCACAGGGTGGCTAAATGGACACGCAGGTTCACTGAGGACTCTCGTGCAGTTTTTAGAAGAATGGGGTTGATCTCTATGCGATCTACTCAGATTGCCAGGACGTGCCATTGGGTGAAAAGGGCTAGACGGAGAAAGATATACCATTGATGGAGGGGAAAAATTCTACACAAAGCAACACTGTACTTTTATGGGGGAAAATGCAGGTACGTAAGTGCTTAGATAAAGATCTGGAAGGACATAGACTAAGCTGGTGCCTGGGGATATGTCTGGGGAGGGGAAATACTTTATTTTCTACTAGGAAATGAAAATCAGGGAGAAAAGGCATGAGCATCACTGAAGTATCTAATAAGCGCTCAGCAAAGCTCTGTTGACTCTGGAAAGAGATAGCGCAGGAATGCTGAATGTAAACTCTGCCTCTGCGAACTGGTCCAGGCAAGGTGACCCAGAAGGCTCTCCTCAGTGGGACTCACCACGCCAGGGCAGGGAGAGGCCACGGCTAGCCACCCACTGCCTTCCCCCAGCCAGGCCTCTGCCTATAAACCAGCAGGGTGGCACCAGGGGCTCTCCTGCTCCCTGGAGCCTCATCTCCTGCCACCTGCCACTCAGGTCCTCAAATTTTGGCCTCCAGGCCCTTGCTGACGCCATGCTCTGCTGGGTGTGCTCTCCCTTCTCCTCCCTGGGCAGAGTCACTCGCTCTTTAAAATTCGGGTCAAGGGTCACCTCCTCCCAGAGGCTGCTCATCCCTGCCATCTCGGCCAGGGGCCTCCCTCTTCTCTAGCCAGCAGACACCGGGCTTCCCACCTGCGTGGGCCACCATCAAGTCTCCTGCTGGTCAGCGTGCCCTGAAGCAACGGGCCTTAAGCGAAAGAACTGGGACACGATCAGCCCCTCCAACAGCTTTCCCATGGTGTGGCGGCCGCAGAGCTGAGAAGCCCTCCTGCCCCCGCCCCCAGTGTCCCCAGACTGTGACGGTCAGCCCTCGTGTCTCGTTGCACAGCTTCTGCAAATTCTTGTTTCCCCTCTGTGTCAACTGCCAAAGGTAACCACCATGGTTCTTGTCATCAGCTGCTAACACCTACTTTGCCACTTATGGGATGGGGTAGGGTGGGAACCAGATCGGCCTATTAGAATAATGCCCAAAAAGAGGCTCCGAGCAAGATCCTGGGAGATTTACTGAAAAGGCACTGGGCCTGCCAGGCTTGGGCTTTCTGACAGCTCTATTGGCCACAGCATTAAGGGAACTTGCCTGAAGCCACAGGGATGGTGGGAGGGAGGGGGGTGGGGGTGGGGTGGGGAGCTGGGACCAGGACCTGGTGTGCCACAACCAGGGCTCTCAGAAATCCTCCTTCCCGCCCCTCCTTTTTTTGAGTTAACACAGTACCAGCAACTGCTTTCTGAAAGCCGGTTAATACTGGATACTTCATGTAATCTCTGACCTAATCTCTCCTTTTTCACTTGTTACACGGGGATAATAGGCCTGCTGGAATGTTCCCACCAAGTCTCCCCAGGACCTTGGAAGACCAGCCACCAGCTCAGGCCATCACTCCTCCTCTGCCGGACGAGAGCCTTCTCCTTGGGCTCGAGCGTCCCCTCCCTTCCAAGGAAACACACCACCTTTCCTGCTGTTGGGACCAGCTGGGACTAGGTTCTACCCCATGTAATGCAGCAACCTCTCTGCACAGAGGCCAAGCCCCAGGTCTCTCCAAAACACTTTCACCAAGTTCTATCAGCTCCCTGAGTAGCGCTTTTCTCATCTGGTAAATGGCGACATAATTTCCACCTCACAGAACCATGGGGGAGAGTAAATAAGACAACATACCAAGACACTGTCACCTGGCCCACAGCAGGCTCAGCAAATGGTGACTCCTCTTCCAGGGAGTGAGGGGTGACCCCAGAACTCAGGTCTTGGACTCCTCAAGCAGTGTTCTCTACTACAAAGCATGAATTTCCTGGCTTTCCTGGAGGACTGTCTTTGTACCCATTCAGGGGCTAGTGTGGTAACATCCGGGGAGGGGGAGGTCAGGGACAGTTGTGAGGTGTGTCCCAAGGCCCCCACTGTAGGTCTCTGTGGCTAATACCCCAGCTGTCCAGAATTTCAGCAGCCACAGGGTTTTTTCCACACCCAATCCTGTAGTGTCTCCTGGGCCTGAAGGAATGTCTCTTGCAGTCAGGGTGAAATCCAAACCCCTCCCACGTTCCAACAAAGCCCTGCCCCATCAACTGGACCCCTGTCAACCTCTATAACTCACCCCTGCACTCACCCTCTGGCTCTCTACACCAACTACACACGTCTCCTTTCTGATCCTCAACTATGCCAATCACTCCCACCACAGGGCCTTTGCACTGGCTGTTCTCGCTACCTGGAATCCTCATCACCCCACTTTTAGAAAGGCCTCAACTCCAGCCTCCAAGAGGCTTTCCCTGACTGCCTTATCTCACGCCTGCCCTCACTCCACAAACACCTTGTTGTTCCCTTTATTTCCCTCTTTATTTTCCCATAGCACTTACCATGATCTGAAATGATCATGTGAATTCACTGTCTCCCCTATGTCTGCTTGAAGACCCCTGAGTTCCCAGTGCCTGGCAGACAGTAGGCACTCAATAAATACCTACTGAATAAATACTGAAAGAGTGAAATAAATGTCATTACCCCTATCTTGCAGATGAGGAAATCGAGCCACAGAGAAGCTAAGAAGCTGGCCCCAGGCCATGTGTTCATTAAGTGACAGATTGAAACCAGAATCCATGCTCTAAGCCAGCAGTCCCCAACCTTTTCTGGCACCAGGGACCGGTTTCATGGAAGACAATTTTTCCACAGACGGGGGTGGGGGTGGTGACGGATCAGACAGTAACGCGAGCGATGGGGCTTGCTGCCGCTCACCTCCTGCTGTGCAGCCCGGTTCCTAACAGGCTGTCTGTGGCCCGGGGGGTTGGGGACCCCTGTTCTAAGCCCCACAGCTCGAGGCTCCCCAGAGGCACAGACTCCCATGGGAATCATGGCTGTAAAGAAAGGCTGATGAGCGCTGGGGCAGAGGGCAGTTTCAAGATTACGACCTGACCAGGGGCTGTTTTTCCCAGCAGGACTTTGCCAAAGCTAGAAAGAGAAACTGAAAAACTGAGCTCCGAGGGCCAAGATCTTGACTCCTCCCAGCTGCTGGCTGGGCCCCTCACTTCTGGGGCAGCCAGGGCTGCTGAGGGCGGGGGTGGGGGGAGGAGAACCAGCCGACAGGTCTGGCTGTGACCCAGCAAGCTGTGGACATAGGGCTGACCCAACTGCCCGGTGACAAGAAGTCACCTGTGCTAAGCACTTTCTCTGTACCTGGCCCTTTGCTTTGGGCTTTGCTTCCATGCTGCTCTGTGAGGCACAAAACCTCCAAAGCTCATTTTGCAGCTGGGGCAAATGAGGCCCAGAGAGGGCAAGTTGCTTGCCTATGGTCTCCACAGCCGTGGAGTCTGAGCTCCTCAGGGCTCCCACGCGGCCTAGCTTCCTGCGAGTCTGCTACCAGTCCTCCAGGGAGAACAGCCCAGGAGACTGACAAATATTTGTCAATCAGTGTATTTCTTTTTCCCTTTTGTATCTGGATTCGGTTTCGTTTTGAACTCAGGACTTCAGAAAATGAAACCAAATTTGTAGTAACTGTCACTGTTGGTGGTGGGGAGAGCCCGTGTGTGCTCGGCAACGTGTGCCTGCTTCGCTATGGCTTGCACAACCAGGATCTGCCCAGGGTAGAGGATGAGGCCCACTGTACAGGCAAGGAAACCAAGACTCAGAACGGCCCAAAGCCACAAAGTGGGAGACAGAGGCTTGGCTGGCAAGACCTGGGGCCTCCACAAGCTTATAAAGAGGAAAGTCGGCAGAACGGTCCTCACTCCTCCCCAAGCAGGCTCAGGTTGCAAATGAATCTGATTTCTTTGGCATCTACTGTTTTACCAGAAGACAGACCGGGATTCGAGATCACCAGGAATCTGGTTAGGGTGGGGGGGTGGGAAGAGGAGGTGGGGAGGGAGTTTACAGCACAGTAGACAAGCGCTAAAGCTTTGGGGTCTGACGCCCTGGGTATGAAGCCCCGCCCTGCCCCTTCTGACTTGTGTGCTCCTGGTCAAGTGACTCCCTCCGCCTCAGTTTTCCTATCTGTAAAATGGGCAGATTGGATTGTTGTGTCAATCCAATGGTCTAAGGACTGTAATGCATTTATCACCCAGTCAGTTTAGGCCAATACACCATAGGTATCAGTAAATGAAATGAAGGAGGGGGCTCCAGGGGGATGGGTGGGCATGTGGCAGCAAGTAGGGGGCCGAGAGGAGGAGGCCCCAGTGCCCGGGAAAAAGAGGTGGCTCTCCCAAGTAGCCATCTGGTCTGTCAATGGGGGGTGGAGGGGGCATATGGGCCATCAGCTATTTATAAATCTCCCTCTGCCCAGAGGCCTGCCAAGGAGACATGCTGGCAGGAAGACAAGTCATGCAGGAGCCAGCCCAGCCTGGCCGCCTTCTCTGAGCCTGGACCACCCACCTCCAGCTCAAGTGAGAAGGAGGTGCTATGCCTCCCCACTGCCAGCACCCAGGGGTGCTAGAACTTCTGAAATGAAGCCACGTTGTCTGCAGGCTCCATTTTTCTGTCACAGCCACTGACAGCCGCTGATAAACAATAGCAGCAACAGCAAACACCTACTGAATGCTTATTATATACCAGGGACTGGTCTAAGCACTTGACCCATAATCACTCATTTAATCTCCATGCTCTGAGGGAGATATTATTACCTCCTTCATAGATGAAGAAACCAGGCAAAGGAGTTAACTACATGTTCAAGGTCACAAGGACAGAGAGTTGCAAAATTGGAATTGGAAACCAGATAGATTGGGTCCAAAGTCCAATACTTTATATTGCCACCTACCACAGGGCAGCCCCCCGCAGGTGCTCCAGAATGACCACAGCACCTGACCACTGACACATGCAGGGCTCTGCATCTTCTCACTCCCTTGCACACAAGTGCATGAGCGCTCTCTCACACACACACACACACCCACCCACACACACACACACACACACACACACACACACCCAAGACAACCACATCAATGACCAACACCAGCTGCTGCCAACACGAATTAATGCAGACAATGGGGTCCTAAGCAAGGCTGGTTCTGGGCCACCCCTTTGTGTTTACGAGGAAACACGGGGGTCCTGGGATCTACCTAGGGCCAGGGAAGGAAATCACCAGGGAGGCGGGGAGGAGGACCTGGCTCCAGCCAGGGCTCGGAGCAAAGGAGCTAGCTGGGCTGCAGCCTGAGAGCTGCCTGTAGAGGGCAGTGTGTGCCAGCGTGAGGCCAGTCCCTGCCAAGCCTGGCCTCTTCCCCGGGACCCTTCCCAGACTGTGAGACAGGCTACCCACCAGCCCCCAAGCTCATTTGTTCTTTCTTTCATTCAAAAATACATGTACCAGCCAGGCACCTTCTCCGTGCCTTTCCACGACAGAGAGGATCACACACAAATGTACAAATTGTAGCTGGTATCCCATCATTCCAAGGCGGAGGTGTGAGTGTGGGGAGGAGGCAGATGCGAGCAGTGAGGGGGAATCTGTAAAGTAGAAGTCGGAGGAGAGGAGGGGCTGGCCAGAAAAACTCAAAGTAGGTTTTTGGAATTATCACATCTGAAAATGAACTATCTTTTCACTGGGCTCCCAAGTGCATTTAGGGGTGTCCAGATGCGCCTTCCTCTCCCCAAAATAAAAGCCAGGAAGGCGTGCCTCGTTTGGAGCTCCCCCTCTGCCAACCACTGGGCCTCGGTTTCTCCAGCTGTCGTGCAATAGGGAGGGCTGGCCAAGGCCGCCGGTACCTTGCCGGGCCTCACCCGGTTTCCGAGGAACTGGGCTCGCAGCTGAGGCACCCCTCCCGTACCGCCAAAGGGTTCCTCCGAAGACTGTGGTCGGGCCGCCGCTTCCTCGGAAGCCCGCGCCAAGACCAGGGACAGCGACAGGCAGGGAGGGGTGCGGAGGCGGCCATCTAGAGGCTCTGAGACTACGTGGGCAGGGCAGTGGAGGGAGCAGTCCCGAGGGGTCCGAGGTGGGACCCCAGGGTCGGGTGGAGGTGTCTGGCTCCGGAGTAGAGGACAGCTCTACCAGAGATGGGCGCTGAGACACCTGGAGGGGAAGAGGGGTGTGTCACGGTTAGTCCAGAGTATCCTAAAGGGCTTGCCTGCAGAAATCTGCGACCGAAGGTACGTTAAGGACAAAGTAGGGCCGCCAGTTCCGAAGGGGGCTTCTGAGAAGTGCCCAAGAGGTTCAGAGGTGGTGCTAGAGACCTTGACAGGGGGGGTCCTAGGACAGATGCGAGTCTAGGTCAGGGCGGGGGGGGCTTCCCTGGGTAGGGCTCCCTGATTTGTGGAAAAGGTCGAGCCGGCCTAGCCTCCGCGGCGCGCAGAAAAAGAAACCGAAAGTGGCGCGGAAGGGCGGGCCTGTAAGGGGTGGGGTCTATAGGGGGAGGAGCCTTAGGCCGACCACGCCCCCAAGCCAGTTTTAAAGACTGGTGCAGGGGCGGGCGCGGAGCAGACAGAGCTGCGGCCGTGGCAGCTGCACGGCTCGTGGCCCTGGAGCATGCGCGAGAGCCGCCCCGGAGACCCCAGCCGCCCCGCTTGCGGCGCCCCGCGCCCCGCCGCCAGGTGAGCGGGGCACTGGGCTAGGAAGCGGGAGGGAGAGGGGAGGAAAGCACAGGACAGCCGGGTGCCTGGCGGCCTCGGGGGCTGAGTGGTGGGGTCGCGGCCGCCACGCTCCTGGCCCCCTCTGGCCTCACCCGGGCAGACCCCGCGCGTGGGGTTCCCGCAGCGCAGATTTTCTCATGCCTTTGCCCAATTCGCCCGGACAAGGCGCCAATTCCCGGCCTGGCCAGGAGGCGGCGGTCGCGGGGCGGTGAGCCGAGGGCCGGTTGGCCGGAATCGGGGCAGGCTTCTCCCCGGCACCTCTCCACGCCCCCTTCTTGTACCCAAACTCGGAGCGACTCGGGGGCTGCGCTCCGCTCCACCGAGTTCCCACCCGCCTTGAAGTGCTCCGCGAGCGGGGAAGCCCATTTTCTAGATGAGCCCACTGAGGCTCAAAGGGCCGCGCGGACTTGGTCTTGAGCCCTCGGCCCTTTAGGAGCGGCTCACCCCAGAGCCCCACCCCTCCCAAGTTGCCTCGCGGGCCCTCACCTGCCCGGCCCCACCCAGATTCCCTGCTCACAGCCTGTCTCCCCCCATCAGCGCACCCCCGGACGCTATGGCCCACCCCTCCGGCCGGCCCCGCGTGTAGGATGGTAGCACACAACCAGGTGGCAGCCGACAATGCAATCTCCACGGCAGCAGAGCCCCGACGGCGGCCAGAGCCTTCCTCCTCTTCCTCCTCCTCTTCCTCCTCCTCGCCCGCGGCCCCGGCGCGCCCGCGGCCCTGCCCAGCTGCTCCGGCTCCGACCCCGGGCGACACGCACTTCCGCACGTTCCGCTCTCACGCCGAGTACCGGCGCATCACCCGGGCCAGCGCGCTCCTGGACGCCTGCGGCTTCTACTGGGGACCCCTGAGCGTGCACGGGGCGCACGAGCGGCTGCGCGCCGAGCCCGTGGGCACCTTTCTGGTGCGCGACAGCCGCCAGCGGAACTGCTTCTTCGCCCTCAGCGTGAAGATGGCCTCGGGCCCCACGAGCATCCGCGTGCACTTCCAGGCCGGCCGCTTCCACCTGGACGGCAGCCGCGAGAGCTTCGACTGCCTCTTCGAGCTGCTGGAGCACTACGTGGCGGCGCCGCCCCGCATGCTGGGGGCCCCGCTGCGCCAGCGCCGCGTGCGGCCGCTTCAGGAGCTGTGCCGCCAGCGCATTGTGGCCACCGTGGGCCGCGAGAACCTGGCGCGCATCCCCCTCAACCCCGTCCTCCGGGACTACTTGAGCTCCTTCCCCTTCCAGATCTGACCGGCCGAGCATTAACTGGGGCGCCTTATTATTTTCTATTATTATTATTTCCCTGGAACCACGTGGGTGCCCTCCCCGCCTGGGTTGGAGGGAGAGGGTGTAGGGGGCGAGGCGCCTTCTGCCCTGGGTTGGAGACAAGGCCGCAGACCCCTCCCCACCTCTTGTGGGGGTGCCCCCTCCCGGTGCTCCCTCTGGGTCCCCCTGGTTGTCCTAGCAGCTTAACTTAATTGTATCTGGGGCCAGGACCTGAACTCGTACCTCCTACCTCTTCATGTTTACATATACCCAGTATCTTTGCACAAACCAGGGGTTGGGGGAGGGTCTCTGGCTTTATTTTTCTGCTGTGCAGAATCCTATTTTATATTTTTTACCACCAGTTTAGGTAATAAACTTTATTATGAAAGTTTTTTTTTTAAGAAAAAAGGTTTCTAGAGCGTGTGCTTTGGGCAAAGGTTTTCCATGGTTCTGAGTGGGTCCAGGTTCCTAAGACTGACCCGTGTGGCCGAAGATGGTGTGTGGCCTGTGTTCTGTGGCTGGGAACCCTGCATGGCTCCACCCTCAGCTCTCAGGGGTAGACGAATCGTTGGTCGTTCGTCTAGTTTTGGTATTGTGTGTAAAATGGCAGCTCATGTTTGAGCACTTAATGTGTGCCAGGCCCTGTTCTGTGCTTTACATGCTTAAATTTACTTAATCTATAAAGACAACCCTATGAAACAAGGCTCTTATCCCCATTTTACAGAAGAGAAAACTGAGGCGGGGTAAATTTGCCTGTGGCCATTCTTGTGTCAGAGAAGATACTGGGGCCTTTTTTGGCTGTCCTCCCAGAAATCTGTTTGAATGGATGACAGAGAGGAAACTTCTTTCATTCTATGACCACAACTTTTTCCAGGAAGGGGGTGGGGGTGGGGGCTTGTTGAGTTTTTGGAAGGAGGCGTGGCACATTCTGAAACTCAGCATATAGGAAGGCATATTTTAGATGGGATCGGGGTACAGGGTTGGGTCTGAACTTCCTTCTTCCTGCCCTGTTCTGTCCTGCGTACTTTTTGGTGAACACGCAACTTGGAGCCAGAAAGACGCTCTGTGGTCTGTGGTGTCAGAAGGGCCCTGTTGGCAGCTTTGGGCAATTCCCTTTACCTCTCGGGGCCTCAGTGACTACCTCTAAAATGGGCTTGCTGGAAGAGGTGCTTTGCTGTAACCCTCAGCAGCAGGCACTGATGCAAAGGGGATGGAGGAGGTGATGTTTTCTGGAGCTTGGGCCGGCCAGCATCACCAGAGAGTGCCCAGGAAACGGGTTTTATGGCTACTCCTTGTATCTGTGGCCAGTCTGCCGGCCACTCAGGGCTGTGTTGCTGCACCCAGTGAATCGAGTCATTTTCAGGTTTAGGGTTAAACGGCTTTACAGACACATTTTTAGAAGTCAGAATGGCCCTCTGCAGCCTTGGACATGCTTACAATGGAGTGTCCTAATATTTAATACCTTTCAGGCTTGAAAGTGCAGCATAAAATTAACTTGATAGTTGGAGAGCCGGAGCGGCCCAGGCTTGTCTTAGGGATTAAATACGTTCCAGATCTCAAGGTTAAGAATGACCAGGAGAGATTTAGTATCTCAGAGAGCTTTGGCAATATCATCCTTTAATGAAGTGGGGTGGGAGGAAAGGAGGTGATGTCTGTGTGCCTCCAAGGAATTACTGCTGCTGCTTCTTTGAACCATCTCCCTGTCCTTTGTTCTCTACTGTGTGGACCAACTCCTGTCCTTGTTCTGACTTTCCTGTCTCCTACTCAGCTTGGGCAGTGCCGGGAGAAACCCCAGAAAGCAGTGCTTGCGCATACGGCAAACACTTAATGAGTGCTTACCGTATGCTGGGCCCTGTGCTACCTTGTTTAAGCCGCACAACCAGCCTGTGAGTTAGCAACATCTCCCCCATTTTACAGATGGGAAAACTGAGGCTCAGAGAGGCAAAGTAGGGCATACAGCAAGTGGTGGAGCCAGATTTTCAAACTTAGTGCTGCTTCAGAGGCTGGGTACCACTAGGCAACACAGCCTCCCACAAGGGCCTAATGGTTGCAGTAATAATAACAGCAGCTGCTAACATTTATATGTAGCTTCATTGGGCAGGTACCATTCCGGGCACCTAGTTACCTATGTTAAGCATTCAACCTTCATCCGAGCCTTAGGATTTAGGTACTATTAACATCCCCATTTTGCAGACGAGGAAACAGGTACTCATCTAAAGAGGGACGAATCGCAGTTAGTTTACAATATTTCCGGGGTTTTTTCCTCCTTTCAAAAAAAGCTTAAATATCACATCTTCATTATACAAACTCATACACAAACCCATTCCCCTTAGCAAAACAGCTAAGACTAAAGCTCCTCTAATCACACTTCCCAGAGCTGGCCCCTTCTCTTTGTGAGTCATTTTTTAAAAAGCTATACCAGGCTTCCCTGGTGGTGCAGTGGTTAAGAATCCGCCTGCCAATGCAGGGGACACAGGTTCAAGCCCTGGTCCAGGAAGACTCCACATGCCACAGAGCAACTAAGCCCATGTACCACAACTACTGAGCCTGCGCTCTAGAGCCTGCAAGCCACAACTACTGAGCCCGCATGCCACAACTACTGAAGCCCGTGCGCCTAGAGCCCGTGCTTCCCAACAAGAGAAGCCACCACAATGAGAAGCCCGCGCACTGCAACGAAGAGTAGCCCCCGCTCTCCACAACTAGAGAAAGACCGCGTGCAGCAACAAAGACCCGATGCAGCCAAAAAAAAAAAAAAAAAAAGCTATACTAACACACATACTGTGACCTAAAGTGACCTAGAAGCCCCCCAGGAGCTGCACTCCAGGCCCTGAGTGACAGATCTCCGGCATACACCAGTGCAGATACACTGCAGAGCAGGAGGGCGGGGAGGGGGGCAGCGCACGCTGTGTGGCTTCCCCGTGGTGCAGGTTCTCTCAAACCTCAGCTTCATGATTCAGCAGTGCTGACGTCAATTTACAAGAATAAAAAGTGAGAGGAGGGGTTGGTGTGTGTGTGGAACTGGGCTGGGGGCCCAGGAGCGGCTGAGCTGGGCAGTGGAGGGCAAACAGGATGGAAAAGGGGCAGCTCTTTAGAACGGTGGGGACTGCGTGCGGGTGTGGGAACAACCTCTGACCTGCATCAAAGCCATTCCAGAGCTGGGGACGCTGCTCCCCATTTTAGAGATGAGGAAACGGGGGGCTCAGAGAAGTATAGTCACTTACTTACTCAGGGTCCCACAGCTCAACAGTGATAGCCAAGACTTGCACCAGGTCCACCCCACTCTCAAGGCAATTGGTTTCCTCAAGAGTGGAGGAGGCAAGAGGGAGGAACCCTGTGAAGATGCATATTCCCAGGCCTCAGCTCAGCCTGCCTGATCCTCCCAACTTTATGAGTGGAACTGTTACTGTCCCCCAGTCAGGAAGTGGAGAGGTGAGCCTCTTCCTGAGGTGATGCACGTAAGGCACTTAGCCCAGAGCCTGGCAGTATGTCTCTGAATGGTGTGGTATTCAATAAATGATACTGAGGTTCATATAACAAAGATTCACTGAAAACCAACTATGTTCCAGGCATTACTCTAAGCCCAAAGGATACAGGAATGGGCAAAATTGAGGGAGTCCAGTCCCTGCTCTCGTGGAGTTCACATTCAGGGCCTCAGACAGTAACTAAATATGAAACTAAAGGCACGAGAACCAACCAAGGAGTGACAGTACTCAGATGGAAACTCAACAAGGTGGTTGGACAGTGGGTGGGGCTATTTTAGAAAGAAAGGTCAGGAAGGCTCCTCTAAGGTGACACTGAAATTGTGCCTGGAATGACAGGTCAGCGCCAGCCTGGGAGGCAGGCATTCTGGGCAGAGGGAACAGCAAGTGCAAAGGCCGTGGTCTGGGAACAAGTTCAGCCCATTCCAGTCGCCGGCTGAGCTGGAAGGGAGATGATGGAGTGAAGGCCAGTGGCAGGAGATGAGGTGGAGTTGGGTGGACAGTGGGCAGAGCCACTAGTGAGGAGTGTGGATTTGAAGTGTGGTGGGGAGCCTGGGCATGACCTGATCTAATCTGTGTTGTGACCAGATCCTCTGACTCCTAGGTAGAGGTGCATCAAGGCAGGGAGGCTTGGGGAGAAGGTCTTAGGCTTCTTGCCTTGTTATGTATTTGGGGATTGGGGTGGGGGGTGTCATTCTTGGTCAGACCCCTCAACCCCTCAGCTTAAGCCAATCAGGCCACAAAGAGGCAGGGACAGCCACAGGACCTACCTGGTCCAACGCTGAGACCACGTATGGGCCAGGCCTGGTGTGGCCAGCCCTGGGGCCGGCATCAGTCAGAAACCCCACTTATTATCAGACCCCAAGCCTAGGTCTGAACAAAGCCCCAGGGCATAGGCCCCCAGAGTCCAGTGAGGGGCTTCTTGGAGCAGTGCTCACCTGTGCAGGGCGGAGCTGGCCTCAACTTTGGGGAAGGACACACAGGACCTGAAAGTAGGTGGATTGGGCCTGACACAGGGTGGGTGCGGCCACCTGGAGGCTTGCTTTGCATCCCCCTCACCTGGTGTCTACTACCATCATCCAGAGACTCCCCAGGGCGAGGCTTCTAGGGAATAACATGGGCCTGGCCTGATTCTAGGGGGTCTCAAGGTCCCTTACAGAGAGGAGTGCAGTCTTCAACAAAGCAAATTCACAGAGGGACAACAGTGCCGAAGGTGGGCGCTCAACTGCCCCTCCCACCTGGTCCTGGCCCTCAGCCCACAGGGGAAACAGGTTCCACGATCTACACGGGTTGTTTGGCCCCAATACAACCCCCTACCCTCCCTCCCACACACACCCCCAAAACCACACACTCCATGTGAGGACGGGCATCTCCAAGCCCCAGTCCTCCAGTGGCTTCCCGCCGCGCTCAGAAGGCCCACCCATGAGGCGGCAGGGTGTCCCTGCCCACGCGTCTGGCCTCAGCACTCACCTCACTCCCTCTCGCTACCGGGCCTTTGCACGTGCTGTTCTCGCGCCTCCAGCAGTTTCAAGGTGAAGGGCTCATACAGGTACAAGTGCCGTAGCCCAAGGTCTCCGCACGGCTCCGGAGCCCCCAGGCCGCCACGTGCCGCGCGCTGATGACGTCACCACGCCGCCCTCACCTGCAGCTGCCGCGCATCCCACCTGACGCGCGAACTCGTATCTGTCGGCGGCGGGCCTCGGCGATGCTCGGCTCTGTTCGGCCGCGCTCGGCTCCCCAAGGTCTCTCCGAGCCGCCGCGGGATACCTGGCCCCTCTGGCCTCCGCGTGGTCCTAACGCCGCCCTGTGCGTGCTGCCCACTTGGAAGACCCCACACACCCCCAACCCCCACCCCGCCACCCGCCCAGAGAGGACGGTCGGGTCAAGGCCGTAATAGCGGGCCCTCCCCGCCCCCTCTAGTCTTAAGAAACCAAAAAGCACTTCCACCGCATCCCAGTCCGCACCAAACCCTGCTGCCCCAACTCACACAGCCCTTAGATCCTGAACCCCATTTTCCTCACCTGGAAATGAGATTAATCACTGTACCCACCCCATGGACGAAATTAAGTAAGAGGGTGCCTGTAAGGTGCTTAACACGGGTAGGTATCCAATAATTGGGACTGGCCTCTCTGCTCCTTGATTCTTGCATTGCTGCTATTTTAAAATAATGCCGATTACTGAGCACCTGATGGGTGCTAATACTTCACCTAGGTTGCATCATAGGGGATGGGCTCAGAAAGGTGAAGGAATTGCCCCCCTAATGTGTAAATGGCAAAGCCAGAGTTTGACTCCAGGAGCTTGATGCCCAAGGTCATCATCCTACCCACTACAATGCTCAAGGGTTCATGGGTTAATGTGTTTCTTACACGTAGGACCACCCTGGAAGATGTTCAGAGCCATAGAACCAGCCAGGGCTCAGAGCACCTCACTCACCTGCCCTTTTCCCCCAGCACAGGCTGGGAAGCCAGGCGAGACAGTGGACTGGTAACTTACCTGCAAGGCTGCATCAGAATTCAGCCTAGGAGAATGGCCAGGGCTGCTTGATCAGAAGGGACCCTGGGGGAGTGGCTCTGGGGCAGCCCTGGTAGCTGGTGGCGGGGGTGGGGTGGGGGCCATGAATGCAAATGAGGATGAGCAAGAACAGAGCCGGGAGGGTGATGTTCAGGGCTGGCCCCACCTGGGGACCTGCAGGGGCCTGTGTGATGACGTATTCCCTTCCGTACCTCTCACACCTGGGTGCAGCTGGGAGGGGTATCCAGAGGCAGAATGGAGAGAAGGGGGCAAGGCCTGGGTAAGTCCACCTTGGAGGGCTCCTCCCCACCAACATTTCACTGTGGGAGGCAGCACAGAGGAGCAGAAAGAGCTGGGACCCAGGCCCTGGTTTTGAGACCTGACTGTTAACAGTGTGACTGTAGTGGCCTTATCTATAAAACAAGAATTAGACTCAATTAGACCCACTCTGCCTTGCTTCAGAAGGGTCATGAGGATCAAATGATTTACTATAAGTGGAAGTAAAATGGATCACCACCCAAATATAGGAACTGTAATAATTATTACTATCTTGCATCACACGGGCTGCACAGATGTATTTGAATCAGCACAGCCATGAAGCCAGACAGACCTGGTTCCATTCCCAACTTGCCATTTGCTACGAACAGCAGTGGCTACCAGCTCGTCCATGTCAAATGCTCACTAGACAGTAGGCATTGGTCTGTGTATTGATAATTCATGCATTGTATCTCATTTAACCCTCACAAGAACCATATGAAACAGGTACTATTATGGTTATTATACTCATTTTGCAGATGAGGAAACTGAGGCACAGAGAGGTTAAATAAAGTGCCCAGGGTCACACAGCAGCTAGGTGGCAGAACCTAGAGGGTTCCAACACAGGCAGCCTGATTTTACAGCCATTCCCTCATTTTAAGCTTTAAACTGAGGTTTCCAAACCGTCAGACACTGGAGATACACTTTTATGATTTTTGCCAGTTCTATTCAAGTTCTAGCTGTGATGTTATTCAATTATATTCTCCAAATCAAGTTACTTGGTTTCCTTAAGTAAGTTTTATTCAAAGGGAAACATAGAATTACTATACACGGAAAGCCAGAATCACCTGCCACAAAGATGTAACCCTTTAAAAAATGCAGTGAAATTCAAACAATGTTAGTAAGTTCCAGCTAGAGATTGGTGTCTTGCTCTGCTCTGAGAGAAGGTCTGCTTTGTGTTTGGTTGAGAGGGAGGGAGAGGGAGAGGGAGAGGGAGAGAGAGAGAGAGAGAGAGAGAGAGAGAGAGAGAGAGACAGGGAGGCATGTGTCAAGTGTCAGAAAGGTGTTTAACACATAGTAGCAGCCATATGAGACTGTCTCCTTGCCTTAAAGGGAAAATCTGAAATCGCTGTTTCAGGGCAGCTCAATGCTTTATCAAAATGTCCCTGGGTCCCACCAAAAACCATCATCCAGGGACCCTTCAGGGCACCCATCCCATACCTGGAAACACTGCCCAACGTGGCTGCCAGCTGTGTGTCGTGGGCACCGACTCTGAGCCTCAGTTTCCTCACCTGTGAAATGGGGTAAGCATCTGGATCTCACAGGGTACGGGGTATTAAAAGGAAGTGATTATAAGCACAGAGCTCGTGCTCAGTAAGAGTCACGATGTTGGCAGGGCAGGGTGGGCCCTATATCGGGGGCCCTGCCCCCGCCCCCCAGTCTCCAGCTTGGGACACTGAAAATGAAAGCCCAGTGTGGCCAGCCTGGGGCTCTTCTGTGCTGTTTATCTGATCTTTTGCCAAGTCCCCTCTGCACTAACCTGGTGACAGGAAGGGCCACAGTTTCTGGAAGGTGGGTCAAAGTGAAACTACCTCAGGCCCAGGCAGGAGGGGTCCTGGCGGGCTCCCCCAGCCAAGTGGGCAGGGCGTGGGAGTGGGGCAAGGACTGCGGGCTTGAGCCTTAAAGTGGCCTCCCCTTCACTGGATTGGAGATGGGGAAACTGAGGACCAGAGATGTGGGCTCAGGCCCCTTTGCAGGCACTAGAGGCAGTTGGGTGTGATCATCTCAATTACCCATTTGATCACCTCACACCCCTGGTCACATACACCCCTTCACTCCCACTGCAAATGAGTATTGCTGTTGGCGCCCTTTTATCTAGCCCTTTCTAAAGAGGTACCGTTATTGTCTCATTTCACAGACAAGGCAACCTAGCCCAGGAGAGGTTGAGTTCCTTGTCTATGATCTCACAGCTGATAAAAGTAGTAGAAGCAGTATTTGAACCAAGCTAGATGACCCCAGAGCATTCTAGCGGCTCCCAACTGCTAGATACTAAAATATGACCACTTTCCCATGGGATCTGAGGGCCTTCACTGCCTGGTCCCACTGTACATGTCTAGTCCCTCACCGTTCCCTTCACATTCCTCATCTGCTTCCATCATCCCCATTTTCTCATCATTCCTTTGGCCTTTTGAGCAACCCAGGGAAAGTCTTTAATGTTTCTCATGCTTGCTCGTCACTTGGCAAACTCCTACTCAACCTTCAAAGCCCAGCTCAGCCATCTCTTCCCCCAGGAAAAAAAAGGGCAAGTGAGTCAGAGAAAGGGGGGAAGAAAGAGATGGAGACAGGCAGAGAGAGGGAGCAAGAGGCAGAGATGGGGAGGCGGGAGGGGGGAGAGGAGAGGAGGGGAGAGAAGAGGAAAGATGAGAAGGGAAAATAGGGAAGGAAAGAGAAAATAGAGAGAGGGCCTAGGAATGAGAGAAAGGACTAGGGCCTAGGAATGAGAGAAAGGACTTGTGGATGGATGGGTGAGTAAATGAATGAGTGCATGAATGAATGAATAAATGAATGAGTGGGTGAAGGAATAAATAATCCAAATCATGTACAAAATAACGGGCAAGTGAATGAAGAGGAAGCATTGGCGGCCGGGCCGGGTGGCAGGCTGTTACCCCCAGCGGCCCCTGCTCCTACCCTCATGGCTGTGGATGGGGCCGGGCAGGACCTCTCTGGGCTCCAGGCCTGGTCCATGTCCTGAAGTGGTGGCTGTGTCCTTGACATTTGACAAAGCCTTGCCTGCAGCACCCTCCCCTCCCAACCAAGAGCCTTGGGCACCTACTCTGCTCCAGCCCCAGAAAACTGAAAGTAAAAGCCATCCTTGAGCTTTGCCCAGCCTTCATGTGTCCCTCAGTGGTTTCTTAGAAATCAGCTGCCTGGGCTACCAGCTGCAGCCTGGACTTCCTCCATCACCCAAGGGCCCCTCCCCTGGTGGGTACCAGGTGGCTCCCAGAAGAGATGGGACCAAAGGTCTGTGCTGGAGTTGGGGGGACCCCTCCAGAAAGCTTGGGAGTCATGCATTCATCCCACAAATGTTTATTCATGATTCCTGTGTGCCAGGTATAAGGGAACAGATGAATCTGAGCCATTCAGAGAGTTAGGAGAAAAAGGACTTACATAGGGTCTCCGTATCACCTGATCCAGGCCCCAGGTGGCTGGAGGGTTGGTGCGGGGGCACCAAGAAAAGAATAGCTAATTAGCTTAAGACTCATGGGGAGGAGGGTGGGAGATGCGGAGTTAGGTGAGGCCCCAATTCACCTGGGCAGCCAAGGTGGGGGAGGGCATCTCAGGCAGAGGGAACAGCATATGCAAAGTGACCTATGTTATCTCCCATAATCTGTATAACTGCCACTGAAGTAGGCATGTTTCTCTGGCTTTTGCAGGTGAAGAAACTAAGGCTCAGAGAAGTGTGATGATTTATTTGCCCAAGACCCCACGGCTAGAGTGGAGATCCAAATGCAGCCCATGTGCCTAGCCTCTCTTAACTGAGCCCCAAGTAGCATCCCAGATCCCTACCATGGCTGTCTCACTGGAGCATGCCCTCTGCCCCAGGCCCTGGACTCCTGCACACTTCACTTAAATCCTCAGCACCACTCTGTAGAGAGACATGGTTAGGAGAAAAAATAAGGCTCAGAGAGGTAAGGTGACTTGCCTAGGTCACACAGCCTGCTGGGGCAGAGAAGGGATTCACACCCAGGTTTGTGGGATTCCAAAGTGCCCCCTCCTTCCTCTACATGAGGCATCTGGGCCCTCACAGAACACAGACCTGACCTGACAGTCTCTTTCCCCACATTCAAAAGTGGAGGGGACAGCAAGTACAAAGGCTCAGTGGCTGGAGAGCAGCATCCACATAGGGTGTATTGTGAGCTAGAGCTTTGCTCTCAGGGAACTGCCCCACATGATTCTGTAAGGTCCTGAAGGGGCTGTCGGTCACAGTTCTCTGGCCACAGGTGGATGTGGACCAGACCCGGCCAGAGTTCCCCATGCCCCAGTTCAGGGAAGGCACGTGACCTAAGCTTGACCAGTCAGAGACCCTCCTGGGACTTTTTTGCTGGAACAGGAACTCATTCCTCTAAACTGAGGCCTGCTGGCAGCCATTGTGCCCATTGGGTCAAAAGAGTGGAAGAGAAGGAGCACAAGACAGAGCCCTGATGCACTGTGGGAGCCCCTACATCCAGCCATGCCTGAAATCCACCTCTGGACTTACCTGTTACACACGTTTCCGTTTTGCTTATGTTGGTCTGAGTTATGTTTCTGCCATTTGCAACCCAAAGAGTCCTGGGTAATCAGAGTTTGAAGGGGTCAGGTTTGGCTAGAACGAAGGGTAGGCGAGTGAAATGGAACCACTCATCCGAAGAAGAGGCCAAATAACTCTCCGACCGAAAGAAGCGAGACTAGTTTCGCCAGGAGCTGGGGCCCACAATGCTCCCCTCTCTTGCTGATATCTGCCCTCAGAGAAAGCTGGAATGCAGACACTTTCACATCTCCTGATTCACGGTTGCTCTTAATAACTTCTTTTTGTTCTGGAAAAAAAAATTCCACATTAAAAAAATTTTCCTTCCCTTTTTTTTAAAAAACAGACTTTATTTTTAGAACAGTTTTAGATTCACATCAAAATTGGATGGATGGGCCTCCCTGGTGGCGCAGTGGTTGGGAGTCCGCCTGCCGATGCAGGGGACACGGGTTCGTGCCCCGGTCTGGGAGGATCCCATATGCCGCGGAGCGGCTGGGCCCGTGAGCCATGGCCACTGGGCCTGCGCGTCCGGAGCCTGTGCTCCGCAGCGGGAGAGGCCACAACAGTGAGAGGCCCGCGTACCGCAAAAAAAGAAAAAAAAAAAAAAAAAAAAAATTGGATGGAAAGCACAGAGTTTCCACATCCTTACCGCCCCCCCTGGCCTCCCACCACCACTATCAACATCCCCCATCAGTTCACATTATGTTTTTTTTGTTTTATAAATTTATTTATTTTATCTCTTTTTGGCTG
Organism: Mesoplodon mirus; assembly: GCF_964341445.2. NCBI lineage: Eukaryota > Metazoa > Chordata > Mammalia > Artiodactyla > Ziphiidae > Mesoplodon > Mesoplodon mirus. The sequence continues at coordinate 56,652,428 of NC_138991.1, forward strand.
CATTGGGTCTTCGTTGCTGTGTGTGGGCTTTCTCTAGTTGTGGCAAGCGGGGGCTACTATTCGTTGCAGTGTGTGGGCTTCTCATTGCGGTGGCTTCTCTTGTTGCGGAGCACAGGCTCTAGGCACGCGGGCTTCAGTAGTTGTGGCACACGGGCTCAGTAGTTGTGGCTCGCGGGCTCTAGAACGCAGGCTCAGTAGTTGTGGCGCACAGGTTTAGTTGCTCCGTGGCATGTGGGATCTTCCCGGACCAGGGCTCGAACCCATGTCCCCTGCATTGGCCGGCGGATTCTTAACCACTGCACCACCAGGGAAGCCCCCACATTATGTTTTAATCTCCACATTTATTTTAAATTTGTAAAAGCATCTACCAATAATGTTAGTATGAAATACACTCTATATTTTCCTGATTTCCACAGATCTATTTTTTCTTTTTTTAAAAAAAAAGACACCATTCTTTATGACTCATATGGTAACCCACTTTTTCCACTGAGCATTTCGTGAGCAGCCTTCCAGGTCATTGGTTGAGAAGGTAGGGATGATGGTACCTGTTTCACCAGTAAGGAAGCCGAGGCCCAGCGGGAGCCGGGAAGGGACACATGTTGACCTTGTGAGGCACATTTCATTGGATGCTCTCAATTGTCCACTGAGGTTTTGTTTCTTCTTCAGGGATGGGAAAACTGCTGTGCAGAGAAGGAAAGTCACTCTTGTTGCGGGGAGGGGAGCCCCCAAATCCCTGGGCGGGGTGAGGGGGAGGGGCTGTTGGTCAACAGGGCTACACCAGCAGGGGCTCTAGGCGCTCTGTCCTGAGGGGAGGGAGGCTGGTCCTCTGAGGAGCCCTCTGATGTGTGCCTGAGGGACAGCCTTGCTTCATGCCTGCCTCAGCCATGCTGCTACTAAACTTTCCAGGATGCGTCTGGTGCAGAAAAGATTTGTGCCTCTGGCTAATTCTTATACTCAGGCTGGTACCGAGTACCTATCATACACCGGACACTGCTGGGGGCACCACGCACACGGTCTCAGTTAGTCCTTCTTACCACCCTGCAGGGTAGGACTGTTAGCATCCCCATTTCTCAGATGCGGAAACTGAGGCCCAGAGAAGTGAAATGACTTGCCAAAGGCCACAGAGCTAACATGTGGTAAAACCAAAATTGGACCTCAGTGAGGTCTGAATCCAGACAGAAGCACCAACATCCTGGTTGGGTCTCTGACTTTGTAAATTGTTAACCACACACACACACACACGTGCACACACACCCCAACTGGCCAAGAGGTCTTGAGTGGTGTGCCCCAGAGCTCTGGCCGCAGCTACATCCTTCCTTCCATCTCCCCAGTTTCCTTCATGAGCATCCAAACAACCTACTTATTGCAAAGACGGTGAACCCCCTGGGCAACAGAGTCAGGATCCCAAACGAGCCCTGCATTAAGACATTGAGGGGACACCAGGGTGACATTTAAGACATTGATATAAAGTCCTACCCTGGGATTAGAAAAAGCAATCACCCCAATACTGGTTGACTTCTGTCCCTAATACCACGGTTGAATGTAAGCTCAAGACGACCTGGGAGTCACCTGCAGCGTGCACACATCGGCAGTAGGACCTCCCCAGCAAGGATGCTTGGGATGACAAGTGACACGGAGTGACAGTGACAGTGGTGGCTCAGGCACCTGTGTACACAAATGTTGAGCCCTTGCCTCATGCCTGCACAGGGAACATGCTCAAGAATCAGGGGTGACATCAAGCGTCGGTGACAATGAAGAATGCTTACACCCCTCCTGGGCACACGCTGCATGATCAATAAGCATGGATTTGACAAGGGGAGGATGGGGGAGAGAATGGGTAACATTTAGCGTCAGTAATATCATGGGTGTTATGTCATTAGATAGGAGATATCAAGTATTATCATATGACATAAGGGCTATTCTTGATTTAGCACTAATTACATACAGGCATGGTGCTAAGCACTTCCCATTATCTCATTTAATTCTTGAAACAGTCTTGCGGTGGATCGTGTTAAGCTGAATCACATGAAATTGCTGCTTTTGTAGGTCAAAAACACAAGAGTATTGGCAATACGGTTCAACCTCACAGCATCTTCATTTCTACAGACTGAGTAAACCCCACTGGCAGGGCCCGGAGGCGCCTGACTGCTCGGAGGACTCTGGTTTTGTCCTAGGTTCCTCCTCTTCACGCCCCCTCTCATTCTGGCGACGCGTGCCCCGCCCCCCCACCCCCCCGCCCTGTTGCGGCCAGGTCTATATTTACAGCCTGGGTTTCTGTGAAGTGGGGACTCGAGGAAGTGACTTATTCCAGAGTCATCACAGCCACCCAGAGATAATGACATCCAAGAACCTTCAGTTTGACTGTCCCCCTCCCCCATGCCAATATGGGACTTCCCCCCCACCCCCGCCCCCTCTGGATTTCCAAGGCTCAAACCAGCCAGACAGAAACAGAAATTGTATGTCTGCCTCCCAAGTGTCCCCTGTCTGGTGGGCAGATGAAATGGAGCAGAATATCTGTGTCCATTTTCCTACCAGTAACACTGAGGAAAATCTGTGACCAACCTGGTTGTCAACTGTCCCCGTCAGGGGCAGAGAGGAGAGAGGGTGGGTTTCTGGACATCCGGGGTCCCAGCCTGGTCCAGCTCAGCCCGAGCATCCCAGAGGTCATTGGAAGGACCTTCTGGACCAGCCCTGCCCCGCCACTCCTGGGGCTGGTGCTGACCTGACAGCCAAACCATAGGGGTGCTGGGCCCGGAGGGGTGGAGTATTTCCAGGTAGTCAGACTGAGATAGAGAGTGGCAGCTGTGGGGACAGCGGAGGAGGGAAGCAGCAGCCTGGTCCCCTCCGTGCACAGCCCGCCCGCCAGGCACAGCCCGTCTTCGGGGAAGTCGCGGAGTCGGAGTTCCAGGAAGCGATAATGCTTGTTGAAACCTCTTTCTTGTGGCCTGGTCTCGTCACATGGCTTGGTGGCAACCAACGTCAAGCAGGGCCACAGGTCTGGGCCAGCTCGCACCCTGGCAGCTGCTGCCACCCTGTACTCTTCCCCAGAGGCTGAAGGGGGAGGAGGGGTTGGGCAGGAAGGCAGGCGTGTGTGGCTCCTACCTCCACACACCTGTCCCAGGCTGAAAGCAAACGACCCCTGGGCCAAAGGGGTTCGTGAAAGCATGTAGTAGGTGCTGAGGAGATAGAAATTCTTTGTTCCTTTCCCATGAAGCCAGGGAACGTGTTTTTCTTCATTCCAGAGCAGGGCTCTCCACCTCAGCACTACTGACTTTTCTGTTGTGGGGATGGTCCTGTGTATTGTAGGTGTTTAGCAGCATCCCTGGTCTCTACCCACTAGACACCAGTAGTACCCACACCCACTCCCCAGTGGTGACAACAAAAATGTCTCCAGATGTAGCCAACTGTTCCCTGAGGGACAAAACCCTGATCCAGATTTAGCGCCTGGCACATAGTAGGTGCTCGGAAGTTAGTAGGTCCTCATCCCTGATGGCAGAGCATGTCTGGTTCATTTTTTTAAAAAATATTTATTTATTTATTTGGTTGCGCTGGGTCTTAGTTGTGGCAGGTGGGCTCCTTAGTTGCAGCTTGCAGGCTCCTTAATTGTGGCTCGCTGGCTCCTTAGGTGTGGCACACGGGCTCCTTAGTTGTGGCGTGTGAACTCTTAGTTGCAGCATTCATGTGGGATCTAGTTCCCTGACCAGGGATCGAACCCGGGCCCCCTAAACTGGGAGCACGGAGTCTTAACCACTGCGCCACCAGGGAAGTCCCTGGTTCATTTTTATACCCCAACACCTGGCATCATGGAGGTGCAAAAGGATAATTTGGGAGGCTGTCAGCCCTCCAATCTCTATCAGCCACTAATAAACATACCATCTAAATAAAAACTGTGCTGAGGGCCTTGAACTTGAGGACAGGAGGCTGAATTGAGGGTGGGGTCAGGCCTGATACGAGGGGTAAAGGGAAAGGCCATGTGCCCGTCAGTGAGATGCCCTTTTTCCCCATCCCCCTGTATGGTCTCTGGAAGCTGGCAGCCCTGCTTTCCCCCAGGCAGGAGATTGGGGGATGCTCTCTGGAGAAACTGACATGCCTAGGAGAGGACACTTCAGATGCTGACTCTGGGAATCTACTGTGACAGCCGGATCCTGCCCAGTCGCCTGGATAAGACTCACCTGTCCACATGCCCTGCCCACAGGCAGGGAGCTTCTGATGATCTGTTTTCAGTTTCCTGCTCTTCAATATGAACTCATAGCCAAGGATCACTGGACACTGGAGGCAGGCTTGTACAATGAAAGACAGAGATCATAATCAGCAGAAGAAAAGAACTCCTGGAAAACAGGGCCAATGCAGGGAGGAGGAAAAATCAAGACAACAAAAGCCCCCGTAGAAATAAGAGATGCTGCATCTATAAAACAAGAACAAGAGGCTGCGTAAAGGAACATCCAGTGACCAAGAAAGAACTAGAGAGGTGAGAACAGAAAGAAAAACTTCAATATTAGCATTGCAAGAGGAGATTGGAAAATCTCCCAGAAAGACAAAGAGATTGAAAAGATGACATAAAAGATTAAGAAATGAGGGGATCATCCCACAAGATACAACATCTGACTCATAGGTGTTAAAGAGCAAACAGAGAAAATGGAGGGAAAAAATTTTCTAAAACTGAAGGACTTGAGCGTCCACATTGGAAAAGCTTATCAATAACTGCATTGGTTTTCTATTTCCATGTACAAATCACCCCAGCTCTTGGCGCTACGGTAGGAAAAATTCTAAGATAGTCCCCATCGTTTCCCGCCACCCTGTCTAATCCCCAGGACATGTATATAATGGATTTTGCTCCTGTGATTAGGTTATAGTATAAGGTTGGTTTTACAAAAGCCCTTCAAAATCGGAGCATTTTCTCTGGCTGGTGCCAGAAGAGGAAGTCAGAGATTTGAAGCACAGGAAAGATGTGATGCAGTGTCGCTGGAGTGGAGGAGGAGGGGCCACATGTGGATGAAATGTGGGTCACCTCTAGAGTTAAGAGCAGCCCTTGGCTGATACTCAGCAAGGAAACGGGGACCTCAGACCTACAACCACAGGAACTGAATTTTGCCAAAAATCAAGAATGAGCTTGGAAGCAAAATTTTTCCCTGGAGCCTCCAGATGGGAACTGGAACCCCAGCTGACCCCTTGATTTTGGACCAGTAAGACCCTGAGCAGCAAACTGCACCATGCTGGGCCAAACTTCTGACCTGAGAAAACTGAGATAATAAATTTGTGGTTTTTGAAGCCACTAAATTTGTGATAATTTGTTATACAGAAAAGAAAGAGAGAGGGAGAGAGAAAGAAAGAAAGAAAGAAAGAGAAAGGAAGGAAGGAAAGAAGGAAGGAGGAAGGAGGGAGGAGGGAGAGAGGAGGGAGGGAGGGAGGGAGGGAGGGAGGGAGGGAGGAAGGAAGGAAGGAAGGAAGGAAGGAAGGAAAGAAAAAAAGGGAAAACCCATAGACCTGCTTAAAGGAACAGGTATTTCTCTCACACTGCACTGTTTCTGTGGGTCAGGAGTCAGGGAGAGATTCAGCTGGACGGTTGTGGCACAGGGTCTCCCATGCGGTTGCAGTCACAGTGTCAGCCGGGGCTGGAGGACCCGCTTCACTGGGGGTCACTCACACACTGCAGGCAGGAGGCCTCAGTTCGTCACTGCAAAGGCCTCTCTGTGGGGCTGCTTGAGTGCCCTCACAACATGGAAGCTGGCTTCCCCCAGAGCAAGTGAGCCAAGAGGGGGTAACATAGAAGCCACATGCCTTTTATGACCTGGCTTTGGGAGTCACATTATTATTATCATTGTCATCAACCCAGATCTATTCCTTCCTAGCCAAGCGACCCAGGGAAGGTTCCTTAACCACTTTGAGCCTCAGTTTTCCTATCTGTGAAATGGGGAGATACTCTCCACCAGAAGGATAAGAACAGAGCTGAGATGAAATAAAAATAATACCCCTTGAAGGACCCAGCATGCAACTGTTGGGTCTGAGGAATCTTATTTTGTCTCCATCTCCCACTCTTCTATCCAAGTCCAAATCATCCCTGGGATGTTAGGCCCAAGCAAGAGAGGCTGAGACCCGCGGCTCAGGGAAGGTTTGGGGCCTGAATTGATCACGGAACAGTCCCCACTCTGACCCCTGAGCTGTGACGGACACTGTCCTCTCTGGAGCTGGTCCAGCCCCTTGGGGCTCCCTCCTGTCATCTGCTTGCTGCTCAGTAAGGTCTTTGTCCACTTGGGTGGCCCCTGGTGACTCCTGATTCTGCTCCAAGCCTCCATGGCTCTGCCTGTCACATGTCACCGTTAGAGGACACACAAGATTTTGCACAGGTGCCAACAGGAACAGCACTGTTGGATTTCCGCCCTGTATCAGGCTCCATCTGACAGATTCAGGAGCAGAGACAGGAATGAGGACGAGAGTGACCTGAGATACGTGCCAGGAGTGAGTCCTGGCCCTGAAGTTCAAGGCCTGGGTTCTGCCAGCTCCGAGTTAGAGTCCTGCCACGGCTCCTTCTGTTGTATGACCAGAGCACGTTTTCTTCCCTGAGCTCATGCATCCCAACTAGAAAATCAGAGTAACACTGGCATTTACCTCTCAGGGGCATGCATTTGTTTATTCACTCAACAAATATGTATTGAGCACCTACTATGTGCCAGGCATTCTCCCTGGTTCTGGGTTCTCAGCAGTGACAAAAACAGACCAAGTTCCCTGCCCTCCAGGACTTTACAGTCTAGCAGGTGGAGAGACAGACCATAACCATGAAGCACACTAAGGAGTATGTCAGAGGGAGATAAGTGCTCTGGAGTAAATAAAGCAGGTGGGGGCTAGGAGATGCCAGGGATGGGTTGCTAGTCTATTTGGATGGTCAGGAAAGCCTCTCTGAGAAGCAGAAAACTAAAAGAGGTAAGTCAGCTACCCATTTGGATGTGGAAAGAGCATTCTAGGCAGAAGCAAGAGCAGGTGCAAAGGCCCTGAGGCAGCATGTTCAAGGAAAGGGGTAAGTGTAGCTGGTACAGCATGAGTGAGGGGGTGAAGAGTAGATGAGGTCAGAGAGGTGGGGGGTGGTATCTGATCAGGTAGGGACTTATGGATTCTTGAAAGGGTTTTGGCTTTTACTCAGAGTGAGATGGGAGCATAGAAGGGTTCTGAGCCTAGAAGCTGCTAGGAGGATTCAATGAGACGTGTATGTAAAGCACTCAGTAGTGTGCCTGGCACATAGTAGGGGCTCCATAATTGCTGGCTGTTATTGTTTAGGTACTAGGAAGCAAATTAGAAACTATAAAAAGCTATAGGGATGCAAATCTTCATTGCCAGACAGAACTTCTAAGATGTTTTCAAATGCTATCATTAAACATTAACCATGCAAAAGGTAGGTTTCATTTCATTTTCTGGAAGAGCAACTTAAGGCTCAGAGAGGTTAGGAGACTTGCCTGACTGCACAGTGAAAAAGGGCAGAGCCCAACTCACCAGAACCCAGGTTTTCTGAATCCAGCTGATGCCCGCTGGTTCGGCCGTTGCGGCTGAGGGTCCTCGGTGCAGTGGGCAGGTGGTGGTCCCTGCGCAAAACACAAGGTAGAAGCTTGGGGGCTGCATCTGGGACCGTCCAGCATCATCAAAGGGAAAAGCCTAGAGCCTCCAGCTCTGACCTGGCCCATCAGGCAGAGCAAGTTCCCAGAGGCCAAAAGAGTCCCCAGGGCATCACTGAGGATGCCTTTGGTCCAAGGAACAGGAAGCCTGATGTAAAGTGGCTTAAAGAAGCTGGAAATGTAATATCTTGTTCAACAGGAAGTCCAGAGGTAGGGTAGGTTTCTGGACTGGTGGATTCAGCAGCCCCACCAGGCCTCCGCAGACCCAGGTTCCTTCATTTCTCTGCTCTGGCATCTCGGCCTTGGTTTCACCTGAGGCTGGTCCTTGGATAGCAGATACAGATACAGTGATTAAGGTGATGAAAGAATGTCCTGCTTCCTAGCCTGGGCCTCCAGATGCCTTCTGGCTTCTACTTGTTCTCTTGGGATTCTGCATCCACCATGAAAACAAGCCCAAGCTGGCCTGCTGGATGATGAGAGGCCACACAGAGCAGAGAAGAACCATCCTAGCTGAGGCCACTCAAGACCAGCTAGCCCCAGATGACCCACCAGCTGACTCTGGATGCAAGAGTGTACCAGCCAAGATCAGCCGAGCCCTGCCCAGACCAGAAGAACCACCCAGCCAACCCACAGACTATGAGCTGTAGTAAATGCTGATCATTTTAAACCACTCATTCTGGGGGGGGTGGTGGTTATGCAGCAATAGATAACTGATACAGGGAACTGACCACCTTATGCAGTTAACTACTCACTGGAGGCTAGTCCTTTTAGAGGCACAGGAAATGTCATTCTTTGATTGACTACATCTTCCTGCCCACTCTTGAGGCAGGCAACTCAAAGACTGATAAGGCCTGGCCCCTGCCTCAGGAAGTCCCCAGTCTGGATGGGAAATGAATTTGTCACCTGAAGTTTATAGACCTCCCATGGTTCCCCACTGCCTGGGGAGCAGGATCTGACAGGCTGTGTGACCTGTTCCTGCAAGCCAGCCTCATTCCTTCCCCCCTACCCCACCCCCCACCTCACCTGTCCCCAAGCCCCACACCCTCTGCCCCTGGACCTTTGCACATACCGATTTCTCCCTCTGGACTGCTCTGGCCCACCTTCTATGATCTATGAACACTACTCTCCTTTGTGACTCAGCTCAGGTGTCCCATCTCCCAGGAGCCTTCCGAGAACCACTTGCCACCCAAGTCAAGAGTCCCCTTAGGGCTCCCACAGTCCCCTGGGCTCCTTCTAGCTCTGCCTTCATCACTCTGCATTGTGACTCTTTGTCCTTCAGTCCAGCTGCCTCACTTCACAGATATGGAAACTGAGGTCCAGAAAGGAGAGATGGCTTGCCCAAGGCAGAGACAAGCTAAGCCCCACCCAGGGCTGTCTTGGCTGCCCCACCTGCACTTTTGCTGCTTTCCTTTCCTCAAGTCCCATGGCGGGCGGGACATGGCAGTCAGGGGGCTGGGGGGACTACCTGTGCTCCTACCATGCGCCAGGTCCTGTGCTAGGGTGAGATTCCTGGGAAGTTCTCCTGGCAGCCTCCACCCTCCCAACGGTGCTGCAAGGTAGGCATAGCATAAGCAGCATCCCCCTCTCCAGGTGGGGACAGGAGGCTCAGAGGCAAGAGGCTTGCCAAGGTCACATGGCCGGGAAGGGAGAAAGCAGGGACTCGAACCCAGACTTCACCACACTCTGCATCTGGCCTCCTCTAGGGCTTTCCGGCTGAGCTGAGGCCACTCATGGTGGGAGGGGGGTATGGAGAGAAGGCTGGGGCAGGAAGGGGGGAGCAGGGGATGTCGGGGAACCACCGAGGCAGGAAGCGGCAGAGCAGAAAGTGAAAGGGGCCAGAGGCCAAGAATAGCTGCGGGCGACAGAAGCAGGGGACTACAGGTGCCGCCAGAAAGAGGGACCAGGCTGGGCCCCAGGGAGGGGGTGGCGCCCACTCCCCAGCCCCCACCTGGCTGGCAGGCCTGGGTGGATGCCCCAAAAGGTGGGAAAGGAATTGGGGGTGAAGGGGCTGTCTGGGGGAGGAGAGGATTTCATAGCTGGCTTTACGCAGACCTCCACCTATTTCAATGAGCTTGGAGGTTTGGGGGACCAATAAAACCCATCAAGACAAAACAGCCTGTGAACCACCAGCCTTTGCTGCAAAGAGAAACCAGTTTATCAATGTCTCTACCATCGGCTACCACTGTCTCCAGCAGCAGTTCAGTGCAGTGGTTAAGCACCTGGGTTCAATCCTAGCTCTGCCACTGGATGGCTGTGTGACCTTGGGCAAGTCACTTCACCTCTCTGGGCCTCTGCTGACATCGCCTCCTTCGTTGGGGTGTCCTGAGGATTAGTTGAGTGGGTATGTGTAAAGCACACGGAACAGGTCAGAGAAAGTGCTCAACAAACATCTCAGCTTGTATTCTCCATCATCTACATCTATAGTTAACAACACACACACACAGTCCCTCCAGAATGTAAATGGTGCAATAGCAGGGATTTGGTTTTTGTTTACCACTGTGTCTCCAGTGCCTGGAGCAGTGCCTGGCATACAGCAGGTGCTCAAAAACTGTGTGTGGAAAGAAGGAAGGAGGGAGGTATTTCCAGGGGTGGGGCTTCCATTCTGTTTCGCTGTATTTTATCTTTTATCGTGTCGCCATGAACCACTTGGATTGAAAAATATATTTTTTCAGGGAGATCCAAGAGGGGAGGTGGCTTGCAAGCTGTGATGGCTTTCAGCTCAAGATGGCTCCCTCCCTGCTGGGAGCCCCAGAGACTAGCCTCTCCAGGGCCCGGCAGGGGTGGCAGCCGTGGGGCCAGCAGGCAGTGAGAGAGGGAACAGGAAACTCATCAGGACAGGCTGTTCCCAGCCTACCGAGAACCGCAGGCGAGAGAACGCGCTGTTCAGGGCTGAGATCTGCACGTCCCCCCCTGCCACCCCCCACTACCCCCGCCCCAGGGGAAGTGTCACCAGTGTCCAGGGTGGGGATCTCTGCCCTGGCCTGGGGTTCTTGTGGCTCCTCTGATCTCTACGAGGAATTCGCGGCAGCTTGCTTTCCAGGAACCCTTCCTGCAACAATGGGTGATGGCTCACAGCCAAGATCTGGGAGGCTGTGTGACCCGGGACGAATCGCTCACCTCTCTGGGCCTTCGCTTCCTCACCTGCCGAATGGAGAAAATAGGGCACCATTCAGGAGCGTGGTGAGGATCAAGAGTGAAGTTCAATTGTTCTGCTTTACCATCAGTTAAATTACTTTATCAAAAATTGTAGTAAATACACATAACATAAAAGTCATCATTTTAAAGTGTGCAGTTTAGTGGCATTCAGTACATTCCCAAAGCTATACAACCATCACCTCCATTTAGTTCCAGAACATTTTCATCAGCCCCAAATAAAACCCCATACCCATTAGCATTCATTCAACACACCCCCCTGCTCCCAGCCCCTGGCAACCACTAACCTACTTTCCTCCTCTGTGGATTTGCCTATTCTGGACGTTTCATACGAATAGAATCATACAGTCTGTGGCCTTTTGTGTCTGGCTTCTTTCACTGAGCATGATGGTTCCCAGGTTCATCCATGTTGTAGCAGGTGTCCGTACTTCTTTCCTATAATTCCTAGAATCCATCAATTATTTTTTTAAAATGATTTTCAAAAGTGTTTATTGGGGTAAAACACACAATCATAGTGTGTGCTCATACAAAGTGTCCAACTTGATATATTTTGACATAGGTGGATGCCTGTGGAACTACCACCTGCCTTAAGATACAGGACATTTCTGGTGCCCAGGAAGGTTTCCTCAGACCACCCTGACCCTCCTCCCCGCAGACGTAGTCACTGGTTCTGGTTTCTGCCACCGTTGATGAATTTTGCCTTCAGATAAGTGGAATTATATGGTGTGTGAGGTTTTACCTTGGACTTCTTTCACTCAACACTGTGTCCGTGACCTCCATCCACGCTGTTACATAAGGTGGGAGTTTGTCTTTTTTCTTCACCAAGCAGTATTCCATCCGATGGCTGCATCACACTGTTTATCCACTGTCCTGCTGGGGGATATGTGGGTTGTCTCCAGGGACGTTCCCTGAGCAACACCGCTGCTGTGAACATCTGTGCATCTGCCTGTGGGGGAGGGCCCCTGGGGTCTCGGGGTTAACCCCCAGGAGCTGGATTGCTGGGGCCCGGGGGCTGTGCAGGTTGCCAGTTTTCTGGGGGGAGGGCGGTTAGTGACTTCCATTCCCCCCCAGTGGGCCTGAGAGCGCCTGGGGGTCTGCAGCCCCTGCAGCACTCGGTGGGGTCAGGCCTGGCTGATTTTAGTCCTTTGGTTAGGGGTTGTCATCACTCCTTTAGATGAAATAAATACAATGATGAGAGAAAACGACAGGATAAACTTCTGCACCTAAACTGAAGCAAATAGACAACTGTTTCCAGAGTGAGATTTGAAACCGAGGCGTTGGCAATAACAGCAGTTAACACCTTCCATGGTTCCCACACCCTGGGCCCCGGGCCCAGCACTTTCAAAGTAGCAACACCTGGAATCCTCGCAACCATCCTATGAGGCCCAGGTATTATCCCCATCTCATTGATGTGCAAACTGAAGCACAAGAGGGGTTACGTGGGCCACCGAGGTTACACAGTCAGCAAGAGGCAGCTTAGTCTCAAGTTGAAGAACCCCAGTCCCCAGGCCCCCCGACTCTGCCCTGAGACTAGGGCATGGCACGTGCGGTTTGGGGGTGTCTCAAAGAGCTCCTCTGGGGCTTGATTTCAGAAGGATGGAGTGTCCGACCCTCACCTCACAGCCCCACTCACACCCTCCACACGGCCCCACACACCACACACCCTCACACACACAGCCTGGCACAAGTACATTCACACCCACCCACACACCACACACATACACATCTGACACCACACACTCCACACACTCACAAAAGACACACACACTATACACTCTTACACAAATGCCACACACCATACACGCTCACACTCTTACACACACGAATACGCTCACACACACCACACACCCTGACACACATACTCACACACCATCACACGTCACATACCCATACACACCACATATACCCTCACGTGCACGCGCACACACACACACACACACACACACACACACACAGGCTTTAGAGAGCAGAGCCTTGTCTGGGACACCTGCATACAAGAGGCGGGTGAGGGCTTCCCTGGTGGCGCAGTGGTTGAGAGTCCGCCTGCCGATGCAGGGGACACGGGTTCGTGCCCCAGTCCGGGAAGATCCCACATGCCGCGGAGCGGCTGGGCCCGTGAGCCATGGCCGCTGAGCCTGTGCGTCCGGAGCCTGTGCTCCGCAACGGGAGAGGCCGCAACAGTGAGAGGCCCGCGTACCGAAAAAAAAAAAAAAAAGGCGGGTGACAGGTGACAGGACATTGCTGCAAAGCAAAGCTGACCCCCCTTCCCAGACCCTCCTGTCCTCAAATCTGACCTGGGTCCTCTGGGAACAATCCACTGGGGCAGCACAGGCAACTTCCTGACAGCCCCCCAGGCCCGCAGGGCTCACTGACCCCAGGGCTCACTGATCCCAGGCCAGGCTCTGGGCCAGGAGATTTTCCCTGGGTTGTTTCTCTTGACCCTCACATGAGTCTGTGAGGTGGGATGTTATCCCCCTTTTCAGAGGAGGAAGCCACCTGGGCGGCTGTCTCCTGCCCGGGGTGGCATTTAGAGACAGGTGTCAGGCGCTGGCCTGCTTGCTGTCGGAGCCATTCCCGCTCACCTCTGTCTGGCGAGAACTGACACTCCCAGGCTGCCTTGGCCCTGGTTTCAGCTGGGTTCCGCCAGCAGGAGACTGGAGGATGGAGGAGGGGAGAAGCAGGGGGGGGTCTCCCTCTGCATCAGGTGGCATCTTTGGCAGCAGCGGGGACTTCTCTGTGGCACCAGCTCTCGTGGGAAAGTCCGTCCCCTGGGCAGTTCCACGGCCATTCCTCCGCCCACGGGTGGCCCGGCTCCTGGGCTCTGGAAAAACGTCTCCCCGCCTCCCTCCCCATCTCGCGAGTGCTCAGGGTGCTGTCCTATTGGTGCTCATCATACCCTGATTTGCCCCATCATTCAGGTAACCATTTTCCTTTGCTAGAAACACCTGGTGTGGTTTCTGTTTTCCTGACATATGTCAGGGCGGGGATTTAAACCCAGAACACCTGACTCCTGAGACGGCCGGTTTCACCATCAGGCAGCCCTGCTTCTTAGTGGAGCCTTCCTTGGAAGTGGGTCTCCTGTGTAAGCTGCTCTCACCTCCCTGTGGTCTGAGCTGAGCTGCAATACCACCCACCACCAGTAGGGGAGAAATCACGCAGGGATGGGGACTCCCACCTACTCCCCAGCAGAGTGCTTAGAGAGAATCCCACGTTTAGAGAGCTTTCTTCCCACCAAAGGAAGTAATATCTTCATTTGTTTGTTAATCAAAGGGGTTACTAACTGCTAGAAAGAACCTCTGACCCATCAAGATTCTCAGTGAACAGAATTCCTGGCAATAATAGAGAGCTTACACAGTCTTCCCTGACTAAACCACATTGGCAGAGAGAATAAACACACAATTTCCATGGGGTTATTGCCAAAAATAGCTCCCAAAGGTCCCAGGCCTGGAACTTCTAATCTAACCCAGTGTGTTCTTCAGGTCTAGGAATTCCATATGGTTAAGACTGCAAGTTTGGTACAGTGACTTGCTTCTTTCCTTCAGAAGACAGCCCTGTGACCACATAACAGGGTGGGTCTGGAGTCAGAAAGACCCAGGTTAGCAGCTCAGCTCTTTGAATCATCTGCTGTGAGGTTGTAGGCAAGTTGCCAAACCTCTCTGAGCTTCAGTCTCCCAATCTGTAAAATGAGGATGATAATACCTGCCCTGAAGGATTGTTAGGAAGATGAAATGAGTTAAGGTTTGTGTTAAGGGCTTGGCACAAATAAAAAATGCCCATACCCTTTATTCCAGTTTTCTACGGTCTATTTCTGCTCCATGAAGTCTAAGGCCTCAGCTGGGGGCGACTCAATGTCTGGAGGCGTCTTCTTCACTCTCATGAGTGGCATCTTCGCTAGCATGACTCAAAGGCCGGGTATCACTGGGACTGTTGATTCATGTGCCAATATGTGGCCTCTTCATGTATCTTGGGCCTTCTTACAGCTTGGCAGCCTCACACGGTGGTTGAGGGCTCCAAGGGCAACTGTTCCAGCAAACAAGGTGGGAACTGCATGGCCTTTTACGACCCAGCCTTGGATGCCACATAGCATCGCTTCTGCAATACTCTCTTGGTTAAATTCATCAAAAGCCCACTCTGATTTAGGGGAGGAGCTATGGACCCCATCTCTCGATCCAAGAAATATCAGAAATTTTTTTATTTTTTATTTTTTGCTTTATAACAAATTTAATCAGTTATACATATACATATGTTCCCATATCCCCTCCCTTTTGCGTCTCCCTCCCACCCTCCCTATCCCACCCATCCAGGCAGTCACAAAGCACCGAGCTGATCTCCCTGTGCTATGCGGCTGCTTCCCACTAGCTATCTACCTTACGTTTGGTAGTGCATATATGTCCATGCCGCTCTTTCACTTTGTCACAGCTTACCCTTCCCCCTCCCCATATCCTCAAGTCCATTCTCTAGTAGGTCTGTGTCTTTATTCCTGTCTTACCCCTATGTTCTTCATGACATTTTTTTCCCTTAAATTCCATATATATGTGTCAGCATACAGTATTTGTCTTTCTCTTTCTGACTTACTTCACTCTGTATGACAGACTCTAGGTCCATCCACCTCATTACAAATAGCTCAATTTCGTTTCTTTTTATGGCTGAGTAATATTCCATTGTATAAAAATATCAGAAATTTTATGACTACATTTTCAAAGCACCACACCCTTTGACTTAGCCATTCCATCCCTGAGTATTACTCCTCCAGATATACTGGAAATAATTCCTGTACAAAGACAGTCATCGCAGCCCTGACTGTAACAGCAAAAAATCAGGAACAACTGCAACAGAGACCTCAATACAGGACTGGGTAAATATTGGGCTGACCAAAAAGCTCGTTCGGGAAAACCTGAATCAATAAATCAATCAATCATGGGGCAATAAATCATGGGGCACCCACGTGCAATATCATGCATTTAAAAAGATGAAGTCACTCTATGTGTATTGATATGGAACTATTCTGAAGACCACTGCTCAGTGAAAAAAAGGAAGGTGCAGGACAATGTGTGTGGTAGGCAGCCTCCAGGTGAACCGCAATAATTCTTGCCTCCTACTATTTACGCCCTTGTGTGGTCCTCTCCCACATTAACCAGGGCTGACCTGTGTAATTAATAGGATATGGCAGAAATGTGTGTCTTTCGAGCCTAGATCATAAAAGAGAATGCAGCTTCCACCTTGTCCCCTTTGGACCACTCGCCCGGGGGAAGCCAGCTGCCATGTTGTGAGGACACTCAAGTATCCGTGTGGTGGGAACTGAGGCCTCCTGCCAACAGCCACATGAGTGATCCATCTTGGAAGTGGGTCCTTCAGTCCCCGTCGAGCCCTCAGATAATTACAGCCCCAGCCAACAACTTGACTGAAACCTCATGTGAGACTCTGAGCCAGAACTTCCCAGCTGAGTTGTTCCCAAATTCCTGACCCTCAGAAACTGTGAGGTAATAAAGGTTTATTGATATTTTAAGCTGCTAAATATGGGAGTGACTTGTTATGCAGCAATAGATAACTAATACAGTATGTACAGTATACTGGGATTGGGGTGAATGCATTAACTATCTCACCAATGAAACTTAAGAAACTTGCATCAGAGAGGGTGGCTGAGGGACAGAGGGGTGGCGATGGGAACCTCTTTGTCCCTTTGGCATTCTGAACCATCTTTTCAAAAAGATCACCTGAATGGCAAATAAGTAAATAAAAACGTAGGCAGCCCTCAGAGAGTAGCAGCTATGATTATTCATTCCATGGATATTTCTCAAGCTGCCAGAAGCCCCCCTTGAGTATGCGTGGCTGAATCTACAACATGGGTTTATGAAGAATACAAAGGCCGGGGATTGAGAGTCACATAGGAGTCCCACGATGTACTAGCTGTGTGCCTTGGGGTAGGTTGCTTAACTTCTCTGAGCTTCAGTTTCCTTATCTTAAAAATGGGGATCATCAGTACAACGACAGGGGCCTAATGTTCAGCCAAAGACCAGGCATGGGGTAAACACTTAATAGATTTGGTTGTTACTGATAATAAGCTTCCAGGATCCTGACCTGGGCCAGGAGACTGGAGACCCCACTGAGCCCCTTGCCCCCAGCTCTGGAGGCAGGCTAGGGTAGGTGGCCTACAGGGGACAGCCGAGCCAGCCTTCCAGGGTTGGAGCTGGGTGAGAGGGTCATGAAGGACAGGAGGGACCCCAGGGAGAGAGAGACCCCACTCCAGGATCACCTGCCCACCCAGCCCCCCATCCTCCCTGTGCATGTTCTGGCCTTGCCCCAGGACTCACAGCTGGGAGCGGCAGGGCAGAGGCCCACCAACCACAAGGTATCACCTGGAGGAGTGGGAGGGTCTAGGGGTGCAGGGAGGGGCTGAGGGGTCCTGAGGTCAGGGTGCCCTGGGCTTCAGTCCACCCAGAGCTGGGCTCTCTCCCTGTCCTGTGCTGAGAAGGGCGTTTGGATGACTGGTACCTACATGCCATATGACTCTACAGGGTGCCGGTGCAGGGGGCGAGGACGGGCCCTGGGGAATTCCTATGTGGGAAACCGGAGCATCAGCTTGGTGGAGCAGAAAGGTGTCAGGAAGCTGGCTGAGGCTCTGTGTCACCGTGTGAGCCCGGTGAGTCCTGAGGCCCAGCCACCTCACCTGCTGAGGGGTATGTTCTCTGGGCCCAGTGGCTGTCTGTGGGCTGCCTGGGATCAAGGCAGAGATGGGAGGAGGGGTCCCTATATCCGTCCTGATCTGAGGATGACAGGGAGGCTGAGTCCCTTTGGGGCAAGCGCCTGGGAGGCACTGCCTGCCCTGGCCCCAGGGCGGGGGAGGGCGGGGGCCCTACTGGGTTGCTTTGTTCATGACTCACGCTTTCTGGGACCAGCCCTGTCCCCTGGGAGGCACTTTCCAGGAAGGCTCCCTTTGGCCCCCTCTGCCCTGTGCAGATGTCCAGGGCTCATCTGTGCCCGCCCATCCAGGTCAGGAAAAGGCTCATCAGCGCTCCGCTGGGAGGGGAGCCTCACTGGGTTGGGGCACCTTTTTTTCTGGATGGTGAACTGCCCAGTGCACTTCTGGCAACGTGACCAATATAGCAACTTGTCCACAAGGAAACCTGCACCCCTGCCCTGCCTCCAGCCGGCGCTCCCGGTCCAGCGTGCCGTCTCAGGATGGCCGCCCTCGTGGCCTGGACTCAACGTCTCCCCTCCTCTCAGCCCCCAGATCTGATCAGCGACTGTCCTCAGTGTGGGTTCCCTGGAAGCAGACCCGAGGTGAGGGTCCAGCTGTGTTCCCAGGAAAGACATGGGTGGGGGGAAGCTCGGCAAGGGGGCGGACCCCGCGGGGGCCTCACGCTGGAGCAGTGAGGGCCACCCCGCGGGGGCCCTGATCAGGCCAGCGAGGTGGAGATTTTTTACCTCCACTTCCCATGACTGGTAGGGGCAAACCCCTTGCGGGAGTGGATGCCCAGGCTGTTCAGCTCTCTTGGGTGCAGGCAAAGCTGGTGCTGGCAGTGAATGGTGGCCTGACAGAAGGGCAGGTGCTGACTGCTGCAGAGGAAGTTCCTTGAGAGGAGGCAGGAGGCGGTGAAGGGCTGGGGGACGTGGACGGGGCACCCACAGCATCTGCGGCCGCTGCTGAATACTCCCGATTTGACTCCTGTTTCTGGAAAATGTTTGCTTCTCTCCATCCCCACAGCTACCTTCATGTCTCGTGGGGATGCCCAGGGGCCTCCTGACGGGAGTCGCGGCCTCCCTCCAGCCCCGCTGTCCACACAGAGCTGGTGGATAACCCCCTCCTCTCAGGTGGCCCCCAGCCCTCAGAGGTTGCAAACTCAGCTGCCTCTAGGTGCAGGGAAGTGACATAAATGAATGAACCAAGAGTGGCCTGTACCAGCTCACCGCCCTCCCCAGATACCCCGTTTGATGGAGACCAAGGATGAGAAATGCACCTCATGTCTAAGAAGATGATAAAACAAGTGCCATGATAGATCAGGGGGTGGAGCCATGGGGAGCAGAGAGCCCGGGCTGCCCAAGGGGGAGCCCAGGCTGCCCAAGGGGGGAGCCCTTGCTTGACTTCGACTAACCGGTCCCACAGGGCTGAGGGACCAGCATGTGTGAAGGAGGCAAGGGTGTCACAAGGATTGAGAGGTGCAGACAGGGAAGGCAGGTGGGGTAGGAGCATGGAGAGGGGTGGGCGGGGAGCCCCATGCAGGGGTCCTCCACCTGGCCTTGCAGGCCCAGGCCTGGACCTCGTCCTGACAGCAGGCAAAGCAGGATGGCAAGTGGAACAGTGGAAGCGTGGGATCCAGGAGACCAGGCTGTTGCCACGAGCAGTCCAGGTGAGAGGGGGGGTGCCTGGACCAGGGTGGTGGCCACAGGGATGGAGAGGGGTGTATACACATGGCCAGGAGCCCTTGCTGAAGGGCTGGGTGTGGGATGGGGAATAGCCACCGCTAAATCTCGGGTAGGAGGCTTAGAGTCAAGACCGCCCATCCCAGAATGCCCCTCCCCATTGCTTCCAGGAACCCCCAGGGTGCTCAGGCAAGGAAGACTCCTGGTGGATCTGAGAGGCATTCCAGAGTCCCAAAGCTCCCTGGGGTGGGTGGGAGGGAGTCAGGCTTGGTCCAGTCTGAGGTCAGGCATGTCCCACACAGGTTCTGCGGTGCAGCAGGTGGGGAAGAGGAAGAGGTAAAAGGTCCAGAAAGCCCTTCAATATCCAAGAAGGGATGGAGTCCCTAACAGCTCCCGTGTCCACATCCAGGTCCTACCCTGGGTTTGCTCATTCCCCTGCGAGGTGGTGCAAGGTGGGGAGGGGGTCCCCCATTGTCCAGGTAAGGCTCAGAGAAGGGTGGGGGGCATGCCCAAGACCACCCCTGGTCTAGCTTCCCCCGAGCAACAGAGTGAGTTTTCTAAAACACAGATCTGATCAGCACACCTCCAGTTAAAGCAGTCATTTGGTCCCCACTGCCTGCAAGATAGCATCCACGCTTCCTCTTGTCCTGGCATTCGGGGCTGTCTTGGATCTGATCGCTGACATCTCCTACCTCATCCTCCACGTTGAACCCCACATTCCAAACCCAGATGAGCCGTCACCCCTAACACTCCCTATATGTCCCTGAAGCCTGACCTTGACCCTGGTCAGCTGTTCCTGCACGTGAATGCACTTCCTGTCCTTCCAGAAACACTGACTCCTCCTTCAAGTTGACTCCAGTGGTGCCCTGTCCCCCCAGGGGCCTCCACCGTTCTTAGTGACAAACAACAGAATCCAACCGTGGCTCATTTAAACAGAAGAACATACTGAACAGATACTGCGGTGCTCACCGAATGCCTAGGAGGGCGGGCAGCCCACATGAAGAAGGCGGCAGAAGGTAAGAGACAAGACCCCAACTTCAATGCTGCCACAGAGCCAGCCTGGCGATGCCCACATTCCTTCACAGCTGCCCCAGAAACTCCATGTTGTCCAGGCTCCCTCCAAAAAGACTTTCCAGATCCTTCCTTTGCATGGCCAGCTCCTAGTGCTAACTCCAGAGCAAGTGCCTCTGATTGGCTGAGCCCAGGTCCCATGGTTGCAGCAAGGGACGATGGGAAAGTGGGTGTGGCCTATTTGTGCTCCTCCAATGGGAAGCGGCTCTGTCCTGCCCCAAGGCCCATGGTAGGCAGGATAGTGACATTCCTAATGTGGGAAGGGGGATCGGAGGGTGGAGGGCTCTAAGGTGACCAAAGTTTCAGTGTCTTCCTGACCCCCAGCATTCTGGCAAAGGAACAGTGCAATATCCTGTCACTCCTTCCTTGACACCTCCCTCCACCTCCCCCCATGTCCAATCCTTCATCAAACCTGTAGGCTGTCTCCCTGCCTTCTCTATGCCAGCTCCTCAAGGAGCCCCCAGGTCAGGGGAGGAGACGGGAGCTAAAGGGGTCATGACAGCCCAGTGTGACACATGCAGTGATGTAGGGACATGCAGGGTCGGGGGAGCCCAGAGGAGGCACCTGGTCCTGCTGGGGGTATCTGGAAGGCTACCTGGAGGTGGCAATGCTGTCTTAAAGGATGTATAGGAGTTAGAGAAGCAATGGTGGAGGAAATGCCATCCCAGGAAGAGACGACAGATTGAGCAAAGCTATGGAGGCTCAAGAGGGACCTTGGAGGAGTTCTGGAAGCCCCCAGGGTATGCATGAGGCAGGGGTGCTGAGAGATGAGGCCACACAGAGTGGAGGGGCCTGATGATGGGCCATCTGTGGGGCCCGGCTTCAAACGAGGACTTGATGCCAGGGTGGAGGAGTGAAATGGTCAGATGTGAGCTTGAGAAGGACCCCTTAGACAGCCTGACTGGTGTGGGGTCGGGGGGCAGCCAGGGGTTTGGCGAGAATCCCGGCTAGCCAGGTTTGGGCTGGCCCACTAGGCTGGTGAGGCAGCGGAAACCAGAAGGTGGTTCGGAGGCCCAGCAGGGCTTCTGGTGGCAACCAGAGGTTTGCCACAGTGCTGGGATGTGTCCAGGTGAGTGGGAGGGGAAGAGACCTGGGCAAGTTCCAGACCATCCTGGCTTCCTCAGTTTCCTCATTTGTAAACAGAGGGGATTGGCTGTGGCCATCTCTGGGACAGGGACCAACAGCCAATGAGGCCACCTCTGCTTCCTGCTCCCCCCCTTCTCATGAGCTGAGGACACAGTGATGAGATGTGGAAGCTGCCACCTGGCTCTCCCGGAAGGCTGGGCCAGGTGGGTTGGCCACGTGACTAATCCGCCCAGGTCTGAGCTGAAGACGCTTTCCCAGCAGGGCAGCAGCCCAGCACACAGCTCCGGCTCCTGCATCAAGAGCTGCACCAGGAGAGAAAGGGATCTTAGCCATTTACACCCTCCCCCTCCCGTGGGGGCCCCACTGGGGCCAGCTTTCTTGGGACAATCGATGCCATCATTCCGGGAAGCCTGCTCCAGGAGAGGCCCTGATTACCCCCCATTTGCATAGCCACAGTAACAGGAAACAGGACTCACATTGCCTCATCAGCAGGGGCTGGGCCCCGGCAAAGCCAGCTCAGGGCTCAGCTGGGATGACCTAGCTTGGGCTGCCCACCCCAGCTCCCCGCTCCCCAGACAGCTGGCGGAAGCCCCAGCTGAGTGCCCTGTCCAGCAGTCAGACAAGTGGCCAGACATGTGGTCGGATAGGCACACCTGGATGTCAGACATACAGACTCCAAGCAGGCCAGCTGTGCCGTCAACAGTGACAGCTGGGTGCTCCTCTGGGGTCAAAGTGCACCATGCTATTGCCGAGCCACTCTGCTTCCCAGAAGTGACGGGTAGACTTTCTTCCAGCAGGAAGTACGCCTGCCTGCTACCTGAACCACTCCACATCCCTTCCCAATTCCCCCAGCTCCTTTCCCGAAAGCAAACTGGGCTTTGAGCTGGAAGCCGATTTCTCAGATGCCCCTCAGCAGGCGCTGGATGGGGCTCAGTGACTCCACATACTGAGCCAGACTCAGAAGCCAGGAGTTCAGGGACCATGCCAGGGCTTATCCTCATCGGACCCAGGTAGCCTTGGAGCCCTGGATGGCCCCCACCCCAGGGTCTTAATCTCCCCATCTGTACAATGGGGATATACGTGCCTACCTCTCATGGTTGGCAAAGAGGAGAACTGAGGGAGGGCACCACAGACATGTGAGTTACTGCAAGTCTAGAGCTCACATCTGCCCTCAGCTGCTATGCTTTGGGCCTCTTTATGGCAGCTATTGAACGAGAAACCAGATTCTAACATTTTCTGAAGATGTAGCGTGGCAAAGGAAGGTTAACCCCCTCTGAGACACCCTGCAGACACAGCCCGACCCAGGTTTGGATCCTGGCTCCGCCACTTGCTGGCTGTGTGACCCAGGGAGAGTTACTTCGTTTCCTTGAGGCTCGGCTTCTGCATCTATAAAATGGGAACAAACAGTGGTACCCGCCCCTTAGGATGGTGGTGAGAACTGCATGAGATGAGGCATGAAAAGGGCCTGGTAGGAGGAGAAGTGAAGTTTCAGGTGGCCATGAGCCCACCAAGCTCCACTCTGCAGAAGCCCCCATGGGAGGGGCTGAGATTACAGAAATGAACCCTACATGGCTGCGTCCATGGCTCTCAGAGAGGTCAAGGTTGAGGGGAGGAGGCTGGAAGCACTAAGTCTCATATGAGGAATCCAGAGAAGGGCTAAGTGGGGCTATCCAGGGAGGCTTCCTGGAAGAGGGGATAGCTGAGCTGGCCTCAAAGACTGACAGGTTTGACAATGAGGATGGAAAAGGAGGTAGTCCAGGCAGAGGAGTCAGCCCGGGCACCAATGTGCCTACCCCAAGCCCCTCCCACCCCACCCACAGGGCCCCTAAGCCTCCCCACCTGGACACTGCCACTCTCTCCCTTGCTCTGGGGTCCTCAGACACCCATTAAAGGGGATGTCCCCTTTCCCAAGACATGGGAGCTCTTGTCACAGATGAGGCAGAACAGCTTGGTGGCACCATGCCTGGTGGGCTGGGCCCCATCCTTCCCCGTGGGACCCCTCTCTCCCTCCTTCAGGGTCACTGCTGCCAGCATTGTAACATACAACTGTTTTCTACTTGTTTTTCTATGCAAACACTTTCTAAATGGACGAAAACAGAGTTGTAGTTTTCAAACTCTTGCAACTTGCTTTTACCTTTAATGAAAGACCATGGGCATTTTCTCAGAGGAAACAAATTTTCCAAATCATCATTTTAATGTGGAGAGTCCACGGTATGGACAGGCTGTAATGAACTTAACCAGGTCTGTAATTTCAGCAAACATTTCTGGAGGCAGCTGAGGTGCGTGGGCCAAAAGAACAAGGGCCCAGAATCCTTTGGTTCTGTGTTTTGATCCTGGCTCCACCTCCCAGAGCTGTGCGACTCTGGACAAGTTACTCAGCCTCTCTGGTTGTTCTTGGCTTCTTGGAAGATGGGGAAAGAGCAGCCTCTGCTTATGCCTTATGGTGGGACTTCTGGAGACCCTGTGTAGGGGGTACTTAACTAAGCACAGTGCCCTGTAGACAGAGGATGCCCCATCCACGGGGTAAGGGGTGGTGGCGGTGGTGGTGGCGGTACCTGAGCCAGGCCTGAGTTCACAGTCTGGGGGTTGAAGGGTTCCCTTGTGACCACATTCTGAAGCAGAAGGAGAAACGGCTTCAGGGCTGCTTCCTCCCCTCCCCACCCCCTTTCACAGAAAGCATCTGCATCTCCTCGAGGTTGGCCAGATTCCAATTCCTAGAACCATCTGGGGCTGGTTGGCCCACAGGCCAATTACATGGGTGCCCCTCTGCCCAGAGGGTCACCGAGTTCTAGAAAGGCCTCCCCACCCTCCCTGCCCACAGAGGAAACCGGACTCAAGTCTGCCTGAAGCACCATCATCACCAACCCCTTCCTTTGGGTTGGCATTCCCCTCTGCCTTGGTCCCCTTTTCTTAGGCAAATTAATGCCCCAGGGAGGCTCCGTAGACTGCTTCAGTGAGGGTCACCCCTGGGGTGGAGGACCGTGGGATGGAGGCACAAGCACCCCACTCCCCAAGGGGCCCCAGAGGAAGGGCCAGAAAGCCCCAGCCTAAGACTCCAACTGCTCAAATCCCCAGCACCAAATTCCCCTGCGGGGATCGCCAGGGGCAGCCTTCCATCCCCTGAGTCAACACCCAGGCCTCCTTATTCCTGCCCCTCCTCCCCAAGCGCTCCCGAGGGTTTCCCCCCTCCCATCCCCCTCTCCAGGCTGCTAGGCCACCCTGAGCCTCAGTTTTCTGCAAAATGGGGCTATCGAGACCACTAGATGAAGGACACCCGGGACTGTCGTTTCTACGGTTGAAAATCAGTGGCCCGTCGGCTGTGCCGTGGGGCTCCATCATTTCCACACCACCCCCCACCCCGTAGGTAAGAGAACTGGATGAAGAAATGAGCGGCAGCCCTTGGCCCCGTGCCTGGCTCCATAAACCTTTCATTGCCATTACTAGTATTTCTTGTGGTGGGCAGGGCTGACTGAGAGGTGTGATCTCAGCACCCAGAGGCTCATCCCAGAGCAGAGGGGAGCAGGCGGACCACGCGGTCCCACCCTAGGGACCTCCAAGCTCTGCAGCCATGGGAGGGGGTCCCCTACTCCAGGGAGGGGCCAGCCCCTGACTTGCTGGGACACTCTTTGCTGAGTCTGGATTTTCACCCCTCCCCACCCGCCAAAAGCCCTGATTCAGTGTCTGCCTGGCCTGGGGCTGGGGGCGTGGGGGTTAGTTGAGTTGCAGGCCTGGAGGCCTGGCCTGCAGGTAAGGTGACTCTGGGGGATCCCGCTAAGGCCCTTGGCATGTTACAACTGGGGAGTGATTAAGTGGGGTGTCACGGGTGTGTGCCCTGCGCCGCGGGGAGCCATCATCTGACCTCTGGCCAGGTTCTGACTCAGGGCGGGCATCTCCTCCCCTCCCCGGGGCTAAGATCCCCTCCCGGCAGGCAAGTACCGAACTTTTCATTCATTGATTCACTTCTCTCATCTGCCCATTCATTGCATCAGATCGATCAGGGTGGCTCATTTGGGTGACTCATCTTCATTCATTAGTAATAAGCCCAGCCATCCTTCTGCGGGCCTGGACTCCCAGCAGCTGCCCGGCCAAGTGCATCATCTTTTACAATCCTCCCAGGGCCTCGGAGGAGGGCTGTTATTACCCCCATTACACAGAGGTGAAAACTGAGGCACATGAAAACTCAGCACCACTGTGTGGAGTCAGATTTGAATCCAGGCCTGCCACCGTCTCTAGAAAAAATTGTCACTGTCCCTCTCAAGCCATGCCTCCGCCACTGGGTTGGGGACCCCTCCTCTGTTCTCCTGTACCAACCCCAGGGCACCCCACACAGCTCGAGTTGTCTGCCTCGCTCTGAGACTGTGAGGGCAGGGACCTGGTTGACCCCTTGGGTTTCTGCTCCGATCACGGGCATCTTCACACTCAGCTCTTGGAGATTCACAAGCTCCCCCACCCTGCATTCAGCCCCTGCGGGAGGCCCACAGCTGCCTCCAGTTCTCTGAGAACTTCTAGAGGCTTCAGTGCCCGTGGTCTCCCCACGGCACACTGCACCTGGGCTCTCTCTGTCTTCACTTCGTGTACCCAGGGGAGACACTCACCTCCTCCCGCACCCTGGAATTCCTCAACACGAACCCCAGCCTCCCACGAGGCGCTGGTGAGAAGCGTGGTTTCCCAGGTTTGGGAGTGTAGACAGGCAGGGGGTTTGGGGCAGGGGATGGCAGAGCTGCTGACTGCTCGGCGGGTAAAGACCGCCCAGGTGAGGCTCCTCCCACCAGGTGGGATTCCTCTGGTGGTTTCTAAGGTTCACTGGGAGCTCATCTTCCATGGGAGGCTCTCGAGCCTGCTTGTGCCTGTGCGGGCGGGCGTCCCACCTGCCTCAAGATGGGAGGCCTCCCCAGAGGCCTGTTGAGGCTGCTCTGGTTGATGCTGCAGGGGGCTCGCCAGCGGGAGACAGGTTTTCATAGGATGCTTTGGTTTGAGACTGTAGTGACCCAGGGCAGCATCAGTCCGGATCCCGGACCCAGCTGCCCCACTCCCACCCTCCCAGTCTCAGACTTTGAAGTTCTCACCAGCTGCTTCAGCCCCCTTGTCTTCGGCTGCATCCCTGGGTGGGTGGGCAGAGTGCAGCCCCCTTTCTTGGAGGGGTGGCCTCACAGGGTCCTGCGTCATGCTGGTCCTCCATCCCTGGCCCCCTCCAGGCTCCATTCCAAGGTCCCATCTGCCGGACCCAGGTGGGCAGGAAGTTCCAGCGTCCACCTTAGGTCATGTCCAGCCTACCTTGAATTCCCTCTTTATTGCTGGCCCCTGGGATTTGTTTTTCTTTCTTCTCAGCCTATCAATATGTATTTTAAAATTTGTTCTATTTATTACATTTTATCCCCCTGAAAACTCCACCGGGGCTTCCCATGGGCTCATGATGAAGTCCAGGCTCCTTGAGGCAGCCCCACTGGCCTACACATGATTTCATTTAATTTGCACAATCCCAGGAAGAAAGTATTACTGTCTCCGTGAATCAGATGAGAAGACCGAGGCCCGGGGAGGGGAGCAGGAGGCTTGCCTGGTGCAGGGGGGGAGGGGGAAGGGGACCTCGGAGTCGGAGCCTCCTGCTTTTCCCACCTCCTCGGTGCCAACGGGAGGGCGGATTCACAGGAGCCCTGCCCGAGGCGCCCTGACTGCTCCCTCCCTGCCCTGGAAGGGGACACGTGACAGGGCCCGCCTGGCCACGGGCACCCGGTGCCAGCAGGTAAACGCTGGGTGAGGCCCTTCCTTCTAGGAACAGGCTGCCTGAAGGTTTCCTTCAAAGGTGTCCTGCCCATCATGGCCATCCCCACGCTGAGCCATTCTGTGCTGGGGCCGTACGGGCAGAGAGCACTGGTCATCCTCGTTTTGCTGGTGACCATTCGCTCGGTCAGGGGGTGAGAGCCTGGGCTGAAGCTGGACGTGTGGCCGAGTGAGACCTCACCCTGGCTGTGTTCAGCCACTTGTTTCTCGGCAGACCCAGGCCGAGACCTGAGCTAGGTGGACACACAAACCCTCGAGCCTCTAGCTGGATTCCAGAATTCTTAGGACCTGGGTGCGTGGCAACTTCTGGAGTTTCTGCGGTCCCTTCACAGGTTGAGGACACAGGGGTGGGCACAGTCTCAGGCCCTCCCTCAGCTTGTGTGTGTGTCGCAGCCACGTCAACCTAGACGCCATCCACATTCAGCTGTGCCCCCTCCATCCTCTTGGGGTTTACACAGCCCCACACCCATCCTCCTGGGCTGAGCCAGAGCTGGTCTCCCTTCTTTCACCTGGTAACAACAAATCTGATCTCTGTTTCTATGAGTTCATTTGTTTGTTTAGAGTCCACATATAAATGTGATAGGCCGGTATTTGTCTTTCTCTGACTTATTTTATTTAGCATAATGCTCTCAAGGTCCATCCATGCTGTCTCATGTTGTGGCAGGATTTCCTTCTTTTTTTGTGGCTGAATAACATTCTATTGTGAACATATACACATCTTCTTTATCCATTCATCCATTGACAAGACACTTAGGTTGTTTCTGTGTCTTGACTATTGTGACTAATGCTGCAAGGGACCGCGGGCGTGCAGAAATCCCTTTGACACAGCGCTTTCATTTCCTTCGGATATACACCCAGGAGTGGAACTGCTGGATCGTATGGTAGTCCTAGTTTTAATTTTTTTTGAGGAACCTCCATACTGTTCTCCACAGTGGCTGCACAAATTTACATTCCCACCAACAGTGCACAAGGGTTCCCTTTTCTCCACACCCTCTCCAGCATTTGTTATCTTTTTGATGACGGCCATTCTAACAGGTGTGAGGTGATATCTCACTATGGTTAACAAATTTATTTTAAAAACTAATTTTTGTGTGTGTGTGTGTGTGTGGTACGCGGGCCTCTCACTGTTGTGGCCTCTCCCGTTGTGGAGCACAGGCTCCGGACGCGCAGGCTCAGCGGCCATGGCTCACGGGCCCGGCCACTCCGTGGCATGTGGGATCTTCCTGGACCGGGGCACGAACCAGTGTCCCCTGCATCGGCAGGTGGACTCTCAACCACTGCGCCACCAGGGAAGCCCTTAAAAGCTAATTTTAATCAAAAAGGACATTTCACAATATCACCACAAGAGAAACACCAGTCCAACTTGCCATAAGTAGCAGGTAACTGTAAACAAGCACAATGAAAATAAAACAGTTCTGGCTCCAAAGGTTGCCTATTGAAGACTGGGGGCGGCAGGAGGGGGGTTCTTTCTTTTGCAAAAAGGGGAAATCAGGAAATGTTCAAAAGGCTGTTAAAGATAGACAAGCACCCAATGGAGGTTTTCTCTTTGCCTCCACCTGAAGGACCAGAAGGGAATAAGAAAAGGAGAATCACTTTCTCTTGTGATCTGAGGTCATTTGAGACCCCCAACGCATCTCTCTCACTTGGGGGGACCCAGTGGGGACATC
Source organism: Mesoplodon mirus (assembly GCF_964341445.2). Taxonomy (NCBI): domain Eukaryota; kingdom Metazoa; phylum Chordata; class Mammalia; order Artiodactyla; family Ziphiidae; genus Mesoplodon; species Mesoplodon mirus. The sequence goes on from NC_138991.1 coordinate 56,681,145, forward strand.
AAGAGCCACTAGGGGAACTTGAGGGGGGTGGGGGTGGTTTTAGAGGGTCCCTGGAGGCTGCAGTGGAGGGGGGTATGCTCCGTGGTTGGTAACACTGTCCCCAGCCTCACAGGCTGCCCCCCTCTCACCAGCCCCCCATGGGCGCAGTGTGGGGAGAGGACCTAGGTTCGAATCCTGCACTTACTACCTGAGTGAGTCTGCCTCTCCCCACCTCAGTTGCCCCCTCTGGGAAGCAGGGCTGATCCTCCCTGACCCAGGGAAAGGGAAGCTCTGTGGGAGAGGCAGGGCATCAGTGCAGATGTGGACGAGGTACAGTGACCCCAGCAAGGGCAGGGCCTGTGTGCAAAGCCTGCCAACAGGGCCCAGGCCATGACTGGGGCTTCCCCACTGGGCTGGGGTCAAGGTCAGGGCACTCAAGCAGGACTATCAGCGTGGAAATCAATCCCAGCTCTGTCCCCCAGATCTGTGACTTTTGGGCAAGTTTTGTAGTCTGTCTGTGCCTCAGTTTGGAAAATGGGGAGATCATAGTACCCACCTCACAAGGTTATTGAGAGGATTAAATGAGATGGAGCATTAACAATATGCTTAGCACAGGGCCTGATACAGAGGTGACGCTTTGTAAAGGCTAGTGAAGACGCTAACGAGGATGAGGATTTTGACGAAGAAGATGAGGATGAAGAAGATGGTGATGAAGATTATAATGAAGACAGTGATGAAGAGGATGCTGAGGATGAGGATGAAGGGGATGACAGTGATGATGATGAAGATAAAGAATATGATGAAGACGATGAGGATGAAGGTGAGTATGAAGATGAAGAAGGTGAGGATGAGGATAAAGAAGATAAAAAAGATGAGAATGAAGATGATGCTGAGGATGAGGATGAAGGTGATGATGGTGATGATGATGAAGATGATGAGGATGAAGATGAAGAAGGTGAGGATGAGGAGAAAGAAGATAATAAAGATGAGGAGAATGAAGAAGAAGATGATGCTGAGGATGAGGATAAAGGTGGTGAAGGTGAAGATAAAGATGACGATGATGATGATACATGTTTGTGGAGTAACGCAGGGCAGGAAAGTGTGGGGTCAACCTTCGGAACATGCTTCCACGCGTGTTTCTTACTATTAATTTCTCACAATTTAGAAGCACCCAAGGTGGATCTGTGAGCCTGGAGGGTCCCAGACCCTTGGCTGGACCCTGTGGTGGGCTGTTTATGGGGCTGCCTCCCCAGAGGCTGGGCACTCCCTAAGGGCCGAGGTGGTCCCTTGCAGCTTCCTGCCCAGCCTGGGACAATCCTGCCCAGAGGCACCTTCCGGCAGCCCCTCCCTGGCGTCAGAAGCCAGGGTAACCAGTTCATTCACCATCCACAGCACGTCAAGGAGAAAGGGCCATTGTGTGGGTGCCGCTGGGGGCCACCCACTCGCCATCCCTCCTCTCGGCAAACTGCAGATTTACCCACTGGTACTTTTGGAAGAAGGTGTCTGAACTTCCATCTTCCAGGAGGGGAAACTGAGGCTCACAGATGGGAAGTTGCTTGTTCTTGGTCACAAAGAAAGTTGGTTGTGGAGTCAGGGGTGGAGCCTGGGTCTGTCTGGTTCCAAGGTCTATGGGTGTGTGTATGCATGTGCTCGTGTGTGTACATGTGCACATTTACACATAAGTGTGTGTACACGTAGCTCTAGGGGCAAAGCTACAGGGACTCGTCAAATTGGTGAGCTGGATTTTTGGCAACTGCCTCCATTCTTACCCTGATCCAGATTTTCTCCAAGCAGCAGTCTGGGTGACCCTGTTAAAACCTAGGTCATGACATCGCCCTCCTCTCCTCACAGTCCTCCCAGGGCCCCCGTGGCCTCCCAGGACCCCCAGTCCATCTCATTATCCCTACTCATCTCAGGTCTCACCCTCCTTGAGTCCTCCCCAGCCACACCAGCGCTCACAGTTCCTCCAATGTGCCCCAGGGCCTTTGCACTGGCTGTTCCCGCTGGCTGGGATACTCTAACCCCAGATGTCTGTCCCTCCCTCACTTCCTTCCATCTTTGTTCACATGTCCTTTTCTCAGCACAACCTTCCCTGATCTCCCTGATTAAGTTGCAGCAGCCCCTTTCTCCTTCTCACCAGCTGGCGTGAGACCCCTACCTCAGCTCTATTTGTATCTTCTCATGCACTCAGTACTTTCTAGTCACTACGGAATTTCTGTACTTGTTTTCTTTATTGCTGGCTTCGCCCTCCTGGGAGGTCTGCTCCAGGGGCACGGAGTTCTGTCTGACTTGTTCACTGTTGCCTCCCCACTGCCTGGTACACAGTAGGTGCTTCAATCAATGTTTGTTGAATCAATGTTCAAACGACGAGGGAAGTGAAACCTTTCCTCCTTGCCCACCGGGGCCTCCCAGGGAGGGGCCAGAGGGAGGTGGGGCTTTGAGTCACCTCTTCTCAGTGACAGATGCCACCAAGGCCAGGCAGAGGGTGCAGTTTCCAAGGCATTTGGCAGTGGCTGCCCCAAAAGGGCTGTTCCTGCCCAGGGACTGGCAGGAAAGCCAAGTCAATAAAGTGCAGGAGATAAGCAGGTTCAAGAGAAGATGCGGAGATAGGGCAGGATCGAGCAGTTCCTGTGAATTCGCTGGAGTTGGCGAGGGGCCTGCTTGGCCCGGCCCCTCACACGTGGGGTGGTGGTTCCTGGCTTTGCTGTCTGAGAGGCGAGAGACGTGACTGGAAGCCTAACAGACTCTGGCTTGAGGCTCCACCACTCCTGAGCTGGGTGACCTTGGGTCTCGGGTTCCTCATTTGTAAAATGGGGATAATAATTGTGCCGGTCGGGTAGGGTTGTTGAGGTACATGAGATCAGGCATGTACCTCGCTTACCTGGGCTTGGCCTGAAGGAAGTGTCCGTTAAGCAGGAGTTGTTGCTATTCGAGCCCCTGCAATACCACTTAGCAGCTGTGCAACCTTGGGTAAATCACTTGGCCTCTCTGGGCTGGGTCTCAGTTCCTCCTCTGTAAAAGAGCATAATGCTGACCTCATAGGCTGCTGGGGAAGCTTCTTGGCATCTACAGCGGCTCAAAATATGCTGGCTAGTTGGGGCCAGGAAGCTGGGTGGGCGGGGGACTCATCTGCCTGATGCCTGGGAATATCAGACCAAAGTCAACCACAGCTGGGATGGACTCGGGGCAAGTGGAGGGAGGGGAGCGACTGGCCTCGGAAAGTGGAGGATGGAGAGGAGAAATCCCAGGAGGCTTTGCAGAGGAGGTGAGCTTTGAGCTGGGCTGTAAGAATGGGGAGGATTTAAAAATTGGCAACACTTAGGCAGAGGAAGCTGTGGTGAAATGGCACATGGCTGGTGGGAGTGTTGATGGGCCGACCTTTTCTGAAAGCCACTTGGCAGTTTACAGCCTTAAAGTGATTTATGTTTCTATGACCTATGTTCAGAACCTCTTCTAGGGATTGATAATATAAAACATGGACAAAGGTTTATGTGTAAAGGTGTTCATTGCAGGGTAATTTAAAATAATGAAAGTGGAAGCAACTTTAAGGTCCACCCCTGGGCAACAGCTAACCCGAGGGACACATCCCCCCACATTTTATACTCTTTGGAAATGGAGCTTCCAGTAACACGGGAAATGCTGACACCAGGGGGCTAAGTGTCAAAAGCAGGACATGAAATCACACCCACTGTATTATGTCAATTGCTAAAATGCATAGAAAAAAGACAGGAAGGAAATCTGCCAGCGTGCTGACAGGGGCTATCCCTTCATGGCGGGATTGTGGAAAATACTATTTTTCTATGCTTTGCCAAATTGTCACCAGGGTTCTGCAATCCTTTGGCAATCAGTGGAAGCAACAGAGTAAAAGAGAAGCAAACACATCAAAGAAGAAAGGAGTGAAGAGAGGAGGTGACAGATGGCTGTTTGGGGGACACTGAGCTCTCTCCCCTGTGGCCAGTCCAGCAAACCTGTCGGTCTTACCTCCTAAATATGTCTCGGGCCACCCACTTCCCTAGTGACCCCTCTGCACTGCGATGGGCCTCTCCTGACCGTCCTTTACCTGCAGGCCCAGCGATCTCTTGCAACACGCATCAGATTACATCACTTTTTGGCTTTAAAACCCCCACTGCATCCACTGCTCTCAGCACCGAGGCTAAAGCTCCTGGAACAGCTTCAGGGGCCTCGAGTGGCCGCCCAGGCAGGTGCCTTGGGCCAAGGCTCGCGTCAGGATGCCCTCCTGCCTTTCTTTCCATCTTATTCACCATCATCTATCTATGCGGAGCCCAGCCCGGCATAGAAGCCGCTGCAAATCAGGGGCCTCGGCACGGATACGCAGATTGAATGAACTAGGGAGGTGGTTTCAGGTGGCAGCGACATTCAGGTGTTGAGCCTGATGTGTCCAGGTGGGCACCTGCTACTGTTCTGGGGGGAAACCAGGCTGGGTTGGATGGCTGTGGCCCAGGAGGACTGGCGGGGCCAGAGGAGGCTGAGCTGGGGGGTGTGGAGCAGAGGTTTTGGCGGGGGGTTTGCGGGGAGGCCTTGCACGGCCCCATCTGCACTCTAGTTAAAGTTCCCAGGAAGCCCCGCCTGTTCCCGGTTTGGTGATTCAAGCCTATCTTCCTTTGGAGAAAAGCACTTCAGATGTTGAGGGTTTTTTTCCCACTGCCCTTAAGGGCCGTGAGGAGGCAGGACAGCAGGGGGAGGGGTTTCCAGCTGGCAGCCGGCTGGGAAGTGGGCTGCCCGCCCGCCCTCACCTGCCTTTCCACTTTCTAGGTACCGTCAGAGGAGGCTCGGCCAGGCCTGCCGGGCACCTCCCCCAGGGCAGAGCCCCAGGGGAACACTGGGCCACTTCCAGTTGGAGGGCACACGTGGCCTGGGGGCTCCTCAGCCTGCCTTACAGACAAAGAACTGGAGACTCGGAGAGGCAGTGACTGGCCCAAGGCCACCAAACAGGCCACGGGCCATTCCCGGGAAGGGGGTGGTGGAAGCTGCCACTGAGAGTCTCACACCAAGAGACCAGGGCCCCCAGGCCGCCTGCCCTGAGTCGAGCACTAAGCCTGCGAGGCTCTCCCCATCCGAGCCACCCACGGGGCGGCCTGTTCCCGTCCCTGCTTTGCAGACAGGAAACCCAAGCACGCGGGGGTGACCTGGCTCCAGACTGCCTCCTGAAGAGAGGCCGGCATTTCCCTAAGAGCCAGGAAGCCCTCCGTGCCGCGCTGTGCAAGGGTCTCCCGCCGGACACCATCTCGGTTCTCACTGACCAGGTCTGGGGTGGCACGTGGTTCGAGATGGTGGACAAATGTTCCAGATGATTCTGACAGCCATTCACGTCCCAGAACTGCTGCTTGCCTCCTTCCCATAAACAGCCTGGGATGCTCGGCCCGGCAGCACAAAGCGCAGGCTGGCTGCGCTCCAGGGCCCCTGCGTGGGAAGGTTGCAGAGCCCTGCTGGGCCTGTTTCCTCACCTGTGGGAGGGCAGGGCTGTGCTGCAGGAGAGCGCCTGCCCGGCTCCTCGCCTGCTCCCCTGACCTGTCGCCCCCTTCCCCCACCAACCCCAGGCGCTCTGGACGGAGCCCTGGGGCGGGAGGGAGCCGAACCCCCAACAGCTGCTGTCCCTGGTTCTACTGGTCCTGAGGCCGGTCTTCCACCTTCTCCCTGGGCATCCTTCCAGCGAGTGCCTTTTTCTAGACCAAAGTCGTCATGACACGAGTGTCCATGTGCCTGCGAGGCTACAGGCCGGTCCTGGCCCAGCACCGGGCACCCAGCACCGGGCCCCCAGCACGCCCCGGTGCAGAGCGGGGTCCAACCTCAGCCACAGGCCTCATGGGCGGACTTCGGAGGAACCTACCGGGGCTGAACCCCTGCTGGCGGCCAGTGAGAGGCCGGACACGGAGCAGCGGCCCACACTTCCCACCGACATCACCTCAACCCTCGGCACGAGTCGGGTGCCCCATTCATGCCTTGTACTCAACTCGGGTTTTACCTCAAGGCCCAGACGGTCCGGCTGTTTCTGGGCCAGGCTTGAGCTGGAGAGTCAGAAGTTTCTGGAATAACCCGTGATCCCATCTCCAGGGATTTCCAGAGCTCATGCTGGTGCACGTCCGTGTGCTCGGGAAAGCTGCCCACCTCGGCACAGCATGACTTCACCTGACTGTCCTCAGCGGAGAGCCTTTCTCGCTTCCCCTGGCGCGGTAGTGACATCGCACAGGCTCCCCGCGCCCTGGTGCGCCTGTGTGCTGGCCTGCGAGACAGGAATGTAAGGAGCCCGCCCTCCGGGCGTGGAACCTGAGGCTCCATGGAGCCCAACAGCTGAGGGATGGAGACACGGACCAGGCTCATGGTACCTGCCTGGGGCTGGGGCCCTTTCTGAAGGGAGCACCTGAGGCGTTCTCCCAGCCCTGGGTAAGAGCCACATCCCTTTTAGGAAGTGGGGATCCCAGGCCAGGGTGGGGGCAGGGAGGGCCCAGCTGCTGCCCCTCGCCAAGCAGCTGCAGACGGCCGAGAACCTTCTCCTTCGCCTGGCCGTGGCCTTCCCGCCACAGAGCCATGGAGCAGCAGCCACACTCTTGGTAACTTTTTCTTTTATTGCCAAGTTCAGATTTACAAGGAAGTTCCAGTTTTCATTTCCACCCTCGTGTTCAGTACCCACGAAACATGAGTCATGCTGGCGAGAGCAGGTACTTCCCTGCAACAGTCCCGTAGCCCAGAAGCATGAGGTTTCCCAGCCCTGCTCCTCCTTGGGACAAGAATTATTTACATATTTTCAACTCAGAGGAACTTAAGGAACCCTTACAGTTTATGCCCAATGTCGTCATGACTACATTAAATATTTCTTATTTATTGCGTCTAGAAAAGAAGATGAGAATTGGTTCACCCTGTGCCTTTTTGAACAGTGCATCTTCAGACCTTAGAGAAATCTTGGTGTATGCCTGTTAAGAGGTGCGTTTCCTCGCTCACCCCCAGGTCGCAGTGCAGGTGCTTGGGTGGGAGCTGCCTACTGCAGAGAGCAGCAAGCAGGGCAGGCTTGATGGGGGAAGAGCAGCACAGAGGGCCTGCCGGTGGCAGGAGGACAATCCCTCCCACCCACCCCCGGTGGGGGGGGGGCACATACCTGTCTGACTTTGAGAGGCGTCCTCGTTGGCTCAAGTTCTCAAACTGGAAAGGACATGTGCTTCTCCCCAGCAACTTTCAAAGCTGACGTTAGGGGGTTCATGTGGCCAGCCCTGCCCCTGACTTGGCAAACCCAGTGGGCCCGATGTGGACTTGGGGAGGGTCTCTGCAGGGACATGGAGATGGCGGGCTGGATGGGCCTGCTGAGGCCGATCCCAGAGATCTGAGTCTGGTACTCGTGTGTCACAGGCCATGGCCCCTGCCCCGGGCTCGCCAAGGATTCCTGGCTATACCTCTCTGCCCCAGAGTCCCAGCACCTGCTGTCTGGATGGGCCCCTCTGGAGGTGCCCCAACTGTTAGATTTTCTGGGGGCTCCTGAAAACATAGCTGTGCCATTGCTGCCCAGACGGTGGAGACCTGGCTGCCAGCCGGCTGTGGGCTGCCCACAACCAAACCCTCGAGCCCACCCGGGGAGAGGCCTGCCCTTGGGCCAGATGTGGGGCGGAAGCTTGGTCTGATCGCACCTGCTATTCAAGAGCCCATGGAGGCTGGGCTGCGTTCAGCTCTCCTGCTTGGGTGATACTGATGCAGGTCCTCCTGGGCATGCTGTCCCCCGGCCGAGACTTTCCTCCCGTAGAGCTTGAAGCCACCTGGAGCCGCTGGATTTCAGACAGCAGGCTGGTGGTCCCAGGGCAGGGTCCACACGCCTTGGCTTGTTCTTCACGATAATGCCACCAGCTGGGAGGTCACTGGCCTTCTCTCATTTCTGCTGCTCCAGAATCGTTTCAAAACCGGCAGTCAGTGGCTCTGGGGCTAGCCTGCCGCTGCATCCTGGCAGAAGAACCAGTGGGGCCCCTGTCCCTGACAACATGGACTTTCTCCCTCTTTCCGTTCCCCCTGCCTGTCCTTTCCAAGGGGCTCTCCTGAAGGTCATGGCTTGTCCCTCCTTGCCGGGGTCCCTGGAATTTCTGCCTAAATGGCTGCCTTTCTGAGCTGGGTCTTTCCCCTGTTGGTGCTGGCTGGGCTCACCTGCCTGGAGGGCTTCTTAAGGCTGGAGAGATCTGTCCTGGAGGCGCCACTCCCCTTCCTCAGGGGACCAGTGTGTTTCCTTCAGGAGGCTGAAGTCTGGCCCGGGCAGGCCCTGCCTGACAGCAGATTGGGGGAGGTACTGGGGACTGTAAGCGTGTGGGGCATTTCCTGAGGCCACCTGATAACCCGGACCGGCTGACACTGACACCACGGGTGCTGGCACTCCTGTGGGACACGTGGAGGCAAGTTTTGGAAGGTCTGAGCATCAACCAGAGAGGTGAGGGTCGCTTGGCCTTGCCTGGCTGAGTAGAAAGAACCTCTTGGGAGCTTTATCGGATATAGCGGAGACCTGGCCTGCACACACCCAGCCCAAAGGGAGAAGAAACTGGGGGTTTCCATTTTAAAAAAGAGCTTGCATCTTTACAGCAGCAGCTGAGAGGAAGAGGGACAAACCCCGAGCTCCTAGGATGGCCCTGTGAGCTCGGACATCACGTCCTTGCAGCTGGGCGGGGGCTGGCTCTCGGGATGTCCCTGCATGCGGGCACCCACACCACTGAGCAGCAGGTGACGGACTCGGAGGACGGTTTCTGTGGCCTTTTCTTTGCATCACGGCCACGGGGGCTGGAATGTCTGCAGTCCTAAATCGTTCTTTCTTAGACAAATAGAGAGATGGCGACAACCGAAGGTGATGCCGGAAAACCGTCCTGTTTGGTTTCAGTCCGGAGAGACGAGGAATGGTCCTGAGTGGGGAGCTGACCGCACTATCCCCCTTTCATGGAAAGATCTTCTGGGTAACGCAAGGCCCCTACGCTGCCACGGCAGAGAAACTTTGGGTCCTCCCACCTCTGTGTGTACCTGAGAATACGAGTCTCTCCCTTATTTTTGCTTAGAAAATACTCTAACCTTTCCAGGAAGGGACTTTTTATCATTCCACAGGCTTGCAGAGTTAGTGAGTAACAAAGAAATGAGAATCCCTTAAGACAATGGAGAAAGCCAGACTGAGAACTCTAAACCCAAAACGCTGGAAAGTTCAAGGCAAAATGAAAATGAAATCTCAACAGTAATATTACACTTCTAACATGACATCAAACCTTAGGGTGGAGGATTTTTTTTGAACTTTTAAAATAGATGTTTTTCATCTGCTGCCAGAAGCAGGAATAAATATCCAAAGGAGATGTTTATCGAAGTTTGCTTTTCTACAAATTTCTACACAAAGTGACCACGTCCGCTTCTTCTGTGCTCACTGGGGACAGTGGCAGAGGACCTTCAAGACTGGGGAGGGGCTGGCTGATGAAGGGAGTGTTGTCGGTGGGTCCTGCTGCCCTCGGGCCATGGGCTCTGACACCAGCCCAACCTCCTCTGGTTGAACCGTCAGTCATCTGGGTTCGCTGGGGTGTCGCCACTGGTCCCAGCCTGGTCTCAAAGAGGTGTGAAGTAAAAGGGGAATTCAAACGGAGCAAAGGACTGCAAGGATGGTTCGAGGCAGTTACCGGGGCTGAGGAGAACTTCGGACACTCCCGAGGTGTCTGTCGTGTCAGCTGCTCCGGGTCCCTGCCAGCGGGGCTGCACGCACGAAGGGAGGTCAACTCAGTGCTCGGCGGGGCCCACTGGCTCTGGCTGCACAGCCCCCTCGTCCGGGGTCCCTGTGCCCACCGCGGCTGGTGTGGGTGGCAGGGGGATGCCGGTGAGGGTGCGGAGGCTATGGGGGTCGACGGGCGGGACGAGGGTCAGTGACTCCACGCTCAGTGTGTCGGCAGTGTCCTCGCAGAGCAGGGAGATGGTGGGCTGCTGGGCGGGGATGAGGCTGGGGCACAGGTTGACTGTCTCCACGTCCGCACTCCTTGCCAGGATCTTGCTGGGCCTGGCCTCTGCTTCTGTTTCACTGACGATCACCAACTGGTCGGGAAGGTTAGGCTGAGGCTGTTCCATAGTCATGGGGTCATCTGGGTGGGGGAGGGGCAGGAGAAAAAACAAAGGTATGCTCAGCTCTGAGACGCTCTGCTCATGCTGGCACCCTCTGTTCCCGTGCTGAACAAAGGCCCAGGGAGGTCTGGTTGGGAGATGATGTGCTGGGGGAATAGCTTGTCTCCACTTCCTCCTTCTGGGGACACAGAAGCTGGCAAATCCAGCCCTAGCTAGGCCTGGGGGAAATCTGTCAGGGCCCATGGTTACTCTGACTTGTGATGCAAGGGACACATTAGGGGCTTGTGCAGAATCAATGAGTGGGTTCCAGAAGCCCAGTTCCTGGTGCCAGGAAACAGCCCAGACAGGCTCTGTGTGTGAACCACCTGCCTGTTGATAAATATGCGTTTAGGGAGAGAACAGGCTTGGGTGTGCTTATCACCTCAGGCCATTCCCAGAGTCTATATTTGGTAACATTTCCTCAAGAGGTAACTCCCTGCAGTATTTAAAAAAAAAAAAAAAAAAAGGAATTCTATACAATTTTTCAGCTTTGCAAAGCTAAAACAAAACCTCGGACTGTGGTTTTGTCGCCTGCTCCTCCTCTAAGTGCTGAGTTAGCACCCAGAAAGGGGCTGTGATCGCTCAGGCCATTCTTATCCTGAGGGTCTCCCCCAGGGGCCACGGAGAGAAACCACGTCAGGAGGAAGGCGCGGCCCGATGCGGTTATTTTAGCAGCGGCAATTTCTTTTTTTGATGCTTTTCAAAATCCGTGATTAGATTACAGACAAGTGGCCTATTTGCTTTCCAAAGATGAGCTGGCTTGGACAGATACCAGCTGCCACTGGGGTTCCTCGTGGGAAACATCTTTCAGGACTTCATGTGCCAGTGATTTGAAAACATGGGTACGAAGGCCGTGGGCGTCTCGCTTGGAAAGCACATCTCCTCTGTTACAGATCTTGGGGCCAACAAGGCGCCGAGGACACTGTGAGGACAATGAATCTGAAAGCACTCTGGGCCCTGGGATGATGACAGACATTTTTTGGTTCAATGTGATTCCACTTAAGTCAGTTGTATTTTTTTTTTTCTTAAGCCAAAACAAAACAGAACCGCAAATTGAACACAGAGCAAAAGAATGGAAAAACCAAGAGCAAAATAAAACCGAAGGGCATACAGAATGGGATGAAGGAGAGGAAGAGGATCCCCAGCGTGGAGAGGAAGCTCAAGCAACAGATCAAGTCTCCCAGAGGACACGTCGTAGCTTCCCACAGGACTCCCGGGCACGGTGAGCTCGGAAAGGCCCCAGGCCACTTCTTCACAAGGCCTTTTTTCTTCTTTTCGTTCTTTCTTTCTTTCTTTTTTTTAAAAGAGAAATAAGGCCCAGAGAAAACCACTGCGTGGGGCTTTGGGTCTGTCCTCGCTCTGAGAGGGTGGCAGTGGGACATGGGTGAGCGCTAGTGGAAAAAATGATTTGAGGTGTGATCTCAGCCCACAAATGCTGAGTAAACACCCCACACACTTTCTGGTTTCTCTGAATTTCAATGAATTTGCTCCACTCAGGACGCCTTGTGGTGACGGGCTGGTTTCAAGGCCTGGGCTCAGGTTGTGACCCATCGCAATCTGAACGTGGGGCTCTGAGTACAGGCTCACCTTGCTTCAAACAAGCGTGTCCAGGAACTTACGTGCATAAGGACCCACGTGTCAGCTTAGCTGATGACGAGGCAGTTTAGAAATGACTGATTCTCCAAGGGCACTTTTGTGCCACCTGGAGACAGAGCTTCAGAGCATTTCTTTCACGTTTTCTCCAGACTTCTCTGTGAGAATTCCCTCTTTGCTTGGGTCTGCATTTGCACGCAGATACTCAAAAGGGCCGACAAACCTCTTTCCCTGATCCCTAACGGGGTTTCTGGTGATAAGAATGATCAAGTGTGTGGGAAAGTTGCTATCAAATATATTAGAAAACAAATCAGCGAACGATGCCACACACACAAAACTGGTTCCTTCTTTAGGAAGAGAACCAACAATTTTATTAAAAGGGTTGGTTTTTCCCCTGAAAAACAGACTCTTCCTATTTTTTTTTTTAAATAGGAAAAATAACCTCCTCTTACCCATCACCTACAACATTGTTCTTTCTACCTATCTATCTACCTTCCTACCTATTTAAAAAAATGTTTTTTATTTTTGGCTGTGTTGGGTCATCGTTACTGCACGCGGGCTTTCTCTAGTTGTGGTGAGCAGGGGCTACTCTTCGTTGCAGTGTGCAGGCTTCTCATTATGGTGTCTTCTCCTGTTGCAGAGCACAGGATCTAGAGCGCAGGCTCAGTAGTTGTGGCGCATGGGCTTAGCTGCTCCGCGGCATGTGGGATCTTCCCGGACCAGGGCTGGAACCCGTGTCCCCTGCATTGGCAGGCAGATTCTTAACCACTGCGCCACCAGGGAAGCCCCCTACCTACCTATTTTTAAACCAAGAACTGCTTCCTGAATGTTAGCTACAAATTTATGCATTCAAGAGGCGGAAAAAAACCAAGAACTCTGCCAAGTTTTCACGGGGGGAAAATTACCTCGCGAGGACACAGTTTATGGTCAGTTTATGGTCAACTCGCAGTGGTCACTGCTAACCCTCTGGCCTCGCTCACCTGCTGGTGTTTCCGAGCTCTGAGGGCACAGGTTGGGGCCTGACCCAGGAAACGAGTGGAGGCTGGAGCGGGAAAGCCCGACGTCCAGGTTCCCGTGAGGGATGCTGGGCCTCCCCATGGCGCTGCCTCAAGTTGACACCAAGGCAGCGGGTCCCCTGAGTCCCTGGCCAGCACCCTCGGAAGCTGATCTGTGGCTCTAGGGCAGGGGCTCAGCTGACCCCTGGCGAGTGAGTGACAGTTTCCAATAAAAATGAGGATTGGATGTACTCAGGCCAGGGGAGGTGAGACTGAGAGACATGGGGAAGAAAAGGACAGTGCAGCACAGCAAGTTGGAGGGCAAAGTTCAGAGGAAGCAGCTTTTAAATGCAAGAGAAGGCAAAGGCTCCTGCCTGGCAAGTGCAGCTGCCCAGCGGGAGGGCACAGGTGGGAAACCCTATGAGAAGCATCGCGGGAGGGTGGCAGTGACCACGGCCCACCCGCGGCCACTATTTGGAGTTCTAAACGCAAGAAGGGGAGATGATGGAGTCACATCCACCAGTGCGCTTACAAGTGAAATGACTTGGCCTCTGGCTGGAACGTGATGGAATCTACCACTTAGCTTCGAGCAAGGCTGGGGGATAAAGGGAAAAGGAAAAGAAAAAAGCAACTAGTTGACTTCTTTGTGGCTTTTTGCAAATTCTACTGCCCAACCCTTGGGGCCTAAACTGGGGGGGCCCTGCGGGGATGGGGCTGGAGAATCCCCCTAGCTCAGGGCCTGCACCGAGCCTGGTGCGGAGGACAGCGTTTCCAAGCTGCCCGGGGCTGCCTCGGAGGAGCTGACATAGGGGTGAAGGGCCGGGGGTTCGGTCCTCAGGCGGGATGAGGCCAGAAAGGGACTGGAGCTGAGGAAATGGCTCGGGTCAGTGGCCCGGGCTCCCCGTGCCCTCGCCTGGCATCCTGGGAGCCTGCTGGTGTGGAAATGCAGCGTGCAGGGGCGTCGCGGGCCGAGGAGGCTACCGGAGGAGACCTGCCTGCAGTGACCGTGCCAGAGGTGCCGTGACAGCTGCCGATCGAAGCACTAAACCCAGTGGCCGCCGTGACTGTCGGCCTCCGACAGGCTGAACACTCGCCGGCGTCCTTTCCTGCCACTCCTGACTAGAGGGAAACACAGCGACAGATCATAGAAAGCCTTTAACAACGGGACGGAGAAGGTGACACGGAGAGGGGACACAGAGCAGCGATGGACGCGAAGCATCGACGAGAGCGTGAGGCAGGGGGGCCTGACCCAGCAGGTGCTGGTGACGCTGCCCCCATGCAGGCAGGACACCCCCATTCCGCCCCCCACGATGAGGCGGTGTTGGGACAGCTAAGAACCAGATCATCCGCCTGTGGGACTCAAAGACGGGTAAAGACGGCAGAGGTCAGTCCTGTCAGGAAGGAAATTCTCGGGGTCATCGGCGACACTTGGTCTCGGTGAGCACCCTCGGGGGCGGAGGAACAGAACTGCCTGTTGGTGAAGATGAAAACCCTGCATCCCTGGGCCAGTCTGAGGAGGGAAGGGTGTGTGGTTGGGGGATTGGAGCCAAAGCAAGTTAGGGAAACAAGTAGATTTCTGACCCCAACTGATGAGGCCGAGGGCTCTCAGTGGCAGCCACCGAAGCCACCAGCACAGCTCTGGGAGAGCCTCCCGTGACCCCCTCCCTAGTCACCCCCTCCCCAGCCACGAGGTGACACTCTCCCGGCCACACTCTGGTGATCCGCACCTTTGAAACCAAGACTGAACCACAGCAGCAAGATCTGAGGGCAGATGCCAAGCGGCTGCAACAAAAATGTTAGGAGCATCTCCCTGGGGAGGAACGGCCACCTCTGAGACAAAACCGGGATTACATCAGAGCTTAAGATGAGTGCCACGGAGCACAACAAGGCGAAGGGACTGAACTGTAGGCTGAAAAATGGTTAAAATGGCACATTTGATGTTACGTGTATTTTACCGCATTAAAAAAAAAAAATTAACGTCATGGATAAAACTGCGGAGAAAAGAGAACACGTTTGGCTTGGGGTTTTGTCCTTAAAAGTCCCACCTGACCACGGTGCCCGGGGTCAGTAACACACAGGTCGGCCCTGGGCTGTCTGGTGCTCAGCTGGCCCAAATGGGATGGTGCTCTGGGGTGAAGGTCGTACTTTCAGACAATCATCTCAGGGAGCAGGTGAGGATGGGGGAGGGAGGGCCCGCGTCAGGCTCCCAGCACAGGGCCACCAGGAACCAAGCTCTTCCTTCTTTCTATAAACCCTTAGGGCAGAGTCAGAGTGGCCCCAGCTCAGAACTCCCTGGCTCTGAAAATGGACGCTGGAAAGAGCAGCCTGGCCTTCAGTCTGACTTCATTTTTTAACAAACGATTTTCTGTCATCCTCCTCAAAGTGGCTCACCCAGAACACCTGTGAAACGCAACAGATTGGAGATTGGAGGCAGAGTGGCTGTTTGAGGAACATGGTGTAGGTCACGGAGCTCTTAGCTGAGGAGACGGCTTTCTTACTAGAATCCCACGCTGTGTGTGCGTGTGCGTGTGTGTGTGTGCGTGTACAGGCATAACCCAGAAGATATTTCTAAAGTATTCCTACTGATCCTACATTTGGTTCTAAAATTGGATCTATTTTCTCTTTCCCGCCATATGTTTTCTGCAATTTCAGCTTCTCAAAACCATAAAACGTTTAGGGAAAAAAAAAAATGCCGATTCCAACCCTGTAATTTTCTCCCTGGGGAATAAGCCGAGGCCCACGAGGCTGGCTATACCGTTTGAGCAGGCAAAAGGGTCCTGGACTTTTCCACAGCGTGGGGCGCCCAGCTCTCCCCGGAAAGACTAGAGGATTTCAGGGCACTGTTTTTAAAGGACAGTGGGAACAGGTGGGCTCATGCATCAGGTGCTAAAACCAGATGGTAAACCCTGTTGGGCACAGCTTTAACAGGTAAATAATCGACAATGAAAATAAAATCCCCTTGCCCCCAGCTCTTTCTGGTTGGTTCCTTTGGTTCCCAGAGAATTCAGTTTTGACCTTTCTGTCTGGGGTGTCTCTTGGCCCCGATTTGAGGGCCTGTACTTGCTGAGGAGTCACTCACAAGGGCCTACCATGTGCCTTTGGTGTGTGAAGGAGACTCAGAAGCAGAGCAGAGGGTGTCTCTGGGCGACTGGCAAAGTGGTGACGCCTCTAGGCGGTGACCCTTCCCCCTTCTGGTGATGGTCCCTCTGCCTGTGCTGGGTCTGCAGCCGCCGCTTGGGCCTCAGCCCTGATGGGCATAGGGGCTGTTTCTCAAACACAGACTGCCCCCTGAGTCTGTATGTGGAAGAGTGGAATTGATAGGTAGATCCCAGAAAGATAGGGAAAAGGAATCAACTTGTCACCAGGCAGTTTCCGGGCTGGGCCCTGGTGGACTGTGTGACACCCAAAGGCCACCTTCTTCAGGGAGCCCTGGCCCAGTCACCCCCTCATCCTCGGGCTTTCACCTCCAGTGACACCTTCTCTGGGAGTCTCTGGCCCCGCCCGCAGCCTCCAGTTCACAGCTTATAACTGGACACTTATCTGTGTGGTCCTCTGATAGACTCGGCCTCCCCTGCCAGCCTGTGCCTTCCAGGCTTTGCTACCCTCTGTGCCCAGGACATGTGCATAGTAGCGGGTGGCGTGGGGTACCAAGGCCGAGGTAGGAAGAGGCAGAGAGAAGAGCCTCTTAGGTGGGGTGTCGGGGCTGGCAGGTGGAGGGCCACGCTCAGAGGGACCCTTCTGAGATCAGGCCTGGTGTCCACAAGGCCCGAGGCGCTCAGACTGGAGGCCCCATGGGAAGCTGAGGAAATCCGTATTAGGGATAAGCGTGGGCCTCTTTCAACTCCAGGCAGGGAACGCTAAGGTCCCCTGGGCTGGACAGAGGGCGGAGGCAGAAAACACAACCAAGCATCAGAGCAGTTTCACACCCTCATCTGGGGGTGAACCCATCTGGGCTGGCAGAGGCGGCCGTCTGGGGTCCATTTTGCTGCTGATTTGGGGACCACTGGGCTTCCCCCGCCCCCAGAGCTGCATAGCCCTGCTTTCGCCGGCTGGGGCTGCACAGCAACCTGGGCCTCTGTGAATGGGCTGAGGCTCTTCATCTGGCTCTAGAGCAGCTGTCGCCTGGGGAGGAGAGATGCACACCCTTCATAGGTGGCCCCCAACCACGATCGGAACCCGAGGCCCAGGTCTCAGGGACACCCCATGGAGGCACCTGGGACAGACTTAGGAACCGAAGCGATGCTCCGCTGGGCTGTCTCAGGAGGCGGAGTAGGGCTCTGGGTTGCTAAGGCTGGGTCCCTATCTGGGCCCCCCTGCCACCAGCTGCAGCAGCATGGCCAAGCCGTGTGACCTCTCCAAGCCCCTGTGTTTTCAACAGCACAGTGTGAGGTGGAGGGTGGCAGGACGCAACAAGGGGGTGTCTGTAACGTATTTGTGAGCACTGTGCCTGACACGTGGGTTTTGGGAGCATTGCCTACCGGGACGCCCCGTGGCGGGTGCACACCCAGAGGGCTGGGTGGGGGCGGGGGGTGGGGGTGGGGCCAGGCCACATCAACGGCTGAGAGTGCGAAGGTTGCCCCTGGCTTTTACAGGTATCCCTGCGCGATTCCAGGTTTCGACCCCATGGAGCAGAGACACGGAAAACTGGGCCTGTCTCATGCCCTGGTAGATGGTATCTCTCAGGTGCTTTCCTGACCAAACCCTGAGGTGCAAGGTGTGGCTTCAAGGGCAAAGAAGCCCCTGGAGTTTGCTAATTCCGGCTGCAAACAGCCTGGTGGCTGCTCTCCACTCTAACCTCCTGGACTCCGGGAAGCTCTGGAAACACAGGGTCAGGAATGCTTCTGATTCTGCACTGTGTCCTCCAAAACCACTTGGAGGACAAGTGGCTCCGTGGCTGGGCTGCAGATGTTTGCCATCCAGGCTGGCTGGGCTGTGGAGGAGAGGCCCTGACCCAACCTGTGGCCCGGCTGGCCCTCCAAGGATGCTGCCTCTGGCAGGTGGTGGCCAGGCCCTGTGGTGGAAAGTCTGGTGGCTTCCAAATCAGACGCCTGAACACTGGGCCACCACCCTGGGCTGCCTTCAACCCGGGAATGGGCAGAAGGGCACCTGTCCCAACAAAAACCGGCCTCTCTTCTTCCGTCCAGCATGGCTTGGTAGAACACCAGGCAGATGCTGGAACCGTCTGGGTAGACCTGCCTTACAGGGAACATGGAAACCCCACGTGATGTTCTCTGGATGCACCCGGTGGCTGAAGGCCGGCCTGCAAGTTTGGCATTGAGAGGAAGTGACTGGTGGTCCTCCTGAGATCTGCCGCCCCAGCCCGTGGGCACCGATGTTCTCTCCTTCCAGGGATCAACAGTTGGCTCTTCAGTGGAGAGTGAAGCACCAGCCGCCCAACAGGACGGCCCTGCATCAGGAGGTGAGTTATTTCAGCGTCTACGGAGATTTGGACAGGCAGGCTGGGCCCCAGGCTTTTACTGTCAGGCAGCATAAAAAATGGGGCCTTGCACGCTTGTCTCCGCAGGCCTGCCAGGGACACACCGATCGGGAGCAGACAGCTGGGGGCCTGACCATCACTTATCGACCTGACAACCAGGCTAACAGCCCCTGCATTTCTGAGTTGAGAAGACATGTCGTTGGCACCGAGCAGGGGATGGTGGGGGTAGGGATGGAGGGGCTGAGGGAGGCCAAGAACAAAGAAACTAGCGCAAGGTGCAAGGTGGGCAAGGGCAGAGCCCCAGGGCCCACACTCAGGTGGACAGCTGCACACCCAGGCACGATTTTGATAATGTGGGTCTTTGCTGGCTTCAGTTTTAGGCAAAGAAGTGTATGGCTCATTGGTTCGCTTAGCTGTTGGCTGCGCCTCCTTAAAAATGAAAAAAGGCATACACAGCCGCACCAGGAAGAGACCTTTCACCCAAAATGCAATTGTAAGTATGTGTGTGTGTTTGGGTCCACACAACAGAGACACAGAACTCCGTGCACATGCAGGCAGGACGCGCGTACAAACGTGAGCACATAAACACACAACCCTGCACTCTGGCCCGCAGAGCCAGCATGAGACCAGGCTTCAGGGGGAGGCAGAGGGCTGATCTTGGCTTCTGAGAAAGCTCTGTCTGAATTTCCCAGCTACGAGCCTGGGAACAGCAGCAGCAACTGCTTGGATACACAGCCAACCTTAAGTCGGGCTCAGAAATAGCTCAGACAGGGCAGTCATCTTCCCTGGGCTGGGGCAGGGAGGGGAGCAGGTGCCGAGTGGACGGGGGTCTACGGGAGGTGGCTTGAGGGTCACCTTGCTGCTGGGGCCCCATGAATGTCAGTCGGAGATGGAGGTAATGGATGCTTGTGGGAGGAGGGAGGGGCTGCAGGCCAGAGCTGCCCTGAGCCACAGGCATGGAGACCAGGCGGGGTTAACCCTTTGCTGAGAAAAGTGGAAGGTGAAAACTCCGCAGAGAGGTGCGGGAGCCCAAGGGGATCTCTGTCTCTGGTGCCAAGCGGATGGTGGCCAGGGGTCCCCCGATTTCCTGGCGCCGTGGTGGGTGCCGCCCTGGAGCACCGCTTTTGTCAAGACCCATCGATCTATCACTTAACAAGAGTTTGCACAGGTCTCTGAAATATGATGGGTGAGGGCTCTGGATGGGACCCTGCAGGAACAGCAAAGGACACTGAGGGTCCCCAAATGGGGGCGCAGACCAGAGTTATGGGGGGGATCTCTCAAATCAGAGATGTCCGGGGCCCTCCAGGCCCACGGGTCACCCGCCGGGGTGTGAAGTGTCATGCACTCTCAAGGCCCTGCTCCTCTAGCTGCATCTTGGGGCCGCGTTGCTCAGGAAATAAGCCGGCATCTGCACTCCAGGGATCTCAGGCCCTGCGGCAAGGGGCTCACGTGCAAGGGGCTCACGGCAGCTCAGAGCACAGGGTGACCACGCACACGTCTCGCTCCAGGCTCCCTGCTCAGGGGGTCTCTCCGTGCCACATCTACACTTGTGACAGTTACAGGAGGGCAGGATGTGACTCTAGCCCACCCTGACAGACTCTCAAAAGGGCGGCAAGATGCACCCCCCCTCGTCACAGACAACTGGACTGCACCAAACATTTAAAGAAGAAACTGGTGTGTTATGGAGGAGAAAAAAAAAATTAGCAGAGACACGATTCTTTCGCCAGAGTTCAAACAATCATGCCTGGGAGACCCCTCCTCATGACACCTAAGGCTCCGGAGGTGATAATGGGGAGAATTTAGGCTCAGCTGCCTGCCGCCTGGGAGGCCTTCCAGTGGGCCGGCCTGCAAAGGGAGTGATTCCTCCCCTGCGGGGAGCCGACAGCCGCCTGCCGCCAACAGCACGTCCCAGCGGATGCGGACCCCCGAGTGGCAGTGTCCCCAGACACAGCGGTGGGGAGCAGCTGGGGGTCGGGGCTCTCAGGTGGAGGGGTCGCGGGGTTCCCTCAAGTCCCCCCACTGCACCGTGTCCGTGGCCAATACCTGCGGGGCTCTGGGCGGCCGAGGGGCTGGACGACGAGCGGGCGCCCGCCGAGTCGCAGTGGCTGGCACTCCCACTGCCGCTGGGGCTCCCGCTGGCAGACGGCGACGGCGAGGACAGGGAGGACGAGCTGTGCTGGTTCATGCACTGGGCCACGGCGAAGCCTGCAAGACAAGGCGGGACGTGACCCAGCGGGAGGGACAGGCGGCCTGGCGGGAGGGGCGCTACCTCCCTGGGGACTGCATGTGTGGCCCCCTGTGGCAAGCTCCCACGGAGAAGGCTGGGCTGGGGGCCTCCGCGTGAGGGTGGCGCTAAACGACACAAAGCCGGCTCCTTCGGAGTCTGGGTCTGCTCCCCGTTATCAGCTGAGCTCGCCGGGCCTGGGACTGACCTGGACACGCTGCGAAGCTGTTTCAAGGGAAAGGGTGCAGCCGCCATAGAGCTGGGGTGCGGGGGACTTGGGGCGGGGCTGAGCCGTAAATCAGTGCTGATGCTGGCTCTGCACCGCGCAGGCTGCGCCCTTGAAGGGGACACACAGCCTCGGGGCTCAGAGGCGTCCTGGTGAAGTTCACAGAGGGACTCGGGACATCCTCAAGGCCGAACCTCGGTACCTTTGCTCACACACTCGAGTTCTGCCAGGGGCTCTTAACGCCACACTGGGCCGGAGGGGAGACCCTGAAAACGCTCCCTGCCAGAGAATCTGCTCTGCCCTGGCGGGTCTGGTGGCGAGTTTGGTGGGAAGAAGGAAAGTTCTGGTGAAAAGCTAGCAATCACAGAGATTCACTTGGCCCTCAGAGCAACTCCAGGTTTGGGATGGGGACCGCACATTTCTGGGGCCTGCGGCCTTCACAGCCTGGGAAGAGCCCCGGGGGAGTGAAGGAGCCTCACAATTTGGAGACCTGCAGACCTGGGCAAACCCTGCTTCACCAGCAGAAGCACTAGGACGCGTGCCCAGTGTCGTTTCTCAGGTGCTGGCGGGCCGTGTGTCACCGGCCTCTCCCCACCCCGCTGCAGCAGGGGTACATGGGGAGAACAAGGCGGGTACAAGCAGGCCCATCCAGCCTGCTCCGCGCTTGGCACGCGGTGGGAGCAGGCTGTTCTCTATGACGGGAGGGGGCCCTTCTGACTGAGCCGTGCCGGAGCCCCTCCTCCGGTAGGCATGTGCCTTCCCAGACCCTGACTCCTGCCTTGGTACATACAGCCTGCTTTTCTAAAGGGCCGCGGCTTCTGATTTCATCCACGAAACACGGGAAAGCTCCCAAGGAACAAACGCCTTGTCAACGCTCCCAGGAGCCTGTGCAGACTGTGCTGGCTCCCCAGGAGCTCTGTGCTCTGTGCCCCAGCCTGTTTCTGCACCAAGTCAGGGCAGGGATGGGGGCCAGTCCTCCTCCCATCTGAGAGTGGGGACCCCAACCCTCCTGGCCAGTCACATCAAGCCTCGCCACCCCGAGCACACTCACCCCGGCCCCAAACCTCAGGCTCTCCGCCTGCGCCGCCTGCACCTCTCTCGGCCCAGAGCCCACTGACACTTCTTCCAGCAGGTTCTCCAGGCCTGACCACGCCTTTCTCAGAACTCAGGAAGGCAGTGGGGTGTCGAGCAGGGGTTGGAGAACTATGGCCCTCTGTTTGTTAAATAAAGTTTTACTGGAACACAGCCATGCCCTTTGCTTACGTTCTGCCTGTGGATACTTTCAAGCTACAAAGGCAGCACTGGGCCGTTGCAAGAGAGGCCGCACGGCCCACAAAGCCTGAAATATTTCACTCCCCGGCCCTCAAGGGAAACAGTGTGCACAGCCTGGAAGAGGATGGGGGCACTGGCTCTGGCACCAGGAAAGCCTGGGCTCCATACTGATCCGCTCGCTTACCAGCCGCGGGGGCCTGGGCAAGTCTCCCCACTTCCCTGAGCCTCCTTCCCTCCACCCGCTGGTGGGCAGGCCTGGTGGGGAGGCATGCAAGGGGACCCGATGCTCTGTCCCCACCTCAGGACTTAGGGGAACCCACACCCAGCCACCGTGGAGAAGCTCTTTTGTACTAATGTTTGTGTAAGATTATTTTTGTCTAAGGATCAAAAGCTGGGTCTATTTATACCCCCAGCCAGGCCATCCCGGGTTTCAGGCGATGTGACTGCACGCAGATGCGAGGCCTGGAGGGAGCACGGTGGGTAAATTCCCCGCACCGACCAACGGCGGAGAACAGCAGGATTACCGTGCTGGAGTTCTGAGGAAGAGGCATCATGTGATATACTGCGTGTGTGGTGGCAGAGCCTCAGATTAAGCATGGCAAACATCAAGGCGAATCCAAAACACCAGCCAGGAAGATTCCCAGGGGGAAGGCAGCCACAGCCCCACAGAACCAGCTTAATAGCTGCTTACTTCTTAATCACTTCAAGTGGTAAACCCCCAAGTTTACAAGCTGTTTACTTGCCTTGAAAATGAATCACTCCTTAACAAATCAAAATGTCAGGATAGCTTTCCCTGAGCTGCTTATTTATCAGAACCGTGAACAGAGGGGCCGGAGACTGTGGTAAGAGAGTTGAGACTAAGACGACCCTGTTACACTCCCGACAAACACCCCAGCCAGAAAGAATGACGTGGCAGTCACCAAGGTGGTCACCCACACCTTCTCCTAAGACACACATCTTGGGACTTCCCTGGTGGCGCAGTGGTTAAGAATCTGCCTGCCAATGCAGGGCACATGGGTTCGACCCCTGGTCCAGGAAGACCCCACATGCCACAGAGCAACTAAGCCCATGCGCCACAACTACTGAGCCCGTGTGCCTAGAGCTTGTGCTCCGAAACAAAGAGAAGCCACTGCAGTGAGAAGCCTACGCACCACAACGAAGAGTAGCCCCCGCTCGCTGCAACTAGTGAAAAGCCCACACGCAGCAACGAAGATCCAATGCAGCCCCCCCCCCCAAAAAAAAGACACACATCTTCTCTCTTGTGCACTTTAACGCCCTGGTTTATTACTGTAAGACATGTGGGGTGGAGTGTGTGGGGTAGCAGACGAGATGCTGAGACTGAGGTCAGGATACTCAAGTTCCTTCATTTGGAGAACGGATTAGGGGTCAAGCCATAGGTTGACAAAAAATATGGTGCACCTTCTGTAGGTGCTAACAGTTAGAGAGAAAACAAAAAAACACCAACCGCTGATACCACCCATTTGCGGGTCTAGCTGAGCAGAGGCAACTGAATGCATCTTTCCCTTGTCTGCTGCTACTAAAAATCCACCTCCCCTCTTTCCATGGCATGGGGACTCAGAAAGGCTCAGTGAAGTTTTTTGTTTGTTTGTTTGGTTGGTTTTTTTGCGGTACGTGGGCCTCTCACTGTTGTGGCCTCTCCCGTTGCGGAGCACAGGCTCCGGACGCGCAGGCTCAGCGGCCATGGCTCACGGGCCCAGCTGCTCTGCGGCATGTGGGATTTTCCCGGACCAGAGCACGAACCTGTGTCCCCTGCATCGGCAGGCGGACTCTCAACCACTGCGCCACCAGGGAAGCCCTTTGTTTGTTTGTTTTTTAGCTTGGTGCCCAGACTCCCCTTGCAATTTCATGGGGCTCCTCCCCAAATCGAGGCGGCAACACTTTGAGAGCCAGTTTGACATGTCAGGGGTCAGGAGGGCTCTGCAGAGAACTCAAGACGAGCACCTGGCCCCCTGCTCTTCTCCCGGGGAGGCAGTTCTCGATGAACTAGCTTTGGCGGGGGTGCCGAGGGGTTTTCTGGGCGCGAGTCAAACACCCATGGGCTGCCAAGTACTTGCAAATGCCCAGATGCTCCAGAGATCATGGGACAAGGGCACAGGCAAACAGGTCTCCCTGAGAGCTCCTCTAGCAGATAAAATTCTTGGCCGTCCCCGAGTATGTCTCAAGAACAGCCTGTGAGATGCATATCAAAGGCCGTATGGGTTTTTACACCAGCCAGCTGATTCCACATCTAGAACCTGACTGATGCTGCGGAAGGCGCCGTGGGTGGGTCCACGGATGTTCAAAGCACTGGTGTGTGTGACACCAGGGAGATCCCTCTAGGGAGCTGGAGGCACTCGGAACATCCACCAATCAGGGAAAAGCCAAATCGAGTCCCCTACGCCGGGTTGACCAAATCCTCGGCCGCTGTGAGACATGCTGGTGTAAAAGCAGATGAAGTGCTGAGGGAAACGCTCAAGACATAGTAAATAAAAAAAGGTTAGAAAGAGCATGTCCCACCTGCTCCCACTGTTGTAAACAAAATAAAAGGTTAAAAAATCTAGGCTCTGCCTCCCTCCTTGTCTGGGCAGCAGAGCGAACAGACGGCAGGGGCTGAAGCAGAAGTCGCGGGAGAACCAGGTGGTTTGCTGTGGTGAGTTTAATTTTTTCGTGCTTGTCTGAAGTTTCCAAGACTCCTACCACAAATAGTATCTTGAACCAGAAAAAGAATGGAGGATGAAGGAAGGCACACGAGCCGCTGGGAACTGGGCAGGCTGAAGCTGCTGGGTCCCTAACACAGTCCTGGGATCTGTTCTGGCCTCCAAAGCTCTCTCCCCTGGACCCACTAAGAACCTCCCCACAGCTGGGGCCAGATGCCAAGCTCCATAGCAGGCGGGCCAATGGTGAAATGCATCCCTTGCTTTCCAGGAGCCCTGGGCTTCACAGGGTCAGGCTGGGGTCTTCCTGCTGCCCTCTGGCCCCATTCTGACAGTTATTCTGGGAAGGTGAACTCGTGAGTAACTCTCTGGCCTTTGTCAAGTACAAAAATACCACAAAAAGGTCAGCCTTCTATTTTAGGTCCACTGCTAGAGGGAGCACTGGGCTGGGAGTCAGAACCCCAAGTTCGAATTGAAGCTCTGCCCAAACGGCCTTGTGACCTTGGACAAGCCCCCTCTTCTCCACGAGTCTTCACGTCTTTATGCGAAACAGTACAGTGAGTGAGGGTCTCCTGGCTTAAATGGCCAGTAGTTTTCTTTTCACCTATAAATCTGAATTTGACTTGAACCCCGCAGCCTTTTTGGGATGTAGGCAAAGGAGAAGATGCTGAAAAGTGCACCCCAAATATATGTCGGGCACACCGCTGTCTTTGGGTGGAACGCCCACGAAGCTTTCCCCAGGAGAAGCAGGATGCCATGGCAGGCAGGGCCCAGGGCCGGCCAACCGCAGCCCAGAGGCTCGCAGATGTGTCTGGCTTTGCTCACATCGTGTTTGTGCTTGTCTGCTTGTTTTAGGCACCGCCATTCACACACTGGGAGACTGTACATACAAGTCTGGATTTCTGGCTTCTTTAAGAAAGATCTGGCATCACTGGGCCCCATTCACATGTGGCAGCAACTGGAGGGAGGGGGTGAGCTGGCTCCTCCCCCTCCCCAACCTGATGCACTGGTGCTCGTCGGCGTTTCAGTTATTAATCTCTTGCTCTGTATCCTTGGATTCTTGGTCAGATCCACAGGACTCAGGGACGTTCCAACCCCCAGCAACGTTTTTTTTTTTTTTTTTTTGCGGTACGCGGGCCTCTCACTGCTGTGGCCTCTCCCGCTGCAGAGCACAGGCTCCCGACGCGCAGGCTCAGCGGCCATGGCTCACGGGCCCATCCCCGCGGCATGTGGGATCCTCCCGGACCAGGGCACGAACCCGTGCCCCCTGCATCGGCAGGCGGACTCTCAACCACTGCACCACCAGGGAAGCCCCCCAGCAACGTTTTGTCAGCTCCCTCCTCAAACCCTACCTTCGCCCCACCCCAATCAGTGGGGGTGAGGGGAGGGCCGGTGGAGATGGGGCCGCCTGCCTCTAGCAGCTCAGACAGGTCTCATCTCAGACTGTGTGACAAGAACCACTTGCTCTTGGCCTCAGCTGGGCTGTTCCCTTGGTCTGGAATTCCCTCTCGCCTCTTTCCTGTCTTCACAGATCGCTTCCCTATCTTTTAAGGCTCACACAGCTCAGGGCCAGCTTGGGCAAGAGTTTCTGCAGCCAGTGGGGTTAACGGTTCTTTCCCCTGTGCTCCCGTAGCCTGCCCTGTCCAGCCTTGGGGCCCCGTCAGCCCACCTAACGCATAAGAAACTTGACTGCAAAGATGCTTTGCTATTTTGTGCAACAACTGTCATTATTTTAACAGCTAGCACCTGGAATCCTCTGGGGTTCAGAGGGTTTTAGACAGTGTTTCTGATATTGTGAGCTGTCTCCCAGTACCCATTCTCCCTTCCATCTGCAATTACAGAATCTGACAGCTAGGCACAACCCTGTGGCGAAACTGTGGCCAATGAGATAGAAGTGACGTGTTTGATTTCTAGGAAGGCTTCTTAAAAGGAAGGAGGTATGCTTTCCTCCATTCTGCTTCCTGAAACATTAATGTGATGCCTGGAATTCCAGCAGCTGTCATGGCCCACGAGGATGAATCACATATTAGGGACAGCAGAGCACTGAGCAGGAAGGATCCTGGGTCCCTGATGCCTCTGTGGAGCCCCTACCTTCATACAGGCTTCCTCTCCCTGAGAGGGAAATAAAACTCTTTGGGGTTTTTTTCTATTATGTAGTTGAACCTAATCTTAACTGACAATTGGGAAAAAGCTTTGTTAAGGCAGGGACGTGAGCTGAGCTCTGTAGGGACAGGGACTAGCCGGCCCCCAGAGCTTCCAGTGTAGGGAAAGCTGCCCTGCACTTCCTGGGGGCAATCTGGGAGAGGTGGAGTGAGGAGAAAGAGGAGAAGGGGTAATTGAGAGGGGAGGTGACCCCCACGACCCCCCAAATCTTTAGGAAATGCTCCTTCAACTCTTTCCTTGTGTGGTGCAAGTGGACTTTTTTTGGTGGACACAGTGAAGGAACCGTGTTTCCATCTGGGTTCACACGAGGCCACACAGAGACTACACGTGAAGGCCAAGACCTGGAAACAGCCGGAACCACGAAGAGAGTAAAGGGTGGGAAGGCTTGCACGTGTGCAGGCAAGAGAACTGGGGGTCTGAGCCAAAGGTTTCCTAAACCTCCGAGGAGCAGGGAGGCCTCAGCTGACCTCTTCGGTCTGCCCAGAGCTTGTGCTGCTTTGCACACTATAACTATATATAACAGATATTGGTTATGTGACTGAAGTGCAACTATTTCAGGTTAAAAACGGGAAAGTGTGAAAAAGACCTGAGCAAGTAGGGGATTCCACAGGGACCTTTTAGAGAGCTGAAGGGGAAGGAACACCACTGGCTTAGACTTCATCTCGGGGACTGTGACCACTGAACGGCACCAACCTCACTCCACAGCCTTGCCCCTACAGACGCTCCTACAGACCTCCCGCTTCCAGGAAGGATTTGAGGTGACTGATATTTTAAAACCCAAACCCAAATGCCATGGCTATTAAATAATGAAAATACTAAATGCTGAAAGCCACGAGAACACAAACTAAACGGTGAGAGTCCAACAATAAAGGTGGGTGGAAAGTGAAAAGTTGTACCAGAACGACTTCCAGGGAGGGGAAGCTGAGGTTACCACCTGGCTCTCGCTTCCCGGGAGCCAGGACCTCAAGGAACACTGTCCCAAGTGACCTAGCTCTTGTGACATCCCAGTTCATGTGCAAGATTCCTGTCCCATTACACCCTCCTGGGCAAGGTCCCTGAAGGCAGCTTCTCGGAAGATCCAGCTGCCTGGCTGGAGATGGGGCCTCATTCTGGAAAGATAACAGCACATCACAGCACTTTGCAAACTTTTTCTCTCGACAGTGAAATTCTAGTTTACATGCAAGATGAAAACAGAACTGCCCTGGCTGCATGGTGCCTGATCAAGGGTGGGCTTCCCGTCCCCTGTCTTTTCTAGAACCTCTGCAGAAGCTACCTTTGAAAATCACAGACATGTCAGGCGGGAACCTCAAAGCCTCGAGCCTACAGGCTGCAAACTCGAGCACCAAGGGCTGGACGGGTAACACTGGTGAAAGAGGAGAGGCCAGGGGTGAAAGGCAGACAGTCCCCCCACTCGCCATCTGTTTCTCCTTGTTGGATTGCGACATGGGCACTGAGAAACCGTTCTCTTCTATCAGGAAAATAAACACGATACATGGGACATTCAGCCTGTGTCAGGGAGAAGACAGGGACTGGTGGAGACTGGAGAAAGCTGGAAACTGCAGCTCCGCAGCCTCTCCTGACTGCTGCTACCTGAGAACGTGGCCATGGCTTCCTGTTCTTCAAGAGAAGCTGGATATCTGGATTTTGGTGTAAAACCTCCTGATTTTTAAAATTGCCGACAACTCGCTTCACCTCCTTTTTTAAAAAAAGAAGCAGGCAGCCCCAGGCAAGTCAAACCAAGCATGGCTCCTGTCCATGTGGGCCTCTGCTCCGGGCTGAGACCGGAGCCATCACAGCTGAGGCCACCCTGCCCAGCTCCTCACGTGTGTGCCTTCTGAGTCTGAAGGACATGACCCCAAGCCATTTAAGGCTCACATGGATGTGCTTCAAAGAAGTCCACTTTTCAAGAGACATCTTTTAGGAAAAAGACCTAAGATTTGGAGGGGAGGGCTGTCCACCCTGACAAAACCCAGGCCCTGCATTTTGACAGTCTCGGCTGGAATGAGGACCGTGGGGCTGGGGGGTACCCTGGGTCGGCCTTTCATTAGCAAATTCGTCCCGTGGCTGTGGTTCATTCAGGTTGTGAGTATGCAGTGTTTGTATTTTTCTCACCACTCCTCAATGCTGGGAAACAGTAAAAAAATCAATTGGCCCCATGACCTCGCGCACAAAGCTGAAGACGGCAAGCGCAGCCGTGGTCTTATTTCTCCCCTCGCTGGCTCCCTCCTCGGCGCTGCCCTTTCACCTCCCACCACAGCCTGCCTGGGCCCTGGGGCCAGAGAGGAGGTGCTGGGCTGGGACTGAGTGTGGGACTCAGTCTGCAGCCCACAGGGTCCACAGGCGACACAGAGCTTTCTCATCCACGTTTCTGACTCGAGAGGCTGGCTCTGGAGCCCCCCCTACCCCCGGCAAGATGACAGCGATGCCCAGCGATGGGGGCTTGAAGCCACGGAGTTGGGGGCTATGCCAGAAAAGCCAAAGTACCTGCAACTGTTCAAAGAACATGGCGGGGGGGGGGGTTGGAAGCAGGGTTCAGAGTCAAGTCCGACAGCGGCGCAACCCCTGGGCCAGGCAAGGCCAGGTGCTCATGCAGGCCTCCTCTGAGGAATTCGCACAAAAATAAAGGAATGTTGGTGACAACATGGGTCAGGGTTCAGAATGGCAGAGACCCTGCAGCCTGGCAGGACCCTGGGGACCCCCTGCAGTCCCCTCACTCCCTGCTAGGACTCCGAAGCTTCAGTGAAGGCAGAAAACTCGGGTGTCTGCACAGGGACCTTCCTCCATCTCCCCGCAGTGGGTCACACGATTTACCGTTTCAGGATTGTGGGCACAAGACTCTGGGCTTTAGGGGCAACACACGGTCCCCAGGTTGGTGACCCCCCGTGACTTCTGGCCGTCTCTGTGTGTACTTCCCGGCTGGCCCAGGGGGCTGACCTGGGAAGAGGGCGTTTCCACTGCCTCCCTCAGCTGAGCCTCGATCACTGACTGGCTGCACCTCAAAATGCTTACAGACTTTTATTTCTGGTTGCTTTGTAGGGACGACATGTCCACTATATAAAAATAGCTGGGAACTTGCAGAATCTTTTAACCTACAGCTGTTTATCTACGGATAAACCCTCTTGGATTTTAAGGACTATATTTGAAAACCTGCGGGAAAGAAAAACTGCTCTTTCAGTATCTTGTCGTCTGTGTGCCATCTCTGTCCCAACTCTGCCTCTCAAAGTGTTTTCGCCCTCGGGTGAAGCCTGCCCGGGAGGGCTGCCACCCACGGGAGAGATCTGAGGTCTAAGTGTCTAAGACCCAAGGTCTAAGTGGCCCTCTGGCTGCCGGGGGGCCATCAGGGCCATGTGAACGTCGGCACCTCACGTGCTGGTATCCCTGCGCTGCCCTGGACCCAGGGGGCTGGCTGGCAATGTGGGGGTCACGGCTGGACTTGACCTCTGAGAATCTCATAAAGAGTAGCATAAGCTGAAGGTTGCCAGGGCTTCGGCTTTATCCCCAAGGACCAGGGCCCTGCCTTGTCCAGCCCCTGCCCTCCTCTGATGGCATTACCGTCTGTATAACAGTAAGCAGACAGCCCCACCAACAGTCTCTCAGCCCAGGCATTAGAAAGCTCACCAGTGGCCATCTTGGTTGCCTCTTTACGGAGGCAGGAAACAGGGCTGAAAGAGCAGCGAGAGGGAGGCGGGTTAGACAGCGATCAGGAGGCGCTTCCAGACGCAGGGAGGGGGTCACCGACCCCGGACTCCTCTGTCCCCAGGAGGAGGCCTGAACCTGGAACCACTGGCCAGGGCTGGGGTGGGTCAGCTACAGCCCTGCTTGCAAAGGACAGCCTCTTGGGGTTCTCACTGGCCCAGGCACCACTGATTCTTCCCAGCAAGTCTCTCATCCCATCAGCCCTGCTCTGTGCTCTCAGGCCAGAAGGGGGTGAGGCCGGGGGGCACATGTTGCATCCTGACACATGCGCCCTGCCTCGTGTGTTCTACAAGGTGCCATGTGCACGGGGGCCAGGGGACTCGTTCTGACCTTCTGCCTGTGCGGTCCACACACTTAACACACTCCCAAAGCATCCTGCACACCCGTGGTCCTGGTTCTGTGTGTGTGTCTACAGGACTGGGGCTCTGCAGAGTGGGGTGGCTCACGCCTGCAGCGGGGCCACATCATGGTCTCCGACCGTGTGCCTTAACAGATTGGGGTTAGGCCAGACGGACAGAAGATGACGTTTGATGACACGTCATCTGCAGTGAGACCTGGAGATGCCATCTAGAACTACATGGGGCAGATAGGATCAGGCGGCGTGAGGCGCCACACGGAGACCGTGATGGCTATCAGCCCAGAACAAGCTCCACAAGCCGCAACTGAGGTCGCTGAATGGACGGGACTGTCACTTTCTGTGCCGGCAAAGCTGTGGGACACAGGCCACCAGGCAGTGGACACACAGCACTGTCATCTACGTGGGAGGAGCCTTGAGAGCAGATACTTGGTTCTCGGCCTGGAGTTCCCACTCCGAGCACAGGGTACGGGCGCGAAGAGAGCGCCGGGAGTCTGGCCACCCCGCGTGGGCACATGGCCACGAGGGACCCACTTACCCCACAAGCCTGTGGCTCTCACATGTAAGGCGGGGGTGACAACAGCTCACCTCACAGGGCCCACGAGGACTGAACAAGTTGCTCTGGTCTAAGTGTTCAGTTAGCGTGAGCTCTTCTGACTACTTAGCTGGCATTTATGGTACCTGGAATTTGGGCCCAATGAGGCAAGAACTGGGGATTTTCGTTTTTATGAGGGTCTCTACACCTGGGGTATGTGACAGAAGAAACGGCTCAGCTTGCTAGAGAAAACAACACAACACAGCAGAATCGTTCCTCGTGTTAGCTGTTAGGAATGAAGGTTTTAGGAGTTTAATAGAGACAGGGTTTTCTTTCTTCCTTTCTTTCTCTCTTTTCTTTTTCTTTCTTTTCGTTTCTTTCTTTCTCCTTTCTTCCTTCCTTCCTTTCTTTCTCTCTTTCGTTTCTTTCTTTCTTTCTTTTATTTATTTTTGGCTGCACTGGGTCTTCGTGGCTGCACGCAGGCTTTCTCTAGTTGCGGCGAGCGGGGGCTACTCTTCATTGCGGTGCGCAGGCTTCTCATTGCGGTGGCTTCTCTTGTTGCGGAGCACGGGCTCTAGGCACATGGGCTTCAGTAGCTGTGGCACACGGGCTTAGTTGCTCCGCGGCATGTGGGATCTTCCCGGACCAGGGCTCAAACCCGTGTCCCCTGCGTTGGCAGGCAGATTCTTAACCACTGCGCCACCAGGGAAGTCCCAAGACAGGACTTTTCTAAAGGAACTTTAAATATTTGAGTTTAAGGGATTTATATGAAAACAGTATATGAGAAAATGGGGTTCCTGTTACTTTCACCTAGATTCTTAAAATCTCATCTGTTATGTTTGGGTTCAAGACACACAAGACTGTGCTCTGTTTGTTAGTGTTTCTTCACTGGAGAGTTGAGTGCATCGTGGAACCATATGAAACTGCCCCTATTTCAACCAACATGACCAATAAAATCAGAAATTTCCTATGGTTCAACCTAATATGAATTCGTCCCTCTTAAAGACCTCCACTGGAGTGATTCCTGGAGGAAGGGGAGGGGAACACAGTCGGCTGGGTACTGTGTAGTCAAACAAGTGGCTTTCCCTAGCTCTCCCTTCTCAGTTGCCATTACAGCTGTCTGTGTGTGTGTCTGTGCTCACATGTGTGTGGCCCTTTCTCCAGCTCAGATTCATCTTTTCATTTCCAAAAGGCAGCGGCTTTAACAAAATGTTCGGCAATGATGTTGGGACTTAAGGAGAGGTGTGTGTCTTCTTGATGGAAGACGCCTGAAAAAGGGGCTTACAGGGGCTTGGAGAGGCTTCTCAGGTGGGCTCCGGTTTTCCCTTTGTGCTTTCCCTTTGTTCTTCCTTGCAAATGCTAAGCTAATGCGTTCGTTACAATCATCCCGGCTGTTCTTCATTTGTAGTTTTGACTTATTTTTTTTAATAGTATTAATATTTCATCATAAAAGTATTGATTTCCTTTAACCAAGAGACTTTAAAGTTTGCTGCATCCTTAAGCATGATTTTATTATGTCTTGGGGCCAAATGTTTTTTGCCTCCCCCCAAAGGAATGCTTTTCCTTTTATGTAATGTGTGTCAAGCAGAAAAAAGGAATTGATTCACAGAATTCTGCATCATAGGCAACTTTTAAGGAACGTATCCAGAAGGGGGTACTTGGACAGACATTTCCTAAACATGACCACAGTGTCTCACTGTTAATCCAGAAATAAGAACCAAAGCACAAAATTTACATTAAAATACAAGACAGCTCCAAGAGAAGCTAGTATGGGAAAATTAAAGACAACTCGAGACATGACCCCAAAGCTTAAAAACTCCTTCTGAGCACCTGAAGAGTCATAAAAACCTCAGTCTCCACGCTGTCATCTCTCTTCCCGCCCTTCAGAAAGCCAGCAGAAAACAGGCAGAAATACTGCCGGTTTGGGGTTGCCTAGAAAAGGCTCTGTTTCCCTCTCTCTCTAAATCACCAGCATCAGATGCCAGTTGTAGAGTTAGGGAAAGGATGCTCGGCTTTACAGACCCGTCCAGGAAGTGTGTGGAGGGCAGTGACTGGCAAACCAAACGAGGCGCTCCGCAATGTTTAAATATTGAGCATCGGGCTTCCCTGGTGGCACAGTGGTTGAGAGTCCGCCTGCCGATGCAGGGGACGCGGGTTCGTGCCCCGGTCCGGGAAGATCCCACATGCTGCGGAGTGGCTGGGCCTGTGAGCCATGGCCGCTGAGCCTGCGCGTCCGGAGCCTGTGCTCCACAGCGGGAGAGGCTGCAGCAGTGGGAGGCCCGCATACCGCAAAAAAAAAAAAAAAAAATATTGAGCATCCTTTCTCCTTCCTCCACATTTATTATTAACTTGGACCCACATCACCATGTACACTGACTTCATTTCTTCCCAAGAATCCGAGACACAATGGACAATGAGTGGGGGTGGGGCTGAGATTTGGGGTTCTTTCTTTCACATCCTCCCTGGATATCCTTTACGGTCAGCCCCATGTCTTTAGAGCCACGAATTCCTGGAAACGTCTCAGCCTCTCAGTGACCCCTGGCGCCCGAAGGCAGATGATTAGTGCCCCAAATATTGACAGACTGGACTCTCTTCCCCTTCCAAACAAGGGAGCAGTGTCAGAGTGAGGCTGCATGAAAGACGCTCTTGCCACCGGGCAAGCGAGGTCGTGGAAACGTCATTCAGACAGGTGCTCTATTGCTTGGGACAAACCGCGGTTCCCTCAGCTTGGCCCAGGTAGAAGCGATGCCTGTGATGGCACGTGAATGTCAGAGGGGTCCAGTTTAAAAAAAACAAAACCTGTCTATGGCCACCAGAAGTCCTTTGCTCAGTGACGGGACAACCGGGACGGGGGATGGTGGTGGCCCTGCTCTGACACACGAGCCACGTCGGATGTCAGCAGCCTGGCCAGCAGCAAAGCAAGCTCGGCGCCTGGGCCTTGCGTCATTCCTTGTGAGGATGAACTTTTGGGATTGGAAACAGAAACCTCCAATCTTGCCAGAAAGCAAAGCAGCACCTTTTCTTGGGAACGAGCAAGGGGGGTTGGGGGTGGACCATCCATCATGCCCCTGCAGAAACCAGCCGCCTTCCTGTCAAAAGAAGATCCTCTGGATCTGCCAGTAGGAAGAAGCCAGCTACAAGTGTGCCTTTTTCCTGGGCTTTTATCTGTTCAAGAGAAATTGTCCCAAATGACCGGCCTGCAGCTTCCACTTTCTTTTAAAAGACAGTACTACATTTGAGATTGATGTTTTCCCCTGAAACGCCGGCTAAATTTATCCTTCCCTGCATCCTGCTCTCTGGTCTCTGCACTCAGCTGGCCCTCGCCTTGCTGAGTGAAGCGTCTGTCTTGGGACTCCCAGTCCTCGCCGGTGGTACTCGAGCACCCGGCCCTGTCCTGCTGTGCATCACACAGACAACCCCCCTGCCCCTAATTTCCTCCAAGAGTCCTCTGCTGCCTCGGTCCCTCAAGTCCCTGTGCATTAAACCCCAACTACCCGAGGTCTTCACCCGGCTCCAGCCCTCAAAAATCTACCCCAAAAAGCCCTCAGGTTGTCTGGCTTCGAACGGCTCATGAGCACCCCCTCCCCGGCCAGTCCCGCACCCCAAAGGGGCTGAGTGCTTGTTATCTGATTGCTGTTAGAGGGAGTGAGGTGATGTAGACCACCAAGGGCCTTACGGACTGAACTGACTAGAGAACTTACTTCTCTCTCCTGGTCTCTCTTGGCAAGCTGCCCTGTGAGTGAAATTTCACTGACAGATTTCATGCCTGATGCCTAGAGAGCCCAGTATTTCTGAAAACTTTATTCGTATACGTGGTTGCAAGAGAATGTGCCCTAAACAGACATTTGGAGCTATGGTTTCCAGTTTGCTGTTAACCTGTGGGCTTTTTGGCCGGAATAAGAAATAAAATAAAATAAAATCCTTGCTAGAAAGGATGCACGGGCCCATGCTGGCAGCACATGCGCACATGCTGTGGAGAGGATTTTGCCTTGAAGTGCTGAGCAGGCTGGCAGCTCTGGAGAGCCCGGGGGATGAACATATGGGGTCCAGGTGTGGCCAGATGGGCATCCCCCACTCTGATTTCTGGAAAGCAACCTGGCAAGGGGCTAGCAAGAGTCTTAAACATGGGCATTCTCACTGATCCTAAGGAATGCTTTCTAAAAAAATCACTGGAAACCCGGACAAATATTTCTGTGTAAGGAGTTTCATCACAGGGTGGTTCATGACGCAACAGAAACAACTTAAGTAGCCAATATACGGGCCTGGCTAAGTAAATATCTGCTAAACTCCAGGCCTCGCAGGTTGAATTATGTCTCCTCCAAATTCTTATGTTGATGTCCTAACCCCAACTACCTCAGAATGTGACCTTATTTGGAAAGAAGGTCATTCCACAGATGTAATTAGTTGAGATTAGGGTGAGCCCTAATCCAACATGAGTGGTGTCCTAATAAAATGGGGGACATGTGGACACAGGCATGTGCAGGGAGAACACCACGTGAAAGCAGAGATCGGGCTGATGTGCTTACCAGCCAAGGAACAACAAGATCGCCAGCAAACCAGCAGAAGCCAGCAGAGGGGCCTGATTCCTCCTCATCACCTTCAAAAGGAACCAACCCTGCTGATACTTTGATCTCAGACTTCCACCCTTCAGAACTGCGAGACAATACATTTCTGTTGTTTTAAGCCACCCAGTTTGTGGTACTGTGTTATAGCAGCTGTAAGAAATGAATACTCAGACCCAGACTATATGTAGCCATGAAAAATGAAGTATTAGGAAGAGGTATTTGACAGCACAGGGAAATGCTTCTGGCATGGTAGCAATGTTGTTAAAAACAAAACCCCTACACAACAAGGAGTTACTGTAGAGCACAGGGAACTACATTCAATATCTCATAATAACCTATCATGGAAAAGAATCTGAAGCTGTATGCCTGAAACTAACACAATATTATAAATTAACTCTAGTTAAACTTAAAAAAAGGAACTCTCTGTTGTACAGGGAATAGCAGGTGTGTGGGGATAGGGAGAAGGGAAAAACAAACAAACAAAACGAAAAACACCCCATGACCCAGCAGTTCTGATCTTAGGCTGCACATGCGTCCAAGGATGCCCACAGCAACACTGTCCGGGGTGGCGAAAACCAGGAAACACCTAAAATGCCCAGCCAAAGGAATACGTGGATCCACACTATGGAATATTACACAACCCTGAAAAGGAATGTGTGAAATCTATACGCATTAACACAGAAAGATCTGTGATTCACAGTGGTGTCTGAAAAGCAAGCTGCAGAAGGGTATGCAGAACGATGATTCTGTTTAGGTTAAAAAAAAAAAAAAGCAGCCCAAATCATAAGACAACCACAGATCCATAAGCCCTTATCCTAAACCTTTGAGGCTGGATGTGTTCTAGACTTTAGACCCTCAGCTGGGTCTTAGGCAGCTAAAAACCAAACCTATTAAATTTCTGCAGGAAAAAGCCAAGTCTATTCACAATAAATGGTATCTGCAAGTCTTTTTTTTTTAAAGTATTTATTTATTTTTTGGCTGCTTCGGGTCTTAGTTGCGGCACGGGGGATCTTTCATTGCGGCACTCGGACTTCTCTCTAGCGGTGGTACGCAGGCTTAGTTGCCCCGCAGCATTGGGATCTTAATTCCCTAAGCAGGGATCGAACCGGCATCCCCTGCATTGCAAGACTGATTCTTAACCACTGGACTACCAGGGAAGTCCCTGCAAGTCTTATAAATAGCCTATAAATAGTTCAGGGCAGGTTTTGCCACCAAGTGAGTTATAAAAACTCTTTTGGTGCTCAGTGCTGTGTGGATTTCAGAACTGCAGAGAAGGGCTGAGGCCCTGCGCTGCCCACTGGCTATGGGTGCACATATGGATGCAACTGCACAGAGAAGTTTCTGGAGGGAGATGAGCCAAACCGTGGACGTTCAGGGAGTGGGGGCAATGGGGAGGAGTAGTCAAAGGGGACTTAGGTCCCATTGGTAACATTTTATTTATTTTTTAAATAAAGAGTCAACTCATGCATTTCTTGGGTAACTAAAGATTAGGGGAAAAAGAGAAACAGAATAAAAAACAGAGAAAACACAGATAAGAAGTAAACTGAAATATTAGTGAAGTTTTTTTTCTGGGGTGGAGGGACCATGGTGATTTCTTCTTCTTGGAGCCTTACAGTTTCCATTGACAATTTTCTACATGCATGTGTTAATCCACAAATGCATACAAGGGGCCTGCAGCAACAGCGGACACACGACTGGTTCCATCCATTCCCGTCATTGCCAGCTCATCCCCAGGGCCCTGGTGACCTTATGGGGCTGAGTCCCACTCTCCCTGACTCACTGCCACCACCACCCGCTTTCGCTCGTGCTCCGCTCGGCTGCCACACCTCCATCACCATGAAATACGGCCCCTTCCCGGGATGCTGCTCACACACTTGCCACTTTGATTCATCATCTCTCCTACTCCCTCTGTCCTTTATTTTTCTTTGGCCTTTGACTGCTTTTTGGGAGTTTATCATATTGAACTTTTATCCCTTTCCAGGAAACCCTATTCTTTTTTTCTTCCCTTTCACAATTAATAAATAATCGTAAGAGCACTTCTTTGGACAGAAGCACATCCTGCCTCCTAAACAGAACTGCTGCAGCGTCTCTTTTGGGGACCCTCCGGGCCTGTGAAGGGCACATCACCTGTCACTAGAAGGAGAGCATTTTGGTCCATCACTGCCATGCGTGGGGGGAGGGTGCCAACAGTGTTTTCAGTATCTGAGCTGCACTCCATCCTACAAGACTGCTGTGCTTTCACAGCTATCCTCAGAGAAGGGACGGGAGGATGGAGTACCGGGCTGGCGGGTCTAAGTGCCAGGGTATGGACAGGGGAAGAGAGGTAAGGCATCCGAGTGCGAGTGTGGGCTTTGGAAACAGATATGTTCAAGTCCCAGCCCTGGGATGCTGACCTCCTGTGGAGCCTTGAGCCTTGGATTCCCTGAGTACAATATGGAGGAAAATAATCCCTACCGCATGCATTGTTGTGAGGATTAAATGAGAAGAATACATACAACCATGCTTGGCATAGGGGCTGATATATAGTAACTGCTCAATTAACAGGAGCTGGCATTATTAAGTCATAGCACTAGGCATGGCTCTGAGCCAGGGCTCCAGAACCCCTCGCCAGTTACAACCACACAAAAAGAGGAGCACAACTAGCCCTAAGCATCTCCAAGAAATGACGTGGGGCATTTAGGATCAAATTTTAAAAGTCACTGGAGTGAGCTGGAAAGAGTGGCTGACATGTCATCTACCAACAGCAGGAAGTGACCTGCAGAGCGACCAGCAGGTAGTATTCACCTGTTTTCTGTCTCAGATCCACAACGCAAATGAACCCTTGCTACTTCAGAGGTTTTCAACAAATGCTTGCAGCAGTGATTCTAATACCTACTTTCTTTCCCAGAAGTCATGATTCTGAGGTCAGACCACAATCAACAGAGATTTCTGGAAAGGTATGAAATGCAAACTTATCTCATAATTTACAGGAAAGGGAACAGGAGGCTATTTTACCAGCAAGAACAGAGTCATTTCTTCAAAGTCAAAAAGAAATGGAAAAAAGGCAAATTTTAGGGAAGAGGAAGGGTGCCAGGTGAGACTGGATTGCATGAAGGTTTCCAAATTATTCCAGAATGTTTTGCGGGTTCCAATTTCTTTTTTCACAGTTGGATTGCTTGAAGGAAAATGTTGCATAAATTGGACTGTTTTATAATTAAATGGGACACAAATGAGATAATCTGGTCGTCAGAAAAAGATGACAACTTTGTGACAGTCCTACTCGTTTAGAACTGGTTTTAAAAATACAACACCTTTACTGAGGTATAACTCACATAACTGTATAATCTATACATTTAAAGGTATAATCCAATGATTTTTAGTCCATTCAGAATTATGCAGCCATCACTACAATCAGTTTTAGGACATTCTCATCCCCTGTGTAACTAGTTGTGAACTAACTCGGGGGTTACAAACACATGTATCCTCAAGTATGCTGAATGAGCCCATCACCTGGCCTTTTCAAGAAACTCCCACTCCAGATTCTGCCATCTGTTCTGTGAGTATTATAAAACGTTTCATTCTTCACGTCAGGCCCGGCGCCAAGAACTATCCCTTCCAACAGAATTCATCAGAAAAATGTCCTAGGTCCAGTTTCTCCTTCCTCTTCACTAACGAGGGGAGGACAGCTGGGCTGTTGCTGGGGGCCTGGGGCTAAACACCTTCCTGGGAAGCAGGATCGAGGTCTCGGGCCCCACTTATGTGGCCAGGGTGGAAACTGATCACAAAGGGGAATTGTGTGTCCAGCCAAACTGGCAGCAGGTGTCACATGGACAGTAATGTTTTTATTCCTTGAGGATCTGGGCAGCCTGTGGGCCCAGGCATCAACGGCTCTCCAAAAGGACAGATCTGTTTTGCTCACCCCTGAGTCCACAGCGAACAATGTCTAGCATGTAAAGGGGTACTGAAGACTTGTTGGCTCCATCCATCCATCGATCCATGCATCCATCCATCCACCCAATGCTTTCTAAGCAACACCTATATGCCTCCCGGTACATCTCCAGGAGCTGGGCATTTAGCAGTAAACAAAACAGTGTCTGCTGTCTTGGAGCTTACAGTTCAATAATGGGATGGGACGGGATTAGGGGGGTGGGGGGGCAGACAGTGAAGAAACAGAAGCTGTTGGGAGGGAATGAACGTGACGAAGAGAGTTAAGCAGGGCAGGGGGCATCTGGAGGGCTGGGAGTTGGGCACAGGATGGTCAGGGAAGACCCCTCAGAGGTAGCGAGGTCTGAGAATGAGACAGAGGACAGAGCCAGGCAGGTACCTGGGACGACAGTGTTCTAAGCAGAGGCCAACCCAGTGCAGGTGCTACAAGGCAGAGGCCTCTGGCACAGTGGAGGCTCAGCTGAGGCCCCTGTGGCTGCCTTGGAGTGGCCAGGGGACAGTGGGAAGAGGCAAGGTCAGTCTTAGGAGCAGCAGAGGAAGCAGACTGTGTGGGACCTTGGGAGCCACTGTGAGGAATGTGGCTTTCGTCCTGAGTAAAATGGGAGACAGTGACGGATTTAAGCAGAGGACACACATGATCTGACTTACACCTGAAAAGGATCTCTCTAGCTACGGTGCTGAGAATACCAAATTGGCCATGGAGAGAAGCAGCGCAACGGATTTTGAAGGCCAAGGTCAGGAGGCAGCAAACAACCTCCGGAAGGCCAAATCCCCAGATCAGGAAATGGGCCTGGTTTTATAAGTGACGTGTGGCTGGAATGAGGCCCCGCCTGCTCATTTGCATATTGTCCTGCGAGGCTGGAGCCTCGTTCTGACAGACATCACACGCCCCTTTAGGAAAAGTCAGTGAACCCCTGGCCTAGGATATGGGGTGCAGTGGTGAGAGGGGACTGGATTGGGGCTGCACTTCCCGGACAGCGCTTGGGGCTGGGTGAGCTCTGGCCCTGGAATGGAGAAGTGGTTTGGTCTCCAGCTGCTCTATGTGAAGACATGTTTTTGGCCGCATTTTCCTTCCAGCTAAGTGTGGGTCATGGGATCCCGTGGGCAGCCCAGCCTGGGGCTGGCCCCTGGGGACAGCTATTTGTGGTCATCTAGTGGGCAGCCTTTAGCCCCCCTGCTTGAAGCCCATCAGTGCTTCCCTGGGTCCTCTGATGAAGTCCAGGACAGTCGACAGGCACAGGGGGTCACGCCTGTGTGGGCCTCATCTCTTGCCGCCTCCTGCCTGCATGGCTCAGGCTGCTTGCAGGACGCACGTGCACACCATGGTTTTTACAGCCTGGGTATTGCCGCCTGCCCGGGACGTCCCACATTTAACCTAGCCCATCCGTCAAGACCTCCCTCAGGAGCCCTCCTTGCCCTCCAGTTCTGGGAGGGCCAGCGCCCCTGTCTTGGGCTCCCACACCATCATGCATGACCAGACTGTAGCAAGAGTGGGTAAGGCGTCATCTTCCTCAGGACACTGTGAACTCCCTGAGGGCAGGGTCTGTCTAGAACCTTCCACTCCCCAGTCTTGGCAGAGTGTGGCACAGGGCAGTGCTCATAAGGTCTCCCGAAAGTGGGACAAGTTTGAAGAATTGGCCTCTCCTGAAATTGGGCCCAGGGTATCGAATATATCCTGCTCCTATACCAGACTCCCTGTTTCCCCCAAACTCGCTAAGCGGCAGCTGCTTTGATGGAGAGAGCTCCTGACTGAGCACCCCGCAGCCTGCCAAGCTGTCAATCCATCTCTAGGTGACCACCGAGGCTGCTGGTCCATGGAGAAGGGACCTTGGTCATGCTGGGCCCCGTGTCGTGCAAGCCCATGGTAGATGCTCGGTGAACATTTGAGGGTTAAAGGAATGACAACCAGGACACAGCATTTGACCCCAGTGGTCACCGAGAACCCTCTTGTAAAGCTACCTAAGAGGAATTTGTCTCCGATCGTGTTCTCAAGACTGGGTGGACATTTGAACGAGCCAGGGCGAGTCACCGAACACAGTGACCCTCGCCTCACTGTTTTAACTGGGCTGCACTGGGCATGGCCACTGGGGCTTCTCAGATGCTCTCCAAGGAGATTCTAGAAACACATAGCCCGGGTGGAGGGCACAGGGGTAGGCTGGCTTGGGCCAGGGGCTCAGGCGGGAGAAGATCTTGCCTGGGCTGGGACTCCACGCTTCCACAAGGGCTATGCCTCTGCCCTGGGCATCGTGGGGGCGGTGCCTGTGCGCCTCTCCAGCTGAGTGTAGGGGTTCTAGTCGACTGACCTCCTGATCACCTAGTTGGCCACCCCACGGAAGCTGCGGAGGTACAGGACCGTGGAAGGACAAGCCCACGTGCCTGGAGGACCAAGGAGCTGAGCCGAAGGCTGTGCTGAGCTGAGGAAGCCCCAGGACCCCGGTGGCGGTGGGAGAATGAGGCCACTCTCTAGCCTGAGGCTGGAGGGATGCCCTGGGATGCTGGACAGTGCACTTGGCCCCCTTGGCTCCTCGGGCACGGCACCGCTGCCCCTCGTTTGGATGTGCTTCCTGACGGAGATTCAGGGACATGCTTACTCTAAGATGGACGAGGTGAGGTGGAGAGTCAATCAACTGAGTGGTTTGCTGAGAAAGTGCCACATGCTGGGGACAGGAGACACTTTCAAGGCACAGATTTGAGCTTCCGGCTGTTTGCAGATTTGAGGTCAATAACTTAGAAGGAATTCTCCTCCAGTGGGCTTGTTAGTTATGGGGCTCTGAGCCGTCTGGCAGGCCCCTGAGCCATGTCAGTAATAACAAAGGATAGGGAATAAGAGTAAAAACGAGAACACAGAAAGTGAGGCTATGAGCTGGAGTCAGAGTCGGGCAGAGGTAGGATGGACATCTGTGCGGCTGACTCGCTGTGCAAGGCCAGGTAAGTTACTTACGCACCCTGAGCCTCAGAAAACCTCAAATGCAAACTGAACACGTGCCTACCTCTCCCCAGGAGGTTCTGAAAGTGAGATAATGAATCCGTGAACATGCATGGAACAGACCCTGAAGCACAGAAGGTGGACCATTGATGGGGAGCAGGGGAGCCTGTCCCCCCTCACTCTGTGGCTCAGTCCCTTCCTGACTCGGGGCCCCTGCACATGCTGTTCCTGCCTGGAACACCCTCTTACCTCCCCATCCAGTTTGTCCAATGAAACCTTCCACTGTCAACATGCACCACCTACTCAGGGAAGGCTTCCCCGATCCCCATGAGAGAAGGCCAGGTTCCCCGTTATCAACCAGTTATTTACTGGTAAGATTCTATGAATAACGCCTACTATTCTTATAAGACTGCAAGCTCCATGGGGCAGGGCCACACATGTCTTGTTTGCTCATGGTTGTCACCTCAAACCCAAGCACAGCGCCTGGCACACAGTGGATGCTCGATAAATGTTTGTAGAACAAAAGAATGAATGAAAAGGTGAACTCCACTGCTTTCCCCAAAACCCATCCAGCTTTGTGGCTTCACGAAGGCAAAGAGCTAAAGAAGTCCCCAGACTCACATCGCTGCAGGGCTTGACTATATTCTGCCAGCCCCAGAACTTTCCAGAAGGTTTCTAAATGTATCTTTGACCAGCAGACCTTAAATTTCTACTGCAGAGGCTTCTGCGCTTGGCTGGTGCACCAGCATTTTCCATTGCAGGTCAGCACCTTATTATATACTTTTTAAAGAGTTCTGGCTGAGAGCCAGCCCGGGCTACAAAAAGTAGGAGAAAAAGCTGTTGATACATCACACCTATTGGGCAAATGTCAATTGGCTTGAGGAGACCTAGACAACCACTTAGTGCTGCCAGCCAAACACAGGCATCTCAGGCCTGATTTATCAGCAAGCTCTGACAGGTGTGCTCAGAAAATCCTTCTTGGCCCAGTAGTGAAAACTGGAGGTCAGGAACCACGTGTGAGGGGATATCACGTGTGAGTTGAGATCACGGTGTCTCAGCTTCCAACTGTGACTCCTCCAGGGTGAGGCCAAGAATTTCTTCAGGTCCCCAAGCCCTGAGCAGACTGTGGGGTGAGATGGCTTTGGAGTGACCGACAACAGCACGTAGTCACCGTGTGACTTAACCTCTGGGCCTCAGCTGCCTCACCTGTTAGGTGGGGGTGGTACAGGGCCTTCCCCTGCAGGCTGCTGTGACCCCTGAGTATGGAGACACCTAGCCTGAGGCTAGCAACATGGCGAGCCTCAAGAAACCCTCTTCAGTGCTGCCCGAGCCG
This sequence comes from Mesoplodon mirus, assembly GCF_964341445.2. Classification (NCBI taxonomy): domain Eukaryota; kingdom Metazoa; phylum Chordata; class Mammalia; order Artiodactyla; family Ziphiidae; genus Mesoplodon; species Mesoplodon mirus. Next base: position 56,725,123 of record NC_138991.1, read on the forward strand.
CTGAGACATTTCAACCTCAGAACGGCTCAGCGGGGCACAGGTCCAAGCACATTACTGCTTCTTGGAGGTGCGAGCTGGCTGGTCACCTCGCCTCTCCAGCCTCAGTTTCTCCATCTCCCCCTCCTCGTGGTGTTACTGAGATCACGAGTGGGAAATGCTCTGCCAACCCTGAGGTGCTAGATGACGTGCGGGGAGAGCACCATCCTCAAGGGCAGATCTGTCACAACCTGGCAAGCTGTACCCAAACCCATCACCGACCATGCTAGCTAAGGGTGTACCCCCGCCCGCCTCGCTCCCGGCTCCTGGGTGGACCCCAACGGCCCCCGCACCGCTGTCTCCAATCCACTCCCCACCCAGCTGCCACACAAGCGCAGACAGACACGAATCAGGCGCAGCCCTCCCCGGAGCGCTCAGTATGAAATCCACACGCCCTCCCCAGGCCGGCCCCCACCCACCTCGGCCACCTGCTCCCCTACCCCCGCACCTTACTTCCTGCGTTCCAGTGCATGGGTCCTGTAGGCAACACCTCTGTGGTGACTGCCCCCATGATCTCTAGCACAACGGTCACCCCATTTCTATGTGTGCCTCCATACGTGGCCATCAGCCGCAGGAGGTGCTGGAAGAGTGCACGCTGCCTACGGGGGCTCCTTCTTTAGTGGCTCTATCAGGGCAGCTGCCCGGAGGTGCCCTTGCCTGGCAGAGCCTGAGGGCACGGGGGAGATTACATGCAAGCTCCCTGTGGAGCGGCCTGGAGGAGCAGGGCCAGCTGCCCTGCGAGGGGAGTGGGGCGGGCTGCTCGAGCCCTCTGGCTCGCCCCCGCCCCTCAACAAGCAGCTGTTGAGATATTGGGACAGCGTGAGGCACCCACAGGGCTGAGCTGCCCCAGTGAGGCAGGTCCTATCATCAGTCCCATTTGACAGAAGAGGAGACTGAGGCTCAGGGGCCTTACAGAACTTCCTGATATCACACAGCTGTTGATGGGCAGGTACCGAGTTAAACCCAGATGGGCTGCCTCCAGGATTTGTGCCCGACTTCCTTGTGGCAAGGGCTCCCTGGCAGGGACGTGGCAGGTTTGAACAGCATGGTGGCACACACTGGTGCCCAAATGCTGGTATCCTTTAAGTGGCTTGAGGCCAGGAGCTTCCTGTGGGTGTCCCAGCTGGCATGGGGGGCCCCTCTGCTGACCCAGTGGGGCCAGGAGTCAGTACAGGGTGGTTTCTGCATTTGCTCTCTGCTCAGGGTGGAGTGAAGAGATCAGAGAGGGGACGATGAGCGGGCCGCAGCCTCCCCCAGGCCCGGGCACTATTACAGGGCGCTAGGATGCTGCTCTGAGTGGGTGGACATCTCCCTTGGGCATCGGGCAGGAAATCTGGCACACACACACACAAAACGTTTTAACAAAACACCTAAGATTTTATAAATGTCAACTATTTCAGAACGTTCTCTAGTTTACTAAGAGTGTGGGGGGGAGGTTTAGAGGAGGCTCATTCCATCACATTGACAGGGACCTGCTCGATTCAAGAAGCTGGAGGGTGCATGGGACCCAGCATCTGAGGCCCAACTGTAGCTGATGAAGTCAACACGCTCAGAAAGCCACAGCAAAGGGCAGCTTTACCCCAGAAGCACCACAGAGGCTTCAAGTCAACTTAGCAGGAAAGACACTGAGCAGGAGATAATCTCTTTCTCAGGAAGCAGGTAGAAGCATTAGAAAGAGCAGGAGTCTGAAACCAGGCTCAGTCTCTCTGGGATATGGGGCAAGTGACTCTGCTTTTGACTTTTGCTTGCCCATCTGCAAAAGTGGGATTAGTCACAAGACAGTTTTCACATATTTACCTCCTGATTTTCTGTAAAGCAACTGGCCTAGTGCCTAGCACACAGCTGGCATTCAAAAAAAGGGACTTTTATCCTGGGGCCTCAGAAAAAAACCTGTGACGCTAGAAGTACGTACCACACACACCACGCACCTGAATTTTTATCAACTCACAAATATTTTGGGGGGAGTCACTGCAAAGCACAGTCTGAACTTAGTATTTCACACAGTTAAAGTGTCTACTCTCAAATCATGTTGTAAGGATGAAGCTTTCAAGGACTTGAGTTCACAGCAGGCAGAGATGGGGACAGAGTAAAACAATTCATCAGCCCCAATTTGATGGGCTTTGGAATGTTTTTGTGATTACTCTGGGGCTTAAAGGAAGCAGGCTGCTTAAGTGTGAAAGATGTCACAAAACAGCCATTCCCGTTATGCTGGCATAATATTGACTTCTGGCCCTTTTGGGATTTGAGATGTTAAAAAAAAACCAAAACTCTGTGTGTGTGTTTTTGGAGAAAAGCACACTTATACAAAATGCCATGGCTGGACAGCCACAAATAAAGGAAGCTGTATTTCAGTCATGGGATGCTGGCTACAGACAGAAAAGTATCCCAGAGAGCCGGACCCTCAGCAGGGGTGCCAGGAGGTAGGGGCAGACCCCACTGGTGGCTCCGTCCTGCCACCACACTCTGTCTGCGACGACAAGCCATGGGTGTGCCGGCCCTTTGGAGACCCCTGCCAGCCCCTGGGAACTTTTCCAATCATCACAGCTCCTGAAGGCCTCCTGGATAGAAAAACATCCACAAGTAATGAGGATTTTCCTGGGTCAGAAGTTGGGATCATCAAAATGCCCTTGTTAAATACATAGAGAACATTCCGAGAGAAACTGAGGCGCCTTGATATTTTGCCTGAAACTAGCCCTGTGGCCCTCCACCCACCCACTTCGCTGGTCCCCAAATCCTGTTAGTTCCACGGCCTAGATATTTCTGGACTCGCTTCATGTTTCTTACCCCAGGGAAATCCTTGTGCAAGGGGCCAGGGAGGCGCTCCTATTTGTTAAAGACAAAAAACTGGCCACAACCTAAACATCCATCAATGGGAGATTGGCTAAATAAACAACAGTTTGCCCACATGACAGACTGCTCCGCAGCAGTCAAAAATGAATGAGGGCACTCTTATGAACTCACATAAAACAAACGCAAGACATACTGCTGAGTGAAAATAGCATTCATTTAGGTTAAAAAAAAAAAGACAATATAATACTATAGTACAAGTATAGTATGTAAATGCCCTGAAAAGGTATCAAAGGATATATACCAAGCTGAGGAAGAGGGTACCTCTGTGGAGACTTGTTCTCATCCATAAGATGGGCACAGCCTCAAACTGCACCGGTGCTGAGCGCCAAGGGAGGGGCTGAGTGTGCTCCGCTCCTTTCTGGCACCCCCGTCTCCCCTGCCCTTCCAGCTCCAGTCAATCAAACCCCAAGCCTCCCGACTCATCACTCCTCTTCCTTAGTCCCTTCCCTATTGCTTCCAGGGTAAAAGTACAACCCTTCAGCAGGCCCAGAAGCCCTTCGCCATCTGACCCTGCCTAGCTTTCCAGGCTGTGTCTAATCACGTCTCACGGTTGTGACCTCAAATGTTACCTGCTCCCTCAAGCCTTCGCACGTGTTATCCCCACCATGCCCGCCTCTCTGCTCTGCACGACCTGTTTGTAGGTCCTTCTCCCTGATCTGGTCCTCTTTATATGTAGCTCTGCACAGCATTTATTTACTTCACGAGAGATCTCAGAAAGATCCTCCCTTTCCCGACCCTAGTTAGTGTATGCATCATGTAACTTCCTTGGAATTTTTTAAGTCCTTAAAAAAAAAAAAAAAAAGCCAGTTCTTCCCTCACCTGCCCCCCCGCCCCCAATTCCTTCTCTCCTGGTGGTCTCCTACCCTGGCCCCTAGGAGCTGCCATGCTTTGAGGGGGCCGTCTAGGGCACAGAGGAGAGGACATGTGGAAGGCCCAATGACTTAGGCCTCTGTGAACCTGTGAGTGCTATTATTGGGCCCCGTCCCCGCCTTCTGTTTTGGTTCTTCTCCTGCTTTGCAGGTCCTCGTGAATTAACAACTCTCCTTCCAGCCGTCTCCACACTAAGCAATGCCACTTACTTGGCATCTCATCCTCTTAGATCTCAAGGTGGGCACTATGACTGATTCTTGGGAAGTGGTAAAGTGGTTCTCAAACCCTGTTCCAGGGGGAACCCTGGGGTTCCTCGAGCTAGTCAGGAGATATTTTAGGGCAAAAAAAAAAAAAAATCAAAGTGGTCTTTTTCCAATTCAAAGATAAAATTAAGGGCTAGAATTTTCTCAGTTTCTGAGTTTTATCCCACAAACGAGGCTTCGATCCTTAGCATTTGTAATCACTTGTCTGCTAATGATAACTTGCAGTTAATAAAACAAATGACTCAGCAGCAAAAAAGAAACATCAGTAGGAAAAGGCTTGGAAAGTTTCTTCAAATAACTTTATGGAATTTGCCTTTAGACGCAGAGGCTTGCATCCACAGAATACAGTCACATTCTCTGCTGGTTTCTGTGCTCCTGGAACGGGAGACAGCGATAGTTTCCAGGGTTCCTGAAGCACACGTGTTCTGCCACCGGATAATCTTCAGGACTGAAGACACAGGGGTTCGTGGAGCGGGAAGCCGACGGGCCAGGTGCTCCCCTTCTCCAAGCTCCGGTTTCCTGGTCAGCACACTGAGGAAAGGCGCCAGCCCCCCAGGGCTGTTGCAAGGCTCAGTGGGAACTGCCTGGCTCAGGCAGGCGTGGAGTCAACGATGGCAGCCAGTGTCAGGGGTGCACGGGTATGTGCTGGGGCCAGGGCTGCAGGGGACATGTCTCTGTTCGTCTCTGGCCCTGGCTCTCCCTCTAGAGCTGTGGGACCTCAGGCAAATCATGTGACCAGAAATCTCATGGCCCTTCTGCTGGGGAAAGGAAATTCTGCCCCGGTGTTTTATCAGCACCTGATAAAAGCCCTTCTGAAATGAGCAAATCTGTACAACTGCGGGGTTTTTTTTTGGTTGTTGTTATTTACAGCAGGAGGGGCCCCTGGATTATTAACTTTGTGCAAACTGATTTAACGTGTAGAAAGGGAACTTATCATTTGGGGTCAGCCTTGACTAATAACAACGACCATAAAAAATACTGAGATAACCTTTACAGCACGCTGCACATGGGGAGGCAATCGTTCCAGGCACTTACGTGAATTAACTCGTTTTATGCTCAGGGGAGCTTAATGAGGTAGGTGACATTTCCATCCTCACTTTTTTTTCCTTTTTAATTATGGTAAAATACACATAACATAAAATCTACCACCTTAAATATTATTTAGCACACAGTTCAGTCGTGTTAAGTACATTCACACTGCTGTGTATCATCCCCATTTTTTATGTGAATAAACAGGCCCAGAGGGGTGACTAACTGGCCCAAGGCCACGTAACGAGGATGAGGTGGAGCTAGGACTTGAACCTGACTGTCTGCTCCAGGGCTGTGCTAAGCCACCTCCTTTGCTGACTCTCACCTGGGCAAGCACTGCTGCTGAGAAAAGAAACCCCACAAAGGATGAACAGAAAGAACAATGGGGCAGGACACCGGACAGTCTATCCTTTCTATCTTTTCTTGGTACTTTTCCATCTTTCCAATTGTTCTGCAATAAACGTACTTCACTTATACTAAGAAGTCCGGAGTCGAGAAGTGACAGGAGCTGCGTTCTGGGGGCGGGGACAGGCATGCACACGAGTAGCTGTGCCGCTTGCTCTGGAACACGCCTGCCTGTCCTGTGCTTCCAGCGAGGCTGCCCCGTGTGGGCCTGCCCGAGCCCACAGAACAATCCACGGTGTAGCCAAGGTCAAATGGCAGCATGAAGCTGGGGTTTTGGTCTCTTCCCACACCCACTGCCTGGGCTCCCAAGCTTTTCTCTGCTGGCAACCCACTCCCTGATGCACTGTCATTGCCAGAAGGCTCCAGGCTCCAGGACACCCAGCTGCTTCAGCGTCTGAAGTGGGTAATGACCTCGACAAGTGAAGCAACACTCAATTCTTCGGAACTCTTTTCTCCTCCCAGCCTCTGCGCCCCCAGAAAAGCCTGTCTGGAGCATGATGGCTGGCTCTGCCTACTGAGCGCTCATTTCACAAGAGGGCTCCTCAGACAAGCGCTGGTGTGTCTACTGGGAAGGCGTCTGTGGGGGGCGCACGTTCCAGGGGGAAACACTGTGGGCCCTGGTTTGGGAACGTGGTTCCTTCCGAGGCCTGTGTGCTCCCAGCCTGACAGTATCCTCAGGCTCTCTCTTCACAGCTGCCCTGGGGACACCGAGAAGCAGTCTGGCAAGCAGGAACCCCATGGACTCAGCTCAGCCACTTGAAGACTGATCTCTTAGACACAATTGCCAGACAGCTTTGAAAGAAGCACAAATCCTGCTACTTTTGCTCAGGCGGGATTCTGAAATCTCATTTCTGCTTTTTGTTCGTGAAAGACCAGGAACAAATTTGTACAAGGATGGCCTTTGAGTGACCCTGACCCCTAGCCTGGTTTGGAAGCGGCGGCTCTGGGAGAAGAGTGTCTTTCTGCATCACAGCTTGGCAGGTTTGTCCCTGATCCAGTGGAGGCGGGCTTGGAGCGGGAGGACTCGGGAGCAGGTGTGTCACACAGAAGACAGGGATGGGGAGCGCTCTGCCTGGGCCAGGGCCACCCAAGAGTCCCCTCTCTCCTGAGGTTCTGTCCTACCAACCTCTCACGTGGCAGAGCCCTCAGGTGGAGCTGCTAAGCCATCACCAAGCCAGCCTTGAAGCAAGTGGTCTTCAGAGGCAGGAAGTGGAGGTAGGGATCTCGGCCACCCGTGAGAGCTTTGTGGGCTTGGTCTGAGCCTCAGTTTCCTATCTGTACAGCAGAGCAAGTGATACTCGCTTCCAGAGTTGTGCGGAGGATAGAATTAATGTATACAAAGTGCCTGGCACAGTTAATTCTTCCAGTCAAACTGTACCCTACACTTCCAGAAATAGATGACTTTTCTGTCCGAAACATGCTGAGGGTTGGAGCCAGCAATGTGATTTTGCCCGATACCACTGAGGCCTCAGGTGGGGAGAAGTCACTTCGGGAGCATCAATACTGAGTCAGGAATGAAAGGGACTGGCGGTGGTGGCTCAGGGTGTGACCTGGGCAGGCCTGTGTTCAAAGCCTTGCTGTGGACGGTATCGGGTGTGTGTGACCTTGGGTGGGTGGCTTCCTCGTATGCAGAAGAGGAAAATGGTAAAAACTTCCTTCTGAGGCAGATCAAATGAGAACCCTGCATAAAGTGCTTAGCAGCTCTATATATTTTGCTTTAAATAAAAAAAACAAAGGCCATGGGGTCAGATTCAAGTTTCTGTAACTCACCAACCCAGTGGCCCGAGGCTCTGACCAGGGAGCTGGTGGCTGGGAGGGGTTAACATGGGACTAGGGAGACTGGAGGGGGGAGGGGAGGCCTCTCCTTCCCATGCGACCCCAGAAAGGATATTTCTTCCCCTTGGGCAAGCTGGTAGGAGAGAGCTGGCTCCAGTTTTATAATCAGAAACAAGAAAAATAACAGGCCTAAAAAATTAGTTTCTGGGGCTTCCCTGGTGACGCAGTGGTTGAGAGTCTGCCTGCCGATGCAGGGGACACGGGTTCTTGCCCCGGTCCGGGAAGATCCCACATGCTGCGGAGCGGCTGGGCCCGTGAGCCATGGCCGCTGAGCCTGCGCGTCCGGAGCCTGTGCTCCGCAACGGGAGAGGCCACAACAGTGAGAGGCCCGCGTACCGCAGGGGGAAAAAAAAAATTAGTTTCTGGAGAACACTGCCATGAGATGACATTAGCACCTAGTATGTTCTCCCCAGGGGAGAAGTCAGAACTGAGGTCTATGAATTAAACATTGATTTTTTTCCTCCCTTTCTTTTTCTTTTCTTTTTTTTTTCAGGATGTCAGTCGAGGCTTTGTGGCCAGCTGGGCTGGCTCCCGCGCACTGTAATCTTGCATTCTTCCTCAGTTACTCAGCTGCCAAAGGCTGGCTCTGGAACTGCACTGCCTTTCCACAGAACTATTTAGTGTTCTGGGTCAGTGACTGATAAGGCCGCTTTGTTTGCCTTTGACAAAGATCACACCTATGGAAAGCACAGCATTCACCCTCGTGCTCAGCGATTCCGATGTTTGCCCAGAGACAGATGGCGCCCTGAATCCAGTGGGATAAGAAGCGAGGGAAGCTGACTCTCCCACTGGCACCCCGAGCCCCTACCGACTGGGGCCGGAGCCAGAGCCAGGTGCGAGCGAGGCAAGTCACAGTCTGCTGGGAACAATTCACCCGTCCGAGCCTCCAGCTACCAATCCACGTCCCCACCCGCCTTCGACAGTCACTGAGCACCTGCTCACTCATGAAGTGTCAGCCATCGAGGGCAGGACGAACAGGGCCCCGGAACGTTCTATCCTAGCGCAGGGCAGTGATGCAGACGAGAAGACAAGTGGGCAACTTCAGTGAAAGGTGAGGGCTCTGAAGACTGTGGGAAAGCAGCTCCTCAAAAAGTTAAATTCCTATTCGACCCAGCAATTCCACTCCTAGGTAGATGGCCCAAAAGGCTGAACACTGGTGTTCAAACAAAAACTCATACACACACACACTCGTAGCAGCGCTATTCACATTGGCTAAAAGGTGGAGACAACCCCCATGGCCACCAACAGGTGTAAGAATGGATAAATCAAAGGAGGTCTATCCACACAATGGGCTGTTGTTCGGCCATGAAAGGGGATGAAGATCTGACATATGCCACAATGTGGATGAACCTCCAAAACATCATGCTAAGTTAAAGAAGCCAGAAACAAAAGGTCACACATTGTAGGGTTTGTATGAAATATCCAGAAGAGACAAATCCAGAGGCAGAGGGGATGAGTGAGTGCCAAAAGCCTGGGGGGAGAGGGGATGGGGAGTGACGGCTTAGTGGGTACAGGGTTGATTGGGGCTGAGGAAAATGTTTTGGAACTAGTAGAGGGGATGGTGGCACAAGACTGTTAAGGTACTAAATGCCACTGAGTTGTATACTGTCAAATGGTTAATTTCACGGTGTATGAATTCCACCTCAATTGAAAAACTAAAACCCAGCTGCTGCACAGAGGGGGACTGGGGTGGGTGGGGCCCCTGGGGAGGCCTCCGAAGAGGAATGTGAGCAGAGCCCTGAACGCTGAGAAGGCACCAGCCTCACAGAGGGTTTCAGGCTCCAGCCACAGGGCAGCGCGAGGACAGAGGTCCTGAATAGGACGCGTCTGGCCCTCGCGAGGTGCAGACAGAAAGCCAATGGGGCTGAAATGCTGGGTTGTTTTATTATCTGCAAAGAGAGCCCAGGACAGAGAAGAGAGAGGAGCTGATTGTGGAAAGGGGGCAGGGGCCAGACTGCAACAGGACTACCCTGAACAGGGTAGAGGGCAGTGAAAGAGGCAGACCGTCCTTTCCCTGGAGCTAAAAGGCTGGTGGGGGGCAGCTGATTGTCCTCAGCTGGGGAAGGGTCACTTTTTTTAAACATGTCACTGAGCCCTCGTCAGTAAGGGCCAGTGGGTGTCAACCTGCTTGGCTGTCCGACTCCAATCCCTGTAACACGCTGGGTTCTAAGAGCCCTTCTGTTTGGGTAAGAATTAGGAAGGGCCTGGGTAGGACCCGAGCCAGAGGGACGGTGGTGTTCTGTCACCAGCCCTCCCACCCCCAGGTGAACGCCTGTGAGCAGCCTCTGGGCCAGAAGGAGCCCAGAAGGAGTCACGAAGGCCAGAGCCCCGGCCCGTGGACTGGAGCCCACTGCCCCCTGATGCCCAGGGTTACTTCCAGAAATAGCCTCTGCTCTGGGGTCTGCTGGTCCACAGGTGTTCATGGGAAGACTGCCCTGTGAGCTAGTTTTCAACACCCCGCCCTGCCTTGGCAGATTCTGGCAATCAGCTGTCACCGTGGGTCAGTGGTACGAATCCTCGAGGGCACCAACCGTGGAGCACCGCACCTCAAAGCTGGACTCTAGACCCGGCTGCGCCTGCCCGCCAGACATGCCAGTCACTGCTGACCCCTCCCTCCCCGGCCATGCGCACACCGGCCTCTGCCCTCAGGGAGCTGAACATTCTATGGGGGCGAGAGCCATAAACATAAAGCCGGCCGATAAACAGAATTTGTGGTTTCTTTCCAAGCCAAATGGAAGAAGAAAAATATACCAAAGTGGCTAGTCGCCTATTAGTCCTGATTTATATTCTACTTTAATATCTCTTCCAAGGAAATGAAAGGTATATTTTCATCAAATATAATCATGTATAGCTTGGAAAGGGGGAGACAAATGGCTCTGTGACAATTACTTGGACCTGCAGATAAACTTGGAAGATGTGTCACAGTAGAGCTGCCTCTTCCCGCAATCTCCCAGAGGCAGGTGGCCAGCACTGTTTCTTCCCCTGTGAACTGTTCCCAGGCAGGAGCAAGGATCCCATCCGGCCTGGGATGTTGCAACGGTGTGGCCTATGGCAAGGGACACAGAGCAATACCCAGATGGCGGCTATGGGTGCCACAGCATCGGAGGCCAACCTGGGCCGGGCTTCTGATGACCCCTCCAGCAAACTCTGAGTAAGGTGAGCTCGGTGAAACTGACATGCAACCAACCCAAGTCTTATCACCCGGGTGCCCGGGACGCACATCTCACTCACTTTGGTGACAGGAGTTAAGTCGAGGAATGCTGCTGAAGATCTGGGGGCTGCCGTTCCCTCGTGTTCCCTTGTCAAAGTGCCACAGCCTAAACCACCCAACGTCTGGGGCCCCTGTGGGAACTGCTCCTCTCCCTGGTGTCCGCACAGGGAGAAGGCATCTGACGGGATCTGCTCTGAGGCTGTGTGGAGAATAAGAACAAAGCCTCACTCCTTACTCAGTGAAGACTGAATGAAGGTACCGTGCTAGGCGCTGCAGTACAGCAGTGAAGGGGACACTCCAGGTCCCCGTGGAAGTGACCCTCTCCGTGGGGGAGGAAGGTACACAAATATGTCAGCTAGGTACGGAGCCCCAGGGCCACGGAGAACATAAACCAGGCCAATGTGATGCAGTGGGGCTAGGGGTGGGGGTGGGGATCAGGAAAGGCCTCTCTGAGCAGGTGGCATGCAGACTGAAGCCTGAGGGACTGGCAGGAAGTAGCCACACACAGATCTAGGAAAGAACATTCAATGCAAAGGCCCTGGGGCAGGAGAGAGCACAGTGAGTTAGGGTAGTGGTTCTCAAAGCATGGTCTGGGGAACCCTGGGGGGTGTCCCAGGCTCAGAACTTCCATAAAAATAATGTCGGCATTTTCCTTTTACACTCATTCTCCCAGGAGTACACAGAGGAGTTTTCCAGAGTCCACGCTCTCACAACAGGTTGAAAGCAGAAGCAGATACGAGAATTCAGCTGTCTTCTATTAAGCCAGATATTAAAGAGACTTGCAAAAATATAAAAATTAACTTTTTTTGTCTTGGAAAACAGTTATTGTTCATAAAGAACTATGTTATTTACGTTTACATAGGATGGGTTATTATTATTTTCTAAACGAATAATTAAATATTTAAAGTATTTCTCAGTTTTAATTTCTAATACTTGAAATATCAATAAACATAATCCACACAAACTGAAGCTCTGTGAATTCCTCAGTACCTTTCAAAGAGTATGAAGGGTGCTGGGACTTCCCTGGCAGTCCAGTGGTTAGGACTCCGAGCTTCCATTGCAGGGGGCGTGGGTTCGATCCCTGGTGGGAGAATTAAGATCCCACATGCCGTGCGGCCAAAAAAAAAAAAAAAAAGAAGAAGGAAGCCTGAGGCCAAGAGCTTAAGAAGCGCTGACTCGGAGGAGCAGCAGGGGTGGTACAGCCGGCGCAGGGACAGCACGAAGGTGGGGGGCTGCGTCTGAGAGGCCGGCTGGGGCCCATCCCACAACGATCACACTAGGTCAGAGCGAAAGACATGGATTTTGTTTCGGGAGCAACGGGAAGCTTACTGGAGGGCTACAGGCAGGGGCATGATGTGATCTGACTTATGTTCTAGAAAGATGCCTCTGGCTGCATGGAAGGGAGGGAACGAGGCTGGAAGCCAGGGAATGCCTCTGATGCCGCTGCCACGATCTAGGAAGAGATGCTGGTGGCGGGGGAAGACGGTGGGGTGTGTTCTGGAGGCAGGGCAGCCCTGTGGGTGTGGGAGAGCAAAGGGAAAACGAAGGATGACCTCAAGATGCTGGGCATCTGCGGGGCCAAATCTGAGCTAGCAGGTGGCGAGGAGCGGGGCGGGCGGGTTCCCTTCCCTCTCTCGAGTCACGCTAAGGCTCACTCTTCAGGTCACATCTCTGGCCCAGGCGAGGACAGGGGGGCAGCGAGGCCTCTTCACCCAAGGCCCCAGAGCAGCCGCCCTCGGGGGCACAGCTGAGAGAATGTCTCCACCGCCAGGGGCTGTTGGGGGAGAGATACTGCTAAGGGGTGGATGCCTGCGGCGTTCAGGCGCCGCCTTTGACTTCCACAGTCCCAAGTGGCCCAGCGTCACGTATCCCGACCCTGGGACCAGCAAGAAGACACTGGGCATTCCAGCTGTGCCCCCCCCCGCCCATCCCCCCGCCCGTAAGGCAGCAGGCCCGGGCCACTGTCGGCACGGCGACACCCCCAGCCCTGGATGACCTCGCTCTTCCCCTGGAGCCCAGGCAGGACGGGAGAAGTAAGTAATTGCAAAGCCTTCTGCAAACAGAAGGGTGGCTGTGCAGAGGCCGATGAACGTGACATCCGGCTCTGTTTATTAATTTACACTTGCCTTATTCCAAAGATGGGGGAGCGGAAACAAGGACCAAGCTTTTCTCCTTAACCCATTAGGTCCTGAGCTCAGAGAAGCCCTGATGACCCTAAAGAACTGATTTCTTAAGTCACATAATCTTAAATGTCAATTATATTTCAATTTAAAAGATTACAAAGCGGTGCTTTGTAATAATATGTTATAATAAAATTACAACTGTGTGTTTAAAAAAAAAAAAAAAAAAGGAAGAAAGAAATGATTTCTTACCAGGCCAGTGTGTATTTAGTTAACCTAGACTCATGGTCATCATTTATATTTACTTAGCAACCATCTCTACAGGGCAGAAAGCAACCTGGAGAATTTTTAACAAAGAAGCCTCCAGACCCCCGAGCAGGCAGAATCATCTCATACTGCATGGCTGAACACAGAGGCAGGGCTACAATCCACCTTGTAGCCTAAGACTGGATTTAAGAATGAAAGCAGTTGCAGGCAGTGGGTGGCAGCGTGAACTGGCGCACTTTTTCCAGAGTGCATGTTGGGACTACATATATTAAGATGAAAAAACCTCCCCTTCGACTTGGCAGATCCACCACTGGGAATTTATCCCATAGACACGTGAGATTTGCACACTTACACAAAGATACCCCGAGGAGGTTCACTTTGACAATGGAAGAGCAAGACACTGGAAACAACTCAAATGTCCATCCATCCAAAATGTTATAAAAGACTTTTTTGTTCCGTCCATATGATAAAATACCACACAACAGTGAATGAGCGTTAGGTCAATTTACATGTGCTTACACGTAACACTGACTTGTCAATAAGTGAAAACAGCAAGATGTAGAATCACACATATGGTATAACCCCGGGTGTAAAAACAGACAAGCAAAACATTTCTGGAAGGAAATGCAAGAAACTGTTAACCATGCTTACTTCTGGGGCCAAGTAGTCTTATTTTTCATTTTATCATGTCCTGTTTGGGTTTAAAGAAATCATATGCTTATAGTATATACTATATTTCTGAAATGAATTAATCAAATCAAAGAATGAAATCAGAATGAATCATGGGGTGGAGGGGAAACAGGGATCCTGGTTTGGGTCAGGTTCTTTTCACTGGATTTTGTTCTTAAATGGGTAAGTGCTTTTGAAAACATTTTGCCACATTCGCAATTGAGGTTCGAAGCCTTAACTGCGGAGAAGTGAAGTTGCAGGGGACAGCTTGGCCAGTTTTCTGAAGTTTTGCAATCAAGAGCAAGGTTCTCTTTCGAGGGGTTGGGATGCATATGGATTTACTTAAAGCAGACATGTCAGAACAGGAAGGGGGAGCCCGCCGGCCCTTCTGGAGAACCAGTACTTTCAGCTTCACCAGGCGACCCTGAACTTTCTATTCATGCTTCTCTTCTGGAGAGGCGGGGAGGAAAGTTAGAGATGCGCTTTGGGGAAAGTGGGAAGAGAGGCTCCCAGAAAGAAGAGAGTGGCAGCCGCCCGGGGGCAGCGGGACCTTCTTCTGAAGTCTCACTTCTTCAGGGGCTTAAACAGGAACTGCACACACTAGCTCTTTCTAGTCATCGTACATGGAGGAAATGACTCTCCCACTACCTTGTTACTAATAATCTAAAGTATTTCCAAGAAATTTTTAGTCTTAATTCTGAGAAGTTCTTCCACACCCTCAAACAAATCTCTGGAAAACCAAACCCCGGCGGCAGAACACCAAAGAGAAAGCCAAGATTTCTTTCTGGGGCTTGTGTTTAATCTTGTGCTGCACTTTGATAAGTTCTAAGAAATGGGGTTTCTGAGAGGGGAAGGAAAGCCTACGCAGGCTCAAGACAGAGAAGGTCCTGGAACCACCCCTCTCCCGCTCCCTGGAGGGGACAGGAGGTGGCACAGGGTGGGGGCCGGCTTACCTGGCACCTTGTCCACCGACGCGAACACAGAGCGCTGTACCGTGGGGTCGCTGCTGCCCCGGCGGCACTGGTCGTAGAAGCGGAAAGGCAGGTGCTGGGTGGAGGACGAGCTGAGACCAAACCCCAGGACTTCAGTTGTCGGCTGGATCGGGAGGTCCAGGAGGGCTACGTTCAAAAAAACCCGTGGTTCAAGCTCAGCACGTGCGTGGGATGGGAATGTAGGTGACGAGGCTTCGGGCAGCACGGCTGTAGCGGGTGTGGCCACAGCCCTGCCAGGCACATCCCTCGGACAATGCCAAGCAGGCAGCCAGCAGCCTCGAGCTGGGGAGACCAGCGTGACACCAAGGGTCCTGCCTGAGGCTCATAACACAAGCAGCGCCTAGAGAGCGGTTCAGAGATGAGTGCCAGGCCCATCTTCACCTCGGATTCTTGGCTCCCATGCACAGAAGACCCTACCAAGGCTTAGCCCTGGGTACACTTTCAGACCCCAAAGCAAACGGGGCCAATTCTGCTGTGAAAGTTCATAAATCTATGCGTGTGGGGAAGAGTGTGTGAGAGAGAACTTACACGCACGTGTGCCTGTGTACTTAGGAGTGTGTGTGTCTCTGTTGCTGTCCTCTCTTGCACGCAGAAATCTCACGATACAGCAATTTGGAGGGGCTTTTTAAAATCAATTTGAGAAATACCCAAGGCGTTAGTTCTAACAGCCACTTTACGGCATAATTCTCAATTTTCAAATGAAATATTTAGCCTTCATGCCAGCTGTGAGAAATTGCTTTACATTAAAAACAAACAAACAAACAAACAACCCTCTGGAAATAAATCTTAAGAGAAAGGACTGAATGATTTAAGTCACTTTGCACATTACAAAATGCTTCTGTAATGATTTTGGAGGCCAAGTTTCAGCTGAGTGAGAACTAAGATGAGGACTATATGGGATGCAGGCCTGCGCAAATCAACGGGGCACGTGCAGGAAATGACTGAGTTCACAATATCCAGAAACCCTGCCCTCCAAGTGTTTCTTTTTAGGTGACTCCTCGAGAACGCTCCCCTTCTCTCCCAGTGGACTGGAAAGCCTCCCAGTGACCATACCAGAACGACCACTGGTGCTTGAGCTGAAAGGCACTGGTTTCTTGTGAAAGGCTGTTCGTGATTTTAGGAGTTGATAGAACGCCTTTTCCCCGAGGAGGACGCTGTGCCTTCCACCCTGATGAAGGGAATGCCCTCGTTTCAGTGCCTTCACTTCTAAGAAAGCTGGGGCCTTCCTGACACTGGGCGGTGTAGGGCCGCCTCACAGATTCACCACAGTCCCTGTGCAATGTGAAATGACACTTCCGAATCCAGTGCTGGGTCACGGGCCCCTCACCAGGCAGGGCTGCCTCTCATGAGAGCTGGGAACGGAGAGGAGGAAGGGATGGGCTTTAGTGTAGGAAGTTCTGCATTTGGGTTCTGCCAACTAACTGCCTGCGTGGCTGTGGGCAAGTCACTAAGCCTCAGTTTACTCTTCTGTAAAATGGGGAGAACAGGCCCTACTCATCTCAAGGGTTGTTTTAAGGGTCAGAGGTGGCAAAGGAACGTTGAAACGCTTTGCAGGCATACACTAGAGAACGTCCGTGTGCAGGAGGGAGAACCGTCGTCCCACACTGACAGCTGCCTCTTGCCTGGGAGGGAGGGCTTGCCTCTTCCAAGCAGCCCTAGACTTGTAGAAATCAAACACTCAGGGTTCTCCATTCTCTCACCAAAACACAACTCATTCCTGAACCATATGTTTCCTCTTCTAGAGGAGTCATAGGGGTTCTCAAGGTCAACGTGAGAGTCATGCTGACGCCCTGCGGCAGCTGCTGCCCCGCTGCCGAAAGGACACCCGCCGGGGCTGCACTCACCAGCTATTCTCTGCATCTTCATGCGTCTCGCCTGGATGCGGCCCTTAGCCAGGCGCTGCTTGGCGATGATGCAGCGGATGTGGTCCGAGAAGACAAAGGTGGCCTGCAGGATGGGGAAGGGCTTGGAATGGGGGCTGGATGCAGGCTTGTGGATGGTGATATTCAGGGCGCGGCTGTCGTCCTCCACGCCAGTCACCTGCATGTCCTGCGGGGGGAGGAGGCCAAAGAAAGGGTGTCTGTTAGGTTCAGGGGGAAGGTAGCTGCTCGGAAGCTGTGGATTCACGTCTTATCTAGAATGAGGTCCCCCAGATTGAACTTTGCTTTTGCTCTGGAGGAGACCATCTGAGACTTCCCCAAGTCTGAGAGAGTCAAGGATAGGCACAAACCAGGCCAGGCCTGGCGGGAAGCGAGGGGTGGGAAGCACAGAGAGCTCAAGAAGCTGATGCTGGCTGTGGTGGCCTGTTCCATCCCCGCGAGGACTTGAGGCAGCTAGTAAACACACGGGAAACCAGCCTCTTCATGGGGCCTCAGGGAGCCCAACAAACTTCAACAATTCTTGCTTCGGGGAACTAGAGATAACAAACCCAAGTTCCTAGTCCTTTCCAGTGTGATCTCCTCCAGCGTAACAATTCCTTCCTTGCTTCTCTTAAGAAGGGGGCATCCTTAGCTCCCATTTTTGTGTCTCTGACGAATTCTTGGCCCCTAAAGGAAATAGCTACTCCAAGAAAGGAATAGGGGAGGACCACTTAGCAGACGTTTGAAGAAAGTTACACTTGAAAGGTAGAGGAGAACTCACGTACAGCAAGTATCCTCAGGACAAATCCAATCTGAAACATCAGATTGGATTCTGTGCAAAGAATTTGCTTCCCACTAAGTAAGGTTTGAGATAAAAGCAGGAGACAGGAGACAGACATGAAAGTCAGAAAGGTGGGGAAAATGTTGAAAAGGCTCATGAAGCAAGACAGATACTGTTCACCGGCATTCAATCTGGCACAAAATGTTGCAGTGGGAATTAGATGAGATATTACGCTTTTAAGACGGAGAGAGGCTGGCACGTAATAATGGCCTGATGAATAGAAGCTACTGGAAGACAACCAAAAGAAAAGGTTTATGTGGCTTTCATTGTCTGAGGGATGACGTGTTAATCCTTTGAGGGGTAAAAACACTTTCCTGACACTAAATTCTAAAGGAAATTGATCATAAACCTAGATAAATAAGAAGCACTAAGTCACCTAATGGACAGTCTCCTATGTGGAAGTCTTTTTCTAAATGAGAGTTTCTTCAGATAGCTGCTTCTCACACCACCTTCTGTAAAAGACCTTTTTTAAATGGAAAGATCTTGAAAAAGAGGAGGCTGGGAAATGGTTGCAACAGCATCCTCAAACACGTGGGTGGTCCTCTTGGGGAGTGGGTTGCCCTGGAGAGGTGTATGTGGGTTGCCCCGGCAAGGCCTTGCCAGCAACCAGGACTGCCCAGCAAGGAAACAGACTCAGCGCAGGGCAACTCAGGGCCCAGGGGTCTGGCGGGGGTGATGGTGGGGGAGGGCGTGAGCTGGAGGCTGTTTTCAGCTCATCTGGTTCCACGCTTCGTTCGACCAACTAGCTGGCATTAGTCACCCATCATTTAGACAAACGTTAAGAAAACCCATGCTCCAGCTTGACGTTTGGCAGTTTAGAGCCCAGGCCTGCTGGAGAGGTGGAGGACACAGGAATGTCCATAAGTCACCAGTGGCAACAATCATTCTAGAGAGCAAATAGGCACAGCCCAACTTCTTGGTGTCTGCCCTAGGGAAACGGTGGCCCAAGTGCACAAGGAAGTCAGGACAATTCTGTTCACAGCAGCACTGTCTGTAAAGGTAAAAAGCTGGAAGCAGCCACAGGGTGCTGGCTAACTCTGCCTTGGTGTGTAGTCAGGCAGCAGTTAAAAGAACACCAGTAAGCCTGCAGAGACTAACACAGTCAGTTCTCCAAAACATTCGTTGAGTGAAAAAAGCAAAGTTTACAATACATTCAATGTGACAGTATAAAAAATACACACACCCCATTCCAACTACATGTTGTACAATTTTTAAAAACAGTACATGTAGTTATAGTCATACACATATTCGGCAAAGCACCGTATCTGATAATGGACGAGAGGAGTGAGAATTGGGTTTTGGTCAAAGGGGACTTGGCTCTTATCTGTGAGGTATTCTAACTTTTGTCAATGATAATCTGTTCACGTGGCCCTTATGTCATTTGACCGTCATTTGAACTTGACCGTAAAGATGACACTTTTGTCGGTGTTTGTACAGCCAACCGAGAAGAGCTTCCAGAGCTCTCGGCCATCGTACCTGCAGAAGGCCTGCGAACTTGACCACTCCCCAGCCCAGCCTGGACACGTCAGGCTCCACCAAACTCATCTGGTAAATGTCGACAGCCAGGAACCGCTGGAGCATGCCGCCATCCTTGGTGATCACCGTGCATGCGATCAGGTCGCTGTTGTCTGTGGTAGAGGGGGACAGAGAGCATAGTGAGGTGCAGTCCGCTGCCCAGCTTGATGGACACACTCCAGCTGACCTGTGTTCTGCTGGGCAGTGCAGCTTGGCACCGGAGCCTGGGCTGGAAGTCACACACACCTGGGTCTGAGTCCCTCCTCCAAGTCATGCTGGGCAACTTACTGTACCTCTCTGGGCTTCAGATTCCTCATCTGAAAAATGGGGATCATGCCCCTCCCACTCAAAGCACTGTTTGTGAGGACTAACTCAGAGAAAGTACATAAGGCATCAGTACAATGTTAGCTGTGGATTAGGCACTGCACCTGTAGCTAAAAAAATACCCAACAAATCCGGAATCCCAGTAACATTTCAGTGCTTCCCTGCAGGCGTTGGTGGTTTACACCTGTGATGGTGTTCACCTAGATTAAGTGGAGACAGGAAAGGAAGAGCCCCTCGCTCGGTTATAGAATCACCAAGACCTCAGTTTGGTGTCTGACAACTTAGAGCCGAGCTCTACACTAGATGATGCACGATCTGGGGCAAGGCACTTGGCCTCTCTAAACCACGGTTTCCCATCTGTAAAATGGGAATAATGTCCCCTATCTTGAGATGTCTGATGCCTTAAAATGAGAACAGGTAGGTAAAGCATTTAGCAGGGGGTCCTCAGCTTACGCCTGGTCCCTTCTCTTAGCTGGAAGTTACTCCCAGATTTGAGGTCTAATTTACTGCCTGTCCTTGATGGCTTTGAAATCACCAGAGTAACGCAGGGCCATTAAATCTACAGTCTGCTTTGAGTTCCCTCCAGTGAAACCCTCTGTAACATGTTTTAAAAGAAACAGCTGAACCAGGAAACAACCTAAATGCCCCCAAATAGGGGAACCACTTGAGTATGATTTTTTCCCATCATATGGAAAATTATACACCCATTTAAAAATTATGTTTAACCAAACTGTGGACTGTGGTTACCTATGGGGAGGGAAGTGAGAACTGGGGTGGGCGGGAGGGAGAGGGAGAGACAGAGAGAGAGAGAGAGAGAGAGAGAGAGAGAGAGAGAGAGAGAGTGTGTGTGTGTGTGTGTGTGTGTCTGTGTGGTATCAACAGAAGAACTTTAATTTTTGCCCTCTATACCACTGTATTGCTTGAAATTATTTTAAAATGAGAAAGTATTCAACATGTACTTTTGAAATACGTATTAAAGACCCAAGTAAAAAATCCTATTTACAAATAATTGCAATGGCATTGGAAAAGACATTACAATTTTAAATGAACAAGGTGATAAAAACTTTATAACTATGATGTTGACTGTTAAAAAAAAAAAGTGTATCCCTACAAAGAAATATAAGCACAGAGAAATATACTGAAACATTAAAAGACAGTCCTGATTAGAAGAATGGTGGGTGGGTTGTTTTTTTTTTTCATAAACAGCTTTATTGAGGGATAATTTATATACCATAAAATTCTCCCACTTTAAGTGTACAGTTTGAGTTTTAGTAAATTTACAGCTGTGCTCTGTGACACTCCAGCTGTAGCACAATCACCCCAATACGTTCTGTGACCTAATATTTGGCTTCATTTTATTGGTGGTGGGTTGGGGGGAAAGGTAACACAGATAGTAACAATTCTGGCCCCAGAATTTAAGCACATGTGATAAAGTTGGGCTCCGGGGCTTCCCTGGTGGCGCAGTGGTTAAGAATCCACCTGCCAGTGCAGGGGACACGGGTTTGAGCCCTGGTCTGGGAAGATCCCACATGCCGCGGAGCAACTGAGCCTGCGTGCCACAACTACTGAAGCCTGCACGCCTGGAGCCCACGAGCCACGACTACTGAGCCTGCGTGCCACAACTACTGAAGCCCGCACGCCTGGAGCCCGTGCTCGGCGACAAGAGAAGCCACTGCAATGAGAAGCCTGCGCACTGCAATGAAGAGTAGCCACTGCTCGCCGCAACTAGAAAAAGCCTGCATGCGGAAACGAAGGCCCAACGCAGCCAAAAATAAATAAATAAAATAAATTTATAAATAAACGAACAAACAAAACAACAACAAAAAACCCTTGGGCTCAGGTATTTTGCCAAGGTTTCACCACACCCCCCCTCTCCATTTTTACTTTTCATTTAGATCTACGGGATGATAGGTACATTTCTCCTCTGCCATCTTCTTTTCCCCTCCCTCCTCTCCCCCCCCTCCCCCCCCCACCTCCCACACTACCTCAGTTTAACCCTCTGAGAGCATAATCCGTCTGAGATCCTGGTTTCATGGGATGCCTTCCGGTCTATCCTCTCAGCTTTGAAAGGCCTTGTGTTTCTGTCTTTCCTCCCCAGCATATGACCACCCGGCACAGCCAGATACCCCACGGCAAACACCAGCACCAGACAGGCTCAACTGTCTGGATTGCACATTCTCTTATTGAGGGCAAGAAACTTCCTCCCTTTCCCAAGGGTCCAGCCAAGTATTTAAGAAGAGTTCTAAAAATGACTGTATTCAGAATTTCTAGTTCCACATGGAAGACACTAGTCTTCTGTATTATCAGAAATGGAAGTCCTCACACTCTTTCTTACAAACATTTTCTTTGTGGTAGGTAGAGTTTATTTTCTTTACTCAATACTTAAAACATGTTCCCCAATTAGAATCTTTTACTTTTTAAAAAGAGAAAACTAAACTCATAAAGGATGCCTTTTCTTTCCTTTTTCCTTTCTCTTTCTCTCCCCCGTCCCTTCCCCCCTCAACAGGACAACCTGGCTCTTCTTTCCCCACATTCACAGAAGAGGTTCATGTGCGGGTGAGAGCCGGGAAAGCAGGCACAGCCAGGGCGTTGGTGTCAGTGGGGTCTGTCGGCAGGCAACCCCCTCACAAAGCCCAGGGGGCTTAGGGACTTCAGGGGGAAAAAAAGACCTACCACCTCTGCCACAAAGAACAAAAAAGGAAGGACAAAACCCCAAAGTGGAACAACTTTCAGAAATGCAATTGAGACATCAAAGCCCCGTGAGAGATTTCATAAGAAAACTAAGAGGCCACCGTCACCACTGAGACAGGATGGCTCCAAGAGGGAGGGAGTCCCTGGCTTTTCAGAAGCTGTGGGGGCAGTTAAGGAGAAATGAAGCGGCTTCCGTGGACTAACAGAAGGGTGTATGGGCATCCTGCAGAGAGATCAAGGGAGTCTGGCTAGGGTGACATCTGCGGGCCCCTGGGGCGGCATCTCAGGAAACGCCTTCACCGCCTCGGCTCTCCCCTCAGCTGCTCCACACGCTGGCCGTGAGCGTTCCCGTCGGAGGAGGGCCCAGGAGAGCGAGCTGCGGCACAGGGCCCAGCTCTGCCCACGGTCCAAGTCCTTCACCTGCTGCCTGCGAGCAGGAGCCCGTGGATTTCACTCTGAGCTGGGGGGAGGCGTGCCAGGTACCCAGGTACCGGGAGGGAGGGACGCAGGCTTGTGGGGAGGACTCAGAAGCGGACGGCTATGTTGGGGTGGCTGGAGGCCTCTCAGGATTGGCCTGTGGTTGGGGGAGGCCAGTGCAGGTGACGGGCCACCCCTACACTGGCGCTGCTCAAATCTCTCGGCCCACCTGGGTCTCCTGCGTCCTTCCCCCACCAACTTCACTTCAAAAGGGGTGGGGCTGAGGGCTTCAGTTTTTAAACCGACAGAAATTTATCAGACTATCCATATGACCTTAGGGAAGGATTTCTCTAAAAAAGAAATGAGGATCCATACATATGGATAAATAAGTGTAAGGTTGATAAACTGACTACCTCAAAATTAAAATTTACCTCATGGATAACAAACAAACCCATAAACAGACTAGGGGAAATATTTGCAAAATACCTTTAAAAGGCAAAAGATGAATAAAGGAGAAAATATGAAGAACTCCACAGGCCACTCACAGACAAGAGAATGAACACACACACAGGTGCTCCCCGCCTCGTGCTAAATCAGGAGACAAATGAGAACAGGATCCCCCCCGACTGGCAAAAATAAAAATGTCTGATAACATCAGGTACTGGGGAGGCCACAGAAAAACTGACATTCTCAAACGCTTCTTGTAGAATTAATTAACGTAGCCATTTTGAAGGGCCAATCAGCATTATTTATTAAAACTGAAAGTTTCACACTCTATGACCCGGCAATTGGTATGTTCCCAGGAAGACATACGCGTGGGCCTAGAGACAGGAACAAGGATGTTGACAGCGGGATTTGGGTTTGTAATGACCCAGATGTCTAGTGAGAAGGGAAGGCTGTTTTAAAAAATGTATGTTTATTCGGTGTAAAAACATATGGCAATAACAAGGAAGGAATGAGATCTCTAGATGTTTCAACAAGGTTTAGTCTCAAGAAGTGCTGCTGAGTGGAAAAAGTTGCAGCATGACACATGCAGTATGACACAACTTGCATAAAATCAAACCACACAAAACGACACTGTATATTTTCTATGGACTCAAGTATGTGTGTGTAAAAGGAAAATTTAAGAAAATGTCTGGCAGGGGGCAGAGTGATTACCTCTTTGGAGGGGAGGAGGTGGGACTGCAGGGGAGGGGTCAAGGTCATTTTAATTTATATGCAGTGTTCTGATTTTTCCAAGAGGTATGTTGTTTGTGTACTTAAATAAAAGGAAAAGTGACTCTCCTATGCAAAGGGCCTCAGGTCCTTCTGGGGCCCAGCCAGGGTTGGGAAGCAGCACCAGGCCTAGCTGTCGGCTGGACGGCTCTCCCTGATCCCAAAGTGCAGTGACCATCATTGAGACCAGGGCAACGGCAAGAAACCGGCAGCGCCTCTTGGCACACAGGTGTGCACGTTTCCAAACTGGCCAGATGTGTGAGCTGGAGAGCTCTGGCGTCCAGTTCAACAAACGTGTGGGTGTTAGATCCTGTATTAGGGAACCAGACCGTGAAGAATGAGGCTTGGCACTGCCGCAAGGGGCTTGGGGGCCGGCAGGGATGCTGGGGCTCTAGACCACAAACCATAATGGAGACCAAGTCTCCATGTGGGGAGGGACCGGGCCCTACAGGCAGAGCAGGTGGGATGACAGACGTCTCCACTGCACCCCAGGACCAGAAGGAACCTCCCTCCAGGGAGGGGTGATGTGTTCCTCCTACCCTTAGGCACTGCCTTCCGGTTCATTTGAAAGGGGGAAAGATTTGTCACTTTATTCTATTTGAAGACATTAAGCTTATCAATCTCTTTGAATAGATAACACATTCGCATGTTTCTCTTTTAAAAGGTGTGGAATTTTTTCTTTGCTTCTGGGTAGGGGACTCTGGTCTTAGAATTTAGGTATAACTGAATTGTGGACGGCAAAACAAAAGAAAACGGAACAAAAAAACAAAACTGATGTTGTGTCGTGTTTTTGTTTTTAAGAGATCGAAAGGGGTCAATTTTCAAAAAAAAAAAAAAAGACGTGGAATTTTTTATAGTGGATGGTAAATCTCCCCGTCCTCTTCTGCAGAGGCAACCACTACTGATGTCTTGTTATCTGTCCACTCTGCATTTCCAAGTGTGTATGTAGCTGTACCCCCCACCCCCTGCCTTGTCTTTCACAGATGCCACATACACCCTTTGCTTTTACCACTGAAGCCCGCATTTTGGTGATACATCAGCACCCAGGGACCCACCTCACTATTTTTCATAGCTGCATTCTCTCCCACTGCAGTCGTGACTCTAAATGATTTCACAGCTCCCCAGCTGATGGCCATTCAAGTGGTTTATATACTTTTGCTACAACAGACAAAGGAAACTCCTATTCATATGCTCATGTGAGAGTAAATCTAGAGCAGCAAAGTAGAACTTGTCCTTAATTTTTCTCTTGAAAGCACTCATGTTTTACCAAAATAAATTTATTTTAAAAGTTAACTTCCTATCATTACAATGAATGGAAAAGCGGAATTACTTACAATAAATAAGGTGACCATGAAAATAGATTGAAAAGATCTTTTAATTAAATTATAGCCTAAAGCCTGCTCTTTTGATAAAAAAAGGAGTCCCAGGAGTTAGAGAAGTTCTAAGACAAACTAGTACCAATCTGAGACCTTCTCCTTGATGTAACAGAAAGGACCCGAGGGGCACTGAAACGTATTTTCTTGTGGACTATACTTTCTAAAGTTGGCCATAGCAATAGCTCCCCCGCTATGTCCTCTTCTTACAGTGTGACCTTGACCCTCCTCCCATCAGGTGGTAGTGTCTGTGTCCCTTCTCCTTGAACCTGGGTGGGCCTCTGTGATTGCCTAGACCAACAGAGTACAGTGGAGGAGATCCTGTATGATTTCTAAGCAAGGTTATGAAAATGCTCTTGGAACCTATCCACCATGCTGTGAGGAAGCCCAAGCAGCCATGGAGACACCGACTGAGAGAAACCAAGGCCCTGGGCCCACATGTGGAGCAGAGATGAGCTATTCCCACTGAGCCCTGGGCAAATTATAGATCTGTGAGCAAACTGAATGATTGTAGTTGTTTTAAGCCACTGAATTTTAAGGTGGTTTGTTACTCAGCAATAGAGAATTGCAACTGTGATTTATTGTAATTTAGTACTGTATCCAGGCACACTTAAAATTCTAAAATTCTTCCAGCACCACCAAGGGGCTGCACACCACACCATGGAGGACCAGCCTGGAGAAACAGCCCAGGGCCGATTTGGGTGCACGAAAGGTCCTGCAGTGTTTAGCAGCATGAAGGGAAAGGAGTGCAGCCATTTTCCAACAGAAGTTTAAGATGCTGGGAGAGAGGAGGAGAAGAGGAAAAAGCTTGAAAGAGCCACCTTGCCATGAAGTGCAGAATCAGGGCAACTTGTCTGGGTAAGAACGGCTTGGGTTTTGGAGCTGTAGAGACCTGGGTTTAAATCCCAGCTCTGCCATTAAAAGCTGTGTGACCCTGGACAAGCCACCTCCCTCTCTGCATCTCAGGTTACTTATAACCCTGGCAGGACCATCAAGGGACCTGAGAGAGGCCTGGGGCCACACCCAGCACAGCAGTGGTTGTTGCCTGGAAGCGCCCTGACTTTTTCTGGAGCCCTGACTCACTGGTCAGAACCCCTCTGCCTGAGGTAAAGTCACGCTGGCTGGATGCAGGCTCTAGACTAAGGCTCTTCAGAGGGAGAAACTAAATCATGGCTTTTGGCTGTTTCTCAGAACTCCTGTGGGGTGATGGGCCCAGCCACCCCTTCACTCTCCATCACACCCACACACCTTAGCCCCCTACTGGCCCCTAATGCCTGCCAGCCTCCAAGGGTCCCGTTTACTCCTTCCTCCCTGGTTGGGGCCTGCTCCCTATCTGGACAGAAGCCCCAGGAAGGCAGGGCCTGACCTGTCTCACTCACTGCTGTACCCACAGGAGTGGGGCTGGGCAGTGGCAGGCGATGAAGAAGTATTTGTCACTGGATGCAGAGATGCTAACGTCTTCTGGTCCTCCCCTACCGAAGGCAAAGGACTTTGCAACGGCTGTCCTCTTAGCCCTCCGGGCTGAAGCCTTCTTCCTCCACAGCTCCCTCTGACAGGCCATAGCTCATTACTGAGCAATAAATGGGGCTGATTGACTTTTGCTGTATTTAAATGATCCCTTCATAATAAAATATGGATGCCAATACCATAATTTAATTCTTGGCTTGGTGGCTCCAAATACATTTAGAATCGATGTTTTTATTCTTACAGTGGGATTTCTAGGCCAGCTGAATTCCAGCGCTTTGAAATCCAATACACTGGGCTTTAGGGCCAATTCTTGGAACATCACCACAGCTGGAGTTTAGATTATCAACTCTGTAAACACTACCAAGTCTTTCAGGTGCCTTCTGTTAATCAGAGGTCAGGAAGGGCTGGGAACAAGGTACAGAGTCCTTGAGAAAGGCAGGCTTACCCTGGGATTCTAAGATAACAGGCCCGCAGGGACCTTTCACAGCTAATAGGAGACCAGGATTTCCTTTGTGAGCAGAAAAGCATCTGAGTCCTTTTGCAAGGAATGTGTGGTCCTGGTCTCTCTCTGGATCCAAGAGCAGACTGGGTTTCTCTTCCAGACCTGCAGGTGTGCCAGGGATTAGTGAGGAAGAAACTGCAGGGGACCGTGGGCCCTCACAGGGAGAGCTAAGACAAGGAGATGGCTGACTTCCCTGGGAGCTGGTGGCCGCGTCCGGTAGGGATGCCGGGCCATTCGGGCCTGTGGTTCTCAAAAACCACATGCTGAAAGACTGTCAGGGCTGAGTCTTTGGACAGGGGCTCCCTCCCCTGCCCCCAGCAGTTCTGTGCTGACACCACAACCAGTGCTTCTGTGGGCCAGGCGCTGAGCTCCAACTTGACAAGTTCCTGGGATCCTATGAGGGGGGTTCACTGATTTCCAAGGACACAAACTGCAGGATGTCAAGTAACATCCCCAACGGCACATGACTGACACAATGTGATGAGCTGTGAAGCCAGAGTGAACATGCGGCCTTCACAGCATCCTGAACAAGCTGATTGTGACCTGGGGTTTTAGTCTTCAGGATGGGGCCAGAGAGAGGAGCGACCCCCGTTTCCCTCAGAGAAGGGGGCACCCCTGATCCCGGCTAGATCTTAATGGTGAAGGATGCTGGTTGGGTCCAGCAGGGGGACAGTCAAATGACCAGAGCTCTCTGCAGGCAGGTCCCAAGGGTTTGATCTCATGGTGGCTGATGGCGTGAACTTGCTGTGTGCTCCTGGGCAAGGTCCCCCTTCACCAGGCACTTGGTGGCCCCTCTAGTGGCAGCCCTGGGACCTCCTCTTTCTGGCACGCTGGGTACCTGCCGCCCTGGGGCTCCATTCAGGTGCAGGGATACAGTGAGAGCAGGATGGGCCGAGCCCCTGCCCTCATGAAGCCTTCAGACTAGTGGGCAGATGGCAGCCCTTTGAGACAGAGAAGGTACCCTGTGGCACTGAATACAGCTTTGACAGCCACTCCAGGGAAAACCAGCCTGGCGTGGCTCTCTGATGACAGGATGCAGCTGCCGGGAGAGGCCTTAACTGACCAGTAATGCAGGGCTGGGAAGCAGCTGATGAATCATCAGGCCCCATTAGGCTCTCTGGGGGAGGTCTGGGAGGAGAGGGAGGCACAGGCGGTACAAGGCAGTCAATCAGATGCCCGCTGGGAAACTGCAATCCATCTCCCAAATGTCACCATTCCATCAACATCTGCTACAAAACTGAAAACGATAGCCGTTGTGGGGCATGAGAAAGTCACAAGCATTTCCTTGGGAGCTACTCTGAGTGCCAAGAAAAGGAAGTCTTGTGCTGATTCAAATGTAACCCAGCAGAGCTGGGTGACAGGGAACCGGGCCCTGGTGATTCTACAGACCCAGCAAAGGAGAATGGTCCTCTACGGGTGACACCCAGACCTTCTGGAGCCTGGTGAACACCAAGGGGAGACTCCACGCATGGCCCATGACATTCCGAAATCAAAAGGAGAAAGAGATGCGACGGTTCCCACTTAGGGTGTGAACCAGCACACACTCAATTAGGTTGGCTGCTTCTCCCGACAGTCCAATCAATCCTTTGAAGAAAATTAAGTAACCGTTTCTCCATCAACCCAGCAACAGCTTATGGGTTATTTGCTGCAAGTAGCAATCAATTACTTTGTCTTCTTTGAAGCTCCCTAAAGCCTTCCTTCCCAGCACGGCACAGGGCCAATGTCAAGTGTGATATTTCCTGGATGGAGAGCAGGTCTTGGCAATTTCTCCTGCCAGGTATATGAGTCTGGTCCCTCCAAGAATAAAGGCGGAAAGGTACTGGTGTTCCTCGGGTTTGCAAGGGGGTGTAGCCATTAGGGATGCAGGTCTTAGGATACGTGCTGAAACCCAACCACCCAGGGAAACTGTGACCTAGTGCTTGGCTCCAATATTTCATCCATGATCACCAGGCTATCCCCAAACCCACACTGATGACCTGGCCTTTGGCATCCTTGCCACCGGCCCCTCCCCCAGAGCTCCAAGAGACAATTGCCTGAAACACTCCCAAGGCACCTAGCTCTGCTCCCCGCCCCATAACGACAGCTCGAAAGGCAGGGGTGGCTGCAGGGAACAGTCATGAGCCAGGCTGCCTGAGGTTGAGATGTGGCCCTGCCACTTTCTAGCTGTGTTGACCCTGAGCTCCTGACTGCTTCGGTTGCCTCATCTGTAGGCCAGGGTAATAAAAGGCCTGTATTGCTCGACTTTACCGTATGTATGCTGATGTTTTTAGGGAGAAGGGTACTGATGTCTGCAGTTGACTTTGCAAAAAAGAAAAAAATAACAAGGAAAAAGAAAGAAAAGATGGGCTGATGGCTGGATACAAGAGTAGACATGTGATAAAAGAAGTACAGTTGATCCTTGAACAACAAGGGGTTAGGGGTGTGGACCTCTTGTGCAGTTGAAAATCCACTTAGTGCTTTTTGTGCCTCAAAAACAAAGGAAGTGGGGCTTCCCTGGTGGCGCAGTGGCTAAGAATCCACCTGCCAATGCAGGGGACATGGGATTGAGTCCTGGTCTGGGAAGATCCCACATGCCGCAGAGCAACTAAGCCCGTGCACCACAACTACTGAGCCTGCGCTCTAGAGCCCGTGAGCCACAACTCCCGAGCCCACGCACCACAACTACTGAAGCCTGTGCCCCTAGAGCCTGTGCTCTGCAACAAGAGAAGCCACCGCAATGAGAAGCCTGTGAACTGCAACGAAGAGTAGCCCCCGCTCGCTGCAACTAAAGCCCGTGTGCAGCAACAAAGACCCAATGCAGCCAAAGGTAAATAAAAATAAATTAAAAATGAAAAAAAAAACCCAAACAAAGGAAGTGATAAATGGCACCCAAGGGCAGGAAGCTAGCTGAACACTGGATAGAATGAGGACTTATAAACCCTAGTTCTTTTGATTCCACATACTGTGATCTCTATTCCAACACAAACTTTTCCCCACACTTAGTTAATGTAAAGATCTGTAAAATGAAAATAGAGGTACTACTTACTGAAAAAAAATCCATGTATAAGTGGACCCGCCGCTGTTCAAGGGTCAACTGTACAGTACATTGTTAGTGGCAGAATGTGGATGATGGGTACAGGGTGCTCCATATACAATTCTGTCATCTTGGTTGCATGCTTGAAATTTTTTAAAAGAAAATGTTGGGGGAAAAACTGACCACCTAGGGTTGTTGTGAAAGGTGCAGAAGTACACAGCAGCGTGCGTAACACACTCAGGCTGGGCAATCAAAGGTTATTATTAATTCTCGCTGTGAAGATCTATTTGGTTCCTGAGTTTGAATTTAACAGGAAGAGTTGGGGCCTGAGGGGTACCTGTAGTGTTCTTTGTAGCACTTCTTAACCTTGTAGAATCTTAACATCACCCAGTGGATTCCAGGGCCACCGAGGATATTACATCAACGCTCACTTTGTTGATATGGGTGGATAAGTCTGCCATCTGTTCATTCAGCAATTATTCAAGCAGTTACCATGTGATGGGTTGGTGCCTTGGTGACTGTTAAGTGACCCAGGAGCAAGAATTAGCTGGAGGGAGGGCCTGCTGTCATTTTCAGACAAGGAGCTGAAGGCCTGGGGAGGCCAGCCCCACAGGCTGGGGACAGAGCTGGGCTCAGGCTCAGTTCTACCTGCTTCCTGAGGACGGGTTTTCCATGGCTACTTCCTCACTCTTGCTTGGAAAGCACATGTCATGTTTAGTAAAATAATGTGACTGATTTTCACAAAGTGGCCAGGAAAACCCATCCCTGTCTGTCTTCACCATTCCCCTTGGAAAATCTCAAGAGACTCTCTTCTCGGGAGAACAAAGGGCAAGGATTTGGCTTTTCTTGTTCCACACGTCTGGACGCGTGTGGGGCAGCTCCCTCTGACTGTGCTGAGCCTACATGAGGATGTGCCACCTGCAAGTGCTTTATTCCTTGTTCTTTTTTTTTTTTTTTTTTGCGGTATGTGGGCCTCTCACTGTTGTGGCCTCCCCCGTTGCGGAGCACAGGCTCCGGACGCACAGGCCCAGCGGCCATGGCTCACGGGCCCAGCCGCTCCGCGGCATGTGGGATCTTCCCAGACCGGGGCACGAACCCGTTTCCCCTGCATCGGCAGGCAGACTCTCAACCACTGCGCCACCAGGGAAGCCCCCTTGTTCCTTCTTTGCACTCAACAAAGTCCACAGACAGACGACTCGGTGGAAACGTAATTACCAGAATCTGAATCCAAGTGAGCAGCAATTCCAGGTAGAGCATGGCATATCCCCTTATCAAGTGACACACAGCCTGCCATCAGAGGCACAGCGATCTGATCTTTATAACACATTGGCAACCACACTTATCTTGACACTCACTCTCCAGAATGCCACATTTGCATAGGACATTGCATAATTTCCTCTCAGAAAATGGCCCTGTTTAGCATGAGTAAATAAAGTTAACCTAACTCTGAGGCAGACCAATGGAATACTGGAGATTTCCAAGAAAAGATTTGAATACCTAAGTTCTTCCTCATGCATTGCAAGACAGACTTGGGATAGACAGAATCGACTTCGGGTGGGGCTCCCTCCTTCCTGCTACTCAGAAGCCCAGCAGCCAATGAAGGAGGGTACCCTGGGCTTCAGAAGCCCAGGTGCCCCCCACCCCCGAGATTTCTCTGCTCTGGGCCCCTCCACAGGATATGAAGGCTCCGCCTTTGCCTTCCTTCTTTTATTCTTCCACCAGTCTCTCTACCTGGCATTTGCCTGGTGGCCACTGGGTGCCAGGCGCTTGGCTACAGGGAAGAAGGAGGTCCCTGCTCTGGGTGACCTTTCTGAGCCTCAGTTTCCTTATCTGAAAAATGGATATACCACTTACTTCATAGGGATTCTGTGAGGAGCAGATGAGATGAGGTACAGAAAAGGCCTGTGATTTTCTCTGCTTGGGTCATGTGGGCACATCTCCTTTCTCCCTCTGGACAGAAAGTTCTTGAAGATAGGGCCGAATCTCTTTCCCTCAGATTTTCTCTTTATGATACTTCATCAGAAAAGTACACAGGGTATTCTAGAGAGCAGATCTGGCCCGGGGGATTTTCCCTCCTTGGGCAGGGGTGGGAGGAAGGGGGTTCCTTCTGGCAGAGGACATGGGCTAGAGTGTTTCCCCCAAGTGTTAAAACTCCCAGGATTTATACTATTAACATCACTAGAGAAGACATATTTGGGCATCACACAGGCATCTGTGGGGGATCTGTACACCCAAAGATGCTGGCTGAACTTCAGGGGGCTCTTCTGGTCAATGGCTCTGAGCTTGACCTTCAAGGCCCTTCTTGGGTGGGGAATGTTCTGTCTTGCTAATATCCAACCAGGACCCTCCTCTCTCAAGACAGGACAGTGGTAGAAGGAAATGGCTTTGTAGATAGAACCATTCATATCCTCTTTCCCTTTCACTGGCTCACACTTTTCATTCCAACATTTCTGAAGCACTTTCCTCCAGGCTGAACCCTGTGCTTGGCAAAGGCGTCCACAGAGGTGGGCAAGACTCACCCCTCAGGGACTCCTGTGTTCCATGGGGGAGACCAAACAAGTGACCATGACATTACAACGTGACAAAGGCCGTGGCAGGGAAAGGCCAGGGGCTGCAGAAGGCCAGAAGAAGGCCACCGACACAGCTCGGAGTCAAGGAAGGCTTCCTGCAGGGGGTGAAGTTTTAACTGAATCCTGAAAGAAGCCCAGAAATTGACCAAGCAGGGGAAGAGAGCAGTGCTTCAGGCCAAATCAAGCCATTATCCCTCTCCAGAGGGCTCGCGGGTTCCTCTTTGATACAGTTTTGCATCTGACCTTTCATGGCCTAGCACTAGCCTCCCACTTTTTACCAGTCCCTTGGGGTTTCAAGCTCTTTGCCTGATTTTGGTCAGAATGTCTGGAGGGGCATCCACACGCATTCCCTGGCCCATCACTTGGGTCCTCCCTCTGTATCTGTCCTTTCTCTGGGTCGGGGACAGCATAGTCTGGTGGTGAAGAGCATGGGGAAGGGGCCAGACTGCCTGGTGCGGGTCCTCAGCACGCTGCTGTCCACCCTCTGGACCTCAGGTATCTCATCCATCAAATGGGGTGATAACAGTACTACAGTATTGCTGCTGTGGAGACTCAGTGATATGTCAAGTGCTAGAATAGTGCCTGGCACCTAGGAATAATACAATTAGCATTCTAAACTCAACTCGGCAAGAGCATGAAGGGTTTGGTGAGAATAGTGAGCTGAGAGCGAGAAGAGGCCTGGGTCTGAATCCCAGCTGGGCACGTACGAGGTTGTGTGGCCTCAGTTAGGGCAAGTGACCTTTCCGGGCGGGCCTCAGTTTCCTTCTCCCTGAAATGAAGAGGTTGGGACTAAACCACACACCTCTTTCCTGATGGGAAAGAATATCTAAATTTCATACCAGGGGACACATTTATGGCCGTTTGGCAGAAATTAGTTCACAGAGTGAATGCTTACCGGCACAGCAGTCTGATTTTTAATTAGCTGGTGGGAATTCAGTATACTTCAAACATTAACAGTAAAATATGGGAGACCTCTGGTGGAGACAAGCCATACCTTTGGGCTTAAACAAAAGCTGTATCCTTCACACACCAAATTGCCTGCTTTCTGTTTTTAATCGCTAGTGCGCAAATTGAGTATCGATAACCGTTTTGGCATTGGAACAACACTTCCAAAGCGTATGATTTAAAGTGATGCAGTTAGGCAGAAAAAGAGACACAGATGTAGAGAACAAACGTATGGACACCAAAGGGGGAAAGGAGGTGGGGGGGTGATGGTGGTGGGATGAATTGAGAGATTCGGATTAACATATATAAACTAATATGTATAAAACAGATAACTAACAAGAACATGCTGTATAAAAAATAAAGAAAAAAGAAAAAAATAAAGTGATGCAGTTAATATGAAACTAAATCTTATCAGCTAACTCTGTATAATCCTAGGCACCCAATCAGATGGCCTTCTTTTAAATTACTAAACTGCATTTCAAACAAGATAAGAATCAAGAATCTCAACTATTTTTCCCTAGTTTTTTCTTCTTTTGAAAGTAAACTTAAACGTGAACCACTCTATTAAATTCATGAAGAGCAAAATAAGGAACGCAATTCATTCTTCATTCATTCCTCTTACTTTAGTTTTTCAAGGTGGGTGGGTCCTCACAGACTTTTGAAGGATATGTTGCAGTTGGCAGGGGGAAGTGTGTGAGCCGTAGGTCAGAGACATATGAGAACATGAGGAGTCTGGGAGACTGCTGTCCTTCACGGGGGCTGGAGTACATGGAACAAGGCAGCAAGGGCTGGTGGAGGGCGGGGCTGCAGGACCTGGGGAACCTGTCAGTAATGGCTGTTTATTAAAGCCATACCAAGGAGTGTAATCAGATGCCCAGAACTGGGGACTCAGGGAAGATTGCCATGGCAACTAAAGGTTTTGCCTGCGGTTATTTGCTGAAACTTAATTCAGGAATTTAATGGGAAGTTTCTAATTAAGACCCAGTCTGGAACTTATAATATACATGAAAAAAGGGCTTACTAAGGATATGAAAAAAAATTAATAAGGTTTCCCAATCGGTCCTTTATTTATCAATTTAGCAAATATTTACTGTGCATTTGCTACAGCCCCAAGTACTAAGGATGCAGGAGTGAAGAAGAAGGTCCCTGTCTTCACACAGCTTACAGTCTGGTGGATGCAGACAGACCATAAACAAATAACGTGAATAAACCTATTAGTATAAAGTATGCTTACACAATGGGAAGGCAAAGCTTACCCTGCTTATAAAGAGACTCTTCAAAAGTTAATTTGCAAATCCTGCAAACAGACTATTCAGAAGTTTCACTTGCAAAAAAGGGAACCCCCCTACACTGTTGGTGGGGATGTAAATTGGTACAGCCACTATGGAGAATAGTATGGAGGTGGCTTAAAAAACTAAAAACAGAGTTACCACATGATCCAGCAATCCCACTCCTGGGCATATATCTGGAGGAAACTCTAATTTGAAAAGATACATGCACCCCAATGTTCACAGCAGCACTATTTACAATAGTCAAGACATGGAAGCAACCTAAG
Organism: Mesoplodon mirus; assembly: GCF_964341445.2. Taxonomy (NCBI): domain Eukaryota; kingdom Metazoa; phylum Chordata; class Mammalia; order Artiodactyla; family Ziphiidae; genus Mesoplodon; species Mesoplodon mirus. The sequence continues at coordinate 56,759,958 of NC_138991.1, forward strand.
TGTCCATTGACAGATAAATGGATAACGATGTGGTATACACACACATACATACACACACACACACACGTACGCATGCACACAAAATGGAATATTACTCAGCCATAAAGATGAAATAATGCCATTTGTAGCAACATGGATGGACCTAGAGATTATCATACTAAGTGAAATCAGATAGAGAAAGACAAAATCATATGATATAAATTATATGTGTAATCTAAAAAAAATGACACAGATGAACTTATTTGTAAAACAGAGACAGACTCACAGACATAGAAAACAAACTTATGGTTACTGAAGGGGAAGGGGTGGGGAGGGAAAAATTAGGAGTTTGGGATTAACAGAAACACACTACTACATATAAAATAAACAAGGTCCTACTGTATAGCACAGGGAACTATATTCGGTGTCTTATAATAACCCATATAACAATATATATATATGTATATATATGTATAACTGAATCATTGCTGTACACTAGAAACTAACCCAACATTATAAATCAACTATACTCCAATTAAAAAAAAATGCCACTTGCAAATGCATATCTATGCTAATTTCAAAAATTAACAGTTGCAGTTTATTGAGTATTTTAATAAGTGCCTGGCTCTGTGCTTCAAAACAATCCAGCGAAGAAGGTGCTATTATCTACAGGTTACAGATGAGAAAACTGAGACCTCGCCAGAGTTATCCACTTGCCCCAGGCTGTGCTGCTGTGATTTTCAGTGTGGTCAATTCCCAGGACCCCAGGCAGGAAATACCCACAGTGAGCCAGACCCAAGTGCCTCCACACACTTGAAACCACTTAAAATCAAACCCCCAATCCTGTAAGAAGACTCCGTGGGTCACACTCTATGCTAAGCTGGATGAATCTGGACCAGCTGGGGAAACGACGTTTGACCACCTGTGCTCAGACATGGCTGCTTTTAGAGCAAGAGCTGAGTGGCTCCGTTTTGGCTGGGCTGCGTGAACGTCACTGCCTTTGGCTGCTTTGCTGATTTCTTAGCAGAGGAAATCCAGCAACAGAGAGAGAAAGGGAAAGGTTAAGAGAGACAGAGATTTGGGCGGGATGGTAGAAGGGAGAAACAGATGGCAAGGAAGCACAGAATCCGGGGAGCTGAGAGCCCCGCACAGCCATCTCCTTGCGACAGCACAGCCGGCACTGAAAACCCCTTGCCTTCCTGAGCCTGATGCACAGAGCACGTCTGCAGAGCTAGGATGCCATGGATTCAAATTTATCAGGCAAAAGGAAGGCAAAGAAAAGGCGGGCGGTGCCTTTTCTGCTATGTGGGAGCTAGTCACGCTGTCCTCCAGGGGATAACAATAAGGCACGGGCCGAGGAAAAGAGGAGACGGCCAGGCTGCGGAGGCCTGCCTGGACGCTGGGTAGTGGGCGGAGACACCTCCAGCAAGCCGTGCCTCTAACCCCCACATGCAGCTCTGGCTGGACAAGACTCACAAGCCTCACCGTTTCTGCTTCCTGCCATGTGCTGGGGGCTTACATGCAGGGCAGGCCCTGGGCCTCCGTTTTCCCAACTGTAAAGAGGGGTGATAAGAGCACTTAGCTCCCAGGCACTGGAGGCTAAACAAGCAGGGGATCAGTGCCCAGTAACCATTGTTTTTGTGATCATCACTGCCTCACCTGCCCTCCAGGTCACAGATGAGGGCACCTGAGGCTCAGCAGGGTGAAAAACACAGAGCCGGGGTTCTGAAAGACCCCAAGACCTGTGCTTTCCCTGTTTCCTGACTTTATCCCCCCAACTGGCCTAACAGGCCTCTCTGCGTTGATGGAAATGCCCTTCATCTGTGTGTCTAGATGGGCGCCACCCGCATGTGTGGCTAATTTAAATGAAACTAAATGAAATGAGAATTTTCATTCTCTGTCGTGCCAGCCACACGTGGCTACTGAGTACCTGAAACGTGGCTTGTGTGACTGAGGGACAGAATCTTTAGCCTTACTTAATGTTATTTTCATTTATTGAAATTTAGATAGCCATGCGCGGCTCGTGGCTAGAGGGACCCAAAGAGAAAGCAGGGAGCTGACCAGGTACGGCCTGTGGGAAGTGGCCCCTCTTCACTTCTGGCAGGAGCTCCGACTGAGAATGACTTCTCAGGAAACCTTGGTGACACCAGGCCGCATGAGCCAGGGCCTGGGAGCTCCCTGACCTCCAGCCACCTGTACTCTTGGCTCCCGGCTCACTCAGTGTGGGAGCCTAGTGCCCATGAGTCACCTCAGGTCCCTGCAGATCCACAGCGGACACGCCCACACACTGCTCTGCAGCACTAGGGACTCACCGAGGGCAACAGGCTCTGCATCTCCATCTTACACTGGGCAGGGAGTCCTCATGGGCCTCCTGCTTCTCTGCAGCCAGGCATCCAAGGACAGGCAGGGTCTGACGTCCACTGCCAGGCTTTCTCGACGTCCTGGCCCCCACGTGTAGGGGCAGGGAAGCCTCGTGGAACGAATGGGCTGGAAAGTGACTGCTACGCATCTAACACTTGGAAGGGAAGGTTCAAACACCTGAAAAGGCTGCAGCTCAGACACATCACCTTGGGAGTGGGCCAGGGCATCTCACAGTGAGGGCCACTGATGGCCGGGGCACCTGTGGTCAGTGCAGAGCTCAGGACTCTGGACTTAGGGGGTGGGGCCCTGGAGGGTCTCTGGACACGTGACTGGAGACCTGTCAGGGCCCAAATAGCTGTACCGGTGCTTACACAGAGGCTCAGCGCTTATGACAGTGAAGAAGCCACAGCCAGGCCGGTTCTCCTTACTGAGAAGCCTGGCAATTCTCCCAGGAGGGGACGTAGAGCTACCAGGTGGCAATTTAGAACAAGAGGCTGAGAGCTCCTCGGGCCTGCCGTCTGCTCCTGGGACCCGGGGTCACGCAGACATACTCTCCAGCACGCAGGCTCACCTGGCCCTCCCGCAGAGAGGGGCTGAGCAGGACTGACTTTTGGTGCTCCTTCTTCTCCCCAAACCGGTTTTTTTGAGGGGTGGGCACTGAGCACCCTTCTGTTAGTCACCAGGCTAGCGCCTGCCATAGAGGCCTAATTAAACCTTACAGCAGTGGCACCCAAACTCTGTTGCACATGGAATCACTCGGGGATCTTTAAAATCACTCATGCGGCTCCCATCCCTGAACATCTGATTTCACGAGTACAGGGTGTGACCCGGGCACTGGGAGTCTCCAGGCAACTCTGCTTTGCAGCAAAGTCCGCAGACCACTGCCTTACAGCATCGCCTGAGGAGGCAGATGCCCCCTCCTTGTCCCCCTGGTCCAGCTGAGGAGACAGACTTGGCCAAGACCACACCCTGACCAACAGTGAACCGGGCCTTGATGAAGAAAGAGGCTTATGATCCTGCTATTAAAATGCAAGGAACTTGCAGCCCATCAATTAATCCAAAACAAAACAAATCACAAAATCCTTTCCCTCATCTTACTCTAAGACACTGGGGCAAGATGTTTTCAGGCCATTCACAAAACAGATATTCAGCAGGGCCGGAAAGCTGGTGGGGGTCTCACGCACAGGGGAGGGTATGTTGAAAAAACACCAGTAAATACGTGGGGCTGTAATGCTATCCCAGGTCTGATGGATTGCTTATGGCGTCTCCGGGAGTTAATTAGAAGAGCCCTGAACTCAGTCCTGTATCTCAGCAGTCTTTGCCATTAATGATTCAGGTAAAGAAAGACGTAAAATAATAGGGCAGGGAATGAACTAAGCCTTTAAAAAATATTTCTGATACATCAAATTCTAATTAAAGATTAACACACACAATGGAACTATTAAAAGGCACTTGCAGAGGCCCCCAGGACACAGGGAGAGAGAATGAAATCTGTCATGGGTGAGGGCACTGATTAAATCGTTCAGATAAAGGAATTGGTAAGTGATGAGAGGCATTTACTTACAGCTGTGATTTAAATCAGGAAAACAGCACTTGGTTACTTACCCAGCTGCCCATACTGGTACAGCCTTCCTGGAGGGAAACTTGGCAATAAGAAAGGAAATCTTCCAACTGAGCTTGAACCTGCAAGCCCACTTGTAGAACTGTATGCTACGGCCTCACAGTGATTTAGCTACAGGGAAGTTCAAACTCGTGTGTGTGTGTGTGTGTGTGTGTGTGTGTGTGTGTGTGTGTGTGTGTGTGTGTGTGTGTGTGTGTGTGTGTGTGTGTGTGTGTGTGTGTGTGTGTGTGTGTGTGTGTGTGTGTGTAGAGGGCTTAAGTAGGGAAGAACTCATGGATAAAAGGAAACTAAACCTTGGCAGACTCTCGTGACACGGTGTTATATAGGCAGCTTAAAAAAATGCTGTTAAAATAGTGTTTCCTAAACCTCAGTCATTTCTTTACCACCCCAGGGCTTTTTCCATGGTTGTACCACCATCTGTACCATTTATCTGATATTTTCCTTAAGTTCTGTCCCACCCTTTTAACTTTATTTTAAAAGGAAACTTTGTACCATTTACATAAGTGCAAAATTAGCATCATCTGTCAACAGAAGGCACAACCATTTACATGCACAAAATATTCATCCATGCACCACCCCAAACGGTCTCAGGCACCCCCTCTTGAAAAGCATGCTGAGAAGAGCGGCTGATACGCAGAAAGACATGCCCGTGGGGCCTGATGTGAAAAATGAAGGTGACCAAACAGCACGCACAGAAAGACCTCATTTTTTGTAAAACGAACTCATGGTTATCTTCGGGTTATGGTACGGTTATAAGTGATTTTTAAAATGCTTCTCTGTATTTTCTAAATTTTCCACAATGAACCGATTAAGACTTTTATAATAAAAAAATTTATAAAAATTTCAGTGGTCCTGTATTTCTCCTATAGGTCCCCATGTACTTCTTGGGAGGTAGGTCTGGAAGGACACAAGGCCCGACTTATAATCTGTTACCCCTGGGGAAGTCGGAGGGATGGGGCAAGGAGGGAGAGGGGCAGGAGTTACTTAGTTTTGTCTTCTTACGAGGACAGCATATTTGTACGGTATTTATGTAATTAGAAGTTAATGAAAAACATTAACTTCCAAAGTGAAGGCCCCATTTGGTGGCAATCTTACGCCGCTACCACGCCTTGACCATCCAGAGGCGTGTGGCCAATTGCCCAGCCATGCGGCTGGCTCGTTCCCCGTGAGACGGAGCTGGCTGTGGGGAGAAGCCAGGTGCCAGCAAGGTGAAGATGGGTGGCAGGGAGAGCCCCGGACCCAGGGTGAGAACACGCTGTGGCCAGGCTGGGATCAGGGCTCACACAGCCTCCATCCCTCACGGGGGTTTTTTCTTACCCTTTCTTGTTCATTCTCCACTCTCCTTTCGGCTACCTGTTCCCCTTCCTGTCTCTCTTCTCTCTGGTTTTTGCTCTTAAAGCACAGCCTAGAAAAGGCAGGCCATGTTCCATAACATTACCGCCCACTTTTTCCTGCTATTTACATCAAAGACCCCAAGCTCACACATTTGAAACTGAATGTCATGTAAAAGATTACCAACTTAAAAAAAAAGATTATCAACTATTCAAAGAAGAAACAAGTCACGGAAAATCTGACTTTCATTCTGGTTCTGCTTGATCACACCTCCCAAGAAGAAAGTAGAAACTTCAAAGGCATCTCGGGTACTGAGGAAGCCCAGCGCTGAGAAAGGTTACTTGCTTTTTCGTGGCTGATCCACTGAGGGACAACTTTTTCCATCCCTGACAAGGAGGGGTATGTTTAAAGGTCCATGGCCCTTTTAAAGGGGCCCCCACTTCTTCACAATAAGGATAACTGCATTCATTCTACAGACTTATTGATTTAAATATGATTCAAGTAAAATTCATGCAAAGCTGATTTTTCACATTTGAGTTATGTTATAAACTCCATGGCAGACGCAATAGGGACACGAGAGCAGGCATATTTGGGCAGTGGTGAGGGCCCGGGCAGGCATGCAGGGCCCCAAAGGACAAAAGGGAAAGACTCTTTCTGAAGAACTCAGATGCAAACAGGACACACGAGGTCAGTTCTCAAGAAGGGAAATGCCGGCAAACACAGTCAGCTGTGAAAACTGGAACTGGGACTGGGGGTTGGGCAGGGGAGGCGGAGCCTGCAAAGGCCTCAAACTTCAGAGGGCAGGTCTCCTGCAGGGCTCAGCTGCCCCCGGCCTGAGCAGCTGTGCCTAGAGGGCCCGTTAAGCCACAAGTGAGCACCGTCTGCCTCCTCCCACCAACCTCGCACCTGTAGGTGAAGGCTGGCCTTTGTGGAGGGCAGGGGCCTCCAGACTGTTTACTGTAATCTCCCGATAGGGCTGGAAACTTCTCCGGCACGGCGTGACTGGGACTGGCACTCGGAGCTTCTGGGTTAAGCCTATGGAACCCCTGACTCACATCACCTTTCAGTTTCCCTTTGAGCCCCCAGAGGCCACATCTTCTGTCACCAAAAGGTGACACAGCAGCAGGGCCTATTACAAGGCAGTTCCTTAGGACACCGGCTGGGAAGGGCCCTGCAGGGCCAGCAAGTACCCCGGAGAAGAGGTTGAGACCTGGGCATCACTTAGAAGATTGGGGTCAGCCCTGCTTCCTAACAGCACCGTTATAAAGGAAGGCAGAGCTAAACCGCTATGGCACGGTGTGGCCACAGAGACCTGCCTGACTATCCAAGGGCACTCGCCCCACGCCCACCCTCTCCAACAGGGCATGAGGCCAAAGGACCCTCTCTACCCATTGGGCCCTTGGCCCCATCCCCACGGGCCACCTTGGTTCGTGCCATCATCCTCTCGCTCCAGATCCAGCAAGAGGCCCCTTCCACCAGCTGCCCACCTAAGGTCTTGCTGCCTCACCACTGCCCGTGACCATGGTGTGGCAGGACCCTTCTGGAGTGCACATCCCAGTATGTCACACCTGTGCTCAAAGCACAGCTTTTCCTTCCTTGTGAGTGGCCCCCTTGACCCCACCATATCCTCTGTGCCCTCTGCTCTCCCCTCTCCCCTCCCTGCTCTTCGGTCAGTCCCGTGCACAGCCTGCCCTTCTCCACCCATCTGTGCCCTCTGCCTGGTGGGTTTCCACCCTCCCCTGAAGGCCTGGCTGATGCTTACTTCTTCAAAATTGAGTTTACTTTGCTCCAAGAGGCAGGTATTTGGTGGCTACCCACTGCCAGGAAGCACAGAGAGAAAGCTGCCCTCCTTCCACCAAGGGGCGCAGAGCAGAAAGAGACAACCAAGTCTATAGGCGAAATCAGCCAAGTGCCCGCCAGGGCGTGCGCTACGGCCCTGGCCACCGGGAGCCTGCTGTTTCTTTGGCTGAGCACCACAGGCTGTGTCGGCTGGTCTGTAGGAGACCGCGATGTGCTCCAAACACACGTTTTTGAGATGTGGACTCATACTGGCTAAGGGACAGCTGCTTCTTTTCTCCAGAGGCCCTGGCTCCAGGGCCCAGGCTCTGTGTGAGGGATGACAAGAATGAGCCACTATATGCTACCTTTCCCTCTCTTTGCTTTGCTGAGCAGGTCTAGTTGAGCTCACGTGAGATAAAGGTCACTTTAGGCACTGCTCCCAAAGCTCCATAGGGTTGGAGGGTGTGGGGACTCTGGAGACTGAGAATCCAGGGATGGGTCCTGCGGGAATGGTCCAGGCGAGGACGGTCCTCGCTGGTCCTGGCTCCCCGCTGCTCCACGCAAAGCTCAGTACTCTGTGGAGGGAGGCTGCCTGCCTCCTGGCCTGTCTCCCACTGGGCTGGGGACAGTCGTGACAATGAGGACAATAATGACAGCTGACATGTACTGAGCATTATATTACGGGCCAGGTGCTGGCAGGCACTTTCTGGTATATTAAGTAATTTAGTTCTCACAATAACCCTGTTTTCCAGATGAGGACGTTGGGGTCCTCAGAGTTTAATGAACTTGTCCAAGGTCATGTAGTTAATAGACAACAGAGCTGGTGCTCAAACCCTGATACATTCTGACATGGGAGCCCCTAGTCTTACCACTGGGCCCAGAACAAAAGAAAGGAAGAAAAAAGAGAGGAAGCAAACCAAAAGTTTTTGGGGTGAGAACTGGAATCAATTATGTTTGAATTTGTATTTGCAAATCCACTTTCAAGGAAACGCTGGGAGTGCCTGTGAGCCAGGGACTGGTTTCAGCGTGTTTTTACAGAGCTTCCTTCCAATCACATATGCAGGGCTCCTGCATATCAGGCCCAAGTGGACCCTTCAGTGGGCATGGGCTGGCTGGTGGGAACCATCCTGACCAAGCAAACCCCTGGAAGTTGTGGGTAACATTGCTCAGAACTGCCCATGGGGGTTCAGAGCACCCTCGTTCAGGACATGCCTTCCCTGCAAAGAGAAGTGGGGTGCTTTAGAAGGGAAAGCTCCGGCCCTGCCTGGGCTGGAGCTTAGTTACCAGAAGCCTAGCAGGTCATCTTGCAGCCTCAGTGGTAAATCTCTGGTTCACATTTCTTAGAAGCCTTCTGTGTTTCAGGCACTGTGCTCAGGGCCTTCCTGACAATTCTCCTCATTTTCCAGATGAAGGAAAGCTCAGGCTCCTGTTCAGTGTCTCTGCAAAGTCACCCAGCTGACCAGTGGCAGGGCAGGCTGGAGGGCTGGGGGGTAGGCATTCGGGGCACACCACTCCCTCCCTACCTCTCCCTGCCGCTGGGCCAGGGCCCCTCCCTCTGTGGTGCCTGCACCTCCTGACAGCCCTGCAGAGGTGGGTGGGAAGCTCTGAGCCCCGGGGTCGGGGGTGGGGAGGGGTGGGGTGGGGGCAGGAGCTGCCCAGGGCGCACAGCTCTGCCACCCCAAGTGGCTGGGCCAGAATTCCAGCCTCCAAAGGCCCTACTCTCTCAGACCCCGGAGCACCCCTACAAAGCGGGCCTTCTTCATCGAGTGGCTGACACTGAATAAGCTGAATAAGCCAGTGAGCTTTTACTGAAAGCCACATACAACTTCCCTTTCACCCTTCGGAGTAAGTAATACCTTTCTCTTTGCCGGTTATCAATCTCCTGTGTCTTTTAATAGAAGCAGTTCATGGTGTGAGTCGGGGCAGATATAAACATAGGACGGAAAACTGTTTACCTCAGGACTTTACTGAGAAAGAAGGTTGGTAGCTTTTAAAAGCGACGTCTATGGGAGCCTCTGAAGACACGGGGCTGCCGATTCCATGCTGGGGGGCCAGGGTGGGCAGGTGGCTGGGGAGTTAGTGGAAGAGATGGAGAAATAAAACGGTCCGCTGCGGGGACGCAGAGGCTCCACGGCACTATTTGAGATGCCCTCAGACATCACCCTCTGCTGCCTTATCCGTCGTATAAGAATTCCAGTTCGAGTCCCCCATGGTCCCTTTCCTGACCAGCCCCTAAGAATCATTCAGTGAATCCACAAACATGGGAAAAAGATGAAACATTCTGAAGGCTCTTCTTCAAGCCACATGGATGTTGATGGGTCACCCGTGGGACTGATGAAGCTTTAGTCCTATGAGGTAGGTCCCCTTCTGTGGTTCTTCTGAGGAACCAGAATTCATACAGGGGATGTACTCTTTTATGAGATGGAGGCTTGGCAGAGAATCAAATAACTAAGCAAGCATATTTCTGGTACTATGTTAAAATAAACAACTGCCAAGCAGGGGGTTGGGAACGTCTAAACAGATACTTGAGCGTGAAGGATGGTGGAGGTTTGAGAGGACACAGCTGCGCGCCCCCTAGTGCACACGGAGGAGGCAGGCTTGCCAAGGGCTGGAAGTCTCTTCTGGCGCCTCTCCAAGGAGCAAAGCGGGGGATGGGAAAAACGGAGCACAGCGCGGGGTTGACTGGTCCAGGTGGCGCCTCAAGGGGCTGGGTGGGCTGAACCCCAGCTGGAAGCTGAGCCCGGGCTCCTCAGCGAGCACCCAGGCTGCCTGGGGTCTGGAAGGCGGAGCTCCCGCAGGCCCCTCTCTCTGCCTACTTAACCAGGCTGACGGTGCCTAGCAGATGGCTGTGCTCTTGCCCATCACACTGGCACAAATGAAGAAGGCTGACAGTGGTCACTGAGGGCGAGGGGTGAGGAAATGGGCCCTCCCTATGCTGTCAGCAAGAGGCCTGATGGGTACAGTGGCTTCCGTGGAGGGCAACGTGATAGAAGCTGTCGTACATGGCGAGATACCTAACTCTACCCCAGCGATTTCACAGCGAAGCAGAGCTGCTCTCCAGGCCCAACCCTCCTGGGCTGTTGGGACAGTGAACGGCGGGGAGCCGCCAAACGCCCATCAACGGGAGTGGCTGCCCGAGGACGGCACTTCGGGCCCTTCCATTCAACGCATAATGTGCAAACAAGCTCCATCCGTGTGTCCTGACAAAGGAAAGCCCCACTGTTAACTGCAAAAAGCAAGCTGCAGACCAAGATATGCGTGATCCCATCTGTGTAAAAACTACAGCGATGGTCATGCATTCAACAAGTATTTATCACGTGCCTACTAAGTGCCAGGCCCACACCTGGACCGGGGTGAGGGTGACAAGCAAGACAGAGTTTGTGCCCACGAGTATGAACTTATGTGCGCCAGCACAGAGAACAAGGTCTGGGAGGAGGCATGCCCAGCCCGAGCTGGGAGTTACTGCTGTAGAGGCCGGAGGGTTAGGGAACGGCCGCAGGACGCTGGGAGGGGTGAAAGGGTACTTTCACTTTTTACTCTACACACTGTATTATCTGACCTTTTAATTTAAACAACATGAATGTGTTTCTGTATTATTTGGTGACCTTTAAACAACAAAAAAAACCATGGAATTACTGACTCAGTGGCAGGATCCCAACCTGACTGTTCCCAGGATGGGTGACCACTCTAGGGGTGGCTGAGGGGCAGAGGTGGCGTTAAGGATGAGTCCATCTTCCAACCAGAGCTGAGGCTGCAATTCTGCATCATTTCCAGGCCCTTTGGGAAAAAAAGGTTTGCAGGGCACTGACTCCAGCTGCCCATCCATCTCCTTTGGAGATGGTCTTGGCCATGACTGGGGTCACGGGCACACTCTCAAGACTGAGGCTGTGTATCAGACAGCCTCAGCGCTGACAGCGCTGCGCTTCCTCGGCCTGCCCGGCCGGGGATCACTGTGGGCCTTCTACCAGCAGCTCTCTCTCTTTTCTAGGCCCCATCAAGGCCCTTACCCACACCCAGCCGAAAAGTGGTACACGGAGGACGGCCCATGGACATCAGCCCTCCTGGCTAAGGACAGCCTGACTCTGCCTAGGCCGTGAAGAAGAAAGCAAGGAGTCTTGGGGGCCAGGCAGCCGGGGTCCCCAGGCTGGTTCTGCTGTGTCTTAACTGTGTAAACTTAGGCTGATCACGTGATCTCTGGGAGCCTCAGTCCTCCAAGATGTAAAATGAAGATGTTACCTCTTCAGAGGTACAGAAAGATTCCACAAGAACCCCCTCCCCGCTCCGTGAGCCCATGTAAGGGGACCACTGAATCCAGGTGTGGCCTCCAACACCCTGGGGAACTTGGTAACAAATGCAGATTCCAGACTAGTTTATCAGCATTTTAAATATATATCCATGGTGACTGTGATACATGATTTGTTTGTATACGTTCCCTGATTCCCCGGAAGAAGTGTTGAGACAGGAATAGAACTTTCTCCCCTGGGGCGAAAAGAAATCTGGGATCGAAACCCCCTGTATCACTCCAGCTCAGCCTTCTAAAACCCACGCTCCACCAAGCAAAATCTGTCTCACTTAATATCTATAGGTGGCCGTAAAAAAATAAGTAGCTTGGGTTTATTTCATAAATTAAAAACAACAGTACTGAATATTAAATGTGGCTGTACAACTGCCTTACCACCCCACCGCTGTAAGATGAAAATCACAGCCAAGCCCAAGGGAGGGAGCACTACTTCCTGGACGCCCTGGGAACCAGATGGGGCTCTGCAGGCAGGTGGGGTCCTGGAGGTGACTAAAAGCACACTTTACGTGCAGACCCCGTGGGGGACGTGAGGTGGCTTTAGAAGGCACACGTGTGAATGGTTACTTTTACTTTAGTCATTCTATATTTATCTTCACGTGTAGTGAGAAAACTATACGCTTATTACTATGGATCCCGAGATTTCTGGTAAAAGTTAGGATTAGCTTAACCTAGCCCACCTGGCCCTGCGAGGGAGTTACTGTGAACAGACTCAAAGAAAAGATTAAACGAATGATACTACATGTGGTTCTTTTACGTGGCAAACACCTCCGAGATGGATGGTACTTGAACACTTCCTGCATGGGGAGCACTGGTACCCGGGTGCCTCTGCTTAGAGGAGTGGATGTGAACTGAACGGAAGAGACAGGGTAGCACTGATTTAAAAGATGACACCAGGCTCCTGAAAGGCAAGCACTGGGGCCGTGTCCAGGCACTCAGGCCTTCACGCCATCTCTGGGGCAGTGGTATAAAGTGACTCGGCAACTGCCACTACCTGAGGGCCACACGTCTCGGCTAAGTCTTTAACAGGTAAAGTAGCGACCCCTGAGTTACTGTCCAAAGTATTTATTATGGCAAAGCGCTGTGAAAACAACATGGATTCTCTCACAGAATCCTCATTACACCCCCTAGAAGGGGGAAATGGTTACTATCCCCATATTGTGGGTGAGATGAAGTCACCTGCCCAGGGCACAGAGGTAGCGAGTGGGGACCTGAGCTGGGGGGACTGGCCCAGCCCGGGCTCCTAACCACGACATCCAGGGCTGCCACCTGTCAGGACAGGGCATGAGCCCAGGGACCCCCACCTGAGCCTCATCCTTGGCTCTGGGGCTTGTGTGCACACCCCGGAAACCAAAGAAGTTCCTCAGACCAAATCCTCTTCACACACAAGCACACGAACAGCAATAATAGTAACAGTGCACGGCTCTGCGCGTTACACACGTCATCGTGTTCCGTCCTCGTGCCATCCCGCTTGAGCACCCGTGATTTACCATTCTTCCTACATCACAGAGGAGGCAACAGAGGGCTCGAGAGGTGAGGCCACGTCCCATGGCACACGACCACCAACTGGCAGAGCTGGAAGTGGGGCCCGGGCCAGCCAGGCCCCAAACCTCATGTCCACAGCCCCTTCCGGCCCTTCCGCCTCCCAGGCTTCAGCCTTGCCACCCGTGTCATTATCTCCCTCAGTCCACACACTGCGGACGCCCTGCAGGGGCAGCCGACCAAGATGGTCAAGTGGTGTCCATGCTCTGTCGGCCTCCCTCTTCTCTGGTGGCAGTGCTGGGGGGGGACCCAAGGGCAGTTCTGGAGCCTCCTCCGGTGCTGGATGGTCGGCCAGCGAGAGTGATGGTGTAGGGACATGAGCATTTGCACATGAACCCTGCTCCCCGAGCGGGCCTGCCCCATCTCAGCCCGGCCCAGAACCTGCTAACATCTTGAAATCAGTCGAGGCCTTTTTGCTGAGATTTTCCCTTTGCCTTTCAGCTTCGGTCTTTGCTTCTCCCTCATGGTCAGTCCCTCAGATTTCTTCCTGGCTGAGTAGGGGGGGTGGGCCTGGGTGCTCCTGGTCCCCCAACTGCCAGTTGTTGAACTAAGAGGCTCCCAGGGATTAAGCAGAGGATGAGTATTCACCAGCACGGCAGAGACATTCACTGTACCAAACAGGCACGCCCTCCCATCTCCCCACCCTCCACTGCTCTCCACCCTCTGACGGTTTGGTGAGGCCACAGAGACAGTGAGCAAAAAGCTCGCCCTTCTGGCTGAAGCAGCTCTCTCGCTTTTCCCGGCCCTTCACTGTGAGAAGGGGTGTGCCATGCGGTGCAGCTACGGGACGGTGCAGCCTCCGTCACCCCAGCCTCGGAGCAACGTGAGGAGCAGGGCACCCCGCTGACCCACGTGGGACAAGCAGCGTGAGCAGGAAATAAATCTTCACCATGTTGGGGGACGGAGGTTCATTGTTCCTGCAGCGCAGCCAGGCCCGACCTGGAGAAAGCGGCACCCCGCACTCGGGGCCACAGACCATGAGAGTAAGCCGCGAGGTTGGTCTTGGGTCTGGCAACCCAAGATCACAGCACGCGGTGACTGCCTGTAACGCATAGGCGCTGTGCCAAATGGTCTTAAATGCATTTTCTCACCAAATCTTCTCTGCAGTCGTATATCATGCTGTTGGGCCTCCTTATCCTTACGTTGCAGGTGGAAAAATAGACACTTGTAAAGATGAAGAGGGCGACCGAGGCCTCGTGGGGAGCGACAGAGCTGGGACTTGGCCTGAGCCCGGCTGTGATCGCCAGTCTGCGGCCTCCCAGCAGCTCCCTCCCTGGGGACTCAATCTGAGGTGATCGTTCTCTCTCCTTCCATAAAATCACCACACCGTTTGTCTTTTATAAGCCATGGATGTGCCCTCTGACCATCCAACTAAGGCTTGTGGCATGAAAATGCGCCTGTCATGTTCTGCTCTGACAACCAGGCTGAAAGCCCCTTCCCACGATCCCACCAGGGACAAGGATATGGGCTTCTCAGCCCCGTCTGTGAACGAGTCCAGAGCTCAGGCCCAGTTGGGAACAGGTGTCGAAGAGGGGCCTTTCAACCCCTCAGACGGCGACGACGATAAAAGGCTCCCAGGAAGAGGGGCTCTGGAGCCGGCTCCCTTCCCCCACCCCTGCAAAGCCATCTGTTTGCTATCTGCAGAAGAACCGCTGATTTATAGGTGGGGCCAGGAGGCGCCTCCCCAAACCAGGGCCCACAACCACCCTGAGTTATTCCAGCCAATGCGTAGCCATCTGGCCACGGGCCCCTTCTGCCTCTGGAATTGATGGCACAGTATTAATTTTCCTCGAGGTAGTCACCATCTGTGCCTGGGCTGCTTCTCCCTAAGCAGTGTCTTTCAGAGCAGCTGCACAAGGGCAGGCATTTCAAGGGACTGGAAGCAGCACCAGGTAGAGCGCGGTGTGATTTACTACACATTTGGACGCATCGATTGACCTGTAGAGTTTCAGATTGCCTCCCTCCACAATGGAGATGACTCACACAGCTGGGCACGCTCAGAAGACGAATGCTGGGCCGTCAAATCCAGTCCTGATCTCATTCTAACTCCCAGTGAGCAAAGAGACCAGCCCAAAGCCAGGGAGAATGTCAGATGCTGTCAGAACGGAGAGGTCCCCAAGTATGCCCCTGGCTCCTGGAATCACTGTCTGTTTTTTGAAAACAAAGTCAGTGTCCCCATTTGCAGGCTGGACCCTAAGCCACTCTCTTGTTTCCATTCATTCACCTGCGGCAAATCTTCACCAAGGACCCGTTACGCTGTCAGCCCTAGGATTCAACTGTGAACAAGAGTCAGGGTTCCTGCCCCAAGCAGCTTGGTGCCCACATGAATCAAATAGCAGCACGAAAACAGAAAATTACACACAGCGGCCAACGCAGTGAAGAGAGAGATCTGGAGAGAGCGTCCCAAGCAGAGGGGCCTGGCCTGTGCGAGGGTCAGAAGCACGGTCAGGGAAACTAAAGACGGCGATGCGGCCAGGACCCAAGGTGGGTGGTGCAGCTGGAGAGCAGGCTGAGGGCCCGAGTGTGCAGGCATGGTGGCCCTGGAGGGCTCAGGCCTTGGACTCTGCTGGTCAACAGCAACAGCAGCAAGGGAGAGCTGAGTTTAGATGTGCTGCTGACAGAGACCAGGGGCCTGTGTTCCCCGCACTCTCCCCCTGACCAGGCCAAAAGCCCACCACCACTGGTTTCCATCCTGGTAGGTTATCACAGGCAAAGGCAGCTCAGGGCCGTCCTGCCCTCTCCCGAGGCAAGCTCTGCAACAGGTTCCCCTCAGACGGCCTGCCTGGCCCTCCCAGCCGACAGAGCAGCTCGACAGGCAGGGGGAGGTTGGCAGGAGAGGGTCCCCAGGTCAGGAGAGAGGGCTGGGACCCTGGACCAGGGCCTCGTGTTTATTCTGGTCTCCAAGCGCCACCATCGACCAAAACCAGCACTGGAGAAACTGGAGGCATTATTACCTGTGCTGAGGAGGAACAAGGCATCAGGGCTGAAGGAGTTGGGTGACCCGGGATGGAAGAGGAGGTGGTGGGGTTTGGCGGGTGGGAGCCTGGGCACTGGAGGAGAACGGGCCTGGGGTCAGGTGCTGGCTGGGCCCCTCCAGGCTGTGGGGTGAGGCGTCTGCAATAAACCCTCAGACAGTGCCTGGTGTCTGATGAGCTGCCAATGAGGGGCAGCTCCTACCACCCCTACCTGCTCAGCGGCTTTGGGTCTGCAGGATGTCTCAGAGCCCTTGACCAGGCTCTCCAGGGGTCACAGCCAGGAGGATAAGCCGGAGGACTTGCTGGAGGAGGAGCTGCACCCTTAGACCCCAATGGAGAGCTCCCACTCTCTCCCTGACGAGGCAGGGAAGCCATCCATCTGCAGCTGACTCTCCACCTCCCACAAGTTTCTGAGTTCAATACAACTTCACACCCACACACAACCAAACAGCAAAACCAGCATATAGATTCACCAAACCTGGATATTTTAAAACTTTAGATCTCAGGTGGGAAGGACCTGCTACCCTGGCCCCGGCTGCATGTGAGTCTGGCCTTAGGAAGAGAGTGTGTCTTTCTTTTCAAGAGAAGAGGGAAGGCTGTAGAAAGGGACTGAAGAGGCAGGGCCCCCCCGTCTCTATTCCCAGTGCCCGGCCCGGGCCCAGCTGGCACGTAGCAGGGCCTCAGTAAATGGCTGCGGAGCCAATGCAGAGTCGTCGTCCCTTTGGCCATCTGGACACACTACTCATTCCCAACTCACCCGGAAACCCATCAGGATTTAAGCCTTGTCCAGTCTCACTTTTAATTCCCAACTTTTCACCCAAATGAGTTCCTGTCTTGGTGTCACCCGGTGTCATTTAGGGCGTGGGGTGGGGGCTGTTGCTTGTTTTCAGGAGAAACGCTGTCTTCCCAGCAGGAGGAAGTGAAAGCTGGACCTGCGTGTAGGGGTGGGGCGGCCTGGGTGGGGAAGTGGCACCACCCATGAGCACAGGTCCCTGGCCCTGAGGGGAGAGTGACTGTAAATCAGTGGATGTGGATTCCATAAAGCAAGCCACTGTGCTTTCCTGTTATGTACACACAGGTGCTCGAACGCACACACGTACACCTAAACACACACGCGTGCACACACACAGTATCTAAGGTTATGGTGGGTTTTGTGTTGTTTTGTTTTTTTTAAACAAGAGCTATCAAAATCGAGGGAGGTGTCTGCACAATTTTGCAAAACCTCAATTCTCATACATATACTTAAGGCCTGAATCAGAATGTTTTTCCATCATGGTCAACAATGTTCTCATTTCTTGAGAAAAAAAAAAAAACCCCAAAACGCATTTATTTTATTCCATTTTTACATCCAGCTACTTTAGTCAAGGACTAACATTCTGCCACAGACCATTTAATGACCAGAACCCTCAAACCCTTTCCTGGAAAAAGGTCCTTCTCAAAACCCAATAGGGGCTTTTGATTAAAGTTCCTCCTGGCCAAAATCGGCTGGAGAGAACCCGCACTCTTAGCACGGCTGTCCTAGACTAATGGCACAGGGGAAGAAACCATAAGGACCCCTGTGGTTTAAGGACCCGAGGGAGTGGTGTGTGTGTGTGTGTGTGTGTGTGTGTGTGTGTGTGTGTGTGTGTGTGTGTGTGTGTGTGTGTGTGTGTGTGTGTGTGTGTGTGTGTGTGTGTGTGTGTGTGTGTGTGTGTGGTGGTGGTGGTGGTGGTGGTGGTGGTGGTGGTGGTGGTGGTGGTGGTCCAGGACTCGGGGGGTCAGATGGCCACGGACGGTGACATTGGAACCTTTTAGGTCAAAAGGAGAGCTTTGGGGAGAAGGGAGACTGAGCTGCCTGGGAGAACACCAACCACAGGAAGAGCCTCGGCAGCAGGAACCCAGAGGAAGGAAAGACCAGCAGGAAAGGCAGGAAGTGGCTGGGTGCTGGAACCGGGGGAGGCGACCTGGGGAATGTCAGTGGGCAGAGACCAGGGACCACCTGGGGATGGTGGCAGGAAGCGGGGAGGCATGGAGAGAAGAGTTTTAACCTGTACCACCAGAGTGGGGCCCTGCCGGGCATGCCTCAGCCCTACATGGGGCTGAAGGTTCTGGAAGATGTGGTGGGAGGTGGGGTCTGGTCACATAACCCAGGAGCACCTGAGGGGTAGCTGTCCCTAGCCGGTGCATCTGCTGTTGGTTCTCAGGGACTCCTTAACTGCAGGGTGTCACGCAGGGCCTCCGCCCCATCTGCTGCCAGTTTCCACATCCCACCCGTGGTAGGCAGCATAATGGCCTCCAAGGATGTCCATACTTGAGTCCCTGGAACTTGTGAAGGTTTCTTACAAAAGGGATATCACAGATGTGATTAAATTAATGGCTCTGAGATGGGGAGATGATCCTGGATTATCTGGGTGAGCCCTGTTTAATCAGAAGAGGTCCTTAAAAGTGGAAGAGGGAGGCAGACAAGGAGGTGAGAGTGATGGGATATCAGAATGGTCCAACCCACCACAGCTGGTTTGAAGATGAAGGACGGGGCCAGGAGCCAAGAATGCAGGCAGCTAGAAGCTGGAAAAGGCAAGGAAACGATTCTGCCCTGGAGCTTCCAGAAAGGAAAGCAGGCCAGTGATTTTAGCCCAGTGAGACTTCTGACCTACAGAACTGTGACCTAATAAATGTGTCATTTTAAGTCACTAAGTTTGTAGAAATTTGTTATAGCAGCCACAGGAAACAAACACACATCACTCAACACTCTAGACACAGGGTATGACCAGGTTGCCATGCCACCCACGTTGTCTTCACTTAGGACACCCCCTGCTTGGAACGTTCTTGCCCAGCTTGTCTGCCTGCTGAACACCCACTCAGAAGGACACTTAGCTCAATGGCTGGGGCTCTCAGAAGCAACTCTTGTCCCTATTCACCCCCACCCCCAGCCAAGGCCCAACTCCCCCCTGTTCTCCCCACTGCACCCTGCAGTTCCCATCAAAGCACCCATTATCCATCTGCTGCTGTAATTCCTGCCAGGACGCCAGCAGCTGCCTGCAGGGAGGGCTGTGTCTTACTCATTTCTAGCACCCTGGCAGTGCCTACCACTCTGTAAACGATGGACACGTTAGTGGGTAAGTGAATGGATGGAGGGGTTGTAGCCCAGAGTCAAGTGTTCAAGTTCTGTGGTCTGAATCCTGTGTGTGTGTCCTGGCTCCCCCACTTCCTGGCAGAGTGTGACCCTAGGCAGGTTATTTTACCTCTCTGTGCTTTGGCTTCCTCGTCCATAAGATGGGGATAATAGCAAGACCTACTTGGCCAGGTTGTGAGGGTTAAATTAGTTAACCCATGTCAAATACTTACAACAGTGCCTGGCCCAAGGAAATGGACCAATAGGTGGCACCTATTATCATTCCTGTGGGATCCAGCAGAGGATGCTGAGCACGAAGGGAAGAGCTAAAGCCAGGGGCCAGGGAGACCTCAGGGAGTGCCATCAGGCTGCATAAATCTAGTCTAGAACCTTCAGGAGACACTGCCTGGCCCTCACGTTTCTACCTCCAGCTTCCTCTGTATGAGTCTGGTGCTGGGGCTCAACGGGCTGAAGGGAGCAAAGGGAAGGGGGCCCAGCGGGGAACAGAGAAAGCGGTAGATTTTCAACAATTTTGCTGCTCTGGAGAACGCAAGCCATCACTGGGAGGGAGGCACATTTTATGAGGCACCAGTTACAGGCTAAAGGTTAACTGGAGTTATTTAAATGACATGCCTATTTCCTGGCTTTGCACAGCTCTGGAAAACCCCGACTGCACTTAGAAAAATGTAAAGCATATTATAAAATTCAAAGGCCTGGGTACGGGTGATGAAACAGATGAATGCAAAAGATAACTTGGATGTGCCAAACTGAAAACCAGGAAGCTGCATGGGGCTTTTCTGCACAAGGATTTGGCAGGGAGAGGAAAGGTCTACTTCACCTTGAACCTGGTATAAAAAAATGGCGGCCCTGAGCAGGCCAAGGGAGGAAGGAAGGGACGATGGGATGAGGACGTTTAGCTCTCAATTATAAGCAAAACAATTTAAACAGTGGGGAGACCTGGAAAGACAGGCTCAGTCCATGGCTCCTGAGCCTCCTGGTCTGGCTGTCTGCTTCCGAGGCATTTTTACGACTGTGCCTGAAGCAGAGCAGGCTGTTTCCAGGCCTGGCGCTGGTCCAGGACACCTGGAGAGTTAGGAATGGGCTGGGGCTTCAGTGCTGCAGAGACTGCTGGGTCGGCAAGGGTGGTTCTCGCCCAGCCCGCATGCATCGGATGGAGCAGTAGGGCTGGGCTGGGGTGGCGGTCTAGGAGGCCTAGCCGGTCACTAGGCGCTTCGTCTCTCCAACAAGGTGCCTCAGGCTGCAGAGGTGACGTGATCTGCCTTCAACTAAGGCAGAAGCGCACTGCAGGCACAGTTAACTTACACAAACTCAACTGCATTCAGGAAGGGAGTGGGGAGAGAAATGTAAGTTTAGATATTGCGGCTGCTCTGGCTGCCACCCCACTGAAGGAGCACAGCCTGAGGGGCAGGTGAGACTCAGTGCCTCCCTCGAGGGCCCTCAGGCTCTCCTGCCTCTATCCTAGGGGCCCCTCCCAGTGCCCAGCGAGACACTCCCAGGTAAAGACTTGCGCACTCACAGAAGGAAGCCAACCTCCTCTTTCTCTGGTGCTCAGGACAGGTCAGTTTCAGCCCTGGAGTGAAGACCAGCTGTGTTGGCTCACTGAGGGACGTGACTCTCCTACGCTTCACCTTCCCAAGGGATCTGTAAGGGTAACCTGCACGGCACAAGCTTTCCACCTGACAAGTGGACTTCAGAACCTAGAGAGAGATGTGGCCACTGCATCATGCCACAAAGCCAGCCTCCCTGGTGACATCCGGTTGATTAGGAGGTGGGCAAGGAGAGCTCCGAGAGGGAACTGGAATTCATGAAGATCAGCAAAGCAGAGACCAAGTGTTAAGTTCCAGAAACTTCCTCACTCTGTCTAACCCAATGTTTTGCAACACTGGCTATACGATGGAATCCTCTAGGGAGCACTTACAACTAGAGAGGCCAGGGCCCATCCCCAGAACAAGTGAATCAGAACCTTCTGGAGTGGGGTCTGGGCACAGATAGTTTTTGAAACTCCTAAAGTGATTCTGAGGCACATGGCAGGTTCTGATACAGGGAGCCCTGGGCCAGAGACTGCCCGCTCTGTCCCCACCCTGGCCCGCAGAGTTAGGGGCAAGTGAGCCACCCCCAGGGCAGTTCCTCTGATATGCAGCCACAGGCAGGGCAGCATGGCAAACCAATTTTCGCTTCTATTTCCAGGCAGGTCAAAGTGGAAATGACAAATTAAGCATTTCAATGTCCCAAGATCAGTACTCCATACATTTCTCGAAAGCTCAGCAGAGCAAACTACATTTGACATTCATTGGAAAAATCAGCGCAGACGGCTTGCTGTGCTGGGAAGTGGGCGATCCTCCTCGTGGGACTCCTTCAGTCTTTAATCAGGACATTCTCTTAAGGCAGATTCAATGGTCTAGTCTATGTTATTCCAGTTGCTTCCCGTGCCTCGACTTCAAAACATACTTCGGACTCTAGGTGTCAGCCTTCCTAGTACTTCTGCCTCATCTGAATGCAACACGTCTCCCTCCTCAGCAGGAGGTGGAGGAAGGTGCTGGTCCCTTTCCCCCCATTCCTGGTCTTTAATGGGGGATGGGGTGGGCCGGAGGCTGAGGATTGGCTGAAAGCAGAGCAGGGTTAGCAGCAGGACAGGTGCTGGAGACGGTGGCACCGGTGTCCTGGACCGAGGGAGATGGCAGGCTCAGGGCAGGAGCCTGCGGCTGTCACAGACCTTTGGTAAAGGTCACGCTGTCTGTCGCTGCTTCAGTCACCCCAGAGATTTGTTTTGGGGGTTCTGTGGTTAATCAGAGAGCGGGGCCAGAGGCCAACACTCCGCTCCAAGGCCTGAGCAGTCACTGGATCCTGTGTGGTCCCTGGCGGCAAGGCAGGGCAGTGGAGGTGAGCAGGAACCGGCGGCTTCGGGGTGGGGAGGCCTGTGTAGGCAGAGCCCCAGACAGCCTCGCCGAGTGGGCTGGAGTGAGGGATGTCTTGAAACTCAATGTTAACCCTCAACCCCACTACCCCACGAATTTCTGTTTCCTGTGGCAGCTCACTGCCACTGCTCTGCCATCAGCCAGAAGTAAAGAAGTAATCATGGAGGTTGGCTTCAGTGCCCAGGGCAGGACTCACCTGTGAGCCTTGTGACTGGAGGAGCACAGGAGGGAGAGAAGGGGGAGGAGGGCGGGGGCCTCTTCACGCAGGCTCTGAAGAGCCCAGGCAGGACTCTGGAGGGGCCACTTTACGAAGGACAGGGGAGAATGGGCAGTGGAGGAAGATGCACGTCAGTCACAGGGTGGCTTCCGCAGTTCAGATCAGGGTGGAGGCGCTGAAGCTCTAAGCAGGAGTGAGATTCTGGATCTATCTGATGCCTGAACTGGCAGAATTGGCAGAGCTTTGTTGAAGGGATGAGAGGAGATAGGATTCTCCAAGGCTTTTGGCCTGAGTGACTACAAGGACCAAACTTCCATCTGCTGACAGGGAAAGATGGTCAAGTACGAGGGGCTACTCTGTTGGCCTCTGCTGGCTGGGCCCCATAAAGTCGCCAAGCACTGTGCTCAGCACAGCAGGCAGCATCTCTCCCGCGAGGTACAGACAGAGATCTGAGGTTGGGGGACATGGTCATGTCTGACACAGAGTCTGACAGTGCTAAAGCTGGGACCCCACCACTACCTGGACGCCCATCCACTCTCCCGGCTGCCCTGAGGTGCGGCCGCAACCACTTCCCAAGGGTGTGACATGCCTCAGATGTTCCTTTAGCAAATCTAAGCCACAGGTCCCCTGTGATCAGAGAAATCAAAACCGTGGACCCATTTTCAAATGCCTGGGAAGGACTGGGGTTTGGAAAAAGAATACTTAAATTGTAGAGTGCCTTCAGCAGAAACCATAATTTTAACAGGCAAAGAAGGAGAAAGCTCAAAACCCAGTCTCTACACTCATACACCTCATCTCCCCAATGCACAGAACGGAATCTAGAAATTCTGCTTTGTAGAGAGAAAAAAATAATAATTTTTGTCTTCTTCAGAACTGTCTAGGACTACTTTAATACATAACCAACAACAGAGGGCACAGCCATTAGGTGACCTTGTGATTTCAGCAGAACATGTCTCTCTAATGCAGTTCAATTATGATTGTAAGTTTATAAAACAGGGAAAGATTACAGGAATATACATTAAACCACATCAATGAATGCTACTGAGGAAAAAAAAAAAAAGGTCCAGCAGACAGGTACCAATCAAATAATCAATACGTAGGAAACGGCTACATCACTCTGCTTTAAAAGAACCAAATAATGCTGCAACTGGATTTACTTTAAAATTTTCCACTTGAACAAAACTGACAGCTGTATTATAATCACATTTCCAGTCACTTTATAAGATACAAATTTCATTTCTCCATATTTCTACTTCATTTCTGAAAA
Organism: Mesoplodon mirus; assembly: GCF_964341445.2. Taxonomy (NCBI): domain Eukaryota; kingdom Metazoa; phylum Chordata; class Mammalia; order Artiodactyla; family Ziphiidae; genus Mesoplodon; species Mesoplodon mirus. The sequence continues at coordinate 56,783,355 of NC_138991.1, forward strand.
GGGGCCAGCAACATTATTCATCAAGCACACAGAGAAGCAGCCTAATTCATGGGGGGCGGGGGGAAATGCTGTTAATTCCATGTTTTCCATTTCCTTAGAGAATTGGTGGTTTAATTCAAACGTGACTTTTTCTGATCAGTCTAGTTCAGGGTTCTAGTTTCAAAGAAGGATAGGGAAAAAAAGAGCAGCATGTTATCCCTTAGGTAAAATGATTTGGAATAGCTCAACTGTTGAAATTAGGGCAATCTACATTTTTAGAAAATACCAAGGTGGGTTTAAGATTCTTGGTATACTTCAACAGGGGGGGAAAAGCCTGCATTGGGAACCTGACTATTCAAATGTTATGGTAACGATAAACAAACATCGTGCTTTCAATTCACAATCCAACTGCCTCAAATTACTCAAGACAACCTTTAGAAATGCCACTTTCATGTTAATGAAAGTGCCTCAAGTGTTTATGCATAATTTAAGAGAGTGCTAAAGCTTTAATCAGTTCAATCCAACAAGCCTTCTTTGAGTGCCTACTATGTGCCAGGCCCTGTGCCAGGTACTAGGGATAGAAAAACAAAGTGCTAAGTATATGTTTGAGGTGTGCCTGGGGAGGGTGGAGGAGGAGGGCCAACCAACCCAGCACTGAGGAGGAGGGAGGCTGGGAGCGGGGCTGGGAGGGCAAGCCTGGCAGAGGGGCCACCTGGGCAAAGGCCCAGCAGAGGGGAATGGCAGGAAGGCTGTGTCTAGGAACCTGCAAGCAGCACCACAGGCAGGTGGGCTCAGATGCAGGGAGACATAAGGCAGAGGTGGAAGGCCAGGGGCTCTGAAATCTACAAGTGGGGAAAGTGATGTGTTAAATCTACAAGTGTGGGCTAGATTTGCCTTTCAGACACAGCAGCAGGGTAGATGGACCAATGTGGAGCAAGGCCATGGGCTGGGATCCCACATGGAAGACACTGGGCACAGAGAGTCTGGGCTGGGGAGGGGCCAGAGCTGCAGAGGTGGGATGGCTGCTGACGCCCTGGCCCTGGGGTTGGAGCAGGGTCAGGAGTGGTTCCAAGTCAGCAGGTGGGGATGTGAAGAGACCACGCATGGACCGTATTCCCTTTAAAGACAAAACACGGTGGGGGAGTGCAGGCCGAAGAGCCCCCAAACCACACTTGCCTGAGATGGGACTTCAAATGCCACAGCCAGACTTGCCTCTCGGGTTTCATGCTAACAACATTAGTCCTCTTCAGCGTCAGCACAAAACAAACCACTTCTTGGGAGCCCCAGGCCTGAATGCTTGAACTAAGCTGTCCCTGAGGAGCCATCTGGGTCTGAATCAAGCCTCCCCTACAGGTTTCAGTTCTTCTCCAGTTAGCGGGCACCCACTTTCCTGAAAGTCATCTCTCCAAGAAATTTATCCAATTAACAAGCTTGTGTGACCTCCTCCACTTCTCAGTGTATCCCCTGGACGGAAACAGTCACGAGGCTTTGCTTTCTCAGAACTCCTAAAGAGCACCTGCTAGTTTGGAAGACTCATTCCGCGCCCAGTGTGCAGTCCAAATGAAGAATGCTAATGACTGCTTCCACTAGGAAAGCCTTCGCACACTGAGGACGATGCTGAGCATTTTTGGTGGATTCACTCTTTATCAACAGAACAGTTCTGAAGCAGGCAGTATCATCTCCCCACTTTCACAGATGAGGAAAAGGCTCAGGGAGATTAACTAGTTTGCTCAAGGCCACACAACTGGGATTCAAACCCAGGTTTTTCTGAATCCAGAGCCCCGAATCCTAAACGTTACACTCCTTGTTAATTAAATGTTGGACTTTTCAAGGACTTGATTTCTCTTCCCACTTCATTAAGCTTTTATTTTGAAAAATTTCAAACTTTCAGAAAAGTTTAAAGAACGGTACAATAAACACACATATGCTCTTAACCTAGATTCATCAATGCTTAATATTTAGTGGCATTTGCTTCCTCCCTCACTATACCCACACACTCACACATTTTTATCTTGTGAATCATTCCGAAGTTGTAAGCAGCATGGCACTTTACCCCTAAACTCTTCAGCCTGTATTTCCTAAGAACGAGGACATTCTCCCACAGAACCACAATGCCATCAACACCCCCAAGAAAGGTAATACTGATCTCGATTACGTTATCCAATCGCAATCTATGTGCAAATTTTTCCAATTTCACAAAAAAAGCCCTCTAAAGCTACTTTGTTTTTATTCCTCAATCCAAGATCCAATCTCAGGTGACAGTTGTCATGTCTCTTCTGTTTCAGTAATCTAGAACAGTACCCTGGCCCTCTCCATTCTGTTTGCTCTTCCCTGACACTCCCATTTGTGAAAAGTTGTCTAAATGTCCCGCATTCTGGGTTTGTCTTTCAGAGTCTTTACTATTTATGCTCTTTTCTCATTTTTGCCAAGATGAGGCACATGACAGTGACTGGGCCATTAGCAAAATAAGGCAACATAGAGGATTTTCCAGAACTGACAGGACCATAAAACTAGCCTTGGCCTTGCAAGAGAAGCAAATCGACGAGCTCACATTTTCACGGACTTACAATCAAACCACATAACTTGCTTAGGGAGCTTCACAATACTCCTGCTGGAAACGACTCTTTAGGCAGTCAGATGAGTACAGCCAGAGATGTCCACTTTGTCTAAAAGCTCTCGCCTGCAAGGGCGTTAGGACGAAGCACACAGAGTGCTGGAAACTGGGGAAACAGGGAATATATAACATTCACATTCACATTCATTAACAAGAGGATAATAAAGAGAGTGGGGCTTGGTCCAGAATTCAAACGTAGATGGAGAATTTGGAGTACGACTGCCACATGTGGGCGTCGCGAGCCTTGTACGTGCCATAGCTGTGCTTGTTCTGGGGCACGAGCGGTCTGCGGGCGGGGGCGGGGGGGGGACACAGCCAGAGCAGAGGCCCATGGTGGGAACATGCCTGGTGTGTCTGAAGAACAGCAAGGATGCAGAGAGAGCCAGGTGGTATCGGGTGATGCCCAGCCTCATGGGCCCCTGTAAACATCTCTCCTCTTCGTCAGAGTGGGATGGAGGCCACTTTGAGCAAAGGAAGGACGTCATCTGACTTAATGTGTTAAGAGGATGACGCAGTGTCGAGAATAAACTGTAGGGGACCAGGCAGAAGCCAGTGACCGGTTAAAAGGCTGCTGCCAACTGTGCAGGTGAGAGATGACGGCAAGCCAGGCACTGAGGGGTCGAGCTGGGAGAGACGGTCAGATCCCGGATATATCTGGAGGGAAGCGCGGCCTAGGTGTGCTGACCAACAGGAAGTTGAGTCTGAGAGAAGGAGGGGAGACAAGGAAGAGCCCCAGGTGTTTGCCCCCAGGATGGAGCGGCCTGCTCCCACGTGGCAGGGGGGAAGGCTGCGTCCCCACGCCTCATTCCCCACTGCCACTGGCCCTGTCACAACCTCCTAACTGGCCTCCCTACGACTGTGCCAGGCACGCCACATATCCCGACTCACTGACTCCTCCCAACAGCTCCGATTTACACGCGACGAAACTGAAGCGCCAAGAGATTAAGTTACTCGTTGAAGGTCATACGGTGGCAGGTGGCAAGGGGCCGAGCTGGGATTTCTCCCGGCACAGCGTAGCTCCCGAGCCCACACTCATAACCACTAGGTTGCGTGGCCTCTCCAGACCCTCGACATGGCTCATAGCCCTCTGCCGTCTGACCCAGCAGTTCCGGTTCTAGAAGTGCACATTCAGGATGCCGTCCCCGTGGACACCCTTTGATGGCTTCCCATTGCACTGGAGTTGAGATCCTGCTCATCGCAGCCCCTCTCTCCCCTGCTCCTTTCCTGCCAGCTGCACAGGCCTCCTCCAGGATTCTGGGAGGCCGTAGCAAGCTCACGCTCGCCTTCGCCTCCCGCTCTGACATCTTCTCGGACTCCCTGGCCTCATCTCCGCATTTTGTCAGGCAATCTTCTGGTCCCTCCTTGCCTGTGCCTCTCCAGACAGGCTTCCCTCGCCAGCCTATGAGGCCTTTTCTCCTAGTTATTCTCTAGCCCTGGACCCTGTTCATCACCTCCACAGAGCCACCTCGATCAACCTGTGATTGTGCCTTTAGTATTTACTTCCTCACCTGCTTATGGTCCCTTCCCCTTGCCCCCAACTGTAAGCACCACAGAGCAGAGACCAAGTCTGACTTCAGTTCACTATGACATCCTAGATCCCAGCACTGTGCCTGGCATACAGCAGGTGCTCAGTAAGTAGCTGAATTAATGGATGGGTTTCGCTGAATGGATTTAAAAAACCAGAATACAAGATTAGGTGCGTGCCGCAAATGGTATGGTTACAACTATGTAAATGTCAAGTGCCCACGTGGATGCTTCCTGAGGATGCCTGGAGGTTGCCTGGCATCTCTTTTGGGTGTTTGGGTAATGGGGGAATTTCCCCTACTGTCACTGCCCATGTTATCTGGACGCAGGCAGACAGGCAGGAACCTGGCTTCTCCTCTGCTTGTCCTCAGAACACTACTGGGCTGTCGGTCAGTAGGCCCGGCGGTGACTGTGCAGGAGTGCCCCGCCCTCCTGGATGCCTGGATGAGGTACAGCGCCCTTCATCTGGGCCCACGCAGCCAGAGCCATCTTTCTTACCCCCCAAGACGGCGCCGTCATACAAGTGATGAACTGATTTAAATATTTCAGGATGTGCTCCTCAAAATGTTGTCAAAGCAGAAAATGCCAGCCCCTCAGCACCCCGCAGTATGAGTCCTATCTCGTTCATTCAGCAGCTGCGGAGGGGACGCCGGCTCTCGTTCACCGAGCACCTGCTCCACGCCAAGCTGGGCGTCGCGTGCTTCATGAACGTCATCTCTGTTGATCTTCAACAGCCCTCCTCGCGAGGTCTTTTAGAACCATTTTAAAGGCAAGGCCACTGAGCCTCACGAGCATTAAGACCCTGAGCAAGGTCACAAAGCTGCTTGCTTCCAACCACAGCAGGGGCTGCAAAATCAAATGTCAATGAGGCCAGGTGGGCGGAATACAGGAGAGCGCGCCCCGTCTCCGGGCTTCACCCAGAGCAGCGGCGGGGCTGGGGAAGCTCACCATCTGCAACGGTGGCAACCAATTCAATCAAGGAGAGAAACACAAAGTCCTTAACTGTTAGAGAGAAGTATTTATAGACGCAGTAACCTGATGTCTTCCCTTTGCTTTAACACACTGGGGGCGGCGGGGAGCAGGGGTGGTTCAAAGAGAAATGGTGGAGCCAAGGAAATGAGGCTTAGCACAAGGCAAAAACTACTGAAGCTGAAGCCTGCGTGCACAGAGACTCTATGTTGCCTCTAAAATCTAATCGATTTTACCTAGTCAAGTCTACTCTAGTCTTCCCTTCCCCTCCCCCTTCCCTTCCCCTCCCCCTTCCCTTCCTCCCTCCCTCCCCTTCCCCTCCTTCCTTTATGGCTGCCAGTCCTGACCTCCTCTCCACATCACGCTTCTTTCCAGTGAAAACGAAACAGGCTTTCAGCACAGTTCACTTTTTTTCCAAAGGCGTGATGGCCTCTTTGATGCTCTTCTTTGGAAGCCACCTTGACAGAGCTCACCTGACATACCTGACCCCCCCCCCCCAGCTGCTGGACATGTGGGATGGCTTCTGAGTGCTCTTATGCTGTGGTTTCTTATCAAAGTGGGACAAGTTTAGTAAATACACTTAACGTCTCTTCCTGCAGCAGAGCTGGCATTCCTTTAAGCAGACCCTATCACCTTAGATAAAAGTTGACCAAGCCCCAAACACTTCTCCCTGAGTCAGCTTCCTCAAGCTTCAGGGAGACAAAACATGGTCTCATAAGAAGCAAGCCCAGCCTCCAACATTCAGCAACTACGAATGCCTTCACCTACATTAGGAGGTTTCCTACCTTTAGTATACACAGGAAGGCATTTTGTGAAGTGCAAAGCGTGTTTATTTTTCCCTAATGGAAGGTGAGAAGCTCCAGCATTTAAGAATAAACACCGGGCCTCCCTGGTGGCGCAGTGGTTGAGAGTCCGCCTGCCGATGCAGGGGATACGGGTTCGTGCCCCGGTCTGGGAGGATCCCATATGCCGCGGAGCGGCTGGGCCCGTGAGCCATGGCCGCTGGGCCTGCGCATCCGGAGCCTGTGCTCCGCAACGGAAGAGGCCACGACAGTGAGAGGCCCGCATACCGCAAAAAGAAAAAAAAAAAAAAAAAAAAAAAAAAAAAAAGAATAAACACCAAAAAGAAAAGTCAACACACGCGTATCTTACTCTAGTACCATATGCTCATAAAATCCATAATTCATAGTATTTTCTGGACGGCACCCTCTTTAGCAAAGACATAATTTGCAATCAGGCTGGGTAAAGACAGACAGCCATTACTTTCTTAATGGCCAACTACCCAAAAAGGCTCAGTTAAGTGATCTCAACTAGCAATCTAATCAATTAAAATTGATAAGTGAAATACTTTTAACCTTTGTTTCAGCAGGCCATTCCTAGCGGGAGGAGGGAGGGAATATGAATTCCCAGCATAAAATTTAATTCCATTTCACGGATGCAAACATTCTTGCTGCCTTGATGGAGTGGCCTCCTTTAAAGCACACTGTTTCTCTCTCTTTCCTTGAATCCAATCAGAGAAAGATGGGTTTATGGGTCTCTCCAGCCAATTCCATCAATTTAAACCTTTACAGAAACCCCGTGACCATTTCTCAAGGGGGAAAAGGGCCAAAGATGGGCATAGAGCAGAGGGGATGTAGCTTCCTTGTTCTTCCGAGACAGAAGGAAAAAAGAGCATAAACCAAGAGGAGGCAAGAAAAAGGAGTCGGACAATCAGATAAAACCCATTAATAATCATTTACCGAGAACCTTCCGTGTGTCAGGCAGTATGCCCTGCTCTTCATAGGCACCACCGCATTTGATTATTGGGTAATTCTCCGGTTTCCTGAGCATATGCGAGGCGCTATGCTCGGTCATATTCTATTTCATATTACAGTTCACTCCAGTCTCAAAACAGCCCCGTAATGTAAGGAAGATCATCCTGATTTTACAGGTGAGGAAACAGAAGCTGTGGTGGTTTCAATCATTTGCTGGAGGGAAAACAGAGAGGAGCAGGGGTACCTGGCTCAAAAGCCAGCCCTCGAGGGTCGATATCATAATTGCTGGTCACACACTTGAATGAGTCTTGTTAAAACTCATTCAGTTGTACACTAAAACTTGGTGAATTTTATTGGATGTAAACTATATTTCAATAACGCTGATTTAAAACAAGGGCCCTCTCATCACTGTACACTACAGAGTGGCCATCTGCTGCTCCTGCCTCTCCAGCTCCCATCTCTTCTTTGTGATTTTCCTTTGAGGGCCCCCTCCTTCTTCACCCCCAGGTGATGGGGTTCAAAAGGAACAGGTCCCACCTCCCAGCACCACAGCTGAGCACGAGACCTTGGCCTAGCCAACTTCTATAAAAGTTATAGGGAAGGAGAAGCTCTGTTTCTGTCAGTGCTGCTTAGCCAGTTCAGCAGATCTTGGCCATCTTGTCACTACTTGGTGAGAGCCCTCTGGAGGATGAAGCCAGAACAAAGGAAAGCAGAGCTGAGAGATGGAGGGCGGCAGCTTCCTGATGACATTGCTTGAGACCCTAGATCTAGCCATGCCTGAAGGCAACACTACTTCTGGTTTTACAGTGGTTATCAGCGAATTCCCCTTTCTTTTTCCTTAGGCTCCTCTAAGTTGGGTTTTCTGTCTCTTATAACCAAAGAGTCCTAAAATATCATAATGTCTTTAAGAAACAAAAAACTATCTTGCCCATCAGTGTGCACGTGCCCCACAGCAAAGAGAGGAAAAAGAGAGTTCTGTGAATATGAGAAGGGTTACGGGAGCACGACCAGGCTTTAAGCCCACTGTCTCCTTTAAGTCTCAGCCTCACACTGCAGAGTAGAGCACGGAGGCACTGCGCGGTGAAACAAGAAGCCCAGGGTTGCAGGCCAAGCACACGGTTCTCTGGCTCCCAAAGCCATCATCTTTACCTAAATGCTGGTGATTTGCATTTTTGAAAGTTTTCTTTGTTTTAGCAGCAGAATCCTTTAGAATCCTCATTAAAATCATACAGACAACCTTTAATACACAAAACCAATCAGACTGGTGCTGCTATGACTATACAGGGGGTAGGGATCCTGGAGCTGTGCCCACCCCCGTTTGAGACCCCAATCACTGTGCACAGACCTTTCAGCAAAACCCCCGCACAGCGCCCACTAGTCTCCAGAAAGCAGGGCCCACAGACTGACTTCAAGGTGCCCAGAATCTAGGGCCCTTTCTTCGAAAGATTCGTGTGACAAGCACACTCTGTTAGCTCGCGGTCACGAATCAATCCCAGTACAACATGCAGGTCACACATGACCTTCCGAGCAACGCGTGAGCCAGCCTGGTGGTGCCCCCCACCACCACCGTGACTTGGGGTCACCAACTCACTCAGATCAAGGACGTCATCCGTTTTGATCAGGTCTTCTTCCCGCGTCAGTGGCAGCTGGGTCTCGGGCTGCCCTCGCAGTTGCAGTGACAGGGAACGGAGCATGAAGAACACCCGGATGGCCTGGATCAACAGTTCGGAGAGAGAGAAGATGGAAACTGAAGTCATTTTGGTGAGATGCTCCATATGGAGAAATCACACAGTGACTCTTGATTTACAACAAACAAAATAAAGCCCCCCTCTCTCAGTATCATGGTTCTGGTGCTTTCAGAGCCAAGATAAAAAACAATCAAGGATGCACCCTGTTTTCAATTATCCACAGGTTCAGGTTTGGGCCACTTCACCTCACTGAGCACCTGTCACTTGCCAGGACCTTTCCTCTAGTGTCATGTGACCTTCATGGCACCCCTGCTCAGCAGGCAGCCCCGCTTTGCAGATGAGGCACTGAGATCCAAGGAGGCCAAGTGACCTGCCCCCGGCTCACATCTACAGAGGGCAAGAACCAGATGTCTTCCAACTAAACCAGCACGGAATTTGGAAATCCAAATCATGAGTGTTTCAAGGATCCACCTACTGAATGTGGGGGTGAGGGAGACAGAAGGTGAGATGCTGGTGGGGTTCAGGGACGGCCAGACCCAGCAGCCCTTCACCCGGGAGCCTCGGCCCCTTGGCGTTACAACAGGGGCTGCGCCACTGACAGGGCAGAGGACCTCGCACCTGGCAAGTGTGCAGTGATGTCAGTGCCCCGAGAGCCCCTCAGACTTCCCCAGCCAGCTTTCTGGAGACAGAGGTGGCCCCCATCAGCACAGGGATTCCTGGCCCATCGAGGAGGAGTCTTGGCAGACTCCAGTGTGAGCAGGCATTTCCAGAGAACAGAAACAAAGCAGAATCCCAGGCTTTGGAAGCCAGACAAGTTTGTGCAGAAAGCAGCCTTCACCCTGGGGTTAGCCTGCTCTGGAGGTACCCTCCCCTTGAGTCCTAGATTGGGGCTGACTTGCCCACCAACAAGAGGCCAGGAAGGGGAGGGGCAGTCACAGGGGAGGTGGCCTCTGGGCCACTTTCCCTGACTCGTAGCTGGTGGGCCTGCCCGAGGGTAACGGCTCCTGAGTCAGACATACAGGTCTGCGTTGGACTCTCAGCTCCCCACGCTGGGCAAGGCCCCTGACCCCCACGAACTTCCATTCCCTCCTGCGTGAAATGGAGGCGGGAGTCTCTACCGCACGGGGCTGCTGGGAGATTCTGAGATGATCCTGGCGGGGCAGCAGCCAGCACGGGGTCCGTAAAGGGGCAGCCACCCTTACTCCCGCCACTCAACATCTGGGCATGGTGAGGCCACGGGGACAAACCACTGTCGCCACTGGTGAGCCACGCAGCCGCTTTTGGGTCCTCTTGTTTCCAAGTTCTGAGGCTGTAGGCCTGGGTCACTGAGATGGGAGGCTGCCCTTCATAAGACAAGGTGCCTCCCAAAGCAAGAGGCGGGGGGGACAGATGGCTGCCTGCAAAGAGCCAGGCTTGCACTGGCTCCCGATGACCCAGGCAACCAGGATGCCCGTGGGCACCTCTAAACCCTAATCCTGCCTTGGCCCAGAACTGGCAGGAGACCTTGGGCCAATTACTTAATTTCCTAATGCAGAAAACTGGAAGAACAGTCCTATCTCCTGGACCTATTCTGAGGTCAGGTATTCCTCTGTCAACCAGAAGCACTAGAGAAAAGATAAGCTTTTATATGATAGTGGTGGTGGTGGTGGTGGCATTGATCGGATTGTTTTTAACGTTTTAAAGTGCAGTCTTCATAAAGACGTCTGTAATAATCAGAAGAAAAAGAGTTGTAGTTTCACTATAAACCCAGCGACACAGGTTTTCTTTATTAAGCACCAATTGCGTGCCAGGCAACATAGGCACCTTATTGCAATGTAAAGATTTTAAGCAGGAAGGAATGGAGCTGAGAGGGGCAGGGCGATCAAGTTCACACTTGAGAGAGGTGAAGTGGGGACTGAAACCAGGAATGTTTGATACTTGTGTCACTTAGGCATATACACAAGGGAATTCAAACCCAGCCCAAGTGCAGAAAGCCCAAGATGTGGGTGGTCACTTAAACTATTTGGCTGTTTGAGCTCTCAGGTAAGGAGTCCTGACCTCGGAGATGAGGGGAAATAAAACAGAAAAAGGAAATAAAACAGAAGAAGGGTTTTTTCTGTGTCAAAAATCCATTCATCTCGGAGTTCTGAAGGCAAAGAAATCAAGCAGGACCAAAGCTGGGGGATGAGAAAGGAGAAACGTGTGTGGCTTGCTACAGCCCGATCACTCTGAAAACCAGAAACCTTCCAACATTAAAGGAGCCTGGAATTTGGCTCCTAAGGTAGACCTTTTTGATAAAACATCTGCTTTTGCTCTTCAAGTAACAAAATGGAAGATATTTCCAGGAATACAAAATAATAACAATAATTAAATAATTAAAAATATAAAACAAAATAAACACCCCCAATAATACTTTTCCTGCGTCCTGCCCCAACTCCTAAGAGAAGGAAGAACATGTGAGAAGCCCACACCCATGAATGTGAGGGCATGTTCCCACAGGGCCAAGTACTCCACTTGGGCGAAGGCAGGGCTCCCATGGGCGTCTATGGGGTTTGGCAGGCATGGTGACCAGCCCCACAACTCCGAGAATCCACAAAAGAAAGGTGAGATACCAGGATAAGGGTCATCAGATCATCCCACTGCCCTCTAAAACAATAACTGCTCCCTCTGTTTACCCATGGCCTGCCAGGTACAGGTGAGGGTTGTACTGTGTCACCTCGCTCGAGCCTTTTAACAACCCTGCATGGTTCCCATGTTTTAGACAGGAAACCAAAGCCTAGAGACGTTAGGCAGCCTGCCCAAGGTGATTCAACTAATAACCAGACTCCGAAGTCTGTGTTCTTCTAACCACATGCCTTTGCCTTCAAAAGACTGAAGGATTAGGGCCCAGGCTTTTATTGAGCATTTTTCTTGACTTTGCTAAATAAATGTGCAAGTTTAAAAGTATTACTGAAAAGGAAAAAGGCACCCTTATTCTTTGAGATGCTTTCATAGAACGATACGAAGACTGATTCTGGAAGAAGAGATTAGATTTGGAAAGGCGTGATGGCTGACCAAGCTCAAATATAAAGAAGAGACTTTTCCGGTTTGCTTCCACGCAGCTGGGAGTAAGCCCTGGCAAGGAGAGCCCCACGAGTGGGGTGGGGGATGGCTTCCGAGTCAGACAGACCTTGGTTCATCCTGGGGTCAGGCGAGTCACGTGGATCCCCCGAGCCTGGGCTGGAGCTCTGGAAATGGAGTGCCCACCACCCCGATCACAGGGTGGGAGATGGTGGAGAGGACACCTTGAGCCCTGGAGCAATGCTTGGTCCGAGCCCTCTCTCCCGCTGCCCGTGCTGCGTGTGCAAGCTGATGAGTTCAGGCGACAGTCGCTCAGGTTAGGAGCCCACTGAGGCCGTGGAAGTCAGTCATTCTTAAAAGAGTGCTGAAGCAGTTTAAAGTGGGCACAGCCCTTTGGGAAAGCAATTTGGCAATATGTAGAGAGTCACACAAAAAAATACTCATACCCTTTGAACCAGAAATTCCACTTCTGGGAACTTATCCTAAAGAAATAAGCCAAAAGAAAGGAAACACTGTATTTGTGAAGCTGCTCATTACAGTTTAGTTGAAAATAATGTAATACTGGGAGCAACCAAAATGTCCACAGCAGGAAAATGCCTGAGTAAATTATGGCAAAAGTCACCAGATAAACTTTTTATGCAGCAGTAAGAAATTAGGCTTATTAAAACTGTATCACTGTATGAAAAACTTCTTGCTCTACAATGGAGAGAGAAAAGCAGCAAGGATGAATGCAAGTCCATGGGTCCATGCCCCACGCAACCATGAAAAGATGTGTTTGCAAACAAAAATGGGAGAAGACACACAAAATGTATTGTTTGTTTAGGGTGATGAAATCACAGGAAATTCTTTCCCCCTACTTTGGAAACTTCATGAGATGTTATTGTATTTTCTTTAACGCGTAATATACATCCAAAGAGTAAAAGCAAAATAGCCTATTTCCTCAATGTCAGTAGCGATAAACACAAAAACTGTTTGTGGTTTTACGAGGGAACAGGGACACAGAACTAATGAAGGGACAAATAAAACCATGCAAATATCTTTATTTCATAATGGCTTCCATGGTTACTCCATAAAGATGGCTACCAAATGTAAAATAGATAGCTAGTGGGAAGCTAGCTATCCCACATAGCACAGGGAGATCAGCTCAGTACTTTGTGACCACCTAGAGGGGTGGGATAAGGAGGGTGGGAGGGAGACGCAAGAGGGAGGAGATATGAGGATATATGTATATGTATAGCTGATACACTTTGTTATACAGGAAAAGCTAACACACCATTGTAAAGCAATTATACTCCAATAAAGATTTTTTTTTTTAAAAAAAAGATGGCTAGCGGCTTAAATTCAGTTTGGGACTTTCACCAGAAAGTCCTCTCCCTAACTCTCTTTTCTCTAGCATTAAGCTTCAGTAGGTTTCTTTCCCACTCAAGATGCTAGAATGCTCTACCACTCTTCAGGCACTTCACAGCTGCTCTCTCCCATTTACTCTGGGCAAGACCTGAGAGGCAGGACACATGAGGAACCTGAGGCTCAGGGAGGTTAAGTAACTTGCTCAAGGTCACACAGCTAAAGTTGGGATTGAACCTCGGTTGGTCTGTGAGTCTGTGTTTTTTCTTAACTGCTTCTCTCAACTGCCCTTCCATGTGGGGTGGGTCCAGCTCAAGTCCAAGGTTCTGCATGCATGTCCTCATCAGATGCCAGTAGTTCCTGTGACCTCATTTCAACATGAATTTCCCTTCTTAGCTGGGATGGCTCAGTGGCACTCTTGCTATTTTGGTCTTATTTTATATTATTTGTTTTCTGTCTATTCTTGCATCTAGCACAGTGCCTAGAAAATGCTTGATAAATATGTCGAATGATAGGATAAATGGTGTAACTTGCAAAAGGCAAGAGGGAAAACATGACTTTATTGCCAGATGTCTTCCCGTGGTCTGCAAGGCTCTGACCCTCCTCTCCTAACCCCTTCCCTCGCTCCGCTCCAGTCACCCCGCTCCTTGGACACGCCTTACTCTTCTGCATCTCGCAGCTTTTGCACTTACTGCTCCCTCTGTCCGGAAAGTGCCTCCTTTACCTCTTTGCCTGGCTAGCTCCTTCTCACTCTCTAGGCCTCTGCTCAGACGTCACCTTGGCCGAGCAGCTTCCCCTGATCACTCTCTCCAAAGCCGTGCCCCCTCTTTCCTTCAGAGCCCTCACTGCAGCCTGGTATCACACTTGTTCATAAACTTTGCCTCTCTCCATGTGATGAGAGGCCCCGAGGTGGGGCCGCATGCCCTGCTCACTCCTGCACCCTCAGGAGTCCAGCGGCTCTTTGACGAACGTATGAAGGAATGATTTACCAGTAAGGGTGATTTGAACTACTTTGACAAGTCCTTAAGGAAAATAAAGGGTGGGGTTTCTGAAAAGGGTCAGCCTCCTAAAAGTTAGAAAAGTCTATACTCGGCAGAAGGAAAAAAAAAAAAAGGGAAGGAAAACCTTTGAATCCAACAGGACGAAATGGAATGTTCTCTGGATACAAGCAGAGAACATGAAACAAACCACATAAGCCCTCAATTGCTTGCTAAACCATACACTTCCTTTAGCTCAAATTCAAAGCACACTGCTGTGTTCTGATGTTTGAAATGGGCCGAGGAGCTAAGCTTCTGGAGGATTCCAGACAGCTGCCTTGCATCAGGAACTGGACTGGGGCGAGGGGTCAAAATTCCCCTTCAGAAATGGATCCTGGAAGTTACAAAGGGAAGCTTCTCTCAGGTGGATGGCTCTGCTTTGAGGTGGCTAGCCCCCTTTTATCTCATCTTGCCACCTTCTCCCTGGCTCTAAACCCACGGATGCTGGGACTTGAGAGTTGCTTTTATAAACTCACCGGACAGACGAAGGCCAAACATGCGATCCCAGGGAAGCCCAGACGTCCCAGGGGCTCTGCCTGTGCTTCATTTAGCAGTTTGGGCCGTGCAGCCCATCTGGGGCAAGGGAGGTGGGCAGCACAGTCCTGGGAACTTGAACTAAGAGAGATGTGAGGGTGAGGGAGGAAGAACCCCAGCCTCAGGCACCTTCTGGCCTTTGTGTTTCTGCCTTATTGCTGAGTCCTCCTGAGGACGCTGGCAGGGCAGGCACTGCTGCTTTCTGGGTGAGGAGACAGTGGCTCAGAAGGGAGCAGGAACCCCAAAGCCCAAGCAGCCTTCCCTCTGCCATACGCCTCACCCCTGAATTTCTCCTGTGGATCAAGATCATTTGCCCCAAGCCAGCAGGACATGATGCCAGGAACCAGCCAACAAGGCCAAGGTCCTCGCTGGGCTCCAAGGCCTCTGGGAACTGCCTCCTTCAGCTCCTCCCAGCCCCATCACTTCCCACGTAGCCTCCCTCATGGTGGGCTCCAGCCACGGTCCCCTCTTCGTCGGTGGAGCTGGAATGTGCCACGTCTTTCTGGGCCTTTGCCTCCCCCAGCTGCCCAGCCCTTCCCCACAGTCTCGGCTCAAGGACCAGCCCTCTGTGCTGCTCCACCTCCTTCCCCGGGTAGGATTAGGGACCTGACCCCATGTTCCTTTAGAAACGGCCTTGGCCCATGGACTGGCGCTGCCTCTTCCCACCTCACCCTCTAGACTCTGATTCCTTGAGGAGCGGGGCTAATAAACACAATGAAGGCGGCAGTGGCTGGCAGGGGGCCAGAATGGCCACGCTGCCTGGGTTGAATTCTGGCTCTGCTACTTATTAGCTGGGGGACCTTGAGCAAATCACTTGACCTCTTCGTGCCTCAGTTTATCCCTCTGCAAGATGGGGATAATACTAGCACCAACCTTCTAGGGTGGTTGTAGAATTACGTGAGGAAATTCATACAAAGAACTGATATGAATGATCTGCTTTATCACACAGGCTATGAGCTCATATGACTGTTAAGGAAACCTGACGGACTGTGGACCGAAAAGAAGGCAGGATGCAACCCAGAGCAGCAGCTCTCAACGTTCACAATCTTCTGGACCTTCCGGCTCAGGGTCCAAGGAGGACCTGGTGACGGGGTCCTCTCTGGCCTGGGGATACAAGAGCTTGACTGGGTGTGTTGTCGTTACCCTGCTCGGCAGCCTCTCCTAGGCCAACCGAAGGTTAAGGGTGAGCATGTCCACTCCATGAAGGAGTGCAGACATGACATGCATTTGTCAGAACCAATCCCCCCATAAAAGCCGATGCCAAGGATGCCCAGTGCAAACACTGCCACCCGCAAACAATCGTGTGCCCGGCCACGTGGCCCATAGCCCTGGCTGGGAGAGCACAAGGAAGGAAGGCGTCACTGGCCCGGAGATAGGGTGGGTCCTGCGGTGAGGGCTGTGGGTTTGGTCAGACAGCAGGGAATGTGGATTGACTGCAGACACGGGTCCAACTTCCTCTGTGCCCCACCCCCACCCGGCCAGGCATCTGAGGCAAAATCGCCTGCAGGAAGGCCATGGAATCCTCTTGCTTTAGGAGGATCCAGCAAGTCAATCCCGCTCCTCAAAATCTAAAGGTTAAAACACTTCTGCCACTCTGGTTACACTTGGATTAACTCAGAGGAAGATGCGAGCTGATAACGGGAGCCGAGTGCAATGAATTCCTCTAATTTATCCACTAACCGCCACATCTCCAGGGAACGATTTTCTAGGAAAAGGTTATGGTGCTTTCTAAGAAAGAAACTGATCTTACCAGGGAGATAAAATACCCTGAACAGCCCTGGGAGATTGCTTCAGAAAAAAAGTGCTGATAACGGAAGCGCACACTGCAGCTGGGTTCTGAGAACTAATCTCTTCACACACCTCTCCTGCAGGCCAGCGAGAATCACAAGTGCATTTGCGTGTGCCTCGCCCCCAAGATTCCTCAGATACCTTAACACCACGGCATCTCTGGGGGACCCGGCCTCTCTGGGCTGATTTCACAGCAGCCTCACTTGCACTATGTCAACTGCTCACCCTCCGTGCTCCTTCGCAGAAGCCCGGCCCCGCTTCCTCTCTCAGAGCTCTGGGGTTGGGGCCGGCTCCGCGCCAGCGAAGGCAGCCTGCCTGCCACCAGATACGATGCAATTTCAATCTCTGCTTTAACAAAGGGCAGCGTGCCTGGGGAAGTTAGGCCTGGTGGCGGGGTGCGAGGGAGGAGCTCTGGCTCTTCTGAAGGCCTGTTGGAAGGCAGGTCTGGATGTGGTCAGGAACCCTCCGCCCCCGGCCCCGGAGGTGCTCCTGGCGGGCAGCAGCCCAGGAGAGGCTGCGTCCAGCGCCCACTCACCCGCCGGGTCTTCTCCACGTCACCACACGGCAGCCGCTTCACAAAGTCAATGCCCGTCAGTGGCGTGCCCGTTGGGGGCAGCAGGATGGAGGCGTCCATCATGAGATATTCCACATTCATGGGCTTCATCTAGAAGACAGACATCGGAGGGAAGCTCACTGAAGGGAGGAAGGTGCTGGGGCAGGTGACACTGGCCTCTCACCTCCATCTGCACATATTAAAGAGCACATCAACTGCGATTCGGACTGAGTGAAGCCTCAAGGCAGCCAGATGTGAGAGATGTGCCTTGTTGTTTTCGAAGCTGCAGATGTCCCCTCATCTGCAGTGACAGCTCAGACACTCTGGAGAAGCTGCCTCCCTGCTGTGAAAAGCTCTTCGTTCTCACCCTCTTGTTCCCCTCCCCGCAGCAGGGAGAGGGGCCTCAGTAAGGAGGCCAGCCCTTTACGGTGGTCCCTTTAGGGTGGTCTCTGCCCCGTGTGCGGAAGCCTGACTGCTGCCCGCCTCCTTCGCTGGCACTTCCAATACGATGACAGCAGATGTAGCGACGTGGCCCCCGTTTAAGGGGACCTGACCTCGGGGCAGGCAGAGAACTAGCGGCTTTGCGCGTAGGCCCCGTCCAAGCCTCCCAACAACCCCAGCAGGGAGGCTGCCGAACTTACCGAGAAAACGGAGGCTCAGGGAAGCTGAGGAATGGATGTGGGCGCACTCAGCCGGCTGGTGGCAGAACCATGACACGGACCCAGGCCTGCCCGGCTCCAGACCCACTATGATTTCCACAACACAACCCACATTCCCCCTTCCTTCCTTGCCCCCCCTTGGCTTCTTACCTGGGGTAACAGAACCAAGTCACTTATTAAGCACCTACTACCCGCCAGGCCCCTGCAGGGCTCACCTCCTACTATGTGGGTGCCGGGGCTGTCCCATACTACAGAGGGGATCGCTGAGCTCGGAGGGAGGGCGCGTGCCCACAGCCACTGGGCCAGCCAGGGCAGAGCTGTCTGCCTCCTTCCACACCACCTCCAGGAAGCCTTCTCCGATTACCAAGACATGCTAACATCACCTCCCCTCCTGGAACTTTGTTGCATCAGTACTGACCCCTTAATTGCACGTGTTGTTGGACACTGACACTTCATTTACCTGGCACCATAAAGGAATGACATTTCACAAAGGTAAATATTCTATAGAATTAATTTTACTCCTTTAAGCATCATGAGCTTTTTCGTGTCTCTTTTAGAAAGTGGGCTTCAATCATATCACACTTTTTTCCCTCCTGTAACATAAAGCTGACTAAACAAGGCAGAGCTGTGGAGAGGGTCCGGCCGTCCAGAGACCTGGTGAACACGGAGCCCCTTTGCATGTGCTGCCTACCTTCTTCTTTTGGACCCGTGAAGTCTTCCTCCAAAGGCCTGAGGTCCACCGTCGCTATTCCTTTATGCCAGAGTGGGGGTGGCAGAGCCCTGTCTCCCACCCGGGGCGCCTGGGGTTCCAGCCTTCCTGCAGGGCCTTCCCGGACTGCCTTTGGCTCCCTCGCAGCTCCCTCCGCTCCACCCCTCCGCTCTCAACCACCTCCGACAAGCCCCCTCTAGGACTCCTGCCCATTATGCCTCTGCATGAAGCAAGAGGTGACAGGAGAAACAGTGAAGGGTCAGAAGTGAAGGCCTGGCTTTGGCATCACCCGAGAGCCTGTCCCAACTTCGCTGAGCTTAGTGCTGGTTTCCTTAAGTCTGAGCTAACGACTCATATATGGGTTCTGGGTATATGTCAGCTGTTACTTCCCTAGAGTGCCAGGCTTTGTGCAAAACATGCAATAAATGTGTCACTGAGACAAACAAACAAAACCCAGGAAGCTCCCTAGGGCAGGAGGAGGGGAACCGAATATCCGTGGTGCTGAACCTCTATAGGAGGCAGCCCTTAGGTATTTCACAACCAGTCTGGAAAGCTGTGTGGTCTGGGTCCCATTTTACAGATGGAAAAATCCAGGCTCAGAAGTAAGCAACCCACCCAGGGTTCCAGTTGGTAAGTAGCAAAAGCAGAAACTGTGCAGGGGTTTAGGAGCCCAAGCTTTTCTGTGTCGTCAAGTGACACACGAGCCTTACGTTTCCAAACAAGAAGCCAAATTTCTGGAGAATTACGTTGTGGAAGGGGACGTCACGGGCATAACATAAGACGGCAGCTGACCACTGACTCCACTCCACTCCAATTCATGGTCCAAAGAGTAGAAGACTGAGACACTCTTTGGGGGGGTCTAGGGGATAACGGGGTGTGGCCATCAAAGGTGTGAGGTGCACATGGGCGGCTCACATAGCACCGAGAGGAGGCCTGGTCACTGCTGGGGCATTTCTGGAGGTGAATTATACCAATTTACACCTTTCCCTTGAAAAGGCTCTGCGAGGCCTCAGACGTGCTGTGCACGAGGATGTGGTGAGGGCCCAGCCATCCAGACGCCCAGAGACGGGCCAGGGAGCCAGGGAGCCACACAGCACACGCTGTCTTTTTCTTTTTGACATTTTAAACCCTTGGGTTTATTGTAAAGTTCCCGAATCACTTCACTCTTTTGTCCATGAAAAGGGCGATTTATCATCTAGTTACTGAGTGTCAACTAAGGGGCAGGTGCTGGGGACGCAGAGGCAAATGAACAAAACAGCAACCTGCAATCTTCTGCAAGACAGGGAAGACCCCGGGCTGGCACTGCAGGCTCAAGGAAAAGGCAGGTGCGGGAACATTCTGGTGGCACAGAGAAGGAGGCCGCACAATATGCAGAGCAGGGCAGGACACTGGGAGGTGACGGCTCAGCTCCTCGATGGCTGGGCACATGGGGGCACCTCCCTCAGGCTCTCTGACTCTTATTTCCTTACTGGCAAAAGCAGGATAATGATAGCAGTGACTCCCGTCAGGCCGATGTGGGGATTAAGAGATTTCACATGTACGACATGCTGTACACACCTGACACGGATTAAGTCCTCAATCAGATACTATTCATATAAAAGTGAATCTTTCTGAACCATCTTATGACTCAGCCCAACTTAGGGGGAGTGAATGTCATCTGAAATTTCACTGGTGGGGATCAAAAGGCACTGTTTTCAATGCACTACCCCACCAGTCTCTGCCATTAGGATGGAAAGCTCGGAATGAGACGAGTTCTCTCCCGCTTCGGCAGGACAAGCTTTGCATACCCACAAGCGCGTCTGGCCCCTCACTCACCGTCATACTCCTGTACTCATCTTCAAACATGTCCAAAAAGATTTCTTCTCCCTAAAAAGAAAGGAAGGAAAGAGAAGATTATGTACATTTTTTCCCCATAAACAACAAAGTATTATAAACTCCAGTTGGAGGCTTTTGGGGCCATCTGTTTCTTATTAGAGAGTTCTGGTAAATCACCAGGAAGTGAAATACACACGTGAATAAGAACACACACACCCAAATGAAAGCCCAAATATCAAATTGCACCTCAATGCTTTTCTCCTTTTTTTCAAGCATGTGTAGTTAGATTTCTAGTGTCAAGGCAGTTAATTAAAAACAACAAAAATAACTTCATACATAATTAAAATATAAAAAGGGTTTATGTTTCAAGTATTTAACATCATCTGCTTGCTGAGAATGGTTGGAGAAAATAAGAATCTCGGTTAAGTTGTCATGTTAAAGCTATGAAGCTCCACACCTCTGAAAGGAAGAGTACGATTAAATATGCTTAACTCTAAAATTATACGGCTTGTTCCATTTGTTTTTGAGGCGCGCCTTTGGGGTTTTGGAGTTCCTGCAGCCCTGATGACTCTGCCCCAGAGGTCCCTCCCAGAACAGGGTGGCGGGGAGGAATTGGCTGTGAGACACACAGACCAGGGGCCAATCTCAGCCGTACCTCTTGGAGCCTCTCTTTGTTTCACTGCAAGACTGGGATGAGAGCCCACGTCTGTGCAACAGGAAGACAAAATGAGTTGATGCACTCGGTCATTATGACCACCCTGGATAGGCCCGCAGCGGGGGAGGCAGGGGAGACTTGGCTGAGCGCATCAGGGCTGTTAGAGCTGGCCTGTCTCCTAAGCACCCTCCCCCCCACACACACACATAGTTGGGGGTGGGAAAAGCAATAGGTCCTCTATATGTTTTTCCAGTGATCAGAACCACAGGTAAACTTGAAAGTTCTTGTGTGGTGTGAGAACCATGCAATAACCACAGAAATAGCAACCCTTGAGAATATCCATAAGCTTGTGAGATACTGTACTTAGGGTGCAAACCTTTTAGGATACAAGAGAGAAAAATCTGAGTTGGGAGAAGGGAGCTGCAATTCAAATACAGTTCTCCTTTTGTCAGTGAGAAAGAAAAATTCTCTGGGAAGATGCCTACCTATATGTCTTCCTGTTTTTGCAATCCAGAAGCTTTCTGGGGCCAGGGTGGGGGGCAGGGGAATAAACTAAGAGCAGTTATACTGGAAAGAGCTTCAAAGATGACTCTGCCGAGGACTCCTATCCTCACTTCAAGGCCAAGTGTGGTTTGGGCCGGTCTAAGGGGAGACTGGGATTTCTGCCCCGGTGTGTGGGGCCCACAGTGGTGCCACCCTTGTCTGGGCATGTCCACCGTGTTGCAGCTGCTTGGCGTCATCTGATCCCGGCAAGGTACACTTCCAGATTACATGACCTGTAATCTGGTTTTATCTCAACGAACACTGACAATAATGGGCAGTGTCTTAAAAAGCTTCTTACAAAGAAAAAGATTCCCGTTCATATGTGTATCTAGTTCACAGCAGTTTAAGGAGAGTACAAACAATGAATAACAGTGCAAGTGAACAAGAAAAGGATGGGGCCGACGCCTTTCCTCCTCCAGGGAGGATCTCTTCATCAGCCAGAGTACAAGGGGAAACCACCACTCACTGGATCTGGAGAGATCTGATGTGGAGGCCAAAAAGTCAGAAACTACTAAGACTGCTTGGCATATGGATTAATCCACTGTTGCTGACAAATGATGAGCCTTGCCTAAGGCTATATTATGCCTTAAGAAAAGAGGTAAACAAAACCATCACAATGCAGTATCTTAAAACGAATCATCTGGAAGCTGAAGACAGATCTACAAGTTTTCCAAATACTGAAAGTTATGGTGGTCCTTTACCAGCTGTCACTAAATTCATGATAAGTGTTTAGAGCCTGTATGTGCACACAGGCACACTTCATTTTATTGCACTTTGCTTTACTGCTTCACAGATACTGAGTTTTTTTTACAAATTGAAAGTTCATGGCAACCCTGTGTTGTCAGATGATAGTTAGCATGTTTTAGCAATAAAGTATTTTTAATTAAGGTATGTGCTTTTTTTTAGACACCACGCTATCACACACTTAGCAGAGCACAGTACAGTGTAAGCATAACTTTGATTAGCGCTGGGAAACCAAAACGTTTGCGTGACTCTCTTTATTGTGACATTTGCTCTATTGTGGTGATCTGGAACCAAACCCACAGTATCTCTGAGGTCTGCGTGTACATGTATATAAATAATACACATGCATATAATTTATAAACTCATATGTAATTCAGTAATTTTATATGTATAAGCATATGTAATTCATGAACACATAAGTTCATATGTATTAGTTAGTCATATGAGTATCTGTATATAATTCATCATTTACATGTAAATTCATCAATAAACAAATTCCTATATAATTGATAAATAAACAGCCCCATACTAGGGGGGAGTCCTCAAACGCTGTACTGATACAACAGCATGGACAGAAAAGTGCAGAGACCGCTGCTCCGGAGAGGATGAAATCGAACATTTTTACTCAGGACCCACAGGGTGTAAGAAAGAAATAACTGAAGACACTACAGTCTGGTTTATACGACACACACACACACTGCTGTACCCCTGAGTTCCGGCAGTTTACCTTATAGAAATGCCGCACCAGGTGGACACTTTCTTCTCGGGCTCCCTGTTAAAAGAGAGGGAGGGTGAGGGGGCAGGTCTCACCGAGGCGAGTGAGTGGGGTAAATCACAAATTCTAAAGTCTGAGTCTATATAAGACAGATGCTGGGCTAATAATCTTAATCTATAAAGTGGTTCTTCGTAAGGGGGTGGGGGAGAAGGAGCTCAAAATAAAAATGGGCAAAGGACAGACGATTCAATGTGATGACATGGAAAGTTGTTGATACACAGTTACATGAGAGAAACGGGTTCTACAATATGGCCCTGATGACTCTGTTTTTATAAAAAGAAAAATTCACTTGTAAACGTGTGTGTGAGTGTGTGTGGTATCTGGAAAGACACACACCGAAGTGTCAACTATCATTACCTTTTACCTCTCTGTAGTTTCTAAACTTTCTAAAATAAACATGGAAAATAAGAGGGAAGACAATGAAAGCTATTTAAAACAATGAATGAACATAGTAGCACGATAAACCATAAATAAATAAATGTGTATCTGTACACGTATAAAACTTTCATAATATAAAAAGAAAAAAATCCCAGAGACAAATACAGAGCCAAATACAAGAGAACTACTAAAACTCACTATTAAGTGGGCTTCTCGGGCCCATCTCAGTGGAAGGGCAGGTCTGTGGGAGCAAGTGGGTAGAGGGGGCGGCAGGGGTCTGGGGCCCAGCTTCCTCCCAGTGGTGCTGCGGACCAGGCTGCGGTCTGGATGCAGCAGCTTCCCTCGACCTCCTCCTACCCTCCCCCGGGGCACGGGCGCAGGAGGAAGGGGGCCTCACCTCCAGGCAGGCCAGGTGTACGTCCTTTATGATACAGCCCGTGCTGGTCACGACTTGCTGCTTTAGGAGCAGGCAGCTCAGCTCCAGCGTCGCCAGCCGGATCCTGCCATCTGCAGAGCACACTGGGGTCAGCCGCGCGTACCCCGGGCTGCACGCCCTCACAGGCAGTCTCTTGCCTTCCTGACTTGGAGGTCAGCTGACAGGTCCCCCGACATCCAGCGGGGGTACAGAGGGAACCCCCATGTGCCAACCTCCTTCCCAATCAATTACAATTGAATGTTCTCATCAAAACCGCCTGTACCAAATGCTACCCAAAGTCCCCTTATGGTGGGAGGGGAGGCAGGAAAAATGCGTAACTACTTATTATTGAAGGCCTAGAAAGTGGCCATCTGCGGTCACTTTGCTTGTCCAGCATTCCTGCCCTTTCTTCAGGGACGAGCACCCCTAGTTTCCCTTGGAGGGCCACCAGCCCTGCTCTCGGTCCTGTGATTTGGGCGGAGCTGGTCCTGCTTCCCCTGTCCCAGGGGTGGGCACATCCCCCAGGCTGGTCAGGGCCATCCAGCCCCCGGGTCACAGTGACTGGGTAGGGGGCGAGCAAGGGAGCCAGTCACAGCCAGTAAGGCTCAGTTCCACAACTTGCTGGAATCACCGGGCTCGAGACCCTCTCCTCGTGCTGGGCTGTGGAGAGGACAGGGACAGCGGTGGGGCCCTGATGGCCCGAGCACTATAGTCCGCAGTGGCCACCTCACCAGCGTGTTCTACAAACTGAGCCCTGAGTCCTCCCTTCCACCAGGCTGCCCAGCGTCTCTGCTACAGCAAGTCTAGAGCCCGACAGAGACTTGGACAGAGACAGGTGGCGGGAGCTGCAGGCAGTCATCTGGCCAAGGCAGAAGGCCACAGAGCCCAAAGACAGGCTTGAAAACATTGTTTGAGTCCCGGATTCAGCTGTGCCTCAAGCCAGCGCCCAACAGACTTGAAGTCACACAAGCCAACAGTCTTGTTTGTTTGTTTGTGTTGTCTCAGCGAGTCTCAGTTGGGTTTCTGTCAACTGCAACCAAGTTCTGACAACAAAGCCTGCTGTCCTGCTGTGAGCCAGGCATGGTCTGGGTGTTTAGAGACGCTCCCTCAAGGAGTCTCTCTAAAACCCCACTGCAATGGGTGCTCTAAAGGCTGAGGTTTAGAAAAGTGAAGTGGCTTGTCCCAAGCCTCACCCTGGGCTGTGGCGCATTCCAGGTGCCCCGAATGCCAAAACCCACATCTGGCATCGTCCCTAGAAAGCACCCGTGACCGCCTGACTGAAGGGCATTCTGCTCTTAGCAAACTCCCCCTGAGTCTTTAATCTCATTTCTGGGGAAAGGCCTCCACGTGGAAGGAGGGGCCAGGAGAGGGGGTTGTTTCTAGGCCACATCTCCGAGGTCTTGGAAACAACAGGGACCAGGATGGACCACTGGGGAAAAACTCAAGACAGACACACCGCTGCACACCTCCCTGACTGGCCGTTAATGCTGCGCACGCGTGTGTGTGCGTGCGTGTTAGGGCAGGGGTGGGGGTAGGGCGGCAAACAGGTGAGAAGAGGGAATCTGTTTGCCCAAAGATGAACTGGTTACATACGAGCAAAACCAGGCCTTCCTATGCACGACACAACCCCAGGGGCCACCCGGGCAGAGGTTGGTTAGTCTCAGCTCGGCCGTTCTGCCCGGCCCAGCCCCACCACCACTTCTGCACCGCGGCCCAGGCCTGGCAGCGCCCACCCGCCCTCCTCCAAGCTGAGGAGTTCTCTGGAGCACAGTCTCACTCCCGCCTGCCCCTCCGCGGAGCTGCGCTGTGGGCCAGGTCAGAAACGCCCCTCCTGCTGCCCCCAGGCAAGCAGATGGTGACTTTCCACCAAGACCCTTCTTCCTTTGCAAGTTCCTGCCAAGCTGCTGACTATTCCTCCTGCTGGCCCATCTCTCCAGGGGAACAGAGGGAGCAGCAAACTCCTGAGGCCTCATCGAAACTTCGAGATTGTCCCTCTGAGCTGCCCCAATCTCTTCTCTTCAGAAATACACCATCCTCAGGGGGCCTGCTGATCCTCCCCACCGTAGACGCTCCTCCCCAGCACCCAGGCCATGCTCCACCTTCCCCATCACCGAGGCACGGTCCGGGGCCACCCTCCTCAGGAACATGCTCCGCCTCCCCCAACTAGACCTCCCGTGGAAACTGACTCCACCGAGCGCCCCTTGGTCCTGAGCCACCCACATCTTTCTTGCCACCCCGGACACCCTCCTCCTGGCCCTCCCCCTCCCACGTGGGGCCTGGCCCAGGCTCTGGAGCTGGCTCCCCTTCTATATCACCTCCAGAGACCGGTAGTGGCCCAGAGCTCAGTCCTAGACACACCTCTCTCCTCTCCTGTGACTTTAAAAACCATCTGTGAGCCCCACAGTGTTAGTTCTGGCCCTGACACCACACTGAGGTCTAGATTCCACAGACCCCCAGCCATGGCTCCTGGAGGACAGGATCCACGTCTGTCCCCTACTTCCTGTACCCTCATCCGTCGCATTCAGAGGCTGGCATGCAGGAGGCACTCAATAAACATTTGTTGAGTTTACTGATACCCTTTAGGCCCTGGACCCGGTTCTCCAAGCCCCTGCACTCACTCCGCAGCAGTCACACTGTGCTTCTGGCCACCCCCCCCACCTTTGATTCTGAGGTCCTTATCTGCAGTCATAACCCTGGACTCCTGCCCTTCTCCTGAGCCTGACTGGGGCCCACCCCCTGGACTGCTCCTGATCACTCAGCCCAGCGGTTCTCTCTCCACCAGGCTGCATCTCCGTCCGGCCCTTCCCTGCGCACTCACTCACGCCCCGATGGCCTCTCTCCCTGCCTTGCAATTAGGGTTTCTCAGCCTCAGCACCATTGACACTCGGGGCCAGATAATCCTTTGCTGTGGGGGCCTGTCCTGTGCACTGTAGGATGTTTAACAGCATCCTGGCCTCTGCTTACCAGATGCCAGTAGCAACCCCTCCCTGGGCATTGCCAGATGTCCCCTGGGGACAAAGCTGCCCCCAGTTGAGAACCACTGTGCTAGTTCATTCCACTTGCTCTTTCTAGCCCCTACTGTGGCTGCAGGTCGGTGCTGGCCAAGACCTCAGAACTAGGCTGACACGTGCCAGACACCGGGCACGTCTTGTATTATCAACCTTCCCCCTCACTCATACTCTCAGCCTAGTTCATGCTCAAATGTGGCCCTGGGCCACCCCAAGAGGAGGGTTGCAGACACAGGCAAAACTGACCAAAGCAGGGTTGAGTATGGAAGGAGAAGAAAGAGAGGGTCTGGCACAAACACCATGGGGGAAGGAAAGAGGAGGAGACCCCGAGACGAAGACACAGCTGGACGGGAGGGGTCCGGGTGGCCCAGGACACGGGGGTATGTGGCAGGGGAATGGCTGAGGTCTGCCTGGATTCCCAGCAGGGCCAGATCTAGAAGCCAGGGCTCCTGGTGCCAGTGTGGGGCCTGGTCCCCATAACTCCACCACCCCTGGGAACCGCCTGCACGCCTGGGCACCTGGCTGGGCTGCGTTGTTCATGATCCTGATGAGTCTTTCAGTCAGCAGGTGGTTGTAGGTCGCCTTCTCGGCCGCAGTGGGCACCGGCAGCTGGATCCGCTCGAGTTTCTCAGGATCCATGCCTGGAATGGAGAGAAGGGGCCGGATGTAAGCACAGCTGCCATCCCGAGTGCCCTCCGTGTCCTGAAAGGCCCCTTCGAGCGGGTCTTCCTCAACCTCGGCCGTCCACGGTCTGTCTTCGTGATTCCTGCCATGACCGGGTGCTGCCTGTACTATGACTCACCTCAGAGTTTTCTGGAACTGGAACTTAAGTAAATGTATTAAAACATATATTTTCTTTTCTTTTCTTTTTTTTTTTTTTGGCCACGCCGCTCAGCTTGTGGGACCTTAGTTCCCCGACCAGGGATTGAACCCAGGCCCTTGGCAGTGAAAGCGCCAAGTCCTAACCACTGGACCACCAGGGAATTCCCTAAAACATACATTTTCTAACACTACTTGCAAATGGGAAATCAGCATGGCTGCGATACCAACAGCAACGAAGTGTTTCCGTTTCAGCCGAAGACTTGACCCACTGTGGCCCGAGGCCTGCTCTGAGTCAGGAAGGGCGATCGGCAGGTACGTGAAAGGTACAGAGGTCACGCTAGCCCGACTGTGACACGCTCCTGGGCGCAGTCAGAGGAGCGGGAAGGGGGTGGGAAAAGGGGAAACTCTCGCACTGTGGGCTTTGCTGCCGTTTCGGGGCCGGTCTGCGCACCCCCCGAAGGCACCCCTGTGTGAGACCCGTCCCACGGTGGGGGAAACAGACCACACAGAAAGGTAGCTACAGTCGTGCCCACCAATCGCATCTCCAGCTCTTAACACCAAACTGGAGAGCTGGGCCCCCGCGTGGGAAGCACAGAGGCGGCAGCCCCGTGCCCGGCTCACAGAAAGGCCCAAGGGTGGATCTGCGGGTCTACGGTTAAGGGGCAGAGGAATCACTTTTCCTCCAGGGAAATCTCACAGCATTTCAAAGACAAAGATGAGACGGGGGTGGGGTGGGAGACAGGGAGGGGGTGGGGGCTTGGGAAAGGAGAGAGGGCGCACTCAGAGTCTAAGTGAACCAAGCATCACTTTTCCTAAAGCAGGACCTGGGGGCCAGGGCGACAGGACGACCCCGCTGGGGTCACTTTGCCAGGCCAGGTGTGGGACGGGCAGTGCTCCAAATCCCTCTCCTCTCGCCGAGCCCAGCTCTGGAAAACTAGGCTTGCAGAAAAGCTCGCAGAAACAAACATTTCACTTGCTCCACGCCTGGGGAGCTGGAAGGATTGTTTGTGCCTGAAGCACGTCTTTTCCTGTTATTCTACAAAAGGGGGGATGGTGGCACTTCTGGGAACTCTTGAAATACGGCCCCTTGAGTACTAGATGATGCTTCATTTAGAACCCTGACAAAATACTGGAGGATAGCAGTGAGGAGCTGATTGTCTGGATTCTAAGTAACTCCCACACTCACACGTTGACGTAATAAAGCATAACAATATATCTTGCGCTACTGAATTCCTTCCAACTCCGAACTAGAGGCTAAGTCATGCCAAGGAGATGACACGGGTGGAGGCGGCCCGAGGGCTGGAGGTAAGCAGGTCCCCCTCTCACACCGCACCGATGTGGCTTCATCGAAAAATTTGATTGTGATGAAAATTTGATTTGTGGCTTCTGTATCTCGTTTTGATGCTAAATGTCTAACTCTGAAGCATTCTGGTTTATTGAATGGCAAGAAGGACATCAACTGAATCTTTCTAGCATTTGCTTTTTTCCAGAAATGTCAACACCGTGTGAATCTCTCTCTACCCTTTCGTTCTTGGCCCTCTGGGAACTGTCAGTCAGCGGTTCTGGGGAAAACAATGGCTCCCCGGCCTGCCCGGCACATCACCCACTTCCATGACCCCCAACCCGTCATCCCACTTCAACGAAGATGGAGCCAGCTTTTGGCTACCCCGGGAACGCAGCGGCAGCCATTAGGGCCTGGGAGGCAGACTCGGACCAGCTCTTGAATTTCCATGGCGAGTTCCCTTTTTTGTCTCTTGCCTATTATTGCCCTGACTCCCTTAGAATTTGTCAAAAATGAGGAAATCTGTGGCAAAATCTTCTCTCAACAGGAAGAAAAACCTGCCAAGGTTATCCTGACCTTCCTCGGCTGGCAGCTCCACCCTCTGTGAAGTGGGGGAACCAGGGGGACTGAAAAACCTCAAGACTTCACAGGACCAGATTCCAATGCAACCTCTTCCTTTAGTGAGGAAATTAAGGCCCAGAGATGTTAAGTCACGTCCCCAAGGTCACAGACCACATTAGAGTCACAGTTAGAACTAGGTTGATTCCAGAAATGGACAGGATCCAGCTGGGGAGGGGGTGGCACCCCCTGTGTGGTGAGCTGACCACAGCAACAGTTTGAGAGGGGCCTGCCCTCTGGTTTGACAAAAGCTACTGCCGCCCTGCAAGGCCTCCTCGTGCCCTTGGGCTCGTTCTCTCCCAGGGTTCTTGCTGCACTGTGGCCACGATGGAAGGGGAAAGGGCCAGGTGCCAGGTGCTGGAGGAATTTTGTTTTGATACTTACCTCTTGGACTCTCAGCCTCCTTACATGTTCAATGGGAATAATTACAGAAACTGCCCGTCCCAGGGCTGCTGTCAGGACGCAGTAAGAAGCAGCACTCGGTCACGTACGATAGTTACCTGTCGTTACCTTGCACTGATGGGAATTTTTACTTTGAACGTGGCTTAATGTAGTTCTATATCAGCTGTGTTATAAGAGGAAAGAAAGAATGAAAGAACAAAAGGACAGAAAGGAAAACAAGCTAACCAAAGCTAACATCAAGCTATTCTAGAAGGCCCAAAGAAGGCACGCTGAACTGTGTGTGGGGAGCGCAGGGGACGAGCAGATAGGTTGGATTCTGAAGGATGAGCTACTCAGGGACGACCAGGACTTGCCAGGCCAAGGGGCAGGGCAGGGAGTATGGCAGAGCGCGGGGAGAGTGGGGTCAGGGCTTTGGGTGGAAGTGATGAGGCAGAAGCTAGGGGAGGGACAGACATGGCTTGGATGCCAGGACCCCTGGAGGGCAGCTAGCAGGTGACATGACCTGGTTGTCATGGCCAACTCTAGAGCAGCCTCCATCCCCCTGGCTACTCAAGGTGATCTCCCCACTTCCAGCACTTTCCCAAAACAGACTCCATGTTGCAACACATCCTATGCGCAGTAGATTTTACCACCAGCCAAGGGGAGGCAGAGAGCAGGGTCCATTCCACACAACACATGGCAAAACTTTGTAAAGAACCCCTCTGGGCATCTCCCCTCTTTCCCCAAAGTTCCTGCTCGGCCAGGTGCCTCATTCCCTCCCCGTCTCTCTCTTTTTCCTACCACGGTCTCTAAGACATTCTTCTGGGTCCAAACAAAACAGTGGCTGACAGCTGTGAATGAACAAGGTCAGTGTGACAATATGACAATGATATGCATGTGAAAGGGAAATGGCACATGTGCAGGTGGACGGATGGACAGGCAGAGAGACAGACATAGACACACACACACACACACAGGTTTCCAGTTACTGAGAAGCAGGTTTTGTTGCAAACCCGATCGAGTTCCTTCGCCAGCCATTTCCCTCTGACTGAAATAAACACTGTACATGATATACTGTCCTATTTGCTTCAACCCCCTAAGTGCCGAGTGACAAATTCCAGAGAAACCCAGATGCACTTTCACATGGCCTGGGAAGCCGCGCTCGCACGTCCAGATTCCAGCAGACCCCACGCTTCCTCATTTCCTCCCCACCGGGGTCAGATCCCGCTCTACCCCGGTGAGTCAGAACGGGTCTCCCTTGTCATCACTCCCACCCTACAAGCACCGGCCTGGGACTGGCGGGGCCCAAACTCCCAACTAACTAATTCAAAGAATCCCAAATAGAAGGGAAGGGTGTGGCTCCGTGATGTCAGTAACCAGCTCCTAAGCTTCCCCTCTGGGTTCTAGATTCTTCCTCCTTAGTGGAAACCCCCATTCAAGACAAGGGTAGAACAGACCCAGACCAAAGCTACATAAAAAGTAGACAGACAAACCTGCATAAAGAGACCACAATAGTGCCAGGTAAAAATAGTGGTCAAAAATTTTTTTTCTTGGACTTCCCTGGTGGTGCAGTGGTTAAGAATCCTCCTGCCAATGCAGGGGACATGGGTTTGAGCCCTGGTCCGGGAAGATCCCACATGCCGTGGAGCAATTAAGCCTGTGTGCCACAACTACTGAGCCTGCGCTCTAGGGCCTGTGAGCCACAACTACTGAGTCCATGTGTGTGCCACAAGAACTGAAGCCCACGTGCCTAGAGCCCATGCTCCACAACAAGAAGCCCGCACACTGCAGCGAAGAGTGGCCCCCGCTCACCGCAACTAGAGAAAGCCTGCACGCAGCAACGAAGACCCAATGCAGCCAAAAATAAATAAATTAATTAAAAAAAATTTTTTTCTTTCTTTCGGTCTCCTTGGCTGGAGTCACACAAGCATTGCCAGCTTTGGAAGACTATAGACCAACTATTTCGAAAGCTAACCAGATGTTGGGCCAATTTCCAATGTACTTCCAGTTCTGATTATGTGTCAGTCGAGATCCAAAATGATATTTTGCCAACTCTCCGCATGGCAAAAGCCTCCCTTTATCCTGTTACCTTTCAACCTTTCCCATACCTCTCATCCATGTTCCAGTAACTTCTCAGCAAAACAAAAAAAGCAAAAAGCCCAAGATTCCTCTTGGGTAAACAATGATAAATGGAGGGGGCAGGGAGTAGAAGGGGTAGTGGGTAGAGCAGGGGAACCTTTAGGAAGACAAAGCTGCAAAACTCACCCCCCTTCCCCTTCCCCTGGGCCAGGGCCCTGCAGACTTGACAAAGGAGAGAGGGCTGCATCTGCTATTACAGATATGAACCAGCCTTCATCACAGGGCCTGACTGAATCACAGCGAGAGCCTTCCTCCAACCGGTCAACCCTTTCCACTGTGCGATATTCACTTCGGTGCAGCATCTAATCTATTATGATTTACTGGAAGGCCTGAGCTAACATTTGGTTTTTATTAACATTGCTTTTATGTTAAAATTGTCTTATGATGGAAAATCTATCGGAAAGAGACCATTTCATTAGGGGCCCTGCTTAGAGGGCAAGGATCTGGAAAAGAGAGGCTGAAGGTTAAGTGCAGCTAACTGCCTGCTGCCTAACCAAAACAGCAACCACCCACCCACCCACCGCCACCGCCAGCACCCCCACCAAACGGCCCCCACCAAATGCAGACCTGTACTCGCAGGCCAGACTGGAGCATAAACCAAGCGGCAGCTCGCCCTGCTAGGCAGTTTCCCCTGGGGGTACCCCAGGCACCTGGGCCTCAGGGTGCTGAACTTGAACTCTCCAGCTTCCTCTCCAAACCTGCTTCATAGCCCACACTCGCTGGTTCTGGAAATGGCACCACCAGTCACACAGTGGCAGGAGGCAGGGCCCTGGGCATCACACAGACTCCTCCCGTGGTGCCCCCTCCCACCCAAATCAAGCAGAAGTCTCCGCCCCCGGCCCCACTCCTGCCCTTGTCTCCCTGTTTTCGTAAATGGCCACACACAGCTGCCCCAGCGTCCCTTTCACTCACCCCCCACATCTAGTCCATCAGCTCATCCTGGCTGTAGCTCCAAAATGTATCGTAAAACTTTCCAATTTTTCTCCATCTCCGTGGCCAATGCGCCATAATTCATTCTACGTTATCCCTGCCTGGACTACTGCAACAGCTTCCTCACAAGCCGCCCAGCTTTCCCCCTTGCAACTCACTCCCCCACCCCCATTAACCTACTTTCCATCCAGCAGCCAGAGTAATCTTCCAAAAATTTCCATCTGACCATGTCACTCTTCTACTTAAAAATCCTTCAGGTGTTTCCCACTGCACCTGGAATAAAACCTAAATTCCTTTTTGCAGCCTTCAAGGCCCTTCACGATCTGGTCCCTGCCCACCTGGTCAGCCTC
The DNA here is from genome assembly GCF_964341445.2 of Mesoplodon mirus. Classification (NCBI taxonomy): domain Eukaryota; kingdom Metazoa; phylum Chordata; class Mammalia; order Artiodactyla; family Ziphiidae; genus Mesoplodon; species Mesoplodon mirus. Next base: position 56,816,401 of record NC_138991.1, read on the forward strand.
ACCTTGACCTGCTTTCTGCTCCTCAAACCTGTAAGGTCTTTTGCACCTCAGGGCCTTTGCACAGGCTATTCCCTTTACCTGGAGCACTCCTGCCTCAGATCTTTGCAGAGCCGACTCTTTCCCATTCTTCAGGCCTCAGCTCTGATGTCTATTCCTCAGAGAAGCCTTCCCTGACCACCCAAGCTAGTGACCCCGGCACCACCACCCCTGGCTTCCTCCACAATCACAGATCACACCCGTCACGCTGCCTTCTCCTCCACCACTGTCGCCTTGCTCCCTCCGCAGCAGCCACACTCGCCACCAGGAAAATCTCTGTTTGGTTCACCGCTGTGTTCTCAATATTAACCACAGTGCCTGGCACCTAAGAAGGGCTTCAGAAATATTTGTCAGAAGGGTGAATGAATAAATAAATGAAAAGCATTAGCAGGAAGTGGAAGAAGGAATTAAATTCCCTCGAATACAGAGTCCCACTCTTTTAGGAAGAAAGAGAGGTGGGCTCCCCAGCAGGACCTCGGCAGGGTCGTCTCTCTGGCCACATCATGGACGAAGGAACGTGGTGTGCCAGCCACCACTTCTCCACTCCCCAGCACACGGCGGGGCTCCTGGAAGGAAGCCTGCTCAGAAAGCCAGCCCCCCATAAGACGAAGTGTTCACCCACGTGCCCCCTGGCCCTCTGGAGCTGGGCATCCCCACACCCGCCAACAGCACCCTCCCTGCGGAGGCCCCGAGCACCGAGCACCGGCTGCCAGGAAGAGAGCAGCGCAGGGGAGCTGCCACACGGCTGAGAGGCAATCAGTCAGCAAGCTTTGGCTGAGCGCTGACCGGGTGTCAAGGCGCCGAGCTGAGTACTGCAGGAGGCCGTTGAGAGCGACGCGGTCTCTGCCTTCAGAGGCCCAGCAGTCCAGAGTAGGAGAGAAAACACGCAGAGCAAAAGCATAAAAAAGTGCCATGGGAAGAACTTCATGGAAATTAAAAGTGTCTGCTTTTCCAAAGGTATTGTTAAGAAAATGAAAAGGCCAGCCACAGACTGGGAGGAAATCTTTGCTAAACACATCTGATAAAGGACTTGTATATAGAATATAAAGAACTCTCAAAACTCAACAATAAGAAAATGGACAATCCATTAAAACATGGGCAAAGGAAATGAGAAGATGGCAGACTAAGCACTTAAAAAGCTGTTCAACGTCATTAGTCATTAGGGAAATGCAAATTAAAATCACAATAAGACACCACTATATACCCACTAAAATGACTAAAATAAAAAAGGTGGTCGCGCCACCCACTGGTGAGGGTGTCAGAACACCAGAACCCTCGTGCACTGGTGGTGGGATGTAAGAGCATGTGTTCGCTTTGGAAGATAGTTTGGCAGTTTCTTAAGAACAAACACACACACACCTATCATATGATTCAGTCATCCATTCCTCAGCATTTGTCCAAGAACAATGGAAATACATGTCCATACAAAGACCTACATACAAGTGTTCACGGCAGCTTTGTTTGTAATGGTCAAAAGCTGGAAACAACCCAAACGTCCGTTCACAGATGAATGGGTAAACAAATTGTGGTACATTCACACATGGAATACTAATCAAACATAAGAAGAAAGGAACCACAGATACACACAGCAACATGGACGAATCTCAAAATAATTATGCAGATTGAAAGAAGCCATACAAAAAAAGAGTATTTATAGCATGATTTTATTTACATAAAAGTCTAGAAAGTGCAAACCAAGCTATAGTGACAGGGAGCAGTTCAGAGTTGCCTAGGGAGAGGGGTGGGAGAAGAGAGGGACGGAGGGGTGACAAAGGGCAGGAGAAAACTTTTGGAGTGATGGATACGTACACTGACTTGACTGTGGTGATAGTTTCATGGGTGTATAAATGTGTCAAAACGTATCAAATTGTACACTTTAAATACGTGCAGTTCACTGTTTATCAATTATACCTTGATAAAACTTTCTTTTTTAAATGCTACAGCTTCCAGCTAAGAAAGGCAAACCATCTAAAACAATGGTTATGAGACACTGGACAAGACAACAGGCAGCATAGGAGGGTGATCCTGAGAGAGAAGAAACTAAGGCAGTGTGCCCAGTGATTGCTCCAGGCCACACCGTCTGGAAAGTTTCCAGGCCTCACCACAGACTGAGAAAACCCAAACAAAGCTCACGGTCTCTCTGAGGTGAGAAGGCAGAGTCTGCAGTTCAGAGAGGCCAAGTGGCTGGAACTGACACGAGACAGTAGCAGAGGCGGGGGAGCTGCACAGATCGGCAAGGGGGTTCCTTCTTAGGCCCCCGCTAAGTTCTGCCCTGTGCATGCAGGGGAGGAAAGGGAAAGGCCTGCTGGGAGGAGGCAGGTGGAACAACCCCAGGAGCTCACACGGGGCCAGCATGGAAGGACTACCTAATCATGGCTCATTGAGTAGAGCCCTTGGAAGGGGACGGCCTCTGGACTGGGGTCAAGTGAGCCAGAGACTAAAGGCTGTTCTGGACTAGCACCAAACAAAGCTTAAAAGCCAGCGTCTAAGAAGACCTAAACGACTCCTAGTAACTTCACCTTGTCCCAGGACAAAGCCCAAAAATCTTGAAAGGAAGCAAGAATTCAGCATCCAACAACAAAAAATTCATAGTAACTGTCAACCAATCAAAAAATATCAGGCATGCCAAAAAAAAAAAAAGGGAAAATATAACAAACATAACCTAAAATCAAACCAGAAGAAAAATCAATGATAGAAATACGGCTAGAAATTACACAGATGATAGAATAGACAAAAAGAAATCAGAAGGGAAATTACAAAATATTTTAAACTGAATAAAAATTAAACAACATATATCAAAATTTACTGCAGGCAGCTAAAGCAGTGCTTAGAGGAAAATGTACAGCATTAAACTCATATTTTATAAAAGAAGAGAAGTTTAAAAATCAGTGACTGGTATGGAGAGGGTATGACTGAAAAGGAACAGCATGCGGGAATTTTTTGGTTGATAGAGCTACAACGTAACACCTGATTAGAGTAGTGTTCACACAAATCCATAAATATGCTAAAATTAATGCAACTACACACAAAATGAGTCAATTTTATTGTATGTTAATTTTTAAAAGTAAAATAAAATAAACTGAGTAGCATAAAAAAATCAATGATTTAAGCTTCCATCTTAAGAAATTACAAAAAGAAGAGTAAATTAAAATTGAAGTAAGCAGCTAAAGGTAAGAAATAAAGAACAGAAATCAATGAAATATAAAACAGAAAAACAACAGAGAAAAAAATCAATGAAACCAAAAGAAAGTTCTTTGAGAGGACCAATAAAATTAATATAAAATTGATAAATTTCTAGCCAAACTGATCAGGAAAAAAAAAATAAAGACCTCAACTATCGATACCATGAATTAGAAAGGGGGCACTACTATAGATCCTACAGACATTAAGAGGATAATAAAAGGGGAATTCCCTGGTAGTCCAGTGGTTAGGACTCTGTGCTTTCACTGCAGGGGGCACAGGTTCGATCCCTGGTCGGGGAACTTAGATCCCACATGCTGCACAGCATGACTGAAAAAAAGAAAAAAAAAAAAAAAAAAGAGAGGATAATAAGGGAATATAGTAAAAAAGTTTATGCCAATAAATTCAACAGTTTAGATGAAATGACAAATTCCTTGAAAGACACAAGCTACCAAAACTTGAACAGAAGAAACAGATAAGCTTTAATAGCCCTATATCTACTATAGAAATTGAGTACTTTGAAACCTTTTCTCAAAGAAAACTCCAGGCCCAGATGGCTTCACTGGTGAATTCTACCAATAGTAAAGGAAGAAATAATACCAGTTCTACCAAAACTCCTCCAAGAAATTCAGGAGGAGGGAATACTTTCCAATTTATTTCATAAGGTAAGCATAACTTGAGAGCAAACAAAACAAGAGAATTACAGGGAGACCACAGACTAATAACACGCAGGAACATAGATGCAAAAGTCCTTAACAAAGTTTTAGCAAATCAAATCCAGCAAAGTATAAAATATGCCTGCCACACTAGGCGGTACTAACCCAGAGTGAGTATCACCTGAAGGGATCAGAGAAAACTTCCAGGAGAAGGTGAGTTCTCAGCAGACCCTTGACAGTTGAGCAGAATTTCAATAGATGGTGATGTTACAGCAGAGAAAATGGCAGGAAAAAACACAGGTGGATACAAGAAGGTGGCAGATCAGCCAAGAACAGGTAGGCGTGTTGGCTCTGACTGGGGTGGCTGCCAGCCTTCCAAAGAAGCTCCCTTCTCTGGGAGCAGTTCCAGACACAGAGCTGAAACCCCTGGAGCCAGCTCTGTGCTGTGTGACCCTGACTCTCACCCACCCCACCCCCAGCCATAACTGACTGTTCCGGAGTTAGACATATCACCAACCTGGAACAATGAGATCTCTAGCCCAACAGTTTGAAACCTGAACGGAGACAGACTCCCTGCCTGGGATTTGATGGACCCACAACGCGATCTACCTTAAGGGAAGTCCCCAGAGCTGGTCCTGACCTTCCCTCGGCTTTTCGGCAACTTCTTGGATCCCATGAGCTGCCCCAGGGGCCTTCCTATAAGACTCTCTCTCTTCGTTAAGTTAATGTGAGGTGGTTTCGGCGCCTTGCAACCAAAAGAATATTAAAGAGTTCAGTGAGTACCATGACAGCCACTGCAAGTTTATCTCCATGCAAGAGTTCAATCACTGCGTAGTAAAGTTTGACTCCCTGGGCCAGAGCCAAGGGTCTATGACAGGGAAGTTGGTGGAATCAGGTCAAGTTAGAATGGTAGGTGCAATCCAGATACTCAATATGGCAGGTACAGGAGACTGGAGTTCCAGGGAGAGAAGAAAGCACCAAAGGTTTCTGAACAGGGGAAGGACACGGTCAACACAGTCTTACAGAGAATCACCGGGCAGTGCTGTGGAGAATGGATTATAAAATGGCCGTGTGTTTGACCCCTCGGGGAGGCTGTGGTAATGGCCACTGGGATGACGTGCTCAATCTCTCTCTTGCTCTCGTGCCTTTGGTTCTCGCCTCCAGCACCTAACTTAGAGCCAGGCACTGAGCTGTGCTCAGTTAAATTCTGCTGATCAGATAGGCTGAAGAGGGAGAAATGACAACATCTGATGACTAAATGCTGGGATCAAAGGAGGGAAAGAGCTAAAGGTCGCGGCAGTTTCAACCTTGGTTGGCAATTTCAACTGAAACAGAAACGGCAGTAAGTGTGATGAGGTCAGGGTATATTTTGGGGGGATGAGTGTGGTGTAGTCAGACTGTTTCAAAGTGTTGCTCAGTCACCTAGGTAGAAGTCTCCAGCGTGCAAGGGTCAGGAGTTCAGACTGCAGGGCTGGAGTGCGGCGGGCATGGAAGGTGAGGGTCGGGGGAATGGCAGGCGATCCATGGGTGGGGCCGACTCCCATCGGTCAGGCTTGGAGTTCTGTTTACTCCCAGTAACTGAGGGCTCCCGTGTGCCAGTCACCAAGGCAGGAGCTGGAGGGAGTCGCAGAAGCCATGGGAGTGAACGAGATTGTGGAGGGAGGATTCGGAGCCTGCTATGCATCTTTTAGAGGAAGTCTCGGGCTAGATCTACACCCTTGCACGTGAGCACAATGACTTATACAGGAGAAGAGCCATCGTGGCCGGTCCTGTCTCTGGTGGGAAAAGCCTGGAAATGGACTCAGTGTCATTCAGTAAGGGGATGGCGGAATAAATGATGGCACAGACACAGGATTAAAAAGCACGAGGCAGTTCTATAGGGATGGGAAGTGACGGGTTGATACATGATGATGTGAGAAAAACAAGGCACAGAACAGACAATAAAGAATGAACCTCCATTCATGTTGGGCAGGGGGTGGGGAACCCACATAAATAAAATAATATACACTTGTACTTGGGTTTGCATGGATATCTTTAAAAAGACACACAAGAAACTGTTAACATGAACTGCCTGTGAAGAAGAGAACTGGAGGACCAACTTGAGAGAGGAGGCCTCTTTCACTATATTTCCTTTTGCCACTAATCAACCTATTTATCATGATTAATGATTTAAGAGTAAGCACATACTTTATGTTGAGCGCTTTCTCAATGACTCCAGCCATTGGCTGTCTTAGTAAAACCCACCTCCAACTACCTCCCAACAAGCTGATGAAAAACCTACTAAAACAACACTTGATGCAAAGTCTCATCTATGCCAAGCCCGGCATTTGGCAGGGGACAGAAGGAATATTCTTGATTTCTTCTTCAAAGAGATTCTGATGTGGTGCTTTGAGAACTTACCCGTGTCAAGCCAGGTGGCACACACACCAGCGACTGTTCTCAGAGAGGAAGTAAATGAGTGGATTCTAATCAAATCTGTCAACTCCGCGGAAGTCCGATCCTCACCACTCGGCCTCAACAAGGGAAGCCAGAGAACCACACCTTTCTTCAGAAAGGAAACCTATGCTTCCACACAATCCACTCAGAGTCTATTTTAGTTCTGAACCCAGAACAGCACATCAACTTTTATAAATAGCAAAACCAAGACTACAATTTGACTGATTTCTGTTCTGATGTCAGGAAAGAGGTAGGAAGCCTAAGTCAGTTGTAAACCAAGGGGTTGAAAGCAAAGCACAGTGCGAACAGTCATGCTGGGTTGGACGGTCAACACTTGAAACTCCTCCTCTGCCCGCCCCAGCCCCGTGCCGCCTGAGTAACCGATTCCTGTGGCTTTAGTCTGTAGAAAAGCACCTGAGAAATCCTAACGAGGTTGAAGAGAAGTTCTGTGGGAGTCTGCCAAAACCAGAAAGGAAATTCTTCAAGGAAAGCAGCTTTCCTCTTCCCTGAAGGCAGACAAGCCGAGCAGCTTACCTTTGTTGTGAGACATCGCGTACAGGAGGCAGAGCACGAAGAGCGCGTGGTAATCGTCCTCGGGGCTGTCCAGGGCGTGGTACACCATATCCAGGAAGGGTCTGGAAAAGAGGGGCACGCATGAGCCTCACCTGCACACGGGAAGCAGCTGCCTTAGCCCTTTACAGCCCCACCGCCAGCATGCAGCGCGTCCGCCGTGTGCCCAGTCCAGCACCAGGCCTGGAGGACACAAAGGGGACAGAGAGGCAGGCCCCGCCCGTGCGAAGCTGTCGTCTCCAGGGTAAACCGACTAAGGAACGAAGCAACCGCTTAATCACTCAGCATCGTTCACCCGCTGTCCCAGACACTGGGGATAAATGATACCAAGTCTCTGGTCTTGCGGCACTTCCATGCCAGTGGGCAGACAGAGAATGGACACGCCACATCATCACTTCAAAGAGTGACAAGAGAATGAAGAAAACGGGGCAATGTAATAGACTCACAATAGCAGACAAGGTACCAACAAGTCTGAACAATTTTAGAATGTGGACCCTGGAGCAAGAACTGCCTGGGTTCGACTTCTGATTCTGCCTCTACTTAGCTGCAAACCCTTGGGTACGTTACCTAAAACTTTCCCCCATCTGCAAGGTGGGGATTAAACCCTTCGGGGTTACTGTGAAGATTCAAGTGAAATGACAACAGAGAGGCATTTAACACAGGCCCAGGCACAGGGCGGAAAGTGCTCATACATGAGAGCTGCTGTTGGATTTCTATTTTGCGTATTCCAAGGGCACTTCTCCACAATCTCACTTTGGCAGGTCCTGGCCCAGTGATTTCTTGGGCTGACCTTCCCAGACTGGAAGGGATCGATAAGAAGTCTCTCGCCTGATGCTTTGTAGGTGAGATCTATAGAGTGGCTGCAAATATCACAAACCACACACCCTAAATGCTGCCCTTCCAGGTGAACGGCCTGGCCCGGAAAGACTCTTCAACACGAGGATAATAGAATATGCACAGATCTGGCCTGTAGGCAGGAGGCTCTGATCCCATGACTGTCTGCGGCTGCCCCCGGATGCCAGGTTGAAGCCAAGAGAGCACAGCAACTCAATGAGTGACCAAGGGCACACTTTACCCCTGGAAGGACACAAGCTACTGTCAACACTGCTGACTGGGTGGGGGGAGGGGGCGGGGGGGGTGAGGGGCGAGATGGTGCAGCAGAGAAACAGGGAGACTATTCACTGCAAAACATTTTATACTTTTTTGAATTTTGATACTCCACAAATGTATCATCGATTCAAAATATTATATTGAAAAATGCAGAAGCAGTGAAACGCACTTGTCATAACATTTCAAACAAACATGTGACACACAGAAATTAAAGGAAGAAACTTTTAAGGAACATTTACGTTCAGGCTCTATTTCTCTGGAGGCCCAGATCTGTCATCACCATTCAAATGCGCGAATAGTTTTGCCATGTGTGGATCTGTTTTTTTCTAAGCCCCTAGCAATAACGCTTCCAAACGTAAGAGCAGGATAAAGTATAAAACACTTTCTTGTAAGCCAGCTGCTTGGAATTTGGACTGTATTTTCATTTGGGAATAATAAGAATAACCAAATGACCAGTAGCAGAGGGAGGGCTCAGTGGATATACCATCTTTCATGAGATGAAGTATTATGAAGCCATTAGAATTTTGTTTACTAAGAGTACAATAAAGTGAAAAAGATGCTTGTGGTTTGATATTAGAGAAAACCAAGAATAAAAAGTAATATACATGGCTATTGGGGGTATAAGCTATTGGGGAGAGGAAGGGCAGAATTCCCACTATATTGGCATTGAAAACTGGCTGGCAGGAAATCACCAAAATGCTAATAACAGCTGCCTTTGAATTATGGAGAGCTTTTTTTCCTTCTTTATACTTTTCAAGCTTTTTTACATTTTCTGAATGTGTATTACTTTTTAAAATTTAAAAGGATTTTTTTTTTTTTTTTTAAAGAAAAGGGAGAATGTTGTGAATGGTTTCTGGTTTCTTAAGCCTATATTTAACCATGAATGCAGATACAGCCCACAGTGTATGGCGAATATAAGGACAGTTCCACTTTGTACTATGCTGTTTCTTTGGACAAGCAGACCAATGTCAAGATCCAGTTCATGTCGAGGACAAACTGTCCCCTCCCTCATCCTCAGTGCCCTCCTCCTGGCTCAGTGCAGGAGGTGAGAGGACAGAAGTCCGTGGCGGTGTCTCTGACAGCCAACAGCTCAATACCTTTGCAAAGGTATTGGCAACTCTCCACCAGGGACAGTCTCTCCCTGGCACCTGGTCTCAGAGCAGAGCGCAGCTCCTGCCCAGAGTCTCTGGGGGCCACAAATCTGCATGTGGCCCAACTTAAGACACAGGATCAGCTTCCATTATGAACTATGTGGTAGAAGATGCCAAGGTCACCGAAAGTTAAGAAACAATCTCAATCAACTCTAAGAAAACCCCTCTCCATTAAAATTCAGGAAAAAAAGAAGTCTCAACTCCAACACTCCAACGTAACTTTCTGGTCGGCTGATGTTTTGTTTTTGACAATACATGGGTATTTTTCCTCCTTTAGGAAAGCTACAGTATTACCATACTATGCAAAATACGTGCTGTTTCCATTTATTAGATCCTAAGGAACTGAACACATCATGACAGTATTCAGGGAAAAGCAGCCGCTAATATTCTATTAAGCAGATGCACCTACATTAGCCTAAGCATCCCCCACAACATGTCAGTTTCGGTTTTTCAATGATTCATATTCAAATTAAAGCCGTGCAAGCACCTAAAGGTTGCTTCCCCCTCCCTTTCTGTGTTTAGAATGATTTCCTTAATTTTCAGAGCTTCAGGTGTCACATTTTGTTGTCACAACACAAAATCAGAAAGGTCTTGTCAGTACAACTGACAGCCCACATTGTGCTGCAATGACTTTTATTTAACCAAAACTAAAAGTGGCTCCCCTGTGCAACTGATAAAAATTAATCCTGTCTGTTAGATAATTGAAACACGTGCCAAGAAAGAGATAAACAAGATGCGGAGGAAAAAATTAGCCTGCTTCGAGTCTTCACTTTAACTTGCATTAATAAATAGGATGCGTGTGTGTGTGTGTGTGTATGTGTATGTGTGTGTTTCATCCACCCCACCATGAGAGTTCAGGAAGTGAATGCCTTGCAGGCTGACAGAGAAACCACGTTGCTGTGCGTTTATTACCACTCATATGGGATTAGGAAGTTATTGCAGGCATCTGCGCAGTAGGGCCATTTGATAAGGATGAAGAAGCCTTCCTAACAGTTTGCTGCAACTTCAGGAGCAGCCCTCCACCCAATTCCTTCTGGAAGGGGTGGTGCTACAGCAAGGCTGCAGGCAATGTGGCATCTGGAAGCTTTCAGAGGACATAGTTTGGGCAGCCATCACTGAAATGAACAATCAGGCAAGAAGTTGAAGGTGGACAGCAGCATTAAATCCAGCATTAAATCGTGCCGGCTGAGTCACGAGGTCAGGCCCTACGGACGGCGGTGTGCGTGGCGGCAGCAAATGAATGAAATCCAAACGCTTCCCCCAAGGGGATCCTTTCTGGGGACAGCAGAGTATGGCCAGGAGCGGCCAGTACAAGGCCAGACCCATTAGGACGTGGCCCAGCACCGAAGTGCTTGGGGTGGTGGTGCCATGCCTCAGTCATTCATTCCAAGGGGTGAACACCACGGCCTTGAGGGCCAGCTCTGTCCTTGTGGCCTCTCGAGAGGAGCCGTGTCTCTGATGGAGAAGCAGAACGGTTTGGCCGGGAGGCAGAAGAGGCCATCGGCAGGGGCCGGGGGCGGGAAGAGGCCTGGCTTATCCTCTGTGGGCACCCGGCCAGGGCACCCCCTTCCACAACATCCCAGAGACCGAGCAGCGGTGCCCTACCCCCAGCCCCCGACGGCTGGCTCGGGGGCAGCCCTCCCGCAGCCCCGGCGACTACCTGCTCCACTGGGCGCTGTCCAGGCCGGTGGCGGCGCTCTTCTCCTCGTCCGTGGTGTTCTGCTCCTGCACCGAGGCGCTGGGCGCCAGCTCCGGGAGCTTGCTGCGCTCCATGATTACCATCTCAATCTCTGGAAGCAAACAAAGACACCAGGATGAGCCCACACGGCCCGGACGGAGCTTTACAGACACTCTCGTGCTCAAGACGGAGCCTGGCAGACCGCTCCGCACGCGTCCAGCAAACGCTCGACGGCGGTGGTGGAGCCCCTGCAATACGCACGCTGGGGGGAAATAAGACGGAGGCCTGAACCTCTCTCTCCTTTCATCTTGGCAGCGTCGAGAAATGGGGCCCTGATTTTGACGAGAAAGCACAGATCGCAATGATTTATTTCAAGATTGTTTTCTTCAACAGTTATTTATTCTACTGTATTGATACCATGCTTCCTTCCCAGAGTTGAGGAGTGTGGAAGAAATGACACGTGGTTAATAAAACATAACCAAATTCACTGAAAATATTCTGAAACTGTTTACACTGTAGAAAGGCTCTGACATGACCGAAGCCTTTGTTTTCCCTTCCCACTTACAACTTCCAGAAAGCAGAGAGGGGGAGGGACCTCGTTTTATTTTTCCCAATTAAGTAGGGGCAACTTCTGTAGCACCTGACTTGAGCACGGTGTACACTTTCATTTTGAGAAAAAGGTCTGAACCAACAAAGGAAAACATCCTGAGTTAGAGGTGGACGGTTGTTGTGCCGTGAGGTGTCCTGTTACAGAGTTCCTTGATGCACAGGTGTGGACCTTCAAATACTTAGTTCTTAGAACCCAGAGTTCAGGTAATGCCCCCATCTTCGGGAGACATGATGAGGGGAAACAGATGATGAAATGTGAATCGGCATCTCTGTTCAGGAATGATGGGCCGCGGACCTGGGCTCTACCTCGGCCTTGCCATCGTCTTCCCCTGGACTCGTGCAGCAGCCTCCCACGTGGCCTCTGCTTCTCTTCTCGCCCCCCTAGTTTGTGGTCCACACCAAACCAAGTGATTTTAAGTGGAAATTAGCCCAGGTCCCCTTCTGCCTTCCCATCACACTCAGGATGGAATCCAAATGCCATTCATGGTATCAAGGCCTCGCATGGCCTGGCCCCCGTCCACCTCTGACCTCACCTTGGGGCCCTCCCCGCCCCGCCAGCTGTGCTGAGCTTCTTTCCCACTTGTCTTTGACCACAGCAAGTTTGTTTCTGCCCCAGGATCTTTACAGGGCTGTCTGCTCTGCCTGGAATGCTCTCACCCGAGTCCTCCCTACCCAGGCACGACTCAATCACATTATTCGGGGCTCAGTTCAAACGTCAGCATCTCAGAGATGTCTTCTCAGACAGCCTCCCCACTGGTTTTTCCTTTACCTCTTTTAGTTATCATGAACTAAACTCCATACTTCATTCAGACTTCCTTAGTTTCTCCCTAATATCCTTTTTCTATTCTAGGATCCCATCCTGGATATCACGTTATACCCAGCTGTCATATCTCCTTAGGCTCCTCTTGGCTGTGATGGTTTCTCAGACCTTCCTTCCTTACAGTTTGAGGAGACTGGTCCTCATTTTGTAGCATGTCCCTCAATCTGGGGCATTCTGACTGACGTTTTTCTGATAATTAGACTGGGGTTATGGGTTTCTGGGAGGAAGACCGCAGAGGGGAAGTGCTCCTCTCATCACATCCTATCTAGGGCACAGGCTATTGACATGACTTATGGCTGTGGATGTTCATCTGAATCATTTGGCCAAGTGAACGTTGGTCAAGTTTCTCCACTGGAAAGTGACTTTTCCTCCTCCTTGCATCCCACACCCTTTGGAAGCAAGTCATTAAGCACAGCCCACACTTAAGGATTAAGGAGTTCCGTTCTGTCTCCTTGAGGGAGGAACAGCTACATAAATTACTGGGAATTCTCCTGTATAGATCTGTCCCCTCCCCCCATCTTGATTTTACTTTATAGCATGTATAATTACAGGTATCCCCACCTTTTTGAAAGGTTTGCTTTAGGCCACTTCGCTTTTACGAAAGACCTACATTAGTACCTGTTTTTCTAACCAAAAGAAACCCGAAAAGGATTTTCCCTTTTACAAAAATAGGCAAAAAGCAGAAATAGCACTGAGCGTTGGTGTTGCAGCAACCGTTATAGAGGCGGCAGGCACCCCAAGCAGAGGGAGCGGTCCCCCCAAGCTCCTTCCCGGGAACCGCACTCAGCACCTCAGCGTCAAGCTGCCGTAGCTCTGAACTGTGTCTGGGAGCATTGGTGCTTTACCTCCATTTATATTGTGCATCTGTTACCAAGATGTGTCCTAAGGTAACTGCGTCTTGGCTTTATGCCATCTTGTCCTACAAAAGGTTTCATAGGACCACTCTACTTTTGGATCCCGGGGGGGAAACCTGCACCTGGATTTTCTGTTTTCTATTTATTGGTTTGCTTGTTTCTTGTCTGCCTTCCCCATCTAGGATGTGGGCTTCATGAGAGTAGCTACCTTATCTGTCTTGTTCTCCACCAGAACTCCAGTGTCTAGTCCAGGGCCTGGCACACGGCAAGTGCTTATTACACATCTCTGGAGTGGAACAATGGATGACGGGCCACCGGGGGAGGTTTTGGCTGCAGGCAGGGCTGGCAACGATGCCTGGCAGCTGTGGCGTGCAGGGCGCCCCACCCAGCCTGCGATCAGTGTGTGCACAGTGCCTTCACTGGGGGATGTCGCATCCTTGCCACCTTTCTGGGACTCTGTTAGGCGTGACCGTGCTTGCAACTATCCTCTGGCTTGAGGACTGCATCCCCACATGCCCATGTGGGCCCGGGCCCGGGGGAGGGGCTTGCCTGCACCAGGCCCTTCCCTCCCAATGTGGCCTGTAGTCAGACGCCGCAGAGCAGAGTCTCCCACAGGGCCGACCCTCTCACACAGGTGGGGGCTGACACACGATTTTTAAGTGGAATGTGCCTGCAGAGTTTTGTATTTATTTTAATGTGCATTAGAAGAAAATTCTAGCTGCACAGAAAACCTGTTCTTTTGTGGATGTTACTGCTTAGGATGAAGCTAAATTTAAGAAAAAACAAGTGAATCAATTCACCAAGAGCTACGGAGTAAACAGCAGTCCACGCCGCCTGCGGCCACGGCAAAGAGCAGGAGGCGCTGCAGACTGCTGTCTGAGAAGCACCATTCTCTCCCGGACTCGCATCCTCCCCCCTCCACCAGCCTCCTTCAGGTGCCTCCCAACTACCCCCGTCTTCTCCAAAGTGGGGTGCAGACACACTTCAGTGGGTATGCCAGATGATTCGCTAGGCAGTACCTCTTTTATTTTTAATTATTATCATCTTTTAAAAATCTACTTTGTGTTATGATGTACATAACATTTGTACATTAATACAGATATGTATAGTTTATAATAAATGTATATCTATTGGGGAGATGCATGTTCAATTATGTATTTATTTCTGTTTACTGCTGGGGCGTGCCATCAAAGACATCTGAAGACTACCAAATGAGATGATGGTGCCAGTCTCTGGCTTCTGCCCTGTGACCTTTGACCTGCTTCCCATACTGCTGCGAGGCCCCCTTCCTCCTCGACTGCCTGGCTGACACAGCAGGAACTCAGCTCCAAGGACTCCCCAAGGTTCCCGGGCCAAGCCTTAGTGCCTCCACCTGCTGTGACATGGTTGTCCCTTTTTGGCTTTTTAATCTCCCTGGACACTCTGAGAATTCTGGAATAGAGGAGAGGTTAAAGATAATCCAGTCTAGTGCTCACCAAACTTTGTTGAGCAGGTGCATATTAATTCTGAACGACAATTTCCCAGGGCACCACCATGGTAAGAGGTGAGAGCAGAGCTGCTCCAGGTACAGAATGGGTGGGCGGGTGCCCGAACATCTCCAGCCACGGGTTCCCTCACGGCCTCCACAGAGGCCCCTAAAGCTCCTTTCTGGAATTCTGGAGCTTCCCACAAAATGGCCTGAAAACCACTAGTTTGGTCCTGAATACTGAATCTGAAGAAACAGAAACCCAGAAGTATAAGGACTCAACACAGCTAGAAAAGCAGCAGCAGAAGCCAAGCCTGCTCCCCCTCCCACCTCCTAGGTCATGTTCTGGTGCAGAACCAGGCCCACAAGGGAATCTCCATGCACAACGAGGTTTCCGAACCTCGGCTGTGTCACCCTGGCTGCGCCCCTGTTCCCCCCGTCATGCTCCTCCTCCAGCCGGCATGGTTGTGGGATGAGCTGCTCCACTTAGTTTTCTAGGTAAAATACACAACGCTTCTTTCAAAGCCAAACAGGTTTTCCCCCTTCTTTTAAACAATTTTATCCAAACAACTCTTAAAAGTAGTGATGCTTACCTAGGCCTGCCAGCTCCCTGCAACTGTATGCAAAATGCTATGTGGGCATGAGAGGAGTGGGTGATAGGTTTTTGAGCTTGAGGAGAGGGTCTCGCCAGATTCTCACCACTCCAAAATGGATTCTACAGCCATCTTCCAAAGTGGCTGCCGAAGAGCATCTGGCCTGTCTTGGTGATCGAGGGTCAAAGGGCACCCTTCTTTATGCCACACCAGGAGGTCCGGCACGGTTCTGCACAGTCTTCTGGGCCCCCACTGCCACATCTCTCTGCTGACACTACACCCGCCTCAGAGAGGCCTAGGTCCCCTCCCAAGGTGCATTCGTCATGCTGCCGCCGCCAGGGAAAGCAGACCAGTGGGCTCATGTGGACACAGATTTCTCCCGATGGTCCCTGAGGCCAGGACCCGGGTGCTGATGATGAATTCCCAGGGGGGCTCCATCTGAACCTCAGTTATTAGGTTCTTTACCATGAGCTCCCACCCCGCCAGGTTTCTCTTTTGGAGTCTGAAGGGACTGCAGCAATACCCTAGCCCAGTTTTGCTCAAACTTCAGTCATTTGCCTGCCTTTACAGTTTCTGCCATGTCTGTGTGTTGCTTGTACTATTTGTTACTTACTTAATCATTTTATTTGAACTCCCACTTTTTTTTTTTTTTTTTTTTACTTAAATACATTTTCAATGAAAACTTTAAATCACCCCTATATCCTTCAACTGAGCAATCCCACTTGCAGGAATTTATCTGGAAGATACACCTCCAACGATATAAAAATGCACACCTACAAGGGTATTCAGTGCACTATTATTTGTAATTGCAAAATACTGGAAACTACCTAAATGTCTGAGCATAAAGATTGGTTGAATCAACTATGGTATGCACCGTGCAGCTGGGAAAGGAATGAGGAAGATCACTGGTGAACTGATACGGAGTGATTTCCGGAGATAGAGTTAAGTGAAGAGAGCTAAGTGCCAAAGAGCATACATGGTGGGCTATACCCTGCATGTAAGAAAGAAGGGAAAATAAGGAAGCATACCTACCTCTGCTGCTTTTTACACAAAGAAACGCAGGAAGGATATTCCAGAGAACAATAAGTTAGTTATCTACAAGAGGGAGGGGAACAGGATGGAAAGAATGTGGGAGGAAGGAAGGACACTTCTTTGTACAAACCCTTTCGCAAAAGTTTTGAGTTTGTTAACATTCCAAATTATTAAAAAAAAAAAAAAGAAATTAAATCAATACGAATGGGAAGGGAGAACCCTAAACTAAAACAAACAAAGAACAACAAAAAAGACCAAAATATATTTCAAATGAATACCATACCTATCCTGAAGGGGGAAAAGAAAGGCAAGGCAGACAGATCCAAGTAGTTCATGACACAACACTTGACTCTATACCCTCAATTTGTGGACTGGGGATACATGAAGTATTTGGTGGTGGTGGGGAGCGGGGAACTGCAAACAACCCTGAACTCTTTATTTATCAAACAACAAACAGTTCTGGAACTTTTAAAAGATGTATTATAGGATTGAGCAAATCGTAAATGTTTTGATGTCACTGGGAGCCAGGGCTCTCGCTGTAAAAGAAGAGACATCCAAATCTGGAGTGGGGGAAGGCAAGAACGAACCCTCTGGGAATTGACTGGAATTGGAGGAATTGGTAATGTGTATTTTGTATACATACATGCATATATTTCCTAGCTCTGTGCATTGAAAGGGCCAAAAAGCAAGACACCCCATGTAGTCATGAGCACATCTGGTGCCCAGATCTTGGCCTCTAACACCATCGCCCACTGAAAGGAACCAGGGCTTTTCAGAGAAATTAACCCCGAGGAAGGGCACAGTAGGTGGGAAATGAACCTGGAATACCCTGTTATGACAGAAAGTGTCAGGACTGATTGAAAAAAAATGATGGGGGCAGATCACAAAGACATAGGAGCCAGCTTGAAAGGGTTCTCAAGGGCCAAATCTGGGATGATTTGAGTAACAAATTAATTAAACACAGTAATGAAATATAAATCACTAAAAAACTGGAATCCATGAGTCTGTGCCAAGAAGAGATAGATAAATAAATAAATAAATGAATGGGAGGAAGGGAGGAATCTTGCTTACAATGGGATACCGAGTGCTGACACTGGAAAACCAACATTCTACCACCATCCTGGTAAAGACTGGGTCAGCAAGAATCATCAATGAATGCCATATCTAAGGGGGAGCTTTTTTAAACTGAAGTATGGTTGACTTACAATATTGTGTTAGTTTCAGGTGTACAGCAAAGTACACACACATATATATATTCTTGAACATATATATATTCTTTTTCAGATTCTTTTTCATTATAGGTTATTACAAGATATTGAATATAGTTCCCCGTGCTATACAGTAGTTCCCTGTTGTTAACCTATTTTATATAAAGTTGTGTATATCTGTTGATCCCATACTCTTAATTTATCCCTCCCCACCACTTCCCCTTTTGTAACCATAAGTTTGTTTTCTATGTCTGTGAGTCTGTTTTGTAAATAAGTTCATTTGCATTTTTTTAGATTCCACGTATAAGGGATATATGATATTTGTCTTTCTCTGTCTGACTTACTTCACTTAGTATGATAATCTCTAGGTCATCCATGTTGCTGCAAGTGGCATTATTTCATTCTTTTTTATGGCTGAGTAATATTCCATGGTACATATACACCACATCTTTATCCATTCATCTGCTAATGAACACTTAGGTTGCTTCCATGTCTTGGGTATTGTAAATAGTGCTGCTATGAACAATGGGGTATGTGTATCTTTTCCAATTAGAATTTTTGTTCTTCCTAGATATTATGTCCAGGAGTGGGATTGCTGGTTCATATGGTAAAACTATTTTTAGTTTTTAAAGGAATATCCACACCGTTTTCCACAGTGGCTGCACACAGTTTATTGGGTTGGCCAAAAGGCTCCTTTGGTTTTTAAAGTAAAAATAAAAGACACATTTTTTATTTTCACCAAGAACTTTATTGAACAACATATTTACCATTTTGTCCCCCTACCTTCTGCCATTTTTCAGGCAGCTTCATAATTCCATCTTCCCAAAACTTTTTATCTTTTTGAGCAAAGAACTGTTCCAGGTGCCTTTTACAGTCTCCAGGGAATTGAAAATTTTTCCATGAAGAGAATTTTGTAAAGACCGAAATAAACGGAAATCCGAAGGTGCAATGTCTGGTGAATACTGCAGATGAATTGGAACTTACCAGCCAAGATATAACAGTTTTTGCCTGGTCATCGAAGAAACATGCAGTCTTGTGTTATCCTGATGGAAGATTATGCGTTTTCTGTTGACTAATTCTCGATGCTTTTCTGTTGCTTTCAGTTGGCCTAAATGGGAGTAGTATTTGTTGGAACTAATTGTTTGGTTTTCTGGAAAAAGGTCATAATAGAGGACTCCCTTCCAATCGCACCATATATACAACATCACCTTCTTTGGATGAAGACCAGCCTTTGGTGTGGTGGGTCGTGGTTCATTTCGCTTGCCCCACGGTTTCTTCTGTTCCACATTATTGTACAGCATCCACTTTTCATTGCCTGTCACAATTTGCTTTAATAATGGAACGCTTTCCTTACGTGTAAGTAGAGAATCGCATGAGGAAGTACGGTCAAGAAGGTTTTTTTCTGCTTAACTTACGTGGAACCCAAACACAAAAGCGATTAACATAACCAAGCTGGTACAAATGATTTTCAATGCTTGATTTGGGTATTTTGAGGAGGTTGGCTATCTCCTGTGTGGTATAACGTTGATTGTTCTCAATTAATGTCTCGATTTGATCTCTATCAACTTCAACTGGTCTACCCAACCCTGGAGCATCATCCAGCAAGAAATCTCCAGCACTAAACTTCACAAACCACCTTTGATATGTTTGATCAGTCACAGCACCTTCTCCATACACTGCACAAATCTTTTTTTGCGTTTCAGTTGTGTTTTTACCTTTCTTGAAATAATAAAGCATAATATGCCGAAAAAGTTGCTTTTTTTCTTCCATCTTCAATATTAAAATGTCTACACAAAAATTCACCAGTTTCGATAAGTTTTTTTAAATGCACGCTGATAGGACGGCTGTCACAATACAATGTAACAAAATTGTTTCAAACGAAGTTAAAGACAACTAAGCACTACTGGAGCCATCTTATGGAAAAAAACCAAATGAAAATTTTGGCCAACCCAGTACATCCCCGCCAACAGTGCATGAGGGTTCTAAGGGGGAGTTTTAATGAGGCACAGGATATCTGCATTACCTCCAAGTGTTTCCCCATGGATTGCTAATTAGTTGCTAAGAAAAGGGAAAGTAACGATACAGTGCAGAGACTAGGCCTTACCTTGACCAGGTGGCCAAAATTAACATCACCGAGGAAGGACAGACAGAGGGCATCATGTGCCTCCAGATGTAAACAGGTGTTCTTTATACTATTTTTGCTTTTTTTCACTTTTTGTAAATTTGAAATTATTTTCAAATAAAATATTTTTAGCAATTGCTACAATCAGCATAAAATCAGTATAAACAGAAAGCAACTGTGAAAATATACACACGATGAATAAACAAAACAGTGCTGAGGCCTGTTGTGCGCATGGAAAGGGGAGATGAGGGAAAGTGAGGGGGTGTCAGACACATACACCCACCACGAGGCTCCCCTGAAGCTGAGCTCTCAGCAAAAATCCTCACTATGGTCTTCAAGGCCCTCTCTGTCCCACCCAAAGCCATCTCCATGTCCACAGTTGGGGCAATGCTGATCTAGCTGAATCTCGGCAGCTTACGGAAGGGAAACTGAGGCACAGAGGGATCAGGAGGCAGGCTCTGCCCCTGGCTGCTGTAGGCGCCTCTTCCAGCTCTGCCCGTCAGCTGTGTTGTATAAAGGAGCATCTGTGCGATATCAGCTCCTGTGTCAGGCACCGTGGCCCATGATTGTGAAGGCTCCAGCACCCGAGCCTGCTGGTGGGGGGACCCCTCACACCACTGAGTTTTGAGCCTCTGGGAGTGGAGGGACATGCCTGTGAAGCTGCCAGGCTGGGAGCAAGAACCCAAATGTCCAGCTCCTCTGGCTTCAGCAGGCCCTTCCTGGGCCCTCACTGGCCTCTATTGTTTCCACAAAAACCTCCAAAAGCAAAAGAGGATCTGCACATCCATATTCACAGCAGCATTATTCACAGTAGCCAAAAGGTGGAAGCAACCCAGGTGCCCACCAATGGATGGAAGGATAAGCAAAATGTAGTACATCCAAAAAATGGAATATCGTTCAGATTTAAAAAGGAAGAAAACCCTGCCACATGTTACAACATGGATGAATCTTGTGGACATGATGCTCAGTGAAATAAGCCAGTCAGAAAAAGACAAATACTGTATTGATTCCACTTATATGAGGCACCCGGACTAGTCAAATTCATAGAGCCAGGAAGCAGAGTAGTGGCTGCCAGGGGCAGGAGGGAGGGAAAATGGGGAGATGTTTTGTGGGTACAGTTACAGATAATGAAGCATTCTGGGGCTGGAAGGTGGTGATGGTTGCACCACGATGCAAATGTGCAGGAGAGGCCTGAGGACTCTCAGGACCCAAGGACGTCAACCTCCGTCCCTTGATATGACAACTCTGGCCCAACCCGTGAGCTTCCCCAGTACTCTGACACACCTGATTTTTTAAAATAACAGCCATAATTCATCAACTTCCCAGGATGATGGGCATTCTAATCTGATTAGTATTTGGTAAATGAAGTGCTTTTCAGGGAAATGACAGGCATGACCTCCCAACAGTCTTTGACTTGCCAAGTTCAAGGATTTTCTCAGTTGTCCTCTGTGGTCAACATTCCAGCAATCATGGTGAGGCCAGACAATAAAAAGAGGGGAAGGGGATGATAAGAAAGCCTTCAAAAGAAGGTTAAGGGAAAGAGGAGAAAGATGCCCTTGCTGGTTACCTAGGAAGTATGGGAAAGACCACATGCTACTGGCTGGCTTTGGAGCAGAATTGCAAGAGGCCAACAGAGCCTGGCAATGACAGGGTGTGTATGTGCTGAGTGTCTGGGGTACCCCTTCCTTTGCTTTTATTATCGTTTACTGGACAGCACGAGATTGAATTCAGAATGTTTTTTCTGGGAAGTTGCTTTTCAGAGGATTTGTCTAAGCTGACCTCCAACCCTTCTCCTTATACTAGTTAAGCCCACTGGAAAAGCTGGTGCACCCACACCTCTCTACCCCAGTGGCCCATGCCCCACCACAACTCAGCCACCTCACTATTCGTTACAGAAATGAACAGAGAAACAGGCCCCACAGAAACTCGCCGGGGTGACCAAGCACAGAGTCCCCCCAGCCAAGCTCAAGTCCCCCCTTCCAGGCTCCTCACTCTGCTCTTCATCTTGCCAGCGCTCCTATTCAGTGCTCATGTGTCACATGCTAAATGCTGAGGCACCAACGTTCTCATTGCTGACAACCTGAGGGCTGGGCATCGTGCAGCCCCCTCTATCATTAAAGAAGCACAGAAAGGGTGATGACTTGCCCAGGGTCACACAGCTCCTCGGGGGCTGAGCCACAGGTGTCTGGGATGCAGACCCCGACCTCCTGATAGCTAGTCCCTGGCTCGCCCCAATCAGAAAACTGCCGGGCCTGGGGTTGGCTCTGGCTTTGCAGAAATGAGGCCAGGTTCCATTTCATTTCAGTAGAAACTTCAAAGAAAAGAAAAGAAAAAAAAAAAAAGCCAAGCTGGGGCTCTAAACTCCTAGGCACCCCCAACGCCCAGCTGACTTGGCAGGTTCAAAGTCAGTGCCATTCCCTTCCCTCCATGCCCATGTGGGGATTCAAGAAAGGAGTAAGCTTTGAAGGTCAGGCTGTGAAACTGATGCCTACACTTTTTCCATAAGCAAAAAATCTATTTTTCCATAGGCCAAATCCTATTTTTCAAACAAGAAGTTCAAACGATTCATTCTCTTGTCCCAGGTCCATTTATTAAGTTACTGCTCTAACTGAATCCAAAAAGAGATGACGGTCCTTCCAGACTGAAGAGGAGATGGACATGGAAGTGCATCTGGGTGGACTCGCCTCTGGCCAGAGGGACCAGGGCACCCTGGTCTACCTTTCAGCACTCAACTTCTGAAAAGTGAGGGGGCCCTGTGATTTTTTTTTGGTTTCAGAATGAGTTGCCCATCACTTGGGACCCGAGGCGGAGCACATTTCTTTCTGGGTGTGAGAGTAGAGGGTCCAGGGGTGCATATTCATTTCACACAACTTCCTTGTCAGGGCTTAAATGTGGAGGAGGTGTGAATTCTGGGTGCTGCATTTGTAGAAAAAAAACAAGTCAATGCCACATACAAATCAGGTCAGGGCAGAATTGTGACTTGTGACCACGTGTCTTTTGACTCCTGTGCTTTACGCCACCTTTTTAAGTAAAGCTTTCACCACTGAAATGGGCGAAAATGGCAGGGTATGCAGGGGGGAACTGGCGCCAGCATCTCTTTACTCAAAGAGTCAAGGCTGTCAACAAGCCCCTAGATCCAGGGACAATGCAAGAAAGCACGCTAGAGAAGAAATAACTTGGAGGAGAAAATAGCCACATGTCCACCTCAAAACAGGAAGGGAATGGAAAAGAAAAAAAAAATACAGGAAGGGAGAAGACGGCCTGAGGAAAATGGCGGAGTACACAGAAATAGTGTGGCTTTCTAAGGGAACACCTGCTGTTTCTGCTGGCCTGGCACCCACGCCCCCTTCTTGGGGTAAACACACTTCATTTCTTTCTGAGGCAGTCACCTTAGGGTAGGAACACAGGGCCTGGCCAATCAGCACAGAACATCCCTCTACAGGGTGGGCAAGCCAGGTCCGTCAGCACCAACGAGCATCGGCTCCCAGACTTCAGCTGCAGCCCGTGGGAAGGAGCAGCTCCCTTTCCACTCGGTGGTAGGCTGGCAGGATGCGAGCCTCACACGGCCAATGGTTGTCTGTGCACCCGGTCCAGCCCCACCCAGGCCTCCCAGTCCCATGAACAATAATTGCCTTTTTTGCTTGAGCTAGTCTGAGTTGAATACCTAAATCTTGCAACTACAAGAATCCTAACATAGCCTCCTTAAAAAAAAAAAAAGTCATTACATTTCCTACAGTCACAATTTCCAGATGGGGAAAATGAGGTCCAGAGCTTGAGGAGGCCATCCAAGGCACACAATAGGTCTAGCTGGTGAGACAAGACCGTAGGTCACATCTCCCATCTCCTAGGCACCTTCCCCATCTACACTGTCCTCTGGCTTGAAACTGAGTGAGAAAATGTGCCTGACACCCTTCCAAGTCACAGGAATTAACAGCTGTGTGGTTTCACCCAAACACAGATAGAGTCTAAGGAGAGAACACCTTCAAACAGGAGACTAACTAAGAGATCAAATAAACAATCCAAAAAGCCCCAGAATACAGCTGCTGCTGCCCAGTTAGGTGTCTCTTTGCTGGACAGGGCTGTGAAAGTTGTATTTATTTACAGTGAGCTGGGTGGGAAGACAAATATGCATTCGAGAAAGCGGGAGGGCACTACAAAGCCAAGGAGTCGCGGAGAGCCTCGCTCCACCGGGCTCTGAAGTCTGCATCAGCCATCCAAGTAAAGCCTCTGGGGAAATTCCTGGGCCCTGCCTGGCACAACCTGGCTGAGTAACCGCCCAGAAAACAGGGTTTTGGAGGCTGGTGAACATTTCTCCCCGTGCCCCCTGCACAGGGCAGGTGGGCCCAGCCTGCAGGGAGTCCTTCCCCCGACCCCAACCTGGGAGCTGGGACGGCAGCCTTGCTGAACCTCTGAAGCCCCTGTGCGCCAGGACTGGGCTGCCTGGCTGAGTCATTTGATTGTGTGTTTGAGGCCAAGCCTGCCCTTGTCCACACCACGGTTAGTCACGGCCCCGGCCTGGTTAGACAGCAGCCCTTAAAAGGACTGGAACAAAAGAGGTAGCATCTTTCCAAAACAAAATTGACGAGAACACAGGGTGCAAAATGGGGTGAAGTCGTCCATTTCCCACCCCCCCGCCACGTATGGCTACAGGACAGCTAAACCCAGGGGTTTAAGCAGACACTTTTCTCCCAAGTTAGAAAAATAGTCAAAACGGTCCAAATAAGCAAACACGTATGGCTTACCTGGTGTCTGCCCCTCACCTGCCCACCAAAGTGACATTTGTTGGCAAAGGTTTCCCAAGCCAAAAAGGAATTCCTAAACCAAGATGCTTACTGCACACTTTGAAGAGAAATAAAAGCGTACTAGAGATCTCAGCCTTAAAAAGAGGGCCGGTGGCACTGGGGAGATGCTCTGGTTATACTTATCGAAATGTGATCGTGGCATTCGCTGAGAACTGCCAAGAAAATCAGAATGGGGCCAGCAGGGTGGGGATGGGGTGGGGTTTGGCTGCCCAGTTGCAGCAAACTCCCCAAAACAAATGCGTTCTCAGTCACTGATTTACTGAGCCGCTCTGTTTTCCAGCTTCAGAGGCCCTGGACGCACACAGTCCGGGCTGATGGGCTGGGGAGCTGACTGCAGGGCAGCCACTGCTAGCCCAGGACCCAGGAGGATGGCTCGTAGGAAATGCTCCCCACACCCCCAGCAGAACACAGCTGGGAGCTGAGGAAAGCCCGTGTCTGTCCCAAGAGGTGTGGTGGGAGCTCCCCTCTGGTGAGCAGAGCCCCTACCCCACTTGATCCCATCACCTCCTCCACCCTGAGTGCCCGGGGCCATGGCCAGAGACCCCATCTGTGTGGCTGTGAGCCCGGCCCATGACACAAGCAGCTGGACAGTTCAAGCTTGCTTCATCCCAGAGCAGACAACGCTCTCCAGATGGAGGCGGTGTTAGCATCTAAACGAGAGGGAGGTGAAAAATAAACCAGAATCATTCCTGACAAGGGCAGAAAAGAGGACAAAACGATTCTGTTTACTGAGCACACAGGCACCAAACACAAGTGTACCTCACTCTAAACAGATGAGGGCTTGAAAAAAATCTGTAAGAATCTAGGGGATTATATTTGATCATCTGATGCCAAAAAACCATCATCTTACTAAAAGCACCTAATTTCATTCACCATGGGCCATTTTTCTTCCTGCAGTGTGCTGGAAATAATGACTTGTGTCAAAACCCATAATCCCGGGCTATCGGGAGTAATCGGAACAGCAGTAATGACAAAGATGACGACAGTAACAGTAGGTAACAATAGCAGGAGATGCTTCTGGCATGTGCCAGGCACTGCCCTGAGCGTGCTACTCGCAGTAACCGGTTCAAGTCTCCTAATAGAAAAGTAAATACTACTGCTTAGCCTCTTTTGACAGGTGGGGAAACAGAGGCACGGGGCTAAAAGGAAAGGGCCTTGCCCCAGATCTGCCCACAGCTGCTTCCCAGTGGCTGGCTGTGTAGAATGAGGTACACCGGTGCCTGGAATGACAGCTGCACCCAATGACACACAAGGGGGACCAGACACAGAGGACGGCCTGGCTGTCAGGTCGGCGTTCACGGGCGCAACTCACCTTCGCTCTCCCCACTTGTCTTGGTGCCTTTTGAACCACCCTCTGTACCTTTAGCCTTCTCGGCGTCTTCTTGGGCATCCTCGGCAGGCCCCTTCTCCTCATCTTCTTCCTCCCCAACGTTTTTGTAGTTGGGTCTCTTTTGCACCCGCCTCTTGCCCTTGTGCTTGTTCATCTCAAGGGACCGCTCTAGCGTCTCGGTGGGTTTAATGAAGCACCGAATGCTGGGCTTGGCCTGGAAAGTCAAACCAAGGTAACAGACGGATTTGAACGTTGCAATCTCACTGGCTCCTATCAAGCTTCCCGAGAGTTTCTGCCCCAAGAAATTCCTTTCAATACAACAAATTCTACTTCCTCGTTGATTATTATGACTATTATTAACATCATCACTATTAAATAATCTAAACCATAGCACCAGCTACCATTTATTGTCCACAGTCCTAAGTCACTCTGCACTTAACACACACCAGCTCCCTGCTTCCCAAAGGTCAGAAACACACTTTCAATACTTTTATGGTACTTTCTATGTGCCCGATGCTGTTCTAAGGGCTCTGACTATATTATCTCACTTTAAGTTTACAAAAAACCCCACAAAATAGCACTGTTGTTATGCCCATGTTACGCTCAGATGAGAAAACTGAGGTTCAGAAATGTTACGTGACCGCCCAAGGCCACACAGCCAGGAGGTGGCAAAGCTGGGATTCAAAACCACTTACCATCTGCAGAATTTATGTCTTAACCACAGCACACTATTAACTTCTAATTTAAATACATTTATTTTAAAAGGAACTGTATATCACAACAGAAATGGAACACCAGTGTACCTTGCCAATATAACAATAAAAAATAGAAAAGAAAAAGCAAGGTGTATTGGATGTAACCAAATGCTGGCTCTCTTTAGAAGGGGAGCCTGGCAAGCATGAGTGATAAGTTAAAGCTCGTCCCCAAAGGAAGACGTTTTCCCCTGAAAAGTCGGAAGGCTTCTAAGAGAAATGAAAAAGACCTGTGTGTCACCATGGTTCATATCCTGCGTTGTAGAAAACATGGCCGTATCTCAGTCCTTATAGCAACCATGAGATGTAGGGATTATCAGTCCCATTTTACAGATGAGAAATGAGGCTCTGAAGGGTTAAGTGACTTGCCCAATGTCACACAGCTACTGAGCTGCAGAGTCAATTTGAATTGAAGCTTGCCCAATCCCAAAGCCCATGCTCCTTCTAAAATAATAGTGCTTCACCAGGAGCTCAAACTCAGTTCCATGTTTAGTGCTCTTTAAAAAGTATTTACATGCAAATGAACCAGGTCTAGAAAGTAGCAAAGACCACACACACAAAAAATTGTCCCTGATTTGTTTGGGGCAGGATTCTGATTGAAGTGTTTTTCTCCAGGGTCTGGATGATATTCCGACATCATTTTGTCATTGAAAAACAGAAAAGTTTTAAAGTAAACTTTTCCATTATCTTGATATGGTCTATCCATCTTAAGAATTTACCCCAAACAACCACCAATGGTGTTCTGGGGGCCACCGTACCTTGCCAATAAGTGGAATGTGCTCTAAGAACACAGATTAATTTCAATAACACTCAAAACAAAACCTAATTGAAAGTTAAATTAGCATCTAAATCCAGACATTAATTTTTATTTACCTACTTTGGATTATTCATCCACAAAAATGGCAGATAAATTGAGACATGATTCTACTGTCCAAGAAACCCAGATAGTGAATTACAGATGCCAATAACCAAAAGCCCAGAGACGGGAGCGTTCTGGGCGCGCACCACTTGACAGACAGCATCAATCAGAGCCCACTTAGGACGCTGTGCGATTGAACGCAGCCCCAGATGCCCCCCTCATCCTCTCCTAAAGGGCCCAAACCCGCTAAGTGAGGGCCCCAAGATGAAGTGAGTGTTTCCTCTGATCACCACTTACGCCCAGTGAATGTTAGAGCATACCATACTCAAAGCTTTTCAGAAACAGAAAACTGAGACCAAACGCAGAGCAAAACACCACTCAGTCAGAAGCTGAGAGCAGAAATTCACAGGGGTAGATGCAGAAACCTCTCCCTGAGCTCTGTATAGACTTAGATGTACAGAACAACCCGCAGCACTAAGGGAAGTGGAGCAGTGCACGAGTTCCAGGGCTGGTCAGAGCGGTGTGAACCCCAGCTGAACCCTACATGAGTGGTGGGGCCTCTCTGAGCTTCTGGCTACTTGTCTAAAACATGGGGCAATTCTGGCTTCCTAGAACTAAAGGAAATCAGGGATAGAAAGTTCCTTCAGAGCCCAGCAATGCACTAAGCAAACAACAGTTACCTTCCTTTCCCTGACTATACCAAAAAAAAAAAAAAAAAGTCAACTGTGAAAATGAATTCAAAAACTTTCCAAGGGGTCTGCTTTTCTCCATGATCAGGAGTTGGGGAGGGAGGGGGGAAGGATGCTTACCAGGGACATTTCAAACCTTTAAAATGCAACCTACCCAGTAAATAGCTGGAAATAACCTAAATGCCCATCAACAGGGGAGTGATTAGGTAATTATGGTCTGTCCATAGAGCGGGAATCCACATAGAGGTTAAAAAGACTGAGGACATTTTATGTCTAGATAATGCTGATGCGGAAACAGCCTCAGGATAAAAAAGCAAGAACAGGAAACAAAGCAGAGTCCCTTTTGGGTAAAGCTTTATGATGATGGTATAAACACAACTTTTCCTGGAAAGTTGCATAAGAATATATTAGCATTTCATGTTTGGGGAAAGAAAGAAGGCAGGTGGTATTGTGTGTGCACACCCACAGAAGTGCACTTAAGAGTTTTTCACTTCTATACCTTTCTGTTTGGTTTGAAATTTCTAATTGTGTATGCATGTTAACTTCTAAAAAAATTCAACAGGGATCCTTTGGACACTGGAGTTACAGACTTTATTTTCCCCCCTTTTCTTCTACATTTAAAAAGCCTGATTTTTGTTGTTGTTGCTCCTAATACTAACAACATCAAGATCCCATAGTTATCATGGAGAAGCTGATATGGTGTGGCTGGGAAATGCGGGAAGGCATTCCTGATCATTTCTGCTGCTTCTCATGAAGAGCCTTCTGGCTGCTAGCCCCCCAGGAATCTCTGTGTTACACTGGACCACCTCAGATGTTCCAGACGAAAAGCCCCCAGGAGAAGGGCCATCTCACACCCCGCTGTGCTCTCCCACTAAACCAGGTACCTGGAGCAGGGCAAGCCTTGACAGGCTGCTGAATGGTGGCCTGTATCATAACACATCTAACGTGATGGAGAGAAGAAGAAGAAAAGGGAGGGGGGGTGAAGAAAGGAGCCTAACACCTCAGGAGTTGCGCTTAGTAGAAGAGCCAGCACAATGGAATCAACCAGAAGAAAAGGGAAAGCTCACTTCAGAGTCAAAAAACAGAAGGCCTTTGGGTTTATCTTCTCATAAAGAAAGCACACCACGCATGCCTCAGAGAAAAGCCTTCTGCAAATAAGGTCTAGGTTTCCCAAAGGCCGCAGGCTCGGCTTTCACCAAGGGCTCACCTCCCAGGGCCCTGGAGCCTGAGCTGCAGGAGGCGTGGAGACTCTGGGCCCTCCTTGCTGACTCCAGAGATCCTGCCGGGTACCCGAGTGGGGGATGCAGGAGGGGAGCCTTGGGCTCTGTGGCTGGGACATTCAGGCTGGCTTCTGGGGTCAGAGGCAGCTGAAGGCCAGCAACGCCTTCCGCCAGCCTTCACGCCTCCGACCTTTGGTCCTTGCTTCAAAGTTAAATATCGAAAAGGTGACTCCCCAGGGGTCAGCGATAACTAAGGCCTTTCAGGGGCTGTGGGATCTGAGAACAGGTTCTGCAAGGACAGTGAGAGGGGTCAGGGGCAAGGGGTCAGGAGGAAGGACGGAAACATGCAAGGCCCGGGCACCTGAGTGGAAACGGAGAGGCAGTATCACCAATGCCACCGAAGTCACACGGAATGTCCTCCACTAGTTCTGGGTGCAGCCCTTTGAAAGTCCCTGACGTAGACCGGACCAAGTTGCAATCAATCAATCGAGGATTCCGCTCACAGTTAAAAAACAAAACTATCAACTTAAAACATGTACATATACACCATGTTTTCCTGTGTTGATAGATATTTGCATGACAGTACACAGAGCAAGGTCTGGAAGGATACACAAACTGAAAACAGTGGTTCCTTTTGAGGAAGATACTGAGGTTGGGGGAACTTTCACTTTCTACTCTAGTCACTTCTGTATCATTCAGTTGTTTTACCCCAAGAAAGTATTACCAGTGCCACTAAAATGTAAAGAATACCTTTAAAGAATGTACCCAGGGGCCTCCCTGGTGGCGCAGTGGTTGGGAGTCCGCCTGCCGATGCAGGGGACACGGGTTCGTGCCCCGGTCTGGGAGGATCCCATATGCCGCGGAGCGGCTGGGCCCGTGAGCCATGGCCGCTGGGCCTGCGCATCCGGAGCCTGTGCTCCGCAACGGGAGAGGCCACAACAGTGAGAGGCCCGCGTACCGAAAAAAAAAAAAAAAAAAAAAAAAAAGAATACCTTTAAAGAATGTACCTAGGGGCCTCCCTGGTGGCGCAGTGGTTGAGAGTCCGCCTGCCGATGCAGGGGACACGGGTTCGTGCCCCGGTCCGGGAGGATCCCACATGCCGCGGAGCGGCTGGGCCCGTGAGCCATGGCCTCTGGGCCTGCGCATCCGGAGCCTGTGCTCCGCAACGGGAGAGGCCACAGCAGTGAGAGGCCCGCGTACCGCAAAAACAAAACAAAACAAAACAAAACAAACAAACAAAAAAAGAATGTACCTAATGCCACTGAATTGTATACTTAAAAATGGTTAATCCATTTCATTGTAAACATTACTTGTTATAGGTATTTCACCACAATTTAAAAAAAATCTTTAAAAAAGGCACCTCTGAAAGTCAGAGTGGTGATTAGCTGGTGCGAGGGGGGTGGGGTGCTGGTTACAGACTGAGAAGGAGCTGAATGGGATGCCAGAGATGTTTTCTATCTTGACCTGAATTACAAGCTTCCCCCGCAATCTGAAAGGAGAGCATTCCCATGAAATCTTCTGTAAGCCAGGACGGTGCAAAGCAAGAAGCAATTGCCTTAGGACACATCTTGCTAACAGATATGCAAAATAAATGGTGATAAAGCACAGATGCTCACAGAACACAGCACAAAGCTACAGGGGTTTGACGCTGAGGTGCTGAGTGTGGTTCCCGGGAAGAAGCTTGGTGAGGCTGCTCCCCTGCTTGGGGTGTGCACTGCCTCTGTAAGGGCTGCTGCAAAACCAACACTGTACCTTATTTTCACTTTTCACCTTTTCGTAAAAGTGAAAATCCTCTTTAGATTTCTTTCAGTCTTTTGCAAAGTGGTCTTTGGTAACAGAGAAGCAGCCTCAAGCAAACTTTTGAAAAGTGGGAGACGCCTGCACACATTAATGTAATCACAGGTACAAAGCCATCAAGCAGTACAGCGAAGATGACTGCACTTTTATGCCCTTTATTCATGTTATCCCTCGATGTTAAAAAATGTTTGCTAGAGGATTTCCAATAAATTCAGATTGTCATTATGCCCTAAATATAAGCTAGGAGCAAATCAGACAACTTGAGAAGCTGGCTTCGCGGCAGTTGCCAGGGGGCTGAGCCCCGACTAAACACCAGGCGCTGGGCTAGGAGCTCACAGTCCAGCCAGGAGCCGCGATGTACTGCTGTGCGTCCCACATGGACACTAGGAGACAGAGGACACTGCGGGCACAGAGGAAGGAGTGGGGAACTGTGCCAGGACAGGGGCGGGTGGGTGGGGGAGCTTTGGAAGCTTCTGTGGCAAAGGAAGTGACTGGTCTGAGTCTTGAGTGTTAGCAGGCCACCGGAATACACAGGAGGAGAGGAGAATGGTTAGAAGGCCAGCTCAGAGCTCTGGACGGTCACCTTTATTTCTGTCAAGGCCAGGACCACCTGGAGCTGGTGCACGTGGTGACAGCGGTGGTGCCCTGGGACACAGTGTGCTTGGCCAGCTCCCAGGTAGCAGCAGGGGGTGGTGCTGAGCCAGTCGGGTGGCCTCTCTAGCCAGTTGTACAAGAAGGAGTTCGTGATGCTCAGGGCCTGGGAAAAGACATCTGTGGCCCCTGCCTTGGCACATACAACCTGCTGAGTGGGTTTCCTGGTGCCACTCAGTGCTGCAGAGGGGAGGGGAGAAGGCAGCATGGGGACAAGAGGCAGGCCACCCAGGGCAGCATCCTGACTGAGAAGAAAAGGAGGGAGAAAGACACTGGTGGCTGGAAGGGGCAGGTAAGGGAAAGGACAGGTGACATGGCCCGGAATTCTGTCTGGATCTGTGGGAGCTGTCACAATGGTCAAGCTAAGAGAGCTCACCTTCCAGGCTTTCCCAGGCCCTAGCCTGCTCACCTTCTGAGGAAGCAACTAGAATCCTTTTGCTCAAACAGCTTTCTAAGGGACTTGAGAACGAGGAGACAGGTTTTCCCCTACGGAAGGAGGCAGGTCATGATGCTAACAAAAACATGTGCAGCATCAGGGCACACCTGAGCCCAGATCTCAGACCCGCTTGCTGGCCAAGCGAGCAGCGAACCTGACCAAATGAGCCTCAGTTCCCCCATCTGAAAAACAGGGACAATAGCAGCTCTGTCACACGCTGCCATGGGGCTGAAGTAAGATGCTGAACGCAAAACTGCTGGCATGACGCCTGCCACAAAGGGGCACTCTAGAAATATTTATTCACCTTCGAATATTGCCCTCCCACCCCCGCCCCGGCAAATAGATCACTAGGCTGGAAGAGATGGCAGGGGAGGGGGGCTAACTTTTAAAAACCAATCAAACTA
Source organism: Mesoplodon mirus (assembly GCF_964341445.2). Taxonomy (NCBI): domain Eukaryota; kingdom Metazoa; phylum Chordata; class Mammalia; order Artiodactyla; family Ziphiidae; genus Mesoplodon; species Mesoplodon mirus. The sequence continues at coordinate 56,848,861 of NC_138991.1, forward strand.
GCAACTTACCATTCGCTGGCTTTCTGGTTTGTGAGTGGGTGAGACTCACCTCCCCAAAGTGCTCCTGGGCCCCTGGCCCCCCTCCCTGACCTCCAGCCTCTGGGCCTGCAGGGTGTACGGCGCAAAGGAAGGGTGGGATCCGGGGGGCGCTGGAGCAGTCGGAGTCCGGCTCGCTGTCCCACGCACCCTGCTTGCTGCTTTCTCCTCTACGGGCCTCAGTTGCCATGTGTATCAAATGGGCCTCACATTGGCACTTCCCCGCAGGGCTCCTGTGAGGTGCCCAGAGGTAGTAACGCGCCTTCTTGTTATTTTTTTCAGGTAATGATAACAACCATGGCCAACACCCAGTGAGCATGTGCAATGTGCCCAGCGCTGCTCTGGGCACTTGACATATATTGACTCACTTGATCCTGCAAACAACAGAAGCAGGAGGGAGCTGCCAAGGGCGAGGGACTTGCCCTAGGTCACTGCTCATGAGAGGCAGTGGTTTGAACCCGGGAAGTATACCTTCGGCGCTCCCCACGTGCTCAACCATTCTGCTGCCCCACTCAGGCATTCACTCCCTCCCACAAGCACCTGCTGAGCCTCCCCACGTGAGCCCAGTCCCCTGAAGGGTGGATGTAAAGGCCCTGCCATACCCAGGTCACACTGCCCGGAGGAGCAGGTAGCCCTGCTTGGGGACAGTCCACACATCACATCACTCACGGGGTGGCCCTCTGACCTGACAGGCATTATGGACGAGCACAGTGTGTAATTATTTCCCATTTCTGTCTCCCATGCACAGAGCTCCAAATGCCACAGGGGTCACAGTGACCCAGGTTTACGCCCACCGTAACCAATGGCACTGCAGCACAAGCTTGGCAACTGGCTTTGCAGGGAAGCAGGGCCGCTAATTGCTGCCAAGCGAGCCTATGCTCATTCCAGAACGAGGTGATCAGCAAGCAAACATCAGACGGAATAAACTCCTGGGTGATGTATGGGTGCGTGTGCTACATGCCAAACCCTGAGTGACATGGGGCTGCTGAGCCAAAGCCCACACACGTGTCCAGAATGCACAACTGCAGCCACATCAGCGAGGCGAATGGGCAACACAGCTGAGCTTAATGGCGAAAATAAAACCCATGGCGGGGGAAACATGAAGAGGTAACAGGCCACTTCCATTAACAAGAGGAGCGTGGCTTTCTTCCCCACGATCGGCCAATTATCAGGGAGTGTTGTGGCGGCCGAGGCATAACCCAAAGCAGTGCGCATTTATCTGGAATCGGAGCCCTCTCGGAGCTCAGACGCCTTGCGCCGCACACAGCCGGTGCTCAGACTCTGTGGGGACCCGCGGGTCACGTCAAGATGGTGTTGGGACTTCTTAGAAAGCAGCCTTGGGGTGCTGCTGGGTCTGTAGGAGACCAGCCTCATCCCCTGTCCTTCCCCATCCCTGATCATCTTCTCTGTCCCTCTCAACGTCTAGCATTGCCTAGTCTGTCCCTCTGATGCTGCATCTGGCACTCCATCAAGAACTAATGAATGCTTGTAGGATGAATTAATCCCAAGATATTTATGATTGAAGAGGCATGTTCAACGCTCATGCAAAATAAAATACCCTGTACTCTGATTAAACAGTGACAAACCAAGCACTTAGTTGGTATTTCTTCAGGAGGAGTATTTTACATCTTGTCCTCTAAGAAAACATAATGAACTATGAAATAGTGGTGACTCTCAGTGACCTGAAATGTTCGGTCCAGAACCCCACATCTCACGCTAACCTGGAGACCGTCACTGGGGATGGTGGCAGAAGAGCACGAAGCAGAAACAGCCTGGGGACTTGGGGCTGGATGCGTGCAGTCCCGCACAACTGGGGGATGACAGAATGACCCCTTAACCCCTGTTAAGTTAGCGTTGGCTTCCGCATGCAGAGAATGTGATGATGACACTACCTCACTCCGTGGGTTATCAGGAGCCTAAAATGAGACGGTAAAGGAGGTGGATGAGCGTGCTCCTCGTCTGTAAGGTTTAAACGTCCCCCTCCCCCCGCTGATCCAGTATGTTGCTTGCCTTCCGGCCCCTCTTCCAATCCCAGACAGCCAGCTCATAACCATCAAGGTCTCTGGTCCACCATTTTCCGAGCCTTGACCATCCCAACCCTCACCACCACCCCACTCTCACCAAGGTGAGCTCCTCATCCTTCATCCTCAGATCCAGTGTCACCTCACCTCCCTCACTGTCATCTCCCAAAGCTGTTTTCCATGTCTTCCCAGACGCAAACCTTAAATCTGTGTTGACATGCTTGTTTACCGTCTGTTTCCCCACCAGGATGTCAGGACAGGGACCTCGTCTGTCCATCTTGCTTGTCCTGCAGCCCCTGAGGGCAGCACCGCGCCAGCCTGGAATGGGTGGGTGCTCCCGAAATACCGTGGCGGGAGGTGGGGGAGGAGGGAGAGCAAGCACGCCAACCAGCCTGGCATGCGGTCAGTGCCCGACAGAGGGGCGCTGCTCCTGCTAGGGACGGACCATCCACAGTCCAAGTTTCACCCAGAACAATACCGATGGCCCAAATAAAGCCCCTTCAGGTTTCTTTTTTTTCTTTGCTCATGAAGTTTTCAAGAATCTGTCCCCTTACCTGGCTAGAGGTTCCCGGGGTGGGGGGGGCGGTCCCCTGAGGTTATGAGCATTGCAGCAAGTGGTCAGCGGGCAGTCAACCTCAGGCCAGCCAGGACTCAGAACTCACGGGGGCAACCACACTATCTGTCCTCCAGGATGAGAGTTACACCCACCTGCCACGCTGACTTGTCCTAGGTTGGGCAGTGAGTGACTGGAGTGGCCCTATTCTTACCCATGTGCGGCCCCCCAGCCTCCTGTCGGTTGAAGCACTCCCCCAACCCCCGAGCAAAACCCAGTTTCCTGGATGGAGGACTTTGGCCCTGACCAGGATGGGATTTCCTTGCTCCTTAGAGATATGGAGCTTGCCGTCCCTGTTGAGTTTCATTATTTCAAGACAACTGAAGTTGTCCTGCATGCCAAACACTGTGGACCCTGAGGTTAGGATGTTCCCACTTCCCCCAGCATAAACTCCTGAGTCCTCCGATGGCCTGAAAGGCGCCACCTGCTTCGGACTCTCATTACCCACCCACCCCCGCCCGGCCTCATCCCCCACCACACTCTGCCTCACCGCGCTGCTCTTTGCCGGTCCTGACACACCAGGCACACTCCTGCCTCAGGGCCTTTGCACTGGCTGTTCTTTCTGGCGCAAATGCTCTTCCCCCCAGATTTCTACATGACTTGCTCCCTCAATTCCTTAAAATCTATGCTCTAATGTCACCTTCCCCGTGAGGCCACCCTATGGAGGAGTGCACCCCTCCCAAGCCTCCTAGCACAGCCCCCCTCCCTCCTCTGCTTCACTACAGCTGCTCTTCCAGAGCACGTCTCACATCAGAACATGCTCTGCTGTTCATTAATAGTTTTATGGTTCCTGTCTCTCTCCCCACTACGAGGGAAGCTCCCGGAAGTCAGGGGGTCTTTGTTTTGTTCATGGTGTCTCTCTAGTCCTAGAACACTGCCTGGTACACACCCAGTAATTATGTATTGAACAGATGAATAAATAATGCTGTCCCAGCTTCAAGGAACCCAAAGTCTAGTTAAAAAACTCAAATGGGGCTTCCCTGGTGGCGCAGTGGTTGAGAGTCCACCTGCTGATGCAGGGGACACGGGTTCGTGCCCCAGTCTGGGAAGATCCCACATGCCGCGGAGCGGCTTGGCCCGTGAGCCATGGCCGCCGATCCTGAGCGTCTGGAGCCTGTGCTCCGCAACGGGAGAGGCCACAACAGTGAGAGGCCCGCATACTGCAAAAAAAAAAACCTCAAATGCCCAAAGGGGCCTGGCCGCTGATAAAGGCTCACAAAGCCCCAGGGCACAGACAGCAGAAGTGGTGGGTGCCTCCTTTTCCTGTCCCCACCCTTGATTTTCCTGATTTCAGGCGAGACCTGGAAGAAGCCACCAATGGCTCAATGCAGACTAGGGGAGGTCTCCATTCAGCCGGGTATGACACTGCCTCGCCCCTCCGAGCCCCCTCTGAGCGGTCTCCAGCCTGGTGGCTGCCCCAGTCCGTTCTGTGTCATGCTGCTGGGCAGACAGAAAAGCCAGCTCAGGCCTGAGTCACAGAACCTTCTCCGTGCCCACCCCCGCATTACCCGCTGTGTTTTGCCCTGTCAGCTCCCCCAGGCTGTAGCCACCCCGAGAGTCCCTGGCCCTCTTCTGCTCCCTGGACCAGGAGCAGCCCCTCAGCCCTGCAGGTCAGTCACTGGTGGCCCTGGCTACAGGCCGTGCCTCTGTGAGCCTCCACGCTGCAGGGCTTCCATCAGCTGTGCAGCCCCCCGCTTCCACACAGGAGGAAGGGAGAGGCGACGGTTCCTATGTGAAATGTGCTGCACCCTGGATTCTCTCTGATTCTGTCAAACCCCCATGGCCTGCGAGCCAGCGCTGCCACACATAGGGCTCTGCAGGCAGCGGGGGCGCCTGGGAGCTATAACCCCATTGAGGGATGATGGGCTAGACCACAACGGCCCCGCAAAAAGGGAGAATACACACAAGTTCTAGTTCTTTGTGGGAGTGCTTGCAACTGTGCCAGCTAAGGCCCTTGATTTATACAAGTCTATTTTTTCCCTTTGGTGTTCCCGATCAACCCCCTCCCAGAAGCCGATTACGACTTTCAGGAAGAAGAACATGTGTGCTCTGGAACCAGCATTGGTTACCCTGGGGGTCACAGGTAAGGTCAGGGGCACCTAAAGATATGGGGGAACTCTAATCCCAGCCGCAGAGGGCTATTCTGCCCGATGCATTCAATTCTCGGGGGGCTCTGCTGCCGTCTGATTCAGGCCTGGTTTGGAAAGCCAGCCATGCATTGGCAACCCGGGGACCCAAGCTAATTATGAACTCTCTGCTTCTGCAAACACACAAGCCAGAGAAGCCAGGCTGCTACTTTCTTAGCTGCCAGCTGCACACACCACGCCCCAGCAGAGTCTTCTGCCAACAGAGGGTCCAGCTCCCAGGAAGGACAGGTGTCATGTGGAGAACCGGTGGCTAACATTTTGAGTGTGCGCTCACCCTTCTGGATCCCCCAAGAATCACCTGGAGAGCATCCCAACTGGCTGAACTGGTGCCTATAGAGAGACAGCGGATGTTCTCATTTTGGGACAAACAAGCCTATGCTGCCCCAGAATTCTGTCCCCACTCTGAATTCAGAGCCGGCCAACCACGTGAATGCATGCTGGCTGGCTAAGAATTTGCACTTTCCAGAGTAGAATGTGGGGCCAGCTGAGGTGGAGGCCCAGCTGCACACAGAGGCTCAGCTGCTGGCACTACACGGCAACGTTCACAACTGGTGCCGTCACCGCTGTCGTCATGGTAGTCATCATGGCTGCTACCCTTGACCCTCTGCGCCCTTGTGTCTGGTCACAGGACACCTCCCTTTGGGGCACACTAAGTGTGCCTCTGTGTTAACCATCCCAAGAAGGGAGGTCCCAAGTAGGGGATGCAGGGTTGTTCCAAAGCCTCAGAAACTAAGACCTTTCTGAAGCTAACATCTGCTATTTAGGCTGTGATGTCTGCCAGACTTTGGAATAAGCACCGTTACGCTGCTGCATTTAATCCTCTCCGAAAACCCATTGTTGTTATTCTAATTGGAGAGGTGAGGACACTGAGGCCTGGAGAGGTGGCCTAGCCTGCCCCGGGACACACTTAGTAAGATGCGGAGCCAGGATTTGAGGTGCCCAGGCAGCCTGGCTGCAGAGTCCACAGCACCAGACAGAATGTGGAACAGCACCAAAAGAAACCCCTCTGCCACTCCCTCCCCACTTCTCTTTGCCTCTGAGCAAAGAGAAGGTGGCATGTGAGGGTCAGGTTCTAAGAGTCATGAAGGACATCACAAGAGCCCTGTGACCCCACCACCAGTTCACCCACTGAGTCATTCGTGCCTGCTGTGAGCCCCCGAGCATCTCCGGCCAGTCCTGGGACAGCACAGGCGACACAGACATCTCTAAGACACCGTCCCCTGTCCTCTAGGGGGGCTGGGAAGCCCAGTGAGGGCAGGGGTCGTGTCTTTCCTGGGCACCAGTGCATCTCCACTCGGGGAATGGATGAATGAATGCAAAAACCAAGGAAGCGATTCCACAGAAACCCAGGATGAAAAAAGTCCCTTCAAAAACAAAAAAGTACCTACAGGTAATGATGCATATCCCATAATCTAATCTGTATGTTCATTTTGCAAAAATAATGAAATGTTAGCAGTTTCAGAATGAGTGTTCTCTTACTCTGCTTCCCCCGACAAGAAACACTATCTGCTCTGCATTAAAATTATAGCAAGAATTATCCCTTAGCAGGAACCATATGATTTGAATGCACAGATGAATTTCAATTAGACATTTATCTAACCATGCTGATGTGTTTTCAATTTAACCCTAAATTACAGACTTTTCAAATAACTCTACTCTCCCCTCTGCTTCTCTCTCTTCAATTTTGGTTTGGTTTTGTGAAATGTCTGCTGGTAAAATGAAGCAATACCAGTAACTTATCTACAAATTACGGGAAGGAGAAAGTAGGTTAAAAAAGACCAAGAAACTTAAAACAAGCATGATCAAACCACATCCGAGTTAGGCAGGAAACAATAGGAGACAGTTCTTGCTCAGAGGGAAGGAAGGTAATCTTACCAGGACTATTGTCAAACAAGTCAGAGATGAGATAAACTCTTCCCGAATTTCAACTGCAGTCATCAGAATACGACAAACTTCAACTTCGCACCCAGCGAAAGGCAATAACCGGAAGTAGAAGGCTGACACTTTCACTTGGGCTGGCAATTCCTTCCACACTCAAAAGAATCTCAGGGCTTCCCTAGTGGCGCAGTGGTTGAGAGTCTGCCTGCCGATGCAGGGGACACGGGTTCGTGCCCCGGTCCAGGAAGATCCCACATGCCGCGGAGTGGCTGGGCCCGTGAGCCATGGCCGCTGAGCCTGCGTGTCTGGAGCCTGTGCTCCGCAACAGGAGAGGCCACAACAGTGAGAGGCCCATGTACCGCAAAAAAAAAGAATCTCATTTTCAGTTCAGGCGTCCACCACATGAGCGCCATGCATCTATCACAGTGGAGGCAGGAACTCGTCCCAAGGGGAGGCCATTGGGAAAAGGAACAGATCTCCTAGACAATCCCTCCAACTAGAGGGTTCAACTAAAGTGGGCATCCTAAGCTGAGACGTCACCAGTAACTTCCTGCAATTTGCTTTTGCTCTAATTGCAAATCCCCCATGTATCAATGTCAATATCCTGCTTGTGACACTGTACTAGTGTTTTGCAAGATGTCACCACTGGGGGAAAACTAGGGAAAGGGTAAGGGATCTCTCTGTATTATTTCTTGCAACTGCACGTCAATGAATTGCAATGAAGAAAACCTGCAAACCCAAGCGCCCCAACAACCTCTGGGTCCACCTCTTGGAATACCAAGTCTAACATCAGCAGCGAGGGTCTTATAGACATTCTGCAATGAGCCGTTAGCAGCTATCTTGGGCTCTGGAAATCATGTGACAAAACAAAGTCCAAAGGAACCCACTCCATTCTGGTCTGTTATTAACATAAATGTAGTATGAGTTAGCAGCAGGCTGGGTGGGGGCGGACTGGGAAAATCTGACGGCAGACACATTCCTCATCTGATGGGGGCGGCTTTAGAGAAGCTTCCTGCTGGAACATATGCACAACCGGGACCAGATCTTCTGACTGTTCAAGACCATCCTGAAATCTGGACTTCCATGTGAAACTTCCCAAATGTTAAAGCTGGCGATTCATAAAATTTTCTTTCAAACACTGTGAAGACCAAACCAAACAGCTCTGAGGGCCAGACTGCAGCCTGTCAAGCACTTGATGAGCACTTTAAATCTATCTTCTCCCCATCCTCACCACGGCCCTCCCGAGTGGGACCTACACTCGCTGTTTTCTAAATGGGGTAAAACGACTTGCCCAGGGTGACCCACTGGCTGGAGGGGTCCTCAGCAGCCCTGCCTGGCGGCCCTGCTGATTCTTCTGATTCAACGTTCCATTACTTGCATTCACTCAGCAAAAGCGAGTTTAAGAAAGTTGCAAAGAAATATCTCCAGCTGCATCAACACTAAGCCAGCTCCACATTCTCTAGCCACATGTTGTCACAACATGGACCACTAGGGGAGTCCTTCCTATTCATCGCTCGTCACCCCCATCACTTCCAGGTTAAATCCTCTCACCAAACACTACTCCTTCCTTTTAGAGCACATATAAGACTTGAGATAGTACACTTGTTTGTAAGCTTAATCAAAATCTGTCTCTCCTGCTGGACTGTAAAGTTCCAGCGTGACAGGGGCTATCTAGGTTTTGTATATCCCCAGAGCTGGCATGATGCCTGAGTCAAAGAAGGGGCTTAATAAATACTTCTTGAACGAAGCAAAGAAGGGATAGGCCAGACAAGAACCATGACAAGGCCCCATTCAATTCAGCTGAACTAACGCCACCACCAATGAGGACAGAAGGTTTCTGGAAACCTTTTCAGAGGCTCTAATGAGCCTTAAAAAGCACAGTGGCCCGGCCAAGACACTGTACCCGGGAAAAACCAGAAGGGCAGGGGCCTCTTGTAATTGTACTCCATGCAGTGCTGGCCCTTCACGCTCCGGGATCACTCTCCACCCACTCGCTCAGATATGACCACAGAGTCGACTGCCCAAGGGTAAGCCCAGCCCCTTCACCTGCGTGCCGACTGAGAACCGGGCTGCAGAGACAGAGCTCTCAGGAAACGGCCTTTGTGTAAACACCTCTCATTTCAGACGTGTATGTGGAGCCTACGCTGCAGCAGATCCAATGACAGACAAGACGCCTGCTCAGAGCAGGTAAGACCTTTAACGAGAAGGAACCAGGAGCAAGGGCCTTCCAGGCAGTGGGTAGGGTTAAGGGCACAGGTGTGGAGGGAAGAAAGCACAGGGCACGCTGGGGAAAAAGCAAGCAGGGCCAGGACTGAGGTAGCCTGGAGCTCAGTGTGTGTGTGAACAGGATGGGAGGAGGGAAGGCAGGCAAGACACAGGGCCAAGCAGGGAAAGCCTCAGGAGAAGTCATCACCCTGGTGATCAGGGTTTCCCTTTAGCAGAGCACAAACATGCACAAACCACAAACATGCTGTTTAGGCCACAGTTGGTGATAATTTAAAACTTGGGAGTATCTGCCTAAAAATGCAGCTTTCCAGTGTCTCTAGAAACATGAGAAAACCTGGCAATACAGCATCCACGTTCCCGCAGAACAACTGCAGGCTGGGGTGAGCAACGGCTGCTCACAAAGGACATATACACCCTCCAATTTGTCACAGTCCCCACTGCTCCCTACGACCCTCTCATGGGGTCCGTGTCATTCACAGATGCTCCCTGCCCATCCTCTGTAGATGCTGGTGCCTCGGACAAAGTATTCTCTCATTCGGACCCAATAACGGCGTCTCACAGATACACAACCTGAGGCCCAGAACGGGACAATTCCACGTTCAATAACGTATGCTCAGTCACATCCACTCTTAGTACCCGACCCAGATTCATGTCAAGACTGATTAGGTTCCCTGAATCCCAGACCAGCTTATGTATCATCAGTGCTGTAGTAAGCAGAATGTTGGTCTCTGGTTTTAAAGAAACACACATTAACAAAATGACCAATGGCTTTTTATCAGGGTCTCGAGACAGTCCCCCACTAATGACTTACACAGCTTCTCTGAACATCCTGTTCGGGCTTAGTGTACGTCTCAGACAGATCGCCGTTCAGAATGACTTCAGCTAATGAGTTCACCAGGGGTGCGTGATGTATAATTAGGAAGACCTGGTGAGGGGAAAAAAAATGGGATGCACATTAAAGTGTGCAGACTTTCAACCTCTTCCTTCCTTGATCTGAAACAACAAGGCTGGGCTACATGAGTCTCAGCAGCAATCCCGGTGACGCAAAACCCAAAGAATGGGTCACACTGGGGAGAAACCAGTTATACTCTTCTCCTTCAAGGGTTGGGCCCTCCTTCTTTCAGACTGTTACCTATTTGGCTGGCTCTTCTTCGGCGGAAGGAAGTGCATTAAAGCGAGACTGTCCCTCAGGCCGGCTGCAGCCAAATCTGGCTGGAGTGGAGCAATGTGGGAAGGGAGCGCCAAACCCACACCCTCCGTCCTCTCCACAGGCATTTCAGTGTAAAATCCAATTAGGATAAGACGAGGAGGCAGCGGCCCAGCACCTCGGTTACATGGAAGAAGGGGCTGGCGAGCCCTGTTCCAATCAAGGACTTGGCAGAGGATGCCTATGTGGAGATCCCATCCCTGGAATGAGCTCTGACCCTTGCGGTGGGTTTGAGTGCACCAGAACTCCAGGGCAGCACTGGGAGGTGTGGAAGCCATGGGGAGGAAAAGCCGCACAGGCCAGAGACAGATCGAGTCGTGCCAGGAGGCAACATCAGAAGGTGCTGGGCTGTCTGGGATGGCCCGGCCACCCCACCCTGCTGCCCAGCGTTCAGGGGAATGGCTTGAGGAATCAGGGTACCAAAACCGCCTTGCAAAGCTGGCTCAGACACACCTGCTGGTTTCTTTTAAAATGTAAAGGCAACACGGTACCACAGTGCAGTGTGGGATGTACCGACCATCTGTATATCAGAGGGTGTGTGCGCCCATTTGTATTTGCTTATATATACAGGGAACAGGGTCTTGAATCCTTGGCACCATTGTCAGGCGATACATCTTTGCTGTGGGGGGCTGTCCTGTGCACTGGAGGGTATTTGGCAGCATCTCTGGCCTCTACCCACTAGATGCCAGCCGCAGCCCCTCCCCCAGGCGTGACAACCAGAAATATCTTCGGACACTGCCAGACGTCCCCCGGGGTGGGGCGAAATTGCCACCAGTTGAGAATCCCTGGCAGAGTTCTCCCCATCTCTGGAAGGACCCGGGAAGACCCTGTAACTATAGCTGTCTCTGGGGAGAGAAATCAGGAGACTGAACACAAGTAGAAAGGCAGCTTGGTTTTCACCTGTTTGAACTTTATAACTTAAAAAAAAAAATTATTTAAAAAATATTGTAAAAAAAAAAAAAGAAAGGCGTAAACTAAAACACTGGCTGCCTCTGGGGAGCGGAACTGGGTGTGTGGGGGACAGAGGTAAGAGGGAGATTTTTCCCTACATGTTATTTTGTACTGTTTGAGTAGGGTGAATATATTGTTCAAAAAAATAAATACAATTCAGATTAAAGGTACAGGCAGAATAGACAAATGTGATACCTACCTAAAAACAACAAAAAAAGCACACCTGTTTTTAAAACACCAAAGAAATGCTATCATAGACTAGACAGTATGACCAAATGGGTTAGCCCATGTCCAGGGCTGCGGCAGGCATTCAAGCATGGGTAACTATGATGATGACGAAGGAATTCAGTCCACAAATATTCAGTGAGCACCTGCTAAGGCCTGCGTGACAAAGGCCGGTGTGGACACACATGGTGTTCGTTCCCTCCTGGGCTCTGGACGGAGAAAAGCCTGGGGAGGGCCGGTCACTGCAAGGTACGTGGAAGCGTGTGCGGGCCAGACTCGAAAGGCTGGGACAGCCTGTCCGAGTCACGCTCTTGTCCCCAGTGGTGGTTTAGTTTCAGGTGGACAGCATCCTTGTCACACCAAATTAACATCGTTAATGTGAATTTTCTTGGTTTAGTAGCGATGCTTGTAAAATAATTTGTAAGGATGTTCTGATGTAGAGTTTAATTAAGGACCGGGATTTATACCCAATTCGAGGTTTTCACACATTCGGGCAACGTGATGATAAAGCTCCATAGAAATGCAGGGGAGTGAGAGCCCTTTACTCAGGATGAGGAAGGCCAATGACAATGCTTTTTGTGAGAGACTGAAACAAGTAATTAGGTGCCTGAGCTGCTGGTCCTTCACAAGGAAAGCAGGAGAAAACGGGTTCTTGGAGAAAAAGTGTGTCCTGACCCCCGTGCTCCTCGGGGTGCACCAGCAGCTGAAGGGTCCTGGGGGCGCTTGCCATGGGATTCCTGTGGCTCAGCATCTGGCCTGCTCGGGTCCTGCCAGACTCCCAGAATCCCAAGCAGGAGAAGCTGGCGGATTTGTAATGAGGCGGCGGAAATTGCTGCCAGGAGGGGCTGGGGCTTGCACGGAGCTCCATCGCACAGAGGGGCATTCAGGAGTCGGTGTGCAGCTCTGAGCAAACAGAGCCCCCAGAACAAGACTCCGGGAGCAACGTGAGCCGGCCACATACGGATCCTGGTTGGCCCGGCCACTGAGAAGACGCCGGGTCTGCATCTCTCTTCTCAGGCCAACAGGAGACAGACCCGCCTCAAACTCGAAACGGCCCAGGGACCATGTGAGGAGGACATGCTCTCAGCAAAGCAAATAAATACCTGGGCCACTGCAAAAGTGGGAACAGAGCTCTGGTCAAACGTCTGGCTACTTGACAGTCTAATGAGATGGCCTGAGAGTCTGGACTGCTTGCAATAAAAATATTTTTAAAGTTATGTAACTGGGTCACCATGGAGTTTTTCCCTTCTTGTAAATATTATATAATTACGAGAAGGAAACACACTTGTTTAAGAGGGGGAGGCAGACAAATTGGCTCAAGACACAAATCTGGGCACTAAGGCTGCTACGAGACACCTTCCAGAAGGTAATCTGGGAACTAGAACCATGACAAAAGCCTTTAAAAACAGCCTCATTAGTAGAAGTTTGTTAAACCACGGTTGCTGTGTGTGTACACACACTGGGTCGTGCAGTTTGGGGCTTATTTCAGTATGGCCGAGAACAGGGGCCACCCAGCCCACATTTCCAGGGTATTTAGGATACTCCTTGCTTGTTTTGGAAACCTCAGGCCCCACAGTAGAAACCAACTACATATGTGTCAGGTTTGATTTATTTCTCCTTAAATTTCCAAGTACTGCCACAAAGAAGATACGTAGCACCTCTACTCAGTGTTGTTATTTTATTTCAAGATGGGGGACACAGAGAGAGAAGATGGGGCAATGTGGCCTGGGAAATTTCTGAAAGGCAGCAGCACTCCAAGGACCCCCAGTGTGGTGGGGACACAGGTGAACGATCAGACGTACCTGGGACAGAAGGTAGAGAGAAACCGGCAGGCTGATTTTCGGTCGTTCTCCTCCCTGGTGAAGGTTGGGGGAAAGAGACAGAGAAACCTGGGTTACACATGTGGGCAGCACAAAATCCATGAAGCTAGAAGCCACCTGTCTGAAGGAGCAGCGCCCAGCACCCCGACTTCCTCCAAGACCCTAAGATTCTTCTTTCCTGGTGGCAAAGTCCACCCTGCAAAATAAGCTCACAACCTAATCCTATCCGATACCATTTGCAAGGCCGCTATTCTTCCACCTGAGAAATCTTTCACCATGAGTCACGGATTAGAGGCTGGACCCGAGAGAAGAACTAGCTCCTTAAATTACCAAGAATGTTAATTTCCCCCAGCTTGGGCACCGAGAGCCCGAAGCCCAGCAGGAGAGGCCCCAGGGGCCTGTTCTCAGGAGAGAGGCAGGGAGAAGTTGGGGCACTCTGGCCTCTGAGAAGCCCCTCATTTGTACTGGGCTTCAACAAGTTCCATCTCCTACCAACCCTGTGAGGATCTTCAAGAGCCTCGTTTTGCTCAGGCAGGTTGACTGCCTCGTCCAAGGTCGCAGAATGAGGAAAGGGAAGAGGCAGAGTTTGAACCCATGTCTGAAAACTCCAGTTCCCGTGCTTTCTCTCTGCCTCCCAGAGCTGCAGCTGGCAGATCTCGTTAGGGTTGCAATTTTCTTTTATTCACTTATTTTTAACAAGAAGCCCCATGTTCCATCTCCAAAAAGAAAGCTACACCTCCTTGGGACACATCTGCAGAGGCCTCTGCCCCTGCAGAGTCACCAGCTGGCTCTGTCCCGCCTCCTGCCAAGGCCCCTGCCCCTTAACTCTTAGAGGTACTGGCCGAAGGTCTCCCCTCCTCGAAGTGGCATTTCTCACGGGGGCACCGAGAACCACCAGCTCAGAATCACTTGCGGGGCAGGTTCCCGGTCCACTCCAGACCCGCTGAGCCAGCATCCCTGAGAGGAGGGAGAGGGCATCCGAGGATGTGCACTTGAACAGGCTCTATCCCCACAAGTGTTTCTTTTCCTAGGTGCGCTCCATCCCCTCCTGTCCATCCTGTGCAAGTTTTGTGGCTGGCTGGATCTTTTCCAAATCAATTAGCTCTGGCAACTATCCGAAAAAGTTACCAGAAATGAGAACACCTCAAGAGAAGGATGCACAGAAACCAAAAGCCTGAATCTGTAGAGGTTTCCTGTTTCCTTCTGATGTCAGTAATCTTTTCTCATTCATTTACAGTCCACACACACACGCGCACACACACGCACACTCATATACTCTGTCTCTCTCTCCCTCTCCTTCCACCCCCTCTCAGGAAATAAGAGGAAAGGAAAGGGAAGCCAGCGTGCTTTGAAAAGAATCTCCCTCAGGCTCAAAGCCTTGGTCCCTTGCAAAGCCCCGTCCTATTGGGGTGACTGCTCTTCCCCTCCTACAGACGACCCTCAGCCCAGCCCACCTTGTCCTGGTTCTCCAGCGAGTACACGTAGAGCGGCAGGAAGAGCCTGTTGAGCAGGTGGTCTGTGAGCACGTCATTGAGGAACTCGCAGTTAATGATCAGGATGTCATTGAGATAGTGCAGGTGGTCCAGATGCTCAGCCACCAGGTCACTCAGCTTCCCCCGATTCCGATGCCTGCCGGGAGAAACGCCCATCTCAGCCCGGACGCTAAAGCTCAGAGCCTAGAACCAATGGCCTGAGACTTAGGTCGCAGGTGGCACTTCATTCACAAACAAATATTTGAGCCAGTCTCGAGAGACATCCATCCTGGCCCTACCAGTGGATTTCAGAAAGAGAGAACGGACAGGTCTGCTGCATTCGATTTTAGGGGACTCATGGGGTCCCCCCACTTTCTGGGGGCCTCAGTACAACTCACCCCACCATCACCACAACAGCCCAAAACAAAAGGGGGTAAACAAAGCAAAACCCAATGAAGCTCTTAGCAAGCCATTTCAAACAAGAGCAGCCACTAGTCCAAGTGGCAAGATCCCTTGGCTCCCAAGATAAGCAGCATTAATGGAACAATAAATCCTCGATAATTAAAATGCTCCAGAGGAGTTCTGAAGAGAGAAGCAGGCCTCAGCAGCCACGTCCGACCCACAGGCCCCGTCTGTATGGGGGGCACAGCGCAAGGACGTGACCCCCAACCCCAAGCCCCAGGAGGCCCTGCCTGCTTCCAGTGAAGCAACAGGCACTGGGGCCGCCAGGCCCCAAGAGTGGATTGGTCTCTGCCAAGGACGAAGCCTTGAAACAGCCGATGGGGCACTTTCACCTCCCCCAAAGTGTGATCTGCTGCAAAGAGCAATCTAGCTACCACAAGACCTTTTATTTTTATTATGATTATTACCCAAGTAATAGATGGTCATAGTGGAAGACAGACGAAGGAAATAAAAGCAAAAAGAAATCAAAGTCTCCTAGTCCCACCACTAACAGATAATATTACGTTATTTCCACGTCCCTATAGTCACATCTAAAAGGCAGGTGTTACATGTCTATCCATCTAATCACATATGCTTTAAAAAATTTTTTTGCTTCTTTTACATAATTTTGGATAATTATTCCTTATTATGCTTTAATAAGATGTTTAGTAAATATTTATAGCAAATACACATCGTAAAGCCTCATAGTATAATGAGCACCCATGAATCTACCTCCCATGAGACCTAGAACATTTATTTATACACAATGTTTTGCAACCCCTCCCCCGTACTTAATAAGATACTGTGTTCACTTTCCTTCAGCAGGATCTTTAATGCACTTCACTTCTGAAACCTTTAGTTTAAAAAATATCTAAGTAGGGCTCCCCTGGTGGCGCAGCGGTTGAGAGTCCGCCTGCCGATGCAGGGGACACGAGTTCGTGCCCCGGGTCCGGGAAGATCCCACATGCCACGGAGCAGCTAGGCCCGTGAGCCATGGCCGCTGAGCCTGCGCGTCCGGAGCCTGTGCTCTGTAACGGGACCGCAACGGGACAGGCCACAACAGTGAGAGGCCCGCGTACCGCCAAAAAAAAAATCTAAGTAATACATGCAGATAGATTTAAAAATCGAATAGTACTGATGAGCTGATAATAAAACACAGCAGCTCCTGGCCTCGCTTCCCCAACCCCTGCCCACTCTCCAGAGGAAGCGGTTTTCGACTCTTTTAGGTGTTTCTGTGGATAGTTCCTCCTGTATTTCTATAAAATCTACAAGGACCTCTATTTTGCGATTGAGCCATTTTAGATGTTACATAATGACCTCCTTTTATTGTGTTCTCTCCACCCTTCCCCACCCAGCAGTCATCAGCAACTGGTATTGACGTTATAACCATTCACTGCAGAGCCCCGGAGGACCAGGAGATCACTTCCTTCCTCGTATAACTTTCTGCTCTTTCTGGAGTTGTGTCGCATTATGGCTCATACCCATGACTATCCATATCTATATGGGTCCTTATCCTCCCAAATGCCCCATCAGATCTGCCATCCACCTCGCCTTGCTTCTTTCCCAATATGGAAGCTAATATTTTCTCTCTCTCTAGCCCTCTGCCCTCAGGAGACCTCCTTCCTGAGTCCCTTCATCGGCCTGACCCCATCTAGGTGTGCCTCTTACCAGATCTGTGCAAAGCTATCACCCTGGGGCAGTGGTTCTCAACTGATACAATTTTTCCTTAAGGGAGACGTCTGGCAGTGTCTGGAAACAATTTTGGTCTTCACAGTTGGAAAGGGGGTGCTACTGGCATCTAGTGGGTGGAGGCCAGGGATGCTGCTAAACACCCTACAATGCATAGGACAGCCCCACACAAAGAATTACCTAGCTCGAAAGATCAATAGTGCAGAGTTTGAGAAATCCTGTTCTGGAACTTCTATTCATCACCAACTTAATTTCTTTTTTTAAAGATTTACTGAAATATAATTCACATACCAAAAACTTCACCCAAAGTACACAATTTAATGTGTTTTAGTATATTCATTTCCCCCACACATCCCTCCTCCAGCCCTAGAAACTACTAATCTACTGTTTCTATGGATTTGCCTATTCTGGGCATTTCATATAAGTGGAATCATACACTAGGTTGTTCCTTGCATCCTTTCACTGAGCATAATGCTTTCAAGGTTCATCCATGGTATATGTGTCAGCACTTCATTCCTTTTTATTGCCAAATACTATTCCACTGCACGCAAATACCATATTTTGTTTATCCATTCACCAGTGGCAGATCATCTTCATCTTTTTACCAGCTGCCTAGCACCCCATCTATGGATGTACTGGATTCACTTACCCTATTCCCCTCTGGGAGGTATCTGCGTTGTTTCCAACTTCCTACTGTTATGAAAAGTGGAAAAATGGGCAGAACCTTTCAGAGTATGGAAGTCCACATTCCGTGAAAACACAGGTGGGTAAGTTTTGTTCTAGTGTTTACTTTTTCCCTACAAAAACGGAATCCTCCCCTAAGCACCCTGTCTACCTAACAGGCACCCGGGGGGTCACTTACTCCTCATCCGTCTGCACACAGTTGTCGAGTTCGATCACATGGCTCCCGATGAACCAGACCAAATTGGAGAAGTAAGGGACAGCAGTTTTATCTCTGATATAGTGCAGCATGGCCTGGTTATCCACTGAGAAAATCCACAAAAGAAGAGGGGAAAAAAAAAAGTCAAGCTACCAAATATAACTTGGAGGATATTAAAAACAACAACAACAAAACCACAATAAAAAGCCCTCTACTATAATCTGAATCTTTTCTATCTGTCCTGGAAACACTTAAAAATGGTTACCTTATGCAGAAAGCTATACTCATCAAGGTAGTTCTTACGTTATTTTTATAATTAATAAAATCAATTAATAAAGGTAGACATTAATAGTGCTTTAGGGGCTTCCCTGGTGGCGCAGTGGCTGAGAGTCCACCGGCCAATGCTGGGGACGCGGGTTCGTGCCCCGGTCCGGGAAGATCCCACATGCTGCGGAGTGGCTGGGCCTGTGAGCCATGGCCACTGAGCCTGTGCGTCCAGAGCCTGTGCTCCGCAGCAGGAGAGGCCACAACAGTGAGAGGCCCGCGTACCGCAAAAAAAAAAAAAAAAAAATAGTGCTTTAGGAAGCCTACTTATCAGCAGTGCACTTAGCTAGACTACAATGAAAACTACACCATTCTCAAGCAAGTTTCCTGTATTTGCATGTAAGGATAAGTTAAGAAAGCAGAAAACCAGAAGTTATTAACTTACATGACACTGGAATAAGGAACACGGGAATCGTCATTGAAGGAAAGGCAAAAAACAGACAACAGTTAACAGAGTTAGGAACTGGGAGGGTGAGACAGCTGCTCAGAGGGGCAGAGAGCTAGGGCAGGAAGCGTCTAGACAGAAAGATGCAGGTTAGAAGAGAACAGAGAGAGCAGAGAGCAGGAGGTGGCCAGACTGGGGGTCATACCAGGTCGCAAACTCAGAAGCCCACAGGCTGGCCAACAATAACTTGGTGAGCGAAGCCAGCTGGCCCAGTGGGTGAACGGGGGAGCACAGGCCTTGACCCCAAAGGGGGCAGCTGCTTCTCAGCGTCAGCTCACCACTGCCCTGCAGGACTGTGGGCCCAAAGAGCCACATCTACATTTTCAAGTCAGAAATCCAGACTGTTACCCAAGCTCTCTCAAGTTTTAAATATTGACAACTATATTTTTTTTTTCAAAAAATATCTAAGCCAATGAAAACCTGTCTGGGAGCTGGATTTGGCCCTCAGGTCCTCAGTTTGCGACCCCCGGATGGGCCCCT
The DNA here is from genome assembly GCF_964341445.2 of Mesoplodon mirus. Classification (NCBI taxonomy): domain Eukaryota; kingdom Metazoa; phylum Chordata; class Mammalia; order Artiodactyla; family Ziphiidae; genus Mesoplodon; species Mesoplodon mirus. The sequence goes on from NC_138991.1 coordinate 56,867,716, forward strand.
CTGGGCTCTTAGAAGGCTCTCCAATTTAAGGCAACCCCAGAACCAGGCTGGAGTGAGTCCCTGAGGAGCTCCCGCCCCCTCCCAATTAGGAGTCATCTCAATTAATAACATCATAACTGATGAAGGTCAAAACATTGGTCCCTGAGAAAATGGGGTCCCAGCTCTAGGGTGGTGACTACACGGGAATAACCCCGGTGTTAGGCAGAGAGGCCGTAGCCTTGGAGGGCAATTCCAGGTTGGGAAGCTCGTGTCCAGACAGCCTTTGTGCTAGTGCAGGCAGGGAGCCACGGAAGGGCTTTCTCCTGGAGGCAATGATTTGGGCATTAAGTACCTCTTGGGAGAAAGGAGGAATTTGTTGTGGGGCTTTGTAGCCGGTTGAGAATGCAATACTGCCCCCTGATGTTTGCGACAAGAAATGCTCTCATACATTATTTAAAGATAACATACCCCCTGGCTATACTGAAGTATATTTTACAGGCCAAAGGCAAGAATTTAACTCTCACATTTCAAAGGCAGCTTTGCCTTACCTCATTATCACATGGCCGCTCTGAGTCCCACATGTGCCTCTCTTAGGACATGCATGACTTCTGTGTATCAGCAACGAGTTGGGCTTTAAAATGCAGAAGGTGGTGGCACACAAATTTATGTAAGGGGGTAGCTAAATGTTCAGTGATGACAACCTTTCATGAGACAGGCAGCCCCAGCTACAATAAATGAGCTCCCTGTTACCACCAGAGAATTGTTTGTATGGGCTCAGGAGACCAAGCACTAGCGGTCAAGTTAGAAACCCGATGAGGCGTGAGCACATAAGGAACCTTACCTTTGTAGACGTTTAAAGTTATGGTTCTTACAGCAATTCTAACCATACTTTCGGGGTGATTGAAAAATTTGATGGCTTCTGTGTACAGGGCGAAGTCATTAGTGTGCTAAAACACAAGAAGTACTGAAAATGAGTTACAGACCCATAAGACAGGCAGGCCCCTACCCCAGCTTTCTGAATCCTATCAGAGACTTCAGTAAAAGACCAAAAAAAAAAAAAAAAAAAAAGGTACCCACGTGAACCTTAAGCCAGTAAATTCATTCCCGATGGGGAATGTGGGGAGGGTTGGGAAGGTGAGACCGCGGAAGAAACAGAAGCGGGTCCAGGAAATGCCAGGCCTGGGTTCATGATCTTTCCTACCACTTCTTAGCTGTGTGATGTAATATTTCTAAGCCTCCGATTCTTCATCTATAAAATGAGGATAATAATTCCCACTTTATGGTTGCTGGGATCAAATGAGATTATTTCAGGTACAGTGATTACCCTGGCACCTGATACCTAATGAGCACTCGGTAGTTAATGTTAGTCATTATTAGATGCCGCTTCTACTAATAAAAGGCAAATGCAAAGTCTGACTACATTCAGAATCTATAATATGTATTTCCCTATTTGGAAACACTAAAAGTGTAAACATTATCATGGAAAAGGAGGGTCTCGGGAATCTTCTGCCATTAAAAAGGGGTCATCAGAACAGATCAAAACAGTTCAGAACCAAAGAATTCCACCGACGGAGCCCTAAGGAAAAGGCACACAGGATCCGGGCTACAGCACTCTGCTGCCCTCTTCTGGCCAGTTTTTCACATGGCTCCGGATCAGACTGGAGGGCACCCCCAGGCAGTGAGGGGAGGGGAAGAGGGAACCCATGACCTTCAGCGAGGTGACACCTATCTAATGAAGGCAACGCCACTTTGAGCACTAGAAGCAGATGTGCACGTAACAGGTGGTAGCTACTGCACCGGTCCACAGAAAAGGAAACTAAGTCCACCTCAAACATCAGCCTCCTACCACTCCTCTGGTGATCAGCAGGATACTCTTCCAGAAGCATCACTCGGGCCCCAGAATCCCCACATTCTGCCCTCCCCACCAGGTGCACAGAAGCCCAGCTGCACCCAAGTGGGGGAAGAATCTGGCTCCCTCTCTGGTCTGAACTTTGCAGGTGGGTTTTCTTCCGCCCAGGAGAGCCTCTGGGAGAACGCAAACAGCACCCCTCTGGTCTCTGGACACGTTTAGTGAGCACCAACTGTGTGCCAGGCACTGGGCCGCACAATGTCCATCTTCCAAAGTGCCCCACGCTTTGTGACTGGCAGCTAGTACTTCTCCCCTTTGAGGCCAGCTCTTGCCACTACAAATCTAGACAAAGAAAGTCAAGGTGCAGGCTGCTGTTGCCACGTCCCATGGAGACAGCTAGACGAATTTTGCCCAAACTCAGAGGAAATGTTTGGGACTATGGTCTGACTTCAAACACAGGCTGTGCAGCATGTGTGACCACCAATCAGAAGACACCTGCCATGCAGACAGCATGTGGCCTCCAAGATGGCCCAATGACCCTCTCCTCCTGAAGTCACAACTTGTGCATCCTCTCACGCTAAGTCAGGGCTGGCCTGTGTGGCCTAAAGAATACAGTGGAAGTGATGGCATGTGGCTTCCGAGGCCGAGTCCTGAAAGGCATTACAGTTTGCCTTGGTCTCTTAGGATCGTTTGTTCTACAGGAAGCCAGCTGCCGTGCTGTGAGGACACTCAAGCAGACCCTGGAGGAGCTTGTGTAACCAAGGCCTGCCGCCAATGGCCAGCACCGAATGGTCAGCCATGTGAGCAAGCTACCTTGGAAGCAGATCCCCCAACCCTAACCCAGCCTTCAGATGACTGCAGCCTCGTGAGAGACTGAGCCAGAACTGCCCTGCCAGCCCGCTCCCCAACGTCAGACACACTGTGAGAGAAATGTGACAGAATTCTGACCTGCAAGACCGGAAAGGAAGTCTGCTGGGAGGCTTCTGGGAAAGAAGTTTTTTGGACAGTTAGAAGGGAGCACGAGAAGGGATGTGATCTCATCAGGCTTTTTGGCAGTGGCATGTAAGTATGTGATGTTTGGAGCTCCTGCAGCCATCCTGAGACCATGAGGGGTTGAGCCTCAAGACAGATGCCAACTATATGGTCAGCAGAGTAGGAAGATGGAAAAGCCTGGCTCACGGATGAAGTGGTCGAGCCACAGGATGAGCCAGCCCCAGGACAGCCAGCATCTGTACCTTTTGGAATGTGAGATAAATTGACCTGATTGTTCAAGCTCCTCTTCACTGCGAGAACAACAGTTATTTATTTATTTAAATTGTTAGTGATTCTCTCAAGGAATACCAGGGATTTTAGCTTATAATGGCTACAGTTTTAGGAAGCCAGGTACATAGTAGTTGCTTTGAAGACATCAGCTTATTTAATTCAACCCCTGGAAAACCCTCCAAGGTAGAAACTAACATCTCCATTTCTCAGACGAGGAAACTGAGGTTCGGAGGACTGGGACTTCTCTAAGGTCACACACCAGGGAAATGGCAAAGCTGGGCCTGACTGGAGTTCCTGTTTTGCCAACAGAGGAACACGACCCCAAGTTAATTTCTGGGCACTTCTCCCTACCAAGAGTATCATGCTCTCAGGTAGTGCAAATTGCATTTTACATTAAAAACGGAAAAGGTAGCTTGTTAAATAAAAAAAAATTTAAAGCATGCCAAGGTCAAACAGTGTTGCTATGAAAATGAGGAAACAGTGACTGCATAAGTGCTTTGTAAACAGAGGTCACCCAGACCAAAGGGGCTGCTCTGATTGGCTAGCTTTCCACCCAAATGTGCCCCTCTGCAATTACTTACCTCATTGTAAAAGAAATGGACCGTGTGGTTGTTGAGTTTTAATGAAAGCGTTTTCAGGAACGATATATAATATGCCATAATCTCCTCATCAGAAAAGTCAAACTTATGGACAATGATAGAATTTACATAGTTATTAGAGAGCAAATAATCTAGAGGGAGAAAAAAAAACACAAAAGAAAACAGGTTAGTTAATTCATGCTGGAGGAAAGGCAAGCAGAGAAAGTGCAGGAACAAGCAGATGACCATGAGAATGTATCAGTACTTGAACCCGTCAAGCTAATAGGGGGCAGCTTAACCTTTAACCAGCAAAGAAATCAGCCACCATGTGCAGTCACTAGAAAGTTCAAGAGCGATGCCAAAGAAAAGCCGGCTCATCCTGCCTCCCACACCACAGAAAAGAACACCTGAGCATTTTCTTTCGTTGCTGGCAGAGTTCAACAAGAGAGCCAGGGGGCGGGGCAGATGAGCTGGTATTTGGGTGTTTCACAAACCACCCACGGATGAGGGTAAGCTGCACTGCATCTTATAAAAGCTGGCCCCATTTTGCCATCAAAAGTCACACTGTCACTCTCGAATGCCACAAAGGGCTCCGCGTGGTTTTTTCCTTCCCATAAGGCAACATGATTTCATAAAGGCCACCTGAGGCTGAACCTCCACTACCTGCCCAGCACCAGGCTGACTGCTTTACATTATCACTCACCGTCATGATGATGCTGCAGAGTGGACCTTGTTTTCCCCGTTTTGCAGATGAGTAAAAACTAAGGCTAATTATCTGCCCGAGGACACAGAGACAGTAAGTCAGAGATGGAATTCAAACTCAGGTCCCATGTCCTGTGTTAATACCATGCACTAATGCGGGCCAAGGATGAAAACTGGATGACGAGGCCCTGTGGGCACTGGAGCCACAGGAGAGCGGCTACACCTGCTAAGCTCCCAGGGCCCAGCCCCTGCAGAAGTGCAGGCCCAGCGTGGTGAGAGCTTCCAACTGTGCAAAGGAAGCTGGAAAACACAGATCATAATGCTGTATCTTGGATGTTGAAATGTCAGCCACTAGATCAACTCGTTCTGAAAGCTGTGCTGGCCAGTGAAAATGGGTCTACAGACCCACTGCGACCCATGGGCCCACTGTCTGCAATCTTGGCCTTGGGCCCTGGCCAGACACGTTATCCTCTGAGTCCTTACCAGCCACCCTGCGAAGCCAGTGTTGCCATGCCCACTGTCTGCCTTTTGGGCTGCCAGCCTGTGAGCTCTGCACCATCCCAGCTGCCTCCCCACAGACTGGGAAAGGCAGGACGTGACCCACACATGTACCATGGGCAGACGCGGTGAGGCAGGGGAGCAGGGTGGGGCACAGCCTTGCTACTCAAAGTCTGGTCGTGGGACCGGCAGCACAGGAGCTTGTCAGACGTGCGGAGGCTTGGGCCCCAGCCCTGACCTCCCACTCAGATCTCTGGGAGGGCCCAGCACTCCGTGTGTTAAGAAGCCCTGCAGGGTTTCCTGTCATGCTCATATCTCAGAGGCACTGGGTTCAAAGGTAAACTTGGACCCACACTGCCTCTGTTACTTCCTAGCTCGGTGACCTTGGGCAAGACACTTACCTGCCCCACTCCCCAGCTTCCCTGTCTGAAAACAGGAACAAGAAGACCTTCCTCGTGGGGCAGTTGTGAGGATTAAAGGAGATAATGCACAAAAAGCACTGAGGGCAGGGAGGAGCACAGAGGGAGCACCCAATCACATGAGCTGTCACCCCTCATCTTCTCACTAAAGCTTGGAGATTCCTAACCTCCACTGCCAGTCCTCCGGTCACCATGACTATTGTCCCTGGGGGGAACAGAAATAAACCGTTAAGTTTTATTTGGTGCCAAAGAGGTATCTAACTTAGGCCAATCACAGTATACTGAAAAGGCTAGAATCACCAAACACAACACTAAGAGTCATTCAGGAGCACGGGGCATGGGAGGGGCTGCAGTGTGGGCTGGGTCCTCCTCAGAACACAGTCTCAGAGCAGGCTTTGCAGGTAGGACGTCATGTCTGTAGTTTTCAAAATCTCCTAATTATAACAATTCCTGAGGTCAATCTTGGGGCCCACATTAAGAGAGGAGGCAGTAGATCTGAAGTGGGGTCCTAAGAATTTTAATATGTTTAAAAATGAGGTTACACACACTATACAAAATCTATGGGATGCAGCAAAAGCAGTCCTAAGAAGGAAGTTCATAGCAATACAGCCCTTCCTCAAAAAACAAGAAAAATCTAAAAAAAACCAAGTAACCTACCACCTAAAAGAAAAAGAAGAAAAAACAAAACCTAAAGTCAGCAGAAGGAAGGAAATAATAAGGATCAGAGAGGAAATAAATAAAAGAGAGATAAAGAAAACAATAGGGGAAAAAAATCAATAAAACCAAGAGCTAGTTTTTTGAAAGGATAAACAAAATCAACAAACCTCTGGCTAGGCTCACCAAGAAGAAAAGAGAGAGAACCCAAATAAGCAAAATAAGAAATGAAAGAAGAGAAATAACAACCGATACTGCAGAAAAACAAAAAAACATAAGAGAATACTGTGAAGAGTTATATGCCAACAAAATGGACAACCTAGAAGAAATGGACAAGTTTCTAGAAACATACAGCCCACCAAAACTGAATCAAGAAGAAATAGATCATTTGAACAGACCGATCACTAGAAGTGAAATAAAATCTGTAACTAAAACAAACAAACAAACAAAAAAGACTCCCTGCAAACAAAGGTCCAGGACCAGATGGCTTCACTGGGGAATTCTACCAAACATAAAAAGAAGAACTTACAGTGATCCTTCTCAAACTCTTCCAAAAGACTGTAGAGAAGGGAACATTCCCAAAGTCATTCTATGATGCCACCATGACCCTGATACCAAAATCAGACAAAGACACTAACAAAAAAGAAAATTACAGGCCAGTGTTTTTGATGAATATAGATGCAAAAATCCTCAACAAACTGAATCCAACAACATATAAAAAAAGATCATACACCATGATCAAGTTGGATTCATCCCAGGGTCACAAGGATGGTTCAACACATGCAAATCAATCACTGTGATATACCACATCAACAAAAGAAAAGACAAAAGCCACGTAATCATCTCAGATGATAGATGATTAGATGCGGAAAAAGCGTTTGATAAAATTCAACATCCATTCATGATAAAAACTCTCACCAAAGTGGGTACAGAGGGAACATATCTCAACATAATTAAAGCCATTTATGACAAACCCAGAGCCAACATGATACTCAATGGTGAAAAGCTGAAAGCCTTCCCACTAAATTCTAGAACAAGACAAGGATGCCCATTCTCACCACTTCTATTCAACACAGTATTGGAAGTCTTAGCCACAACAATCAGACAAGAAAAAGAAATAAAAGGCATCCAAATTGGAAAGGAAGAGGTAAAATTGTCATTATATGCAGATGACATGATACTTTCTATAGAAAACCATGAAGACTCCATACAAAAACTATTAGAACTGATAAACGAACTCAGCAAGGTAGCAGGATACAAGATTAACATACAGAACTCTGTTGCATTTCTTTACACTAAAATGAAATATCAGAAGGAGAAAGTTAAAAAAAAAAGACAATCCCTTTTAAAATCATGTCAAAAAAAAAAATACCTAGGAATAAGCCTGACCAAGGAGATGAAAGATTTATATGCTGAGAACTATAAAACATTGAGAAAGGAAACTGAAGATGCTTTAAAGAAATGGAAAGATATCCCATGCTCTTGGACTGGAAGAATTAGTATTGTTGAAATGGCCATACTACCCAAAGCAATCTATAGATTTAATGTGATCCCTATCAAATTACCCATGACATCTTTCACAGAACTAAAACAAATAATCCTAAAATTTATATGGAACCACAAAAGACCCAGAATTGCCAAAGTAATCCTGAGGGAAAAGAAGAAAGCTGGAGGCATAACCCTCCCAGACTTCAGACAATACTACAAAGCTACAGTAATCAAAACAGTGTGGTACTGGCACAAAAACAGACATATGAATCAATGGAACAGAATAGAGATCCCAGAAATAAACTCACACACCTACAGTCAATTAACCTTCAACAAAGGAGGTAAGAAATACAATGGAGAAAAGACAGTCTCTTCAGCAAGTGGTGTTGAGAAAGCTGGACAGCCACATGTAAATCAGTGAAGTTAGAACACACCCTCTCACCATATACAAAAATAAACTCAAAATGGCTTAAACACTTAAATATAAGACATGACACCATAAAACTCCTAGAAGAGATCACAGGCAAAACATTCTCTGACATAAATCATACCAGTGTTTTCTTAGGTCAGTCTCCCAAAGCAATAGAAATAAAAGCAAAAACAAACAAATGGGACCTAACCAAACTCATAAACTTTTGCACAGCAGAAGAAACCATAAACAAAACGAAAAGACAACCTATGGAATGGGAAAAAATATTTGCAAACAGTGTGACCAACAAGGACTTAATTTCCAAAATATACAAACAGCTCACACAGCTCAATATCAAAAAAACCCCAACTGAATCAAAAATTGGGCAGAAGACATACAGATGGCCAACAGCCACATGAAAAGATGCTCAAAGTTGCTAATTAGAGAAATGCAAATCAAAACTACAATGAGGTATCACCTCACTCCAGTCAGAATGTCAATCATCAAAAAGTCTACAAAAAACAAATGCTGGAGAAGGTGTGGAGAAAAGGGAACCCTCCTACACTGTTGGTGGGAATGTATATTGGTGCAGCCACTATGGAGGACAGTATGGAGGTCCTTTAACAAACTAAAAATAGAACTAGCATATGACCCAGCAATTCCACTCCTGGGCAGCATATATCTGGAAAAGATGAAAATTCTAATTCAAAAAGACACATGCACCCCAATGTTCACAGCAGCACTATTTACAAAAGCCAAGACATGGAAACAACCTAAGTGTCCATCAACAGATGAATGGATAAAGATGATGTGATACACACACACACACACACACACAGGAATATTACTCAGCCATAAAAAAGAATGAAATACTGCCATTTGTAGCAACAAGGATGGACCTAGAGATTTTCATACTAAGTGAATTAAGTCACACAGAGAAAGACAAATATCTTATGATATCATTTATATGTGGAGTCTAAAAAAATGATACAAATGAACTTATTTACAAAATAGAAACAGACTCACATAGAAAACAAACTTATGGTTACCAAAGGGGAAAGGGGGGTGGGGGAGGGGTAAATTAGGAGCTTGAGATTAACAGATACACACTACTATATATAAAATAAATAACGGAGACCTACTGTATAGCACAAGGAACTATATTTAATATCTTGTAAAAAAATGAAGTTACATATATCACAAATCTAAGTGTATAGCTTGATATATGTGAAAATGTACATATATATGAATCTTAAGTACTCATACCTGTGTGTGTGTGTATATATACATATATGTGTGTGTATATATATATATATATATATATATATACACACGCACACATCTCACAAACCTTAGGTGTCCAGCTTGATGAATTTTTGAAAATAAATACACCACCCAGATCAGGCAGTACATTTCCAGCTCCCCGAAAGGTCCCTCACACCCCTGCCCCAACAATACTCTCTTCCCACAGACAGCCCCTAGCCTAACTTCCAGCACCATGGACTCGCTTTGCCTGATCTTGCACGTCGTATACCTGGACTCATACGGGACACTCCCTCTGGTGTCTGGCCTCCCTCACTCATCACCACAGCCCATTTTTCCATGTTGCTTCATGTGTGCTAGCAGAACATTCCTTTTTTTTCCTTCCTGCTATATAGTATTCTGTTCTTTGAACAGTCCACAATCTACCCACCCAGAATCCACACCTGTAACAACCAGCCAGGTGATGCTGATGCCTCGAGCACTTCTTTTCATTCTGTCTTGCCAGCTGTGGTTGGCTGGGGATGAATGGGCTTGCCGGAGAAGGAATGTTAGTCCCACTGTGACTGGTTAGTGGCTGCCGGGCCACCAGGGGCACAGACGCCTATGCTGGCAGCTTGAGATGTGCAACCTCGGGCTTCTTGGCTGCCGTCTTGAGGTGGAAGAGCCACACGCTCCCATCCTTCCCCAGCAGGGACTTTTCCAGGGCCTCCACAACATGACTCTGTGGTTGGTGAGGCCACCATGGGGGTGACGGAGGTGCCTCTATTAATCGACTGGGATTTTTCTACTACCCCCTCACTGTGTGGCCAGCTTTCTGTGGTATCTTTTTATAATAAACCCAGGAGTCTATAAGTAATCTCAGGCTCTCAGGTCTTCTGTCACTTAGGTCACCAAACCCGACAGGCAACAGGTACACTCGTGAAATGGCTGCTTGTAATAATGAAAATCCGGAAACCACCTAAACGCCCATGGTCACGTTAAATAAGTTACGGCCCAGCAAGATGCAGCTCTTAAACCAAACAAGGTAGGGATGCATGAACGGACAATATGAAAAATCTAAGATACGCTAGTAAGTTGGGAAAAATAAAATAAACAGCAAAATGGTATGTGTCCACTGAACTCTTAGGGTGAGATTCTGTAGAACTTTTGCTTTCTACAGTTTTTTAATGTTAGATTTTTGTTGTTGTTGTTGTTTTATAATGAGGACATTTTCTCTCTATAATTAGAAAATAAAAATAAAAGCAAAACGGACCCATCCTTCTCACCCCCATACATCCAAGTTCTGTAAAATGTGAGTAATTTCGGCTGCTTTGGCAGGGCTTATGAAAGCACTCTGATGAATTCCCCTATAAGGCCAGCAGCATCTGCCTGGGTTTTCTTATAGCACAGCACCCTTTTTAGTCCTAGTACAAGAAAGGCCACATGATCCAGAAAGCCCAGAATTTTCAACCCCCTCTTCAATCCAGTAGCCCTGGGGTTAGCTGGGTTATCAGAGAACAGTCATTTGGTGGAATGCTGGATTTCATGATAAAACCAACTCTAACTGGACACTTCCACCTGCCAGACCCCATACTACACTCTGCACACCCACTGTCACACTCAATTCTCAAACCACTCTAATCACCAGGTACTAGCATTATCTCTCCTTCACAGATGCAGAAACTGCAGCTTGGAGAATTCACTCCCCGGAATACATCTGGGGTGTCTGTGGCAGAACCAGGGCTCAGAACTGCTTGGGTCTGAGTCCATGGCCCGTACCAGCGAGCTGGTCTTCCCCTCTCGGAGTTTTCAGAAACCACACGCAACTGATATCCAGGGTAACAAAAGCTGTTGGGAAACCACTCAGGGAGAGTGAGTCAACTCACATTTGGCAGCTCACAGACATGGGGAAGCGTAAGGAGAGTCTCCTGGGACAGCAGCACCATCTAGTGGCCATCAGTCTGCAGCTCTTTCCTATCCCTCCCTCCTCCCTCCTCAGGAGGAATGCCACCATCTCTACCTCTCTCCACCCATCAGAAACTTTTTAAAACCTGTCTTGGGGACCTAGAGCCTGCCTGTGGCATAGACATTCCATCACTTGTCTTCTCTTCCCTGCTTCCTGCAGGCAGGGCCTGGGGCTTGGTGCAGTCATCTTGGAAAAATAAAGCTCGTGATCAAGCCCGGATGATTAGGAGCTAAACCAGGGTTTCTAACCCTCGGCACTGTTGACATCTTGGGCTAACTAATCCTTTATTGTTGGGGGCTGTCCTGTGTGTTGTAGGATGTTTAACAGCATCCCTGGTCTCTACCCACTAGATGCCAGTAGCACCCACCCCCCAGGACAGTCTCCAGACACTGACAAATGTCCACTGGGAGCACAGTCACCCCCAGCTGAGGACCACTGAGCTAGCTCACCTGGGCTGAAACCTATTCTCAATTCCTGCCTTGCTAGAGCTGTCACCTGGGGCCAGTGACTCAAACTCTCTAGGTGTTAAATGAGGGCACTGACAGCACCTGCCTCGCAGGTTGGTTGCTTCAGATGAAGAGCCCGGGACTCATCGAGGGGGCCGGGAAGAGGCTCCGAGTCACACCCTCGTCAGTCGGGCAGTGGGACTGAAGCAGGCAGGTCAGGGGCCAAAGCCACGCCCTTGCATGCTCCTAGGCCACGGTTCTTCCTCACCTTGCTGCTTCCATTGCTTATTCTGTTGGCCGATTATTCAGCGACCCAAGCTCTTTAAAAACAGGTTATAAAGAAGAAATGCAAACACCCCCAGAACCACTCAGCAGAGGAAAGCCCTCTCTTAGCTCTTCACAGCACCCTACTGTGCAGGGGGAAAAAATGGCATTACGGAGTGAACTGTGTGCCCCCAAAATTCATATGCTGAAACCCTAACCCTCACCATGACTGTATTTGGAGATGCAGCCTTTCAGGAGGTAATTAAGGTTAAATGAGGTCATAGGGTGGGGCCCTGATCCGAGAAGACTGGTGTCCTTCTAAGAAAAGGAAGAGACACCAGAACTCTCCCTCTCTCCATGTGCACAGAGGAAAGAACACGTGAGGACACAAAGAGAATGTGGCCATTTGCAAATCAGGAAGAGAGGCCTCATCAGAAACCCTGATGGCACCATGATCTTGGACTTCCAGCCCGCAGAACTGTGAGAAAATAAATTTCTGTCGTCTAAGCTGCCCAGCCTGGGTATTTTGCTATGGCAGCCCAAGCACACCAAGACACACAGTAAGCACAGACATTCAAACAGCAACATGAACGCCACGGCAAACAACACGCAGCTGACACTCAGAGGTGCTGAGGCAAGTGTCAGGACTGTCCTTACAAAGTGAGGTCTCGTGACTGATATTCTCGAAGAGGATGTTCAAGGTCTGCAACAGCTGAACGCATACGTAGCGGCCTGACTTCTGCCGCAGGATGTTCAAGAAGAAGACGAACATATTCTTCTCCAGGAAGAAGCTGGGGAGAGAATGGGAAAGCGTCAGTGGCCTGCTTCTACACGTGGAAATGCATGTCGTCCTCTGGTTGCATGCCCAGCACACGTGTGTACACCCCAACAAAGGCATCCACAGAGCAGCCAGATCACACCACCCGTGTGGCCTCGGCTTCTGCTATACCCAGCTCCCACGATGCTGTCCTGCAACAAGAAAAACGTGACCTTTCAGACTCTCTTCCCGGAATGTGAGAACAGTGCTGATTCTGGGAAGCAGTGATCTCTGACCGACTAAATGATTACACAGAGACCTAGCTACACTTATAAACCCAACAAGCAGCATTTCCATCTGGTATTTTATAAGCTTAGTTTTCCTCACTAAGCCTCTTTCCTTTGCTTTCCTAGCTTTGAGTGCTCACCAACAACCTGGGAACCAGAGTAATTCCCTACAAAGGGCTAAGGTCATGCTGAATATTACAAGAGTTTGGGTTTCTCAGTTAACAAGTTTGTCGTTTCCACATCTAGGGTATGAGAACTGGAAGGAAAGAGAAGGTGCTGATGTGGTCATGGGACCCCCCCTGGTCCCCAAGTCTGCTTTGCCTTTCTTGTCCTGGACGGGACATTTGTCTACATGCAGCCTGGGGGCACGGACTTTGGGAGGCACACACTGGCTCTTTTAGTCTTGAAACGCAGATCCCCTAAAGCCTGTCTTTAAAGGAAGAAAATGACATTTCTAGTTTGGTGTTCTCTGTATTCACGCTAAGACCAGATAATCTCTCATCTGGGATACTCAGCACAACTCCCGGCAGGCCCGCGGGTCTGCTGGTTGACTCAGTGTTGGGTCTCCCTCTTCCCTCTGCTGTCAAGTGGCAGGAACATGGGCCTGGCACTTGCTCAGTGCTGCAGATCTTCTGTTTGAATCCATGAAAGGGTAAGTGAATAAATATGACCTTAAAGAGACCTCTAAATTATTTTCCAACTCTGATTCTGGGAGCCCGTGTGCCTACAAATGCCGTCCATGTTGATCCCCAGAACAGTTCATTCATTGGACCTATCGTGGCTTCCTTTGCGGCAGGTTGTACAAAGCACTGACTCCCAAGTATCACCCAACAAGCTCACTGTAGCCCAAGACCGACTTGGGAACTTGTTAAAATGCTTGTACCTACATCTTGCCCAGGGGTAGATTCCGTAGGTCTAGTGTGAAATCCAGGAGCCTGGATTTTTAAAACTCCCTAGGGTAGTAAGGGGCTCCTTGGAAAAGTGGCTAATTCTAGGGCCGGGGCAGATAAAATGCAAGATGAGCCTGGAGCACCTCAGAGCACCAGAAAGTAAGGAAGTGCTCCAAAAACCAAAAGGATAGGGCTGAGGCAAAGGGACACAGGAAGCATCCTGAGAGAGCTCCTAGGGCCTGAAGCTGGAACAATGCCAGCACAAAAATAACTAACGGAGTACTGGATTATAATCCAGAAGATAAAATAAATATCCATGAGTCCATATTGATATACATGTGCCTTGCAGATATTGTGGTTTTTTTACACATTGAAGGTTTGTGGTGACCTTGTGTTGAGCAAGTCTATCGGCGCCATTTTCCCAACAGCATTATTTTTTAACTGAGGTATGTACATTGTTTCTCAGACACAATGCTACTGGACACTTAACAGACTACAGTACAGTGTAAACATAACTTTTATATACACTGGGACACCAAAAAAATTCGTGTAACTCGCTTTACTGCAATATTCGCCTTATGGTAGTGGCCTGGAACCAAACCTGCAAGATCTTCAAGGGATGCATATAAATAAATGATTGAATAGATAAATAAATGAGAAGAGACAAATCTTCCACGAAGAAGAATTTCAAACAGTGTATGTAGATACTCCCCCCTTTAAGAAGGTGGAGCTTAATTCCCACGACCCCAACGTCCAGGTGGGCTGAACTTAGCAACTCACTTTGGGAGACTACTGTAGGGGAGGGGGAAAGAGTAACTTGAAAGTAAAAAAGCCTGGCAGACACCACCTGAGCCAAGTGATCAGGTTAACCTCTCCAGGAATCATGTGGATATCAGGAACGGTGACATTCTGGGATGGGAAGGACACTTCCCCTCTGTGACACTCTTCCCCAAAATTCCCAGGCAAATTGGGAGAGAAACACAAATTGGGGGACATTCTACAGGACAGCTGGTCAGTACTTCTCAAAACTATCAAGGTCATAAAAAACAAGAGAAGACTAAAAAACTGTCACAGACCACAGGACACTGGGGAGACGTAACAACTAAAATGACTGTGGGTGCCTGGATTGGGATCCTGGAGCAGAAAGAGGATGTTAATGGAAAACTGGTAAATTCCAAATCAAGTCTGGAGTTGACATAATGGTGATGTTTTAACAAATGGACTCTAGTCATATAAGATATTAACAGGGAAACAGCGTGAGGGGTAAATGGGAACTTTCTGTACAATCTAAATCTAAAATTATCCCCAAACTTAAAAATGGATTAAAAACAAGCTCTCTTGGGGCCTCTGTGGGGCAGTGATTTAAGAATAACTGGGCCTCTAAGAGCTCGGTAGTTTTTCTAAGATGACAGATGGACTTGGCCATTCTAGTAAAGGTGACGTGGTTTCTAATCTTTAACCCAAGGGTCTTTCTCATTTCCATAAACAGATACCAAGCAACCAACAAATAGTAAATTCCCCATGGATCCTGAAAGGCAACTAGTCCCGTTTATGAGCAACACCTATTTATTACTCGTGTTTTCTCTTGGGGAACTCAGCCAGTGTCACAGGTCTGCATTTTAAACAATTTGCATTTTCCACAAGTAGCTCCATATTAGCTAACCTCACTGACGAAAATATAGAGCTATCCAGAAAATCAAAATATCTAATAAGAAGCCAGGTTGGAAATGGAACACGTGTATTTGTTTTAAATGTGTTTTTTAAGTGGCCTCAACACTTACAATTGAGATTATTTTATATAAAAATAAAATCTGTGTTTGGTGGTTGTGATAACCCCAATCCTTCTGCACTCAGACACTGGGACAGGTCTGTTGAGGAAAGTAGTTCATGGGTTACGGCCTTTGCTCTTTAACTGTCCAATAGGGACACCTTTTTTTAAAAAAAATAAATTTATTTAGTTATTTATATTTTATTTTTGGCTGCATTGGGTCTTCATTGCGGTGCACGGGCTTTCTCTAGTTGTGGCAAGCAGGGGCTACTCTTTGTTGCGGTGCATGGGCTCTAGGTGCGTGGGCTTCAGTAGTTGTGGCACGCGGGCTCAGTAGTTGTGGCTCACGGCTCCAGAGAGCAGGCTCAGTAGTTGTGGCACACGGGCTTAGTTGCTCTGTGGCATGTGGTATCTTCCCGGACCAGGGCTCGAACCTGTGTCCCCTACATTGGCAGGCGGATTCTTAACCACTGCGCCACCAGGGAAGTCCCAATAGGGACACCTTTTAAAATGATCATTTGCTAACATTTCTTGAGTGCCTAACTCTGTATCAGGCACTGGGCAGGGAACTTGCTCTCTCACTTAAAGATGAGCAAACTGAGGCGGGCCTGAGACTCTTCACCTAGGAAGTATGAGAGTGAGGAGAAACCCCTCCATGGGCTCTAGGTATGAGCCATTTGACCTTGAGCATAAAAAGGGGTGGGGATGAGGATAAGGATGGGGATGGGGATGGGGATGAAGATGGAGAAGGGGATGGGGATGGGGATGAAGATGGGGATGGGGAAGGGGATGGGAATGAAGATGGTGATGGTCCTCTACCCTCAGGTAGTTGGGAGACTTAGAAGGATTATCTCATCAAGAGCTCAGCGCTGTGGCCACCCATCAGTAAACACAATCAATGTTAGCCCTTAGTGTCTCCACCCGGGGAAGGGTCTTTTCAGTTCACTTAGAATCTAACTACCCAAGACATTTTCTCCTTCCTTTGGGGGAGATAATCAGACATTACTTAGAAAATTATCCATGATATTTTCAAATTTTTCTAGGGACACTGTTTTCCATAACTTTCCCATTTTCAGCAGGCATTTTTACAGTGTTTCAAGGGCATTTTAGAGAGAGAGAGAGAGAGAGAGAGAGAGAGGGAGAGAGACAGATATCTGTGCAGGACCAAATTGGCATCAAATCCTGACATCATCAGGAATGACTCATGGTACACATTTAGAAAAATATTCAAAGGAAGAAGAAGAATCAAAAAACAAAAAAACAGAAACCCTTACTCAAATACAGAGCTGTCATTCTGATCCCCCCAGATCAGAATCTCGGTGATGGATCGGATGGTCTCCACCAGCAGGTTCCTGTTCTGTTCTGTGACGGTGGTGTTTTTGGTCAAAACATGGTACAGATACCTGAGAGAAAGGAAAAGAAAAGAGAACTAAAGGTTACCAGTTGAAATGTAAGCCAAGCTCAGTGACCATTAGCAACATTTAAGGGACAATTTGGCTGTGCTTTTTACAGACACAGTTCTTAGCACAATTCCCATTCAGAGGAGACATAACTCACCACCCGAGAAAAATGGCAGACAATGCTTCAAAGTGTTAAATAAACAGGGACACACCAACCCAAAGTGAGGCAAGACTGTCAAGCTTTTGAAGACAGCCATCCTCAAACTCCAGTGTGTGCAAGAGCATGACCTGGAGAGCTGGACAAAGCAGGGCCACAGAGCCCACCGGAGACTCAGATTTAGCGGCACTGAGGGAAGACCAGGCATCGGTCTTTTTCACTCTCCTGGGTGATTCTGACGCTGGCGGAGCAAGTGGAGACACACGGCTCAGTGTCAAAAGCCTAAGACCCGCTGCCTGGCTGATGCAGAGATCAGACGTGGAGTCACACAGCAGGGAGGGTGTTCCCAGAGCCAGTGGCTGGGGCACAAATCAGGTGCCGTCATGATCACCCTTGGAATGCCCTTAATCCCCCATGAAGCACAGAACTGATGGCTCAGATGAAGTACGTGGCTTGCAGTTCAAGGGCACAGCTCTTATTTGCTGTGTACAGAGTAAAGTGAAGTGGGTTTGAGAGGCGATGGCCATGTATTCAATACTTCACCCACCTGAATGTGCAGGGACAGGTGGGCCCGGCCTAGTCCTCAAGGCCCTCTGCTGCTGGTGAGGGCAAGCCAAAGAATCGCAGAGGCCAGTCCTGAGCAGTGTGGGGACTAGCAGCCTGGCTGACGGCCCGGGAGCGCCACCTGGCACGGTTTTAAGAGAGTGTCTCCAGGGCCGGCAGACTGAGGCAACTTCAGCTGTCACGGCTTAGGAAGGAAAAGGGGGCAGCAAGAGGGAGCGACTCAGGAGTAGTCACTTCCCGACTTCTTTTCTGGCCACCTTCAGTTTGGGGGTGGGGGACTGGCGAGAGAAAGGCAGGGAAAGACTAGATAGGTCATACCATTGAAGATCTCTAAAAATGGGTAGGATGTAAAGAGGTAGAATCTTGCAAATGGAACCACAGGGGCCATCTGCTGCTTTAGGGGGTTTTAGTTATTAGTGCTTGTGCTGTTTGTCTAAAGACATACTACAATCATTTTTTAATCATTTAGTTAATCTAATTAATTAAAACTACATGCAACTTTTAACATGCAGTAACTAGCACAGCTCTCCCAAACAGAACTCTCCAGCACCTGTGCCCAAATCCACCGGCAGGGCCGTGTGTGGGGGGGTGAGGCCAGTGGTCCCCTGTGATTAGGTGACTCCACAGCACTGACCCACCCTGGGATGAATCTAGGGGACCCACTCATGAATCTACGTCTCCATCTTGCCTCGAGTGCCTCTTCCTCAAAAGGCTCAAACAGCAGAGCTTTTCAAATTGTGGTTCACAGGCCTCCTGCATCAGAATCACCTGCTTAAGGTGCAGATTCTGGCTTCCGACCCCGGACTCCCAGAATCTGAGCCCTGGGTGCAGGGCCCCAAATCTGCTTTTTGAAGGAGCTCCCACTCTCGTTTCAGAGCCACGGCATCACTCATGCCGTGGCCATCAGTGACACTGCCCATGCAGTGCACAGTACGCCCCCCACCTGCTGTGACAGGTGTTGTTGGCGACATGGGGAGAAGCGGATTCTCCCCGCTCTGGTGTCTCCTTCTGCGTAGACGACAACATGCATGATCACCTCACTATCACACTCCTGGCCCAGGAGGCAGCAGCCTGGGTAAGTGGGTCTGCTCTGAAGACCCCCAACAGGGATAGGAGAGGTTAAAACCTTGATGATCAGCCCTGACTTCTATTCACTGTGCTTTCTGCCTGGAATACCCTTGCTGCCCTGACCAACCAGCAAACTCTTACTCATGTGTCAAAACCCAGCTCAGGCACCTCTTGGTGAAGCCTTCTCTCTGGCACCTCTGTACCCATATGCATTTGCTGCTGCACAGACCACCCTGATTGGCAATGATCTGCCTCCTTTACTAGACCTGAGCTCCTCAAGGTCAGGAACATCATCTTATTGATCTTGGTGACCCTAAAAGACTCCAGAATGTCTGGAACACAGTAGGTGCTAAATAAATGCTGAATGGGGGAAGGGTGGGGGACCATCTCCATGAATATGAGGTAGATCAGAGCATACAAGACCAAACACAGTCAAGGGGCCAAATGCCAAACACAGCAAGGAGTGGAACAGAGCAGCAGTGAAGAGTTCAAACACTTGGAGTCCAACAGACAGACCTGGGCTTGATTCCGGGCCCTGTCTCTTCCTATAAGTGGCCTTGGACAAGGCACTTCACCTCTCTGGGCCTCAGCTTCTACAACCATCAAGCCCTCCTTGCTGGATTGTTCCAGAGATTTGATGTGATACCACATAGAAAGAGCTGAGCGTGGTGCCTGGCACACAGTAAGCGCTGAACAGGTGCAGGGCTAGCTGCTACTACTATTATTATAAGGTGGTTGTTATGAGGCGGCTGTTATTAAAATCATTATTAAATTATACAAAGAATATTCCAAGAAGGTAGGAAGGAGAGATCAGGCTGGATCCAAACAGTCATGAAAAGAGGACTTCACTGCAGGAGTTATGGGAAGGTCCAGAGAAACCAGAGCAGGAAGTGGAACGTTTGGTATTAGCTGGGTGATGTCAAGCAAGTTACTTAATCTCTGTACCTCAGTTATCTCACCTGTAAAATGGGAGACCAATAGCACCTAAATACTTTAGTACCTACCTATCATGGTGTCGTTAGGAACAAACAAGTAAAAAGGTAGATAACTAACCTGGCAGTTCCCATGGATGACACAAGTGCCAGCTATTACTGTTATCATTGCCTTCACTAAATAACCCCTCAAAAAAAATTCCAGTAACTATGAGGAGGCCCTTACAGACAAACCCAGGGGAAGGGCAGGGTGTTAAGTCTTGAAAAGAAGATTCTAGGCGCTCCCACGTGCGGTGCACGGCCTACATGCCTGGCCCTGTGTGCGGGCCTTCCTGTGGCCCTCATACTCGCAGTAACCTGGGGACGTGCACATCACTAGCACGGCACAGGCCAGGACAGGAACTGAGGGACGCTTGCTCAGCAGCTCATCTGCAGCCAAAGGGCAGAGGCTGGCTCAGAGGGCTCCAGCCAATCCCCCACCTCGGCAGGGCTTGCTGCGCTCTGCCTTTCTCAGTGGCGCCATCTGCTGGCACGTGGTGATGCTGCGCCAGGGTTTCACCGCATGACCACGCAAGAAGTTGGGTGCCTTTTCACATGTTCAGAGCCATTTAAATATCTACTTTTGTGAGGTGTCTGTGCAAGTTTTTTGCCCATTTTTTCTAGGTAGAGAACCTTTTTTCTTATTAATTTGATGGAGTTTATGCATTCTGAATACAAATCCTTTACTGGATATACCTATGGCAAACATTTTCTCTGAATGTGGCTTGCCTTTTCACTCTCTTTACAGTGGTCTTTTGATGAGCAAAAGTTCCTAATTTTAATGCGGTCCAGTTTATCAATCTTCCCCTTGGGCAGTGTTTTTTGTATCAACCTTAAGACATCCTTACCTACCCCAAGGTCATGAAGAAATGCTGTTTTCTTCTTTTAAAAAGTTGCTATTTTACCTTTCACATTTTGACTTAGAGTACATTTGAAACTCATTTTTGTGTATGGTGTAAGATACTGGCCAAAGTTCATTTCTTCCATATGGCTATCTAGTTGATTCAGCATCATGTACTGAAAAGGTCCTCATTTCTCCAAAGCACACCGATGTCACCGTTGCCATTAATCAGGTGACCACGCATGGGACTTTCTGGATGCTCTAGTTCCACTGATCTATTTGTTTACCTTTGTGCCAACACCATGCTGTCTGATCACTGCAGCTTTATAATAAATCTTCCAATGTGATAATGTAAGTCTTCCAACTTCTTTCCTTCTGGGTTTTTTTTTTATTATTATATTGGCTATTCTTGGCCCTTTGGATTTCCATATATATTTTAATTTTTTTTTATTAGTTTCTGCTTTATAACAAAGTGAATCAGTCATACATATACATCTGTTCCCACATCCCTTCCCTCATGCATCTCCCTCCCTCCCACCCTCCCCATCCCACCCCTCCAGGCAGTCACAAAGCACCGAGCTGATCTCCCCGTGCTCTGCGGCTGCTTCCCACTATCTATCTACCTCACGTTTGGTAGTGTATACATGTCCATGCCTCTCTTTCGCTTTGTCACAGCTTACACTCCCCCCTCCCCATATCCTCAAATCCATTCTCAAGTAGGTCTGTGTCTTTATTCCCATTTTACCCCTAGGTTCTTCATGACATTTTTTTTTTGATTCCATATATATGTGTTAGCATACGGTATTTGTCTTTCTCTTTCTGACTTACTTCACTCTGTATGACAGACTCTAGGTCTATCCACCTCATTACAAATAGCTCAGTTTCATTTCTTTTTATGGCTGAGTAATATTCCATTGTATATATGTGCCACATCTTCTTTATCCATTCATCCGATGATGGACATTTAGGTTGTTTCCAGCTCCGGGCTATTGTGAATAGAGCTGCATCCATATATATTTTAAAATCACCTTCTCAATTTCCACAAAAATACCTGCTAAGATTTCCTTTAAGACTGCCCTAAACCTATAGCTAAATACAGAGAGAACTGACATCTTTTGGAGAGTGTAACATGATGACATTTACATTTCCTTCAAGGTTTGCTGGAGAGGGGGCTTGCACATCTTTCGTGAGATTTATTCCTAGGTATTTGATGGGTTTTTTGATGCTGTTGTAAATGGGAGTGTTTTAAAATACTCATTTTCTAAATGTTTGTTGTTGGTAGATGGAAACACCCGCTAGATCTCAAGCTCTAAATTCCCACTGCACTGCCTCATCTTTTTGCCCTCACGATGCCCTAGCACACTGTTTTAGGTAATCTTTTTGGAAGAGACCCTCAATATATGTTTGCTTAAATGTAGTGGGGGGAAAAAAGAAAGAAAGCTGAATGGATTAAAGATTAATATTTTAATGCTGCATCTAATTCCAGGGCTTTGGAAGATCAAGTAATTCAACTACCTCAGAGATACTAATATAGTTTAATAACTTTCTGGTCTTAAACGTAACACTCATTTTAGAAAGGTTGGAAACCTCAACAACAACAAAAAAGAGAAACGGCAATTGTCAATCATGCCACTGCCCAGAGATGACCACTGCCGGAGTTGCAGTCTATTTCCTTGGGTCTTTTTCTTTGCTATGGATATTAACATAGTTGACCTCATGCTGTATGTCCATTACCATGCCCATCTTTCTTCCCACCTCTGGCTAAAATAAAAGCATTTTTGTTATTGGCAACTGTTCTCAAGCATCAGTAGTGACTACGTAGTACACCACTGACAGGACGGCCCAGCAGTTCCTGGGCATTAGATTCCTAATTGTTCAGATGATCAACAAGCTAACAACAGCCGTCTCTATGTGCAAGGCTGTGTTCCCTATCTAGATAAGATTCCAAGGACAGTGACAGATTTTTCTCTTACAATGATAGTAACTGTTAAAAGGATAACATTTTCTCTCAAACTCTATGTGTGTACATTTTTACCATCATCATCATAAAAACAGTTGCAGCCTCCTGGGCTTCCCTGGTGGTGCAGTGGTTGGGAGCCCACCGTGGTTGGGACACGGGTTCAAGCCCTGGTCCAGGAAGATTCCACATGCCGCAGAACAACTAAGCCTGTGCGCCACAACTACTAAGCCTGCGCTCTAGAGCCTAGAGCAAGCCTAGAGCCCATGCTCCACAACAAAGAGAGGTCACTGCAATGAGAGGCCCGCGCACCACAGCGAAGAGTGGCCCTCGCTTATTGCAACTAGAGAAAGCCTGCGTGTAACAAGGAAAACCCAACACAGCCAAAAATAAATAAATTTTTTAAAAAAAATAAATAAATATAAAAACAGTTGCAGTCTCCTATTGCCAGGCCCTGTTCTGAATGCTTCAGATGTGTTCACTCATTAAACCCTTACAACAATCCCGCAGGGCTGATGATCTGGGGAGCTGAGGCTCTGGGAGGCTAGGACCCACCCAGAGTCCCAACACAAGGACAGGGCACCCAGGCAGTAACCCCTTGCTTGTAACCATTATAGTATAGAAGATGCAAACAATGAGTTAAACGCTTTTATTAGCCAAGCATTTCCATGAAGTTATGAATGCCTAGCACACAAGACAACCAAATAAACAAACTGGAAAGGCATGACCACATGTATCAGATCTCAAGATAAGTGCTTATCACTGACCCTTATTCCACTTTATTGGAAGAGAGCTGGCATTATCATATCTCCAGAGGAAGTTCTGCAGAATGTAGAATCCCAATTTCAGACTCTTGCACACGAGCAAACTTTACTTTGAGAGACAAGCTTAGGAGTTTGAAGCGCCTGGAGACAGAAAAACTGCAGCCTGTTACCAACGTGCAACCAGCACATTCGAGGCTCATCACCAAGGACTACGGCCTGTAAACACATCCTTCCTCCACAGACTCTGATTTCTTGAGAGACTCACTTATTTCACAAGTTAAACCATTACAGTTAATAATAATTATGTCCACTTCAGAGACAGACATACTAAATTCAAATTCATACAAGTTTTATGACCTGTATCATGTCTCTTAGGATGCTCCCACTGGAAGATACTGAAACATGAGCAAGCTAGAGTGTGAGGAAGGATAGGGCCTAGGGGGGCTGGAAATCCACTCCCCCAAAGCACACCCCCCAAATAACAATGTCTGGGGTGAGGGGACACGGAGTCTGTGTCTGTGTGGCCTCCTCAGCACCAGGGAAGGCACCTCCCAGAGGGTCCTACTCTGTGTCCTGAAAACCTCCATTTGGTCAGGATCCAGCCCTCTGGCCAGCAGGACAAGGAGAAGCTCCCGGCAGGGTGGAATCAGGGTGGAATCGGACTAGAAGACTAGCAAAAGGTGTTAAAGGCGGTGCTTCTCCTGATGAATCACCCCTGAAAGGTGTCAAACTGGGCCAGCGAGTGAGGCCGGGACTGAGATGTTGAGGTGCCGGGGAGCCGGCAATCACGGCGAGATTGCCATAGCAGGGCTTTCAGCCCTAGAAAAAGTCACAGCTCTGGCACAGGCGCTGTGCCCAAACTGGCAAGAGCAAACTGCTGTTAAGAAAAGTCAGGCCAGAACTCGCTTCTTTCGTTCATCCTATGACGAATTCTTGTTGATCTTTTACTGCGTGCTAAGCCCTGTACTGGCATCTGACAATTTCCATGTGAACAAGCCACCCAGGCCTCTGTCCTCACAAAGCTTATGTTCAAATTTGGGAGAAGGAAACAAACACATATTCAAGTAAGACCATTTCTGATAGCGAAAGGTCATGCCTGAGGAACCCTGGCCAGCTTCCTGGGGATCTAACTCACAGGTGGGATAAAGCTTGAAGAGCCCAGAGCACCTACCAGCTGGTCTAACTCTTTGGCGATGAGAAGACCTTATGATAACATGTTGAGTCAGACGGTGGGAGCAAGAACAGGAGAAGTTACAGATGACGGTAAAACTTCTTGTCGGCTTAAGTCACCAGGGCAATTTTTATGAAAGAATTGTTTAGGTTTTTTTTGTTTTGTTTTGTTTTTTGTGGCCATGCCACGCAGCTTGTAGGATCTTAGTTCCCGGACCAGAGATTGAACCCGGGCCACCGCAGTGAAAGTGCTGAGTCCTAACCACTGGACTGCCAGGGAATTCCCAAGAATTGGTATTTTAAGGATACCTTTAGGCATCTGGAGAGTGCACAGATGCAGACAGGTGAGGTGTGTGCAACAGTGAGTGCGAGAAGGACCATCAACGTGAAATGGCACAGGAAACACCCCTGGGTTTCTGCAGGCACTACCCTCACGTACTATAAGACAGAAGCAGCCCGAGGGGACGCTCCTCCAATCCATTCTCCAAACTTCGGCCAGACCACAGCACACGGCTCCCCACTGTTCTCGGCCTAGTGTCCAAATTCCTCAACAGGATTTACAAGGCCCCATGGGACCCAGGCTCTGTGACCTCTCCCGCCTCATGGCTCTGCTCTCGGGCCCCACACACCCCCTTGCCCTGTGTCTCTCTCCTGCAGGCTTCTCAAACGCTGTTTCCTCGCCTGCAGCATCCCCCCTTCCAGCCTGCCCTCTACTGCCTGTAACAACCACTCATCCTTTATGTCTCCATGTAAATGGGTGTCTGCCTACCACGATGCTCCTGGCTCCCCAGCTGGGGTTAGAGGGTCTTCATCTGTGCTCCCAAGCTTAGATGGGTGGGAACAGTCTGGAGCGCTCTGATGGCCTGGGGGAACTTTAGACTTGACATAATGGGTGCCTCGGACTCACTATGAGTGATACGATGAATATGATACTCTAAGAAAATGAACCTGGCGATACTGTACCCCAAGCTCTAAAAATAATCAGTGCTATCTTAGGCAAAAGTTGAATATACCAAGGGTAGGTGAACGTCTGCCTGCTGGTTATACATTCCTCTTCTCCCTAATTTTCCTACGCTGAATCATCCCTTTCCCTCATTCTCTGTCCACTAGCTTGGAAGGAGCTGATGCCACCCTGACTCCAGGGAAGGGCCACTTAGAGTATGCCATGCCCCCCTGTCACAGTGACTAGCTCAGGGGTGGGCATGAGCCCCCAGGCTGGTACAATGGTGCTCATTTCTGGACTTCTGCTGGCAATAATAAGAAAAGAAGCTCTCTTTTTCCCAGGGGTTGCTAAGCTGATATGATGTAAGCCTGGAGCATGCTGAGAATGACACCAACCCAGAAGAAAGTGGAGACAAGAACTGGAAAGAAGCACATACAGACAGCTTCGTCTGAACACTGAGACTCAGCCATGGCTTAGCTAGGACAGCCTGTTCAGTGGCAAGAGCCAATCAGTTCCATTTGGGGCTTAAGGCAGTTCCAGCTGGGCTTCTGTCACTTAAAACCAAGAATCTTGACCCATACACAAAGGCGATTAGAATTAAGGCAACAACACGACCCAACACAAAGAAAGTTCTAGCAGTTTGTGGACTCACAGTCCGTAGTGAAGGTGATGCTTCAGTAGCAATCAGGCAATTCCATCAGTCAAGGCTTCCGCTTGTCAATGTCACAGCCTTGCCACTAGTCTGGGCAATAACCCACCCATGATGTGCAGCAAATGACCTCTTACTATTTTAATCTGCCTCAATTAAATCACTAACTCCATTCAGTAGACAGAGACCACAGTACACAGCTTTCCATTATTTAGCAAAAGTAAAACCCTGTCTTACAGGAAGATTCCTTTCCTTCCTGTTATGAATAAACACATTACGGTTCAAAATAACATTGTTATGGTTCAAAAAGGGTTTCCAGCTCTCCGTACTATCTTCTCAACTGTTCTGTAAATCTCAAACTGTTCTTAACAGTAAAGTCTATTTAGAAAAAAAAAAAAAGGAAGAGGGTTCCCAGATGCTTTGTGTGCCCCCCTCCCCAAACTGTCAATTCTAAATTCATTTAAATATCTTAATCTCTCCTCTCTACCCACACTGCCCTAGGTCAGGGCAACAGTGTATTAGGAACTGTCACTGGTAGAGTGACCAGTTAGCACTGGCTGCCCAGGACTTTCCCAGTTTTAGCACTGAAAGTCCCACGTCCTGGGAAACCCTTTAGTCCCAGGAACCCCGCAATGGTTGGTGGCCCTCTGTATCAGAGGAGGCCCAAGCCCTGTTCCACCTCCAGCCTTGTGTCCCATAACCACCAGCCCCATCTTGACACTCCACAGACCCCAGGGCCGTGTCCACATGGTGGCTACTGCTCACCCTTGACAACTCTGCTCTGGTTGCCTCCCCCAGAGGGCTTCCAAGAAGGGTTCCCACAGAGCCCTGAACCTACGGTGATCCCAGCACTTGTCATACCACAGTCACTGGCTCTATGGCTATCTCCCCCACCAGCCGGCGAGCTCCCTCAGGGAATGGGCTGTTCTGTGCCCAAGCATTGGGGTGGGCACTAGCTGTTTATGGCACTCTTTCCCAAGTCGCTTTGGGATCTTCTAAGCCCCCCTCCAACACACAAATCGCCAGGATCTTCAGGCTACAGTTATGGATTCAGCTGATCCGCCAGATCCAGGGCAGGCAGCTCTGGTTTCCAAAAAGCACCCAACCGCCGTGTGACCTCAACAATGAACCTGGGCAGTTCCCAGGATACTTCAAAGGAACCTGAGAACCTTTATCATTCCCTGGCTGGGCAGAGGGCGAAGATGGCCATTGGGCAGTGAGACTCAGCCAAGTTGAAAGTCTTCCCAAACTGACTTTTAGGAAATTTTACTCAAAAAAACAGTGTAATGAGTGCAAACACTGAAGTCAAATCCCGGCTTTGACACTTTTCAGCTGTTGTCACCTTGGGCAAGTGACTGAACCTCTTTGGACCTTAATTTCCAGTCTAAAAAATGGAAACAATAATATTTCTGACAACTCCTAAGACTTGTGAGGACTAAAGGAAATAACACACAGGAATTCCTTAACAAGCACCTGGCACCGAAAATGCATTCAATAATTACTAAAGTAATTTAAAAGGGCTAGAGTCAGGCAGAGTTAGGTGAGAGCTTGCAGGTACCTGGATGCTGGCCCCTCCTCCCCTTCGCGGCCTCATCCACCCACTCTCTAAATTCCTGAAATCTCTAAGCCTCTCCCTTTCCTGTCCAGCTGCCCTCCCATTTAAGATTCCTGCTTCCCTACACAGCCCCATGCTTGCCCTAAGCCTCTCTCCTCCCCATGTCCTCTCTCATCACCACCCCCAAAAACCATTCCTTATTACATAATGATCCCTCCTGCCGCCCACTCTTTGAGACCCACAAACATTTATTAAACACCTGCTCCATGCTAGACAGGACACAGCTGAGAATTACAGCACCCCTACCCCCAGCCAAATGAGAAGTCCCCGTCTAACTTCCCTCCCACCAACACTTTCCAGGGGCCCCTGTCTTCCTCCTACTGTTCCCTGCCCGCCCTCTCCATCCTTCTTTCTCATTAGTAATCCTGGGAGCTCCTTCTGGAAATCAGCCAATTTCTTACCACCAAAGGTTTGCTTTCTCCCCCACTCTCTCCCCCAACCCCCCAACACTATATTTTCTTCCCTGAAGTCATTCCCTCTTCAAAGGTCTCTATTTTCCTTCACCTCTACCCCCCCCCACAAATATCCTAGGCTCTGCCTGCATGCTCTGCACCTCTCCCCGATTCATTAAGTTTTTTCATTCTTTAAGTATCTATTGAGCTCCTACTGTGTGCGAGGCTCAGAGCTAGATGCTGGGAATACAGCTTTGAGCAAAACAAGCCGCCTCTGCCCTCCTGGAAGTACCAGTTTAGTAGCAAACAGAAAAGCAGTTTAAAAAAAAAAAAAAGGATAATTGCAGATAGTGGAGATTAATCAAATGAATGAAATCAAGAGAAAGATCTAACAGAAAGGAATTGAGGCAGGGGAGGCACTTTAGGTAGGGTGGTCTGGGAAGGCCTTGCCCAGCTGATAAACACAGTTACCATTATTGGCCACCAACTGTGTAACAGACACTGGATCGATCTCTTTCCACGCACAATATTACTGAATCCTTGCACAATGTTCACCATCCCCATTTGCAGACGAGGAATCAGAGGCTCAGAGAGGTGAAACAATTTGTCCAAGGTCACACAGCCATTAAACGGTGGAATCAGGATTTGAATGCCAGTCTGACTGCAAAGCCACTCTGTGTACTCCTGCTTCCCAGGACCACCTTTGCCACCTGCCTCCCTCGGAGCTCTACTTCTGACGCTTTAGACTCCCCTAAGAAACTACTTTGGCTTCTTTTTGTTTGTTTTTTGTTTTTTCTTTTTTTTTTTTTGCGGTATGCGGGCCTCTCACTGTTGTGGCCTCTCCCGCTCCGGAGGCTCAGGCTCAGCGGCCATGGCTCACGGGCCCAGCCGCTCCGCAGCATGTGGGATCCTCGAGGACCGGGGCACGAACCCGTGTCCCCTGCATCGGCAGGCGGACTCTCAACCACTGCGCCACCAGGGAAGCCCACTAGTTTGTTTTTTAATTATTGTCCTTTATTGAGCACTTGTAGAAGCTTCCAGTTTTATGTACATTCTCTGACCCTACCCTCAAAACAATCGTAGAAAGCAGGTGCTCTCACTATATCCATCTTACAACTGAGGAAACTGAGGCCTAAATTCATACACTTAAGTTCAAACCCACATCTGTCTGACTCCAGGATCCAGACCTCTGACCCGTAAGCTGTCCAGCCTAAGAAGTACCACCCCGGGGGAAGCTTGGTGCCCATCGTCCGGCCCCAGCAAGAATGAAGTCTGCATCCGTAAACCGAAATCTCATCCCCTTACTTTACAGATGGGGATACTGAGACTCTGAGAAGCGGTGCGACTTGCCCAAGGTCACACAGAGAGGAGCTACCGGGTCAGGGTTCGAACCCAGGCGCCCTAAGTCCAGAGCCCTAGCGCTTAACCACCGCACAGCCTTTCCCGAGCGCCTCTCTCGGCCCTCCGCCTCCGCTCTCACACTTCCCAGCGCCCCCGGCCAGGGGCTATGCGCCTCCATCCCCAAGCCCAGCCCCGCGGCCTCCCCCTTCTGCCCCCAGTACACTCACTTGAGGTGGTCCAAGGAGTGGATATTGCGGGAAGACTTGCCATGGCCCCCGCCCACCCAGCTCCGTGAGCGGCCAAACATGTCGGCGGCCCCGGCCAGTCGCTTGCCTCACGGTCTCATGCCCAAGCGGCCGAGCGGCCGGGCGCCCGCGGCGGCGGCGGCGGCACAAGCGGAGGAGGCAGCGGCGGAGGTGCTGGAGAGACTGCCAACCACCTTCCCCCCGCAGCCCACAGTCCCGCACTGACATTCAGCCGGAACCGGCCCTTCGACCGCCGCGCTTTACGGCGCCGTTACGAGGAACGCTGGGAAATGCAGTTCGACCGCGAAGCCCCCGCTGACAAGACTCTGCGAAGGAACTACAAGGCCCGGAGTGCATCACGCAACTTCAGGCCAACGGCCTTGGGAAAGAGGCGGAGCGAGAGGAGGACAGTCCGCAGTATCTTAGGGATAGGCGGGAATGGGAAACCTATGGGCGGAGCCCTGAGAAATGAATCCGTGAAGATTGGGGAATAAAAGTTACCACAATATTAACAATTATTACCTTTATGATAAGAATAAGAATAGCTGTTGCTTGGCGTATGCCGCGTGCCACTGCCCTAAGCGCTTTACATATATTGTTATTTAATTCTTACAACATCCCTGTGAGGTGGGTACTGCTATTATCCCCATTTTACCCAGGAGGAAACTGAATCACAGAGGGATTGACTTGCCCAAGGTCATACAGTTAATAAGCGGCAGACCCAAGGTTCAAACCCAGGCACCCTTATTTTTATGCCCCAACAAACGAAACTTCACAAAACCGGTAACGTCCTGGTTTGTCCTCACAGCCTTTTTCTTTTTCTACTTCAATTAAAATATAAATATTGAAAGGCCTTTAAGCAACAATGTGCCAAAACTGAATGTCCTGTGCTTTCAGAGGATTTCTCTGGTCTTCGCCGAAAATCCATGCCATTTCCAAAACAACCACACTTATAAAAATAAGGAAACACCCAGCTTCCTACACCAGCCAAGAATATGTATCTAAATTTCTCTCCTGGATCGGGAGTGGGAAGCTCCGTGGAGGCGATACTGCCCTGTTCACCATTCATTCATCCATTCACTCATTTCTACACCTCACAATTATCTAAGGTCTACTGTGTCCCATTAACTGTGCCCAGGACAGAACTGGGCTCAGGGTCAATATTCTCCCCAGTGCCTAGCACAAGGTTTGGCATATAATAGTGTTCAACAAATATTGTCAGAGTGAATAAATGAATGAATGAAGATTTGTTTCACCTTCAGCAGTTGGAGGGTTAATGTTTTGCTGTGTAATTCACCTAAAAGGGCAAGAGACAGTCAAGGAGAAAAAGGGGCAAGTTCTGGCCTCCAAACACACACAGGCCCAGCAGCTTCCAGGGTCCTCCTGTTTCTCTGGGCCTCAGTGTCCTCATCTGCAAAAATGAGTAACATACACTTCCCCATCTGATTCCAATTAAGCAATGCCTGTAGAGCACCCAGCTCAGCGTGGCCTGAGATTTAAAGGTCCGTGGACTGCTTTGGGAGCCACCTTGGGCAAAATCAGTCTCCTGAAGGACGTACAGGGGTTACCCCTGAGGAGGGGAATCAGCGGGTGGAAGAGACTCACTTTTCTGTGTACTTCTTGGTTGTTTGAATGCTTAACCTCGTGCACTATTATTGTTTCAAAACGTGTTTTACAAAGTAAAAACAAGAAGCAACCCTAGTGCTGCAGGTCTGACCTGCCGGGAGTTTCTTTACTCAGGTGTCACGGAACCCTATTAGGCAGATTTCCATCTACCAAAACCCCCGGCCGCCCCGCCGAGGGGGCAGACCTTCCAGGAGCCAGAATTTGGAGAGATGAAGGGGGCAATGATTGATCTTCCCCACCGTGGAAAACTGCCACTTTAGGAAAGGCCAAAATTTTCAAGGTAAGGTCCACTGTCCCTGCGCCCCCCGCCCCCTTTTTCAGCAGGTAAACTGAGTCCCAAAAAGGCGTGACGCCAGTACTCAAGTCCAGCCGGGTGCTGATGAAGCTCGCGGTTACCTTCAGCTTTTGTAGCCTTAGGATACGTCTAGGTTTGAATTGTGTTCTGACTCTTTTCCCTCCCCCTACTCTGTCGCGGATTCGCAGAGCGAATTGGATTCGAGATCGGCCCTGAATCCGGAACTAGTAAAGCAACTCAGAAGCCAGCGGCTCTAGGGGCGGAGCGAGGCGGTACCCGCCCCCGGACGGCTCGGGCCAGTGAGCTCGGACGTTGGGCGAGCCAATGAGCGAGGGCAGGGGGCGGTGGGCCAATGAGCGCGG
Organism: Mesoplodon mirus; assembly: GCF_964341445.2. Lineage (NCBI taxonomy): Eukaryota > Metazoa > Chordata > Mammalia > Artiodactyla > Ziphiidae > Mesoplodon > Mesoplodon mirus. Next base: position 56,899,535 of record NC_138991.1, read on the forward strand.
GGCTGCTCCGGAGGCGGTGCTCGGAACGCTACCAGGAGGGCGACGCGGCGGTCGCAGCAATGGGTGCTGGGCCTTCGTGGGTGCGCAGGGGGCTCGGGCAACGGCCGGGCGCGGCTGAAGAAACCGTCGCCGGGACTGACCCTTGACGCTGAGCTGCGGTGGGGTTCCCCGCAGGCGCTGCGAGGCCCGTGAGCGGGAGCGGGGAGCATCGGAGGAGCCGGGCCGCTGCCGGCCACTTCAGGGGGGCCCGCCTGACCTCTGGGCGGATCGACAGTGCCGTGTGGGCACCTCTGGGGGTGGGGTGACCCTCCTGGCACGTTTCGGGGGCCGGGGCACCTCCGCAGGGGCCGACGCACATCCCCGGGGAGGCACCGCCGGGGCCCAGCGCTGCCTCGGCCAGCCCCCGGGCGCCCCTGGATGGCTGAGCTGCCCTCTCGCCGGCCGCCCGGGCGCCGCAGCGGCTGAGCTCGCTGGGATCGCCGGGCCGCCGCCGCCCTCGCTGCCCCCTGCATGCCCGGCGCCCGGGTCGCGGCCCACCTGGACGCGCTGGGCCCCTTGGTCCCCTCCGTGCCGCCGCCCCTGCTGCCCTCTATGTTCTACGTGGGCCTGTTTTTCGTCAATGTGCTGATCCTGTACTACGCCTTCCTCATGGAGTACATCGTCCTCAACGTGGGCCTCGTATTCCTGCCCGAGGACATGGACCAGGCGCTCGTGGACCTCGGCGTGCTCTCCGACCCCGGCTCGGGCCTCTACGATGCCGACTCGGAGCTCGACGTCTTCGATGGTTACTTGGAGTAGGCCTGGCTGCTGTCCCCCGCTCTCCCCACGACCCGCAACCCTCGGCCCGGACCGGCGCACGAATCATGCCGCCGCTGCTGTTTGAGGGCACCGTCTGGCCAGGGATGGGACCCCCAGGACGAGGCCCTCTTCGGCCTCCGAGGCCTGTAAGTGCCCTCTGCGCAGGATGAGGGCGGGTTGGGGGCGCTGGCGAGGAAGAGGGAGGCATCCCAAGCCGGACACACACCCCTCCCCCAGGCTTCTCATTTCTCCATCCACCTCTTCCAGGTCTGTTTGGATGCCAGGAATGGCTGGACTCTTCTTAGGACCTTAGTTAGGGCAGGAAAGCTTCCCCTTAGCAAAGGTGACAGCTGTTAAAGAAGGGAAGGGGGAGGCAGGACCTAAGTTGCTTCTTGGTTAGCTGTAGTACCAACTGTCAAAGCCCTTGCACCCAGATCCGTTTGAGACAGGCCTGTCAACTCCTCCCCCCATCCTTAACCTGTCTTGATGGTGACCTTGGCTTTTGGGGGATTCTCATTAGTCCTGGAAGTATAAAGACTTGCAGTGTTAAAAGAGGTAGGAAACCAGGCACTGATCACCTTTGTCCTGTGGCCCCTTGGGGACTGGGTGGGGACTGAGAGCAAGGGCTCCAGGCGGATGCTGTGAGAGGAGAAACCTCCTTCAGCAGAGAACCCTGTACTTCCTTGGCTTTCGCTTGGCTGCCGTTTTGGAGTCAGATTTCAGGGTGCCGCAGCTCCAATCTTCAGGGGCTGCCAGTTTCGCAGGCTGCTTTCACAGACCAGGCCAGCGGGGGGGGGGGTTGGTGCTTGGGTGGCTTTGCCTGCGGTGTTTGCAAGGCAAACTCAAGGGCCTCTTGGGCCAGCGGAAGAAGGGACCACAGGATCATGGCACTGAGCTTTTAAAGTCCTGCCTCTGAGCTGCCACCAAGAAGCTGTATCCAGCCCCACCTTGTGTGTTTCTGGGAGGGAAATGCAGATCCAGAAAGGAGGAAGGTTTGGCCAAAGTCACAGCAAGGAAGAGAGGCAGCTGGACTAGAGGAGAGAGGGCCTGGTGAGGGTTCATGGGACAGGAAGGAATTCCTCGGCTCAGCCCCTCAGCTGGACGGTGCTAGGCACAGGTCCTGAGTGGCAGTGGCGGGGGGATACTGAGGTGGTGGGCAAGGGCTCCTTTTACCTTTTTTTTTTTTTTTGGCTGCTCGGCATGTGGGATGTGGGATCTTAGCTCCCTGACCAGGGATCGAACCCGTGCCCCCTGCAGTGGAAGCATGGAGTCTTAACCACTGGACCACCAGGGAAGTCACAAGGGCTCCTTTTGGAAAATGGACACTAATGTCACTCACCCCAAGCATGCTATGTTTACCCCCCTCTTCTTGCCTATCTTAGCCAAGACGACCATAGTCAGAGGGTGATGCAAGGTGGGCAGGACCCACGAGCAGTGTCAACCTGAGGGGCTGACAGTGAGACTTCTTTGAAGAAAGTTTCATTTGAGCTCAGGGAGACCTTAGCCAGGGCCAAGTGCCAGGTGGAGCATGTGTCAGCTGCTCTGCATACCTAACCAGTTGGCCTGCCTGCCTGCCATCCACCATCAATTTGTTCTTTTATTAAACAGATATTTACTGAGTACCTAATGTGCTTGGTGGGTGAACACTGTGAACAAGACAGACTCAGTGCCAGCCCTCCTGGCACTTCGTGAGAAAGATAAGCAGGTTCTCAAACAAGGCAGTGAGATTTTTTGAGCGCTCTGAAGGCATGGCATCCTCTACTGTGTTCATTACTGTTTCCTCGGCACTTAGAACAGCGCCCGGCATCTAGTAGGTGCTCAATAAATGCCTGGGTAAGTGAAACAGAAGGCTAGAGATGGGCTGCTTCAGACAGGGGCTTCAGAGAAGGCCTCTCTGAGGAAATGACACCTTTGAGCTGAGTCCTAAATTGATGGAAGGAGCCACATGTAAAGATGTGGAGAAGGGCTTCCCTGGTGGTGCAGTGGTTGAGAGTCTGCCTGCCGATGCAGGGGACACGGGTTCATGCCCTGGTCCGGGAAGATCCCACATGGTGCGGAGCGGCTGGGCCCGTGAGCCATGGCCGCGGAGCCTGCGCGTCCGGAGCCTGTGCTCTGCAACAGGAGAGGCCACAACAGTGAGAGGCCCGCGTACCGCAAAAAAAAAAAAAAAAAAGTGTGGAGAAAAGCTATCCAGCAAGAGGGACCCGCTAGTGTCAAGTACGTGGAGGGGGAGGGGCAGGGGAGAGAGTTGGTTCTTCCAGCAACTGAAAGGAGGCCAGTGTGACAGGAGAGCAGCCCCAGGAGAAGTCAGTGAGGTGGGCAAGGCCAGATCATGCAGGACCTGGGAGGTCCGGCCACGAGCGATGGGAAGCCATCAGAAGGTTTTAAGCAGGGGATGACACAATTCCAGTCCACATCTTGCAGAGAGGACTGGCGGTTGTGGGCAAGATGAGCCGTAGGGGCAAGTGCAGAAATAGGGAAGCCAGTTAGGAGCTGGTTAGTTGCTCAGGCCAGAGGTGATGCAGGCTTGGATGAGGCAAAGTTAGTGAAGGTGGAGAAACACAGAGACCAAGAACACCTTTTGGAGGTAGAACCTATGGAATCTGTTCAGAACCTGTACTGAGTATTGATCATACACCACACCTGGTTCTAGGCCCTTTGCATATTCACTCACTGGGTCATTCAACAAACATTAGCCCTGCTCTTCTGCTAGGCCCTGGGGATTCTAAGATGAATCCCTGCCCCCAAGCCAAGCTCTTGACTTTCAGTCAGTGTAACTTGGTGAAGAATGTCTTATTTTATCTCTTCACATCAACAGAAACACTTCCCCTTCCAAATGAAAACATTGGCATACTCTGAAACAAAAACTGAAGCCCAAATGCTTTGGCATACTTTGCAGCAAACGCTGTTTGAGCAGAAACACCAGGAAGTGTGTCTCAGGGACAACCTTGCAAAGCTCTCAAAGTGACAGGGCCTGACTCTGGCAGGTGGGGAGGCCTGGGGCTGTGGGAAATACTCGTCCCTGGAGAAATAGTGGGAACCACGCACAGCATTTTCTTGCTCAGTCCCAGATCCAAGCCACCAGATTCGGGTGGGGGAGGGGTGACTAGCAGCAGGAAAAGCCTGTGGGAAAGATTAAAGGTGATCTGACTGCACCTCCTCTCCCGGCCCCTTTGCATAAGCAGAGGAACACTGGTAGTCAAATCTCTCTCCTCCTCACTCTTTCTCACATAGACACTATCTGATGTTACACACAGGCCAATCCAGGAAACACTGACTAAGGGCGTGGGCACGCCAGGCACTGGGGACTGGGGTGACCTCAAGATGAAAGCTGCCTCATTTCACTCCCTCTCTTTCTCTTTTCTCTTTTTTCCACATAATTCAGTTCCTCAAACCTTTGTTGAGCACCTATTTAAGGAGGCAGTATTAGGGTCATGATCAGGAACAAAGTCCCTAGATTCAGATGACCTATGTTCAAATCCCAATCCTTGTTGTGACCTTGGGCATGCTACGTATCTCCCCATGTGTCAGATTCCTCTTCTATAAAGCGGGGATAATGAAAATCTACCTCGTTCTGAGGATTGAATGAGATAGATGTAACGCTCTTAGACCGTCCCATGTATGCAAGTGATATATTAAAATTAACCACTATTATTGTTAACAGTCAGACATAATGGAAGGTGTGTACACTCAGTCCCTTGTGAATGTATAAACCTGCATGTACACTCATACATGAATATTTATATGCCACAATGAGCAAAAGAGGACTAGCTGCCTGAGTGCTGGGTGGGTCCCGGTCTGGATGACCAGGACAGACTTCCCACTCTGCCTTGCTGGCCTGGGATGCTCAAGAGACCTTTCCCACTGCCCTGTGGTCTCTGAAGGCCACCAGGCCTGGAGCCCAGGAAAGCTGCGGCTCTGTGGTCTTCCTAGAGTGTTCACCGTCGCCCAGGAGCAGGGAGTGGGGATCAGGAGCTCCCACCTTCTCCGGGGAAAGGACCGCTGGGGCTGGCCCAGGAACTGGGGAGAGTCCTCACTTCCCATTGGTTCCAGTGTGGAGGCAGCTCAGCTGGATTGATTTGTCCTGATTCCTGATGAAAGCAGCTGGTGCCTGCCAGCCCTCTCTTGCCACGGAGGGAGGGCTTTGGGAGAGGAGCCTCTCTGTGCTGGAAATGGAGAGACTGGAAAGCGTTGCTGCCACAGTCAGCGTCGCCTGGTGGAGGCCAGATTTGGAGCTAAGGGTAACCAGACTAGTCTACTTATTACAGGGTTTTCCTGACATCAGTGTCCCAACTGGGCGCTACAGCTGCTCCTTCCTGATCTGCCTGCCCTGGTCCCTTGGTGCCAATCTGTGGCCTGTGCCATCAGCCAAACACCCAGGTTCGGCATATGGCTTCCCTGCTCAGAAACCCAAACCTCCCTTGGGGACAGTGGAGCTCCGGGGGTGGGGTGGGGTCAGGGGAGCCAGGTGGGAGGCTGTGGCTGTCGTCCAGGTGAGAGACATGGTGGTAACGAGGGGAGGCATGTGCACCCCTAGTCCCAGCCGACTCTCCACCTCTGTCCTGACGTGAGACTGCCTTGGAAGTGTGCTGGCTGCCCCTTTGGACAGGAGGAGACCCCAGTCTGTGTCTCAAGACGACTGAGAGGGCTTCCCTGGTGGCGCAGTGGTTGAGAGTCCGCCTGCCGATGCAGGGGACACGGGTTCGTGCCCCTGTCTGGGAAGATCCCACATGCCGCGGAGTGGCTGGGCCCGTGAGCCATGGCCGCTGAGCCTGCGCATCCGGAGCCTGTGCTCTGCAACGGGAGAGGCCACAACAGGGAGAGGCCCGTGTACCGCAAAAAAAAAAAAAAGACAACTGAGATGCCAGGGCTCCTGCTCCCTTGTGCCTGAGTTATGCGAACTGGAGACTTCATCCAAGGCAAACCCTCACAGCCCTTGCATCTGTTTTATTGAACGAAGAAATTAAGGGCTCCTATCAACCTGGCAGTTTGTATTCCTGGTATATCTGCTGTTGTCCCCCCGGGACTCCTGAAAGCATAGTTTGCTTTTGGGAAACCAAGATCACAATAAAAGGGACAGGCATCCTCATCCCCACCTCTCAAATGAAGGAACTGAAGCTCAGAAAGGGACAGTGAGGGACCAGGGGTACAAAGTGAGTAAGACAGCTGAGCCTTCTGACCCAGTGCTGAGGGAGGGT